>NC_053039.3:348772621-349378088 GCF_002575655.3 Aegilops tauschii subsp. strangulata
TTTTCTATTTTAGTGGTCCAAGATCACATTGAGTCCATAGGAAAGCCAATACTATTAAGAGGGGATGAGGTGTTGCTTAATGGCCTGCTTGCTCAAAGTGCTTAGTGATATGCTCCAAAGCCCTCAACCACTTTCTCACATCCACATATGTCCTAAACCAAAAGTCCAACTCGGCCCCACCGAAATTTCTATCCGGCGCCACCGAGTTCAATTGACATAGCCACTGCCAGAAATCCTAGTCTTTTCGGTCTCACCGATAGGGATCTCGGTCTCACCGAGATGGGATTGTATCTCTCTGTTTCCCTTCTTAACGTTTCGGTCAAACCGAGATGAGCGATCGGTCCCACCGAGATTGTAATGCAAACACTCTGTTTCCCTTTCGTAACGTTTCGGTCCAACCGAGTTCTCTGAATCGGTCCCACCGAGTTTGGTGATTTGTGTGTAACGGTTAGATTTTGTGTGGAGGCTATATATACCCCTCCACCCACTCTTCATTCGTGGAGAGAGCCATCAGAACATGCCTACACTTCCAATACATATTTTCTGAGAGAGAACCACCTACACTTGTGTTGAGGTCAAGATATCCCATTCCAACCACATAAATCTTGATCTCTAGCCTTCCGCAAGTTGCTTTCCACTCAAATCATCTTTCCACAAAATCCAAATCCTGTGAGAGAGAGTTGAGTGTTGGGGAGACTATCATTTGAAGCACAAGAGCAAGGAGTTCATCATCAACACACCATTTGTTACTTCTTGGAGAGTGGTGTCTCCTAGATTGGCTAGGTGTCACTTGGGAGCCTCCGTCAAGATTGTGGAGTTGAACCAAGGAGTTTGTAAGGGCAAGGAGATCGCCTACTTCGTGAATATCTACCCTAGTGAGGCAAGTCCTTCGTGGGCGACGGCCATGGTGGGATAGACAAGGTTGCTTCTTTGTGGACCCTTCGTGGGTGGAGCCCTCCGTGGACTCGCGCAACCGTTACCCTTCGTGGGTTGAAGTCTCCATCAACGTGGATGTACGATAGCACCACCTATCGGAACCACGGATAAAAAATCTCCGTGTCTCCAAATTTCGTTTGCACACTCCAATCCCATTCCTTTACATTCTTGCAACTTGCATGCTTTACTTTCCGCTGCTCATATACTCTTTGTCATGCTTGCTTGATATGTATTGTGAAGGCTTAAACTTGTGCTAAAACTCCACATCAACCTAAAGAATTAAAAACTGCAACTTTTCTTGATTAGAGTCTATTCACCCCCCCTCTAGACACCTCTTCTCGATCCTTTGAAACTTGGTATGAAGATACCGACGATCGAATCTCTGGCAAGTAACATACCGATGACAAAAGGAATAACGTATCTTGTCATAACGGTTCGATCGGTAAAGATCTTCGTAGAATATGTAGGATCCAATATGAGCATCCATGTTCCGCTATTGGTTATTGACCGGAGAGGTGTCTCAGTCATGTCTACATAGTTCTCGAACCCGTAGGGTCCGCACGCTTAACGTTCGACGACGATTTTGTATTATATGTGTTATGTGATTTGGTGAGTGAATGTTGTTCGGAGTCCCAGATGAGATCAGGGACATGACGAGGAGTCTCGAAATGGTCGAGAGGTAAAGATTGATATATAGGATGATAGTATTCGGACACCGGGAGTGTTCCGGATAGTATCGGGTATTTAGCGGAGTACCGGGGGGTTACCGGAACCCCCGGGAGAAATAATGGGCCATATGGGCCATAGGAGGGGAGCACACTAGCCCACGAGGGGTGGCACCTCCCCTAAGGAAGGAGGCCGAGTGGGAGAAGGAAGAGGGGGTTCGCCCCCCCCCCTTTGCTTCCTCCCTTCCCTCTTCCCTTTTCCCTCCTCCGGTAATATGGAAAGGGGGCCCGAATTGGGATAGGACCCCAAGTAGGATTCCTCCTACTTGGGACGCCCCATGGCTGCTCCCCTCCCCCTCCCACCTATATATACGTGGGGAGGGGGCACCTAGAACACATAACATCTATTCCTAGCCATGTGCTGCGCCCCCCTCCATAGTTTACACCTCCGGTCATATCTTCGTAGTGCTTAGGCGAAGCCCTGCGCGGATCACATCACCATCACCGTCACCACACCATCGTGCTGACGGAACTCATCTACTTCCTCGACACCTTGTTGGATCAAGAGGGCGAGGAACGTCATCACGCTGAACGTGTGCAGAACTCGGAGGTGCCGTACGTTCGGTACTTGATCGGTCGGAGCTAGAAGAAGTTCGACTACATCAACCGCATTGTCAAACGCTTCCGCTTTCGGTCTACGAGGGTACGTGGACACACTCTTCCCCCCTCGTTGCTATGCATCTCCTAGATAGATCTTGCGTGAGCGTAGGAAATGTTTTGAAATTACATGCTACGTTTCCCAACAATTGCCTCCCGTGATCATTGGCCAGCCAATCTCGCTCTCCCTTCCCATTCAGCAAGGGTTCCCTAGGTCTCGTCAGAAGCCAGACATAGGGGGGCGCCCATGTGTATACAAGCTCTAGAAAAATAGAGGTTGTGTACAAGTCTCGCGATTTTAATATATTTTACTAACAAAAGGGCCTATGAGTTGCAACGAAAGAAAAAATATTGCATGCCATTAATCTAATAATAAAGCATTGTTCAAGATTCCATAGTTGCGGATCTTTTATTTCAACATGATTTGCATGTAGATTTATTATGTGCATAGAACGGACTAGTGATCATCCATTTATTCATGACACACACAGAATGGGGTGTTGTCATAGGGAAAAGAAAGCGACAAGAGATGGCAATGATACATTAGCAAACTACGATGACATGCATGCACCGTGCCCGCGGTTTTCAGCTCAAGCATCACCGACTTAGGCATGTTCAGTAGCATTCCAGCACCTGGCTCCACTGTCACGGCCTCAAGCTCATCCTCACGCCACCGTCCTAAACTCGTACTTGCTTCACTTTAACGTCATGTGTCACTCTAGAACTTCTCATGCCTCCTCTACGCTCGCCCAACTTTTGTCTACCGCAGATTTCTCTGTCTCACATTTGATGTGATCGCCACCACTGATTTCATTTGTTTTGGAAACTACATGTAAATATTTTTGTTGCAACTCTTGAACATATTTCATATGCATACTTACTAAAGAAAAATAGATGTTTTTCAAAAAACATTTGTTAGTGTTCCCATGGTTTTAGCTGGGTTGATGCTCAACATAGAGTAAACTGGACGTACAAGCATTTTTTTGGACAACGCCATCGTAGAGCATACATGTGGGATCTAGAGTTCTAGGCAATATGTGTGAACGTGTACTATAGTGTATTTAGCTGCGTGTGCTCCATCATCATCGTCTTCTCTGTCATTGCCATGGCCACACAATTCTAATTTATGTATTTTCCTAGCTTTTGCACAGTAATCAGGAGCAGCACGTTGCATTTGCACTATTCTTCATGCAACCAATTAGAAGCATCACATGAAGCATTCAATGCCAAAACCTTTTGCACTACTGCATATATACGCACACATGCGATCAGGCACTCTGTCATTCCATTCCCAAATAACGCCACAAGTTCTTAGCCTCTTTGAATTATATTCAGCTGACAATCCAAATGCATTGCCATGTGGGATGCAAAGCATCTCCCACACTGCGTGTGAAGGATCCCGCTTAATTAGCTCACACTATAAAATGGTATTGAACGTATATAAATTGATGAGAATCAGTTTAAAGAAGTCAACGTGAGATTCAACATGAAATATCCGTAGGTATTTTTTTGTACACTGATGGTGTGCGCGCTACCGGAACTGGCCCAGCAGCCAGAGCGCCGACCCAAGCCCGTTTACATTTAGTTACCCCTTTAGAACCCTATATATACTACCTCTAGTTCTAAATATAATGTGTTTTTGTTCACAACATTTAGTTGTTGCAGTTGGTCATTTGGTTGCATCATGTACATAATGGTCTTGAGTATGAATCACTTATGCACATTTTTTATGTATTACCCACCTTTGGTGGGCGTCAATCAGAGGCCCAGAGGCCCACCTCAACTGGGTGGATCGTTAAGGGGCACATAAGGTGCGTTACGGACCAAAATTTCAGCGACCGATGGACAAAAATTATACGTATATAAAAAATAGCGTAAGAATAATACCACCTCGAATAGAAAAAATATCTCAACAGTACGATATGGGTGAACGAATGAAAAGAGCGGAGAAACGCACCTTGCTTTATTAGTAGGTATAGATTTATAAGAAAACAAAGTTTTAGTCGATAATACATAACCGTTCTTAAAAAAATTGATTGATTCTTAAAGAAAAAGGTCCATAGTCCATAAACGAGCTTGGGTTCATCTACTCCCCCATGAAAAATAAATTCAAAACACATAGCAAAAAATGAATTTTTGGGACCAAAGGTACGTGAGTGTGCTATGAGCTTGCAAATTTTCAGGCTGAAATGACATTCGAGGAGCTTTAGACAAGAAAAACAAAATCAGGTATGTGAATGACTTTTCTCGACGTTCCTTCTGAAACCGAATTTTTTGGAGATCCATGAATGTCATTTGTCCATGAAACTTTGCACACTCTCAATGAATGTTAATGATATCGCTTATCGTTTACTGCTCGGATGACTTGGGATTAGAGATTAATCAAAAATCATTTGATTAATCGATTTTATCCATCGACTATTAACCGGCTAGATTTTTGGGCAAATCCCAGGTTTCCAACACAACAATATTGGACAAAAGTGTGAAACTTACAACCTCGGAACTACCGGAATCAACCATCTACAAAACTCAGAAGGACAGGGGATGGCAGCAAATCTTGTGATGCTAGAGGAAGGGGTGGCGACAGGGTCTCATGTGGCTAGAGCCTAGAGGAAGGGGTGGCGCGGCTCTCATGCCGCTGGAGTCTCGAGCAAGGGGGGGCCTAGTCGTCTTGCCCCCTGGACGAGCTGACGACCCATTATGTGCTTGTGCCCATTTATGGTATGTGGCGCTTTCGACCCATTTGTGACCCACAATATCTTTAGGCTCGCCTGGGCAAACAGGCGGGTCGGGGGGATGTGTGTGATCACCGTGAAGAGGACGAACACGATGTGTGGCTCGACCACGAGCTTACCTCGCCAGAGTTAATGGCGGGGCAGTGGCGAACTTTGGTCATCAGCGAAGTTGTGCATCCAAGGGGCTCTGGCGGCGTGGAGTATGTCTAGGGGGTGTGCCGTGTCGATGGATGTAGTGGTGGTGATGGCTTGATGTCACTTGAAGCTACGTCGGTGTCGGAGTAAACGACCACGGGTAGCCTCATCTGCTCCCCATGGCGATTCAAGACATCGGGGCCAACTGCGCCCCTCAAGCCTCAAAGACGAGGTGCCGCCTTCTCGGGGCCGGCTGGTCCAAGTGGCCGGCTTCCAGAGGGCGGCGGTCCTCAGAAGGAAGCCACGAGACGGGCCGACTTCTAGCAGGTGGCCTCTAGAGAGTCCGGCTCCTAGTGCGGCCCCTCACCTCCTCAAAGTTAGCACCCACATAATTACGACGAGACGGGGCGTGGCTACAGTGCAACCTGCCACCCCTGAATCCCGGGCAGAGCATGGCCACAGTGCAGCGTATCGGGCGGACATCCCTCGCTCGGCGCGGCACTGTTGCCACGCAGCCCATGACATCACTCATGGTAGAGCAGGCCATACTCCCATTACGAGCTGTCGGTACGGCCCGCAGGCGGCGGACCCTACCTGTCTGCAAGAAGCCAGAAGGCGGCGAGCCCAGGCCAGTCGGCATAGGGGGAGGCCGACTCCCAGCAGGCGGCCCTCCCCCTCCCTCAAAGTCTGGGCGCCATTAATCAGAAGAGACGGGGAGTGGCTACAGTGAACGCCCGCCAGGCGGCGGTACTGTAGCCACGCCTCCCCCGACAAAGCACACATCATCAGTGGCATTGCCACAGTAGTAAGTAGCCGACAGGACCCGTAAGCGGCAGGCGCAACCTGTCGGTGAAGTACGAGACAACCAGCGGGACCCACCAGGCGGCGGGCCCTAGCGGCCGGCGGAGAAGCCGGCGACCATAGACATTGACAGCCGGGTCCTACACCTAGACATATTACCTTTGAACCCCTAGGGGGTAGGCCTATATAAACCCCCCAGGGCACCCATGCAAAGGGTTCAGACCTTAGTCCACTCACACACACATAGAGAGAGGAAGCTAGGGCTAGACTTGTTCTCCTTCCCCCTCTAGAGAAACAGCTCAAGGAGCAAGCTTGTAGCCACCATTGTTGCTTGAGTGATCACGCGGAGACCCTGCGGAGCAGGAGTAGGGGTGTTATCTCCTAGGAGAGCCCCGAACCTGGGTAGATTCACCGGCGGGCATGTTTGCGCCTTATCCCGTTTTCGGGCACCGGCGACGTACTATTAGCCCCCTCCATGATAAGCCATCCTTTGGCATATGTCGCACGACCCCCCCGACATTTGGAGCCCACCCTGGGGCTAGGTGCACCGTCGTCCGGAGATCTGTTTTGGACGGGAACCCTCTTCCTCCCCAGCGAGCGTAGCCAGCCTGGCACGCCCGACGGCGTTTGTGCCGACGCGCTGCAGGGCGCGGAGGTCGCCTGCGCGGTGAGCAGCCTCACTGACCTCATCGGTGAGATCCGCCTCTCCGACGACCCCGCGCCCGACGCAGGAGCAGCCAGCTTCGAGAGCTGCCTCCTCGACCTCCTTGGCAAGCTCGACATCGCCAACGAGCCGGCCTCCGACCTGGAGTCGATCGGCTCCACCGACCCGATGCTTGTCGACTCCGACACAGCGTCCCTTGACGCCTTCCCCACCAACATGGTGGACATCGACGACCCTCTCCCTCGCGCCGACAGCGGCGGCAGCACCGTCACAAAGGTGCTCGTCATCAGCCACGACGGAGCCTCTGGTGGGGCTGCCCAAGACCCGCTGCAGGCGGCACTGCGGGACCTGTCTGCGCCCATCGCAGAAGACGCCAACGCTGAGACGCTGGAAGCACATCGCGTCTCGCTCGTCGAAAGCGCCAAGAAGTTGGCCACCATGAGACGCCTCTCAGAGGCCTACCAGCGCGAGATTGACCGCGCCGTTGGCGGCACGCCGGCTGCTGGCAGGCCCAGCCGCATTGGCACGGTCCGGCAGCGCGGCGCTGCCGTTGCCAGCATGTTCGGGGCAGACCGCCCTGTCTATGCCACGCCCAAGGAGAACATACGAGCTGCCCAGGCGGCAACAGACGAGATGGATCACCTGGAGGGTGACGAGCGACACTGCATGGCGGAGCGCGTCCAGCAGCTCCTCGACGCGGCTGCCGTGCAGAAAGAAGCCGGCTGCCACGTAGAAGAACCCGTCCAGCAGGTTGAGACCCCCCCCCCCCCCCCGCCGAGAGCAAGGCGCGACCTCCCGGACGCCGACTGGTGGCGTCCGCGACAGACGAGACCGAGAGCCGGCTGTTAGCCGCAACCGCACACGCCTCACCATCGAGCGCGACCAAGATGGCCACCCACGAGTAGTGGAACGACGGGACGACTATCCGCCTCCCCCTCCTCCTCGCAGGGAGAGGCGCGCCTCCCCGCCGCCTATTGAACACCCGACACTCGGCGACCAGCTGGGCCGCCGAGAAGGAGTCGGAGAGAACGATGCACGTCACTGGATCGACCGCCTTGCTCGATCCCTGGCGTTAGAAGAAGAAGACGCGATGGGCCCGCCATGTTTCGGCCCCCGCATCCGCGACGAGCCCTTCCCCAAAGGGTTCTCGCTCCCAAGAGACACGTGATACATCCATTTTGCATCATGCTTTTATATTGATATTTATTGCATTATGGGCTGTTATTACACATTATGTCACAATACTTATGCCTATTCTCTCTTATTTTACAAGGTTTACATGAAGAGGGAGAATGCCGGCAGCTAGAATTCTGGGCTGGAAAAGGAGCAAATATTAGAGACCTATTCTGCACAGCTCCAAAAGTCCTGAAACTTCACGGAAGTCATTTTTGGAATTAATAAAAAATACTGGACGAAGAAAATACCAGAGGGGGGCACACCCTGGCCACGAGGGTGGGAGGCGCGCCCTACCCCCCTGGGCGCGCCCCCTGCCTCATGGGCCCCCTGGTGGCCCTTCAGTGCCCATCTTCTTCTATATGAAGTCTTTCGTCTGAGGAAAAATCATAAGCAAGCTTTCGGGAAGAAACTCCGCCGCCACGAGGCGGAACCTTGGCGGAACCAATCTAGGGGTCCGACTGAGCTGTTTTGTCGGGGAAATTTCCCTCCGGGAGGGGGAAATCATCGCCATCGTCATCACCAATGCTCCTCTCACCGAGAGGGGCCCAATCTCCATCAACATCTTCACCAGCACCATCTCCTCTCAAACCCTAGTTCATCTCTTGTATCCAATCTTTGTCCCAAAGCCTCAGATTGGTACCTGTGGGTTGCTAGTAGTGTTGATTACTCCTTGTAGTTGATGCTAGTTGGTTTATTTGGTGGAAGATCATATGTCCAGATCCATTATGCATATTAATACCCCTCTGATTATGAACATGAATATGATTTGTGAGTAGTTACGTTTGTCCTGAGGACATGGGAGAAGTCTCGCTATTAGTAGTCATGTGAATTTGGTATTCGTTCGATATTTTGATGAGATGTATGTTGTCTCTCCTCTAGTGGTGTTATGTGAACGTCGACTACATGACACTTCACCATTATTTGGGCCTAGAGGAAGGCATTGGGAAGTAATAAGTAGGTGATGGGTTGCCAGAGTGACAGGATCTTAGACCCTAGTTTATGTGTTGCTTCGTAAGGGGCTGATTTGGATCCATATGTTTCATGCTATGGATAGGTTTACCTTAATACTTCTTTTGTAGTTGCGGATGCTTGCAATGTGACTTAATCATAAGTGGGATGCTTGTCCAAGTAAGGACAGCACCCAAGCACCGGTCCACCCACATATCAAATTATCAAAGTACCGAACGCGAATCATATGAACGTGATGAAAACTAGCTTAACGATAATTCCCATGTGTCCTCGGGAGCGCTTTTCTCTATATAAGAGTTTGTCCAGGCTTGTCCTTTGCTACAAAAAGGATTGGGCCATCTTGCTGCACTTTATTTACACTTGTTACTTGTTACCCGTTACAAATTACCTTATCACAAAACTATCTATTACCGATAATTTCAGTGCTTGCAGAGAATACCTTGCTGAAAACCGCTTATCATTTCCTTCTGCTCCTCGTTGGGTTCGACACTCTTACTTATCGAAAGGACTACGATAGATCCTCTATACTTGTGGGTCATCAAGACTCTTTTCTGGCGCCGTTGCCGGGGAGTGAAGCACCTTTGGTAGGTGGAATTTGGTAAGGAAAAATTTATATAGTGTGATGAAATTTACTGTCACTTGTTACTATGGAAAGTAATCCTTTGAGGGGCTTGTTCGGGGTATCCTCACCCCGACCGATAGAGCAAATAGTTGCTCCTCAGCCTACTGAACCTACTGAAAATGTTTACTTTGAAATTCCTTCGGGTATGATAGAGAAACTGCTAGCTAATCCTTTTGCAGGAGACGGAACATTGCATCCTGATTTACACTTAATCTATGTGGATGAAGTTTGTGGATTATTTAAGCTTGCAGGTATGCCCGATGATGTTATCAAGAAGAAGTTCTTCCCTTTATCTTTGAAGGGAGATGCATTGACATGGTATAGGCTATGTGATGATATGGGATCATGGGACTATAAGCGACTGAAATTGGAATTTCATCAGAAGTTTTATCCTATGCATCTTGTTCAGCGTGATCGTAATTATATATATAATTTTTGGCCTCGCGAAGGAGAAAGCATCGCTCAAGCTTGGGGGGCTTAAGTCAATGTTATATTCATGCCCCAATCATGAGCTCTCAAGAGAAATGATTATTCAAAATTTTTATGCTCGGCTTTCTGACAACAATCGCTCCATGCTCGATACTTCTTGTACTGGTTCCTTTATGATGAAGACTATTGAATTCAAATGGAATTTATTGGAAAGAATTAAACGCAACTCTGAAGATTGGGATCTCGACGAAGGTAAGGAGTCAGGTATAACACCTAAGTTTGATTGTGTTAAATCTTTTATTGATACCAATGTTTTCCGTAAATTTAGCACTAAATATGGACTTTACTCTGAGATAGTAGCTTATTTTTGTGAATCTTTTGCTACTCATGTTGATCTCCCTAAGGAGAAGTGGTTTAAATATCATCCTCCCATAGAAGTAAAAGTAGTTGAACCTATTAAAGTTGAAGAAAAGACTATCACTTATAATGATCCTATTGTTCCTACTGCTTATGTTGAGAAACCACCTTTCCCTGTTAGAATAAAGGATCATGCTAAAGCTTCAACTGTGGTTCGTAGAAGTAATATTAGAACTTATACACCCCCTGAGCAAGTTAAAGTTGAACCTAATATTGCTATTGTTAAAGATCTCTTGGCTGATAATATTGATGGGCATGTTATTTACTTTTGTGATGAGACTGCTAGAATTGCTAAACCTGGTGCTAAAGATAAACATAGACCTGTGGTAGGCATGCCTGTTATTTCTGTTAAAATAGGAGATCATTGTCATCATGGCTTATGTGATATGGGTGCTAGTGCTAGTGCAATACCTATTTCTTTATACAAAGAAATTATGCATGATATTGCACCTGCTGAGTTAGAAGATATTGATGTTACCATTAAGCTTGCCAATAGAGATACTATATCACCGATTGGGATTGTTAGAGATGTTGAAGTCTTGTGTGGGAAGGCTAAATATCCTGCTGATTTTCTTGTTCTTGGTTCCCCACAAGATAGCTTTTGTCCCATTATATTTGGTAGACCCTTCTTGAACACTGTTAATGCTAGGATAGACTGCGAAAAGGATGTTGTTACTATTGGTTTGGATGATATGTCTCATGAGTTTATTTTTCTAAATTTCGTAGACAACCCCGTGATGAGGAATTGCCTAGTAAGGATGAAATTATTGGTCTTGCTTCTATTGCTGTGCCTCCTAATGATCCTTTAGAACAATATTTGCTAGACCATGAAAATGACATGTTTATGAATGAAATAAGGGAAATAGATGAAGTATTCTTTAAACAAGGACCCATTCTGAAACACAATTTGCCTGTTGAAATCCTAGGCGATCCTCCTCCACCCAGGGGTGATCCCGTGTTTGAGCTTAAACCATTACCTGATACTCTTAAATATGCTTATCTCGATGAAAAGAAGATATATCCTGTTATTATTAGTGCTAACCTTTCAGAGCATGAAGAAGAGAAATTATTGAAAACTCTGAAGAAGCACCGTGTTGCTATTGGATATACTCTTGATGATCTTAAGGGCATTAGCCCCACTCTATGTCAACACAAAATAAAATTGGAGAAAGACGCCAAACCAGTTATTGATCATCAACGATGGTTAAATCCTAAGATGAAAGAAGTGGTAAGAAAGGAAATATTAAAGCTCCTTGAGGCAGGTATAATTTATCCTGTTGCTGATAGTCAGTGGGTAAGTCCTGTTCATTGTGTCCCTAAGAAGGAAGGTATTACTGTCGTTCCTAATGATAAAGATGAATTGATTCCGCAAAGAATTATTACAGGTTATAGGATGGTAATTGATTTCCGCTAATTAAATAAAGCTACTAAAAAAGATCATTACCCTTTGCCTTTTATTGACCAAATGCTAGAAAGATTATCCAAACACACACATTTTTGCTTTCTAGATGGTTATTCTGGTTTCTCTCAAATACCTGTGTCAGCTGATGATCAAGCAAAGACCACTTTTACTTGCCCTTTCGGTAGTTTTGCTAATAGACGTATGCCTTTTGGCTTATGTAATGCACCTGCTACCTTTCAAAGATGCATGATGGCTATATTCTCTGACTTTTGTCAAAAGATTTGTGAGGTTTTCATGGATGACTTCTCCGTTTATGGATCCTCTTTTGATGATTGCTTCAGCAAGCTTGATCGAGTTTTGCAGAGATGTGAAGAAACTAACCTTGTCTTGAATTGGGAGAAGTGCCACTTTATGGTTAATGAAGGTATTGTCTTGGGGCATAAAATTTCTGAAAGAGGTATTGAAGTGGATAAAGCTAAAGTTGATGCTATTGAAAAGATGCCGTGTCCCAAGGACATAAAAGGTATAAGAAGTTTCCTTGGTCATGCCAGTTTTTATAGGAGGTTCATTAAGGACTTCTCAAAAATTTCTCGACCTCTGACTAATCTATTACAAAAATATATTCCTTTTGTCTTTGATGATGATTATGTAGAAGCATTTGAAATACTTAAGAAAGCATTGATTTCTGCACCTATTGTTCAGTCACTTGATTGGAATTTACCCTTCGAAATTATGTGCGATGCTAGTGATTATGCTATAGGTGCTATTCTAGGACAAAGAGTTGATAATAAATTAAATGTTATTCAATATGCTAGTAAAACTCTAGACAGTGCTCAGAGAAATTATGCTACTACTGAAAAAAAATTCTTAGCAGTTGTATTTGCTTGTGATAAGTTCAGACCTTATATTGTTGATTCTAAAGTAACTCTTCACACAGATCATGCTGCTATTAAATACCTTATGGAAAAGAAAGATGCTAAACCTAGACTTATTAGATGGGTTCTCTTGCTACAAGAATTTGATTTACATATTATTGATAGAAAGGGAGCTGAGAACCCAGTTGCAGACAACTTGTCTAGGTTAGAAAATGTTCTTGATGACCCACTACCTATTGATGATAGCTTTCCTGATGAACAACTAAATGTCATAAATACTTCTCGTACTGCTCCATGGTATGCTGATTATGCTAATTACATTGTTTCTAAATTTATACCACCTAGTTTCACATACCAGCAAAAGAAAAGTTTTTCTATGATTTGAGACATTACTTTTGGGATGACCCACATCTTTAGAAATAAGGAGTAGATGGTGTTATTAGACGTTGTATACCTGAGCATGAACAGGAACATATCCTACGCAAGTGTCACTCCGGAGCTTATGGAGGACACCACGCTGGAGATAGGACTGCACATAAGGTATTGCAATCCGGTTTTTATTGGCCTACTCTCTTCAAAGATGCTCGTAAGTTTGTCTTGTCTTGTGATGAATGTCAAAGAATTGGTAATATTAGTAGACATCAAGAAATGCCTATGAATTATTCACTCGTTATTGAACCATTCGATGTTTGGGGCTTTGATTATATGGGACCTTTTCCTTCCTCTAATGGGTATACACATATTTTAGTTGCTGTTGATTACGTTACTAAGTGGGTAGAAGCTATTCTAACTAGTAGTGCTGATCATAACACTTATATTAAGATGCTTAAAGAAGTTATTTTTCCGAGGTTTGGAGTCCCTAGATATTTAATGACTGATGGTGGTTCACATTTTATTCATGGTGCCTTTCGTAAAATGCTTGCCAAGTATGATGTTAATCATAGAATTGCATCTCCCTATCATCCACAGTCTAGTGGTCAAGTAGAATTGAGTAACAGAGAGCTCAAATTAATTTTGCAAAAGACTGTTAATAGATCTAGAAAGAATTGGTCCAAGAAACTTGATGATGCATTATGGGCCTATAGAACTGCATACAAAAATCCTATGGGTATGTCTCCGTATAAAATGGTTTATGGAAAAGCATGTCACTTACCTCTCGAACTAGAACATAAGGCATATTGGCCATTAAAGAGCTCAACTATGATTTCAAACTTGACGGTGAGAAGAGGCTATTTGACATAAGCTCACTTGATGAATGGAGAACCCAAGCCTATGAGAATGCCAAACTGTTTAAAGAAAAAGTTAAAAGATGGCATGACAAAAGGATACAAAAGCGTGAGTTTATGTAGGTGATTATGTATTGCTATACAACTCTCGTTTAAGATTTTTTGCAGGAAAACTTCTCTCTAAATGGGAAGGCCCTTACGTTATCGAGGAGGTCTATCATTCCGGTGCTATAAAAATCAACAACTTCGAAGGCACAAATTCGAAGGTGGTGAACAGTCAAAGAATCAAACATTATATCTCAGGTAATCCTATAAATGTTGAAACTAATATTATTGAAACCGTGACCCCGGAGGAATACATAAGAGACACTTTCCAGAATGCTTCAGACTCCGAAAAGGAATAGGTACGTGGTACGGTAAGTAAACTGACTCCAAAACAGTTCTAATGGCAATTTTTCTCCGTTTTGGAATATGTAGAAAAATAGGAAAATAAGAAGCAGTCCGGGAAGGACACGAGACCTCCACGAGGGTGGAGGGCGCGCCCCCTACCTCGTGGGCACCTCGTGTGCTCTCCAGACTCCGTTTTCTTGCACGATACTTCTTTCGGTCGGTAAAAATTCATTATATAATCTCCCGAAGGTTTTGACCATCGTATCACGCAAATATCCTCTGTTTTCGTTTCGAGCTGTTTTTCTGACAGATCTAGATCACCATGACATCTCCAAGCGCCCCCAAGGACAAGTTCTTCGAGAAGGTCATCAACCCCTACCTCGCGGAGTGCTGCAACACCCTCAAACCATTGAGGTGCCTGATGGGTTGCTGCACATCCGCGATGTTGAGGGACCAAGGAGGACCGGAAGCGTGGAGACGAGGCTCGAAGCAATGGAACAACAAGTTTTCAAGTGCCAGGGGATGGTGGAACGTGGCTTCAACGCCAACCACATGATGATCGCAGAGTTCACCAACAACCACAAGCTGGATGCCAAGAACATTGGGGAGACCATCTTCAAGCTTCACGAGAAGATCGAGCATCTCCAAGCCCAAATCTATGACCTGCAAAACCAAAACTGTCAGTATGAATATAGATTCAAGAGGATGAGTTTGGCTGCAGATTTGAGGATTCCGGAGACTCGATCATCCTTCTATGATGGTGAGCCTATGCCTTGGAAGATGGACGACAAGCCCACATCATCAACAACTCCACCATCTTCTTCACCAGCAAAGGAGATATAATCACATGGGTATGGGCACTCCCCTTGGCAACTGCCAAGCTTGGGGGAGGTGCCCCGGTATCGTATCACCATCACACTCCTATCTTTACCGTTCTTCTTAGTTCATTCCTTTTAGTAATATCTTGATCTAGTAGAATAAAATTTTAGTATGATTTAGTTTTGAGTTTTGCCTTATGATCCTTCTATGTAATCGAGTCCGTGAGCTATATATAATAAAGATTAGTGTTGAGTCAAGGGCTTGATTATTTTGCTATGAATCTTGAGGGAATAAAAGAAAAGAGAAAGAATAAAAAGAAATAAAGAGATCATATTGATCTTATGGAGAGTAATGACTTCACATAGAAAGAGTATGATGATTAAAAGTTGTTGAGAGTTGACAAACATAGCTTTGGTCATCGTTGCAATTAATAGGAAGTAATAAAGAAAGAGAGGTTTCACATATAAATATACTATCTTGGACGTCTTTTATGATTGTGAGCACTCATTAAAATATGACATGCTAAAGAGTTGATGTTGGACAAGGAAGACAACGTAATGGGTTATGTTTTCTTATATCTGAAATAAAGTATATTGTCATGGATCATCCAACATGTTGAGCTTGCCTTTCTCCCTCATGCTAGCCAAATTCTTTGCACCAAGTAGAGATACTACTTGTGCTTCCAATACCCTTAAACCCAGTTTTGCCATAAGAGTCCACCATATCTACCTATGGATTGAGTAAGATCCTTCAAGTAAGTTGTCATCGGTGCAAGCAATAAAAATTGCTCTCTAAATATGTATGATTTATTAGTGTGGAGAAAATAAGCTTTATACGATCTTGTGATGTGGAAGAAATAAAAGCGACGGACTGCATAATAAAGGTCCATATCACAAGTGGCAATATAAAGTGACGTTCTTTTGCATTAAGACTTCGTGCATCCAACCATGAAAGTGCATGACAACCTCTGCTTCCCTCTACGAAGGGCCTATCTTTTACTTTTATCTCTTACCCTTATGCAAGAGTCATGGTGATCTTCACCTTTCCTTTTTACATTTTATCCTTTGACAAGCACCTTGTGTTGGAAAGATCCTGATATATATATATCCAATTGGATGTAAGTTAGCATGGACTATTATTGTTGACATTACCCTCGAGGTAAAAGGTTGGGAGGTGAAACTATAAGCCCCTATCTTTCTCTGTGTTCGATTAAAACTCCGTAACCACAAGTATTGCGTGAGTGTTAGCAATTGTGAAAGACTAAATGATAGTTGAGTATGTGGACTTTCTGAAAAGCTCTTACATAGACTCTTTCCGATGTTATGATAAATTGCAATTGCTTCAATGACTAAGATTATAGTTTGCTAGTTTTCAATGAAGTTTCTGATTCATACTTGACATTGTGAATAGATTATTACTTGAGCATAATAAATCATATGACAATATCCATATATGTTGCTGTTATAAGAATGATCATGATGCCCTCATGTCCGTATTTTATTTTGTCGACACCTCTATCTCTAAACATGTGGACATATTTATCGTTATCGGCTTCCGCTTGAGGACAAGCGAGGTCTAAGCTTGGGGGAGTTGATACGTCCATTTTGCATCATGCTTTTATATTGATATTTATTGCATTATGGGCTGTTATTACACATTATGTCACAATACTTATGCCTATTCTCTCTTATTTTACAAGGTTTACATGAAGAGGGAGAATGCCGGCAGCTGGAATTCTGGGCTGGAAAAGGAGCAAATATTAGAGACCTATTCTACACAGCTCCAAAAGTACTGAAACTTCACGGAAGTCATTTTTGGAATTAATAAAAAATACTGGACGAAGAAAATACCAGAGGGGGGCCACACCCTGGCCACGAGGGTGGGAGGCGCGCCCTACCCCCTGGGCACGCCCCCCTGCCTCATGGGCCCCCTGGTGGCCCTCCGGTGCCCATCTTCTTCTATATGAAGTCTTTCGTCCGAGGAAAAATCATAAGCAAGCTTTCGGGAAGAAACTCCGCCGCCACGAGGCGGAACCTTGGCAGAACCAATCTAGGGGTCCGACAGAGTTGTTCTGCCGGGGAAATTTCCCTCCGGGAGGGGGAAATCATCGCCATCATCATCACCAATGCTCCTCTCATCGGGAGGGGCCCAATCTCCATCAACATCTTCACCAGCACCATCTCCTCTCAAACCCTAGTTCATCTCTTGTATCCAATCTTTGTCCCAAAGCCTCAGATTGGTACCTGTGGGTTGCTAGTAGTGTTGATTACTCCTTGTAGTTGATGCTAGTTGGTTTATTTGGTGGAAGATCATATGTTCAGATCCATTATGCATATTAATACCCCTCTGATTATGAACATGAATATGATTTGTGAGTAGTTACGTTTGTTCCTGAGGACATGGGAAAAGTCTTGCTATTAGTAGTCATGTGAATTTGGTATTCATTCGATATTTTGATGAGATGTATGTTGTCTCTCCTCTAGTGGTGTTATGTGAACATCGACTACATGACACTTCACCATTATTTGGGCCTAGAGGAAGGCATTGGGAAGTAATAAGTAGATGATGGGTTGCTAGAGTGACAGAAGCTTAAACCCTAGTTTATGCGTTGCTTCATAAGGGGCTGATTTGGATCCATATGTTTCATGCTATGGTTAGGTTTACCTTAATACTTCTTTTGTAGTTGCGGATGCTTGCAATAGGAGTTAAGCATAAGTGGGATGCTTGTACAAGTAAGGACAACACCCAAGCACCGGTCCACCCACATATCAAATTATCAAAGTACCGAACGCGAATCATATGAACGTGATGAAAACTAGCTTGACGATAATTCCCATGTGTCCTCGGGAGCTCTTTTCTCTATATAAGAGTTTTTCCAGGCTTGTCCTTTGCTACAAAAAGGATTGGGCCATCTTGCTGCACTTTATTTACACTTGTTACTTGTTACCCGTTACAAATTACCTTATCACAAAACTATCTATTACCGATAATTTCAGTGTTTGCAGAGAATACCTTGCTGAAAACTGCTTATCATTTCCTTCCGCTCCTTGTTGGGTTTGATACTCTTACTTATCGAAAGGACTACGATAGATCCCCTATACTTGTGGGTCATCAACACGCCCAAGTACAATGGCTTCGTGAAGCCGTAAGATTGGCTGGTTGACTACTCCACTGCCATCAACATAGCAAACGACAACAAGCACGTTGCCGTGAAGTATGTTCCGCTCATGCTCCAGGGCATGGCCCGGGCGTGGTTGAACAGCCTGAAGCCCCGCAACATCAACAGCTGGGTAGATTTCACCGAAGTCTTCGTCCGCAACTTCACCAGCACCTACAAGCGGCCTCCCAAGCCCCGCCAGCTCTCGCTGTGCGTTCAAGGCCCTGATGAGTGCACCCGCGACTACCTGACGCGGTGGGCTGAACTGCGCAACTCCTGCGAAGGGGTGCATGAGGCCCAAGCAATTGAGTACTTCACTACCAGGTGCCGAGAGGGCACCTTACTCAAGCATCGACTCCTTTGCGACGAGCCGGCTACAGTCGACGAGTTGCTGATCATAGCAGACAAGTACGCCACTGCCTACTCCTCCATGAAGTCGGAGCTCCGAGTGGATGCTTCTGGGAAGGTTCTCCCTCCGGCTCCTCGAACGCCGGCTGGAGACAACAATCGGCGCCAGCAGCCGAACGACAACGAGTGCAAAGCCCCCCAGCCGGCTTCCACCAGCCGGCAGGTGGCAACAGTCGAAGACTAGCAGCCTGAAGGACAACCCCTCCCCAAGCGTCAAAAGGGCGGCAAGCCAGTGTGGCTGCCCGCTTTCTCCTTTGAGCAGACCCTTGATGCTCCCTGCAAGTTCCAGAGTGGTGCGAAGCCGTCCAACCATACAACCCAGAAATGCCACTGGCTCGTCCGCATCGCCAAGGGAGAAGGACTGCCTCCTCCGCTTGCTGGCCCGCCGGCTCCACCTCCTCAGTAGCCGACCGCCCGCCTAGCAGTTAGCGCAATCCAAGATGAATTCCCTGAAGAACATGAAGCCTATGCCATCTTCACCAGCGTGGCTGTCGATAGGCGCAGCCGATGTCAGCAACATCGAGAAGTAAATGCCGTTGCCTCAACCGCCCCAGAGTTCATGCACTAGTCTGAGAAGCCTATCAGCTGGAGCCGTGCAGACCACCCGGAAGTGATGCCTTCTCCGGGTTCCTATGCCTTGGTGTTGGATGCTACCCTTGCTACAGAGAGGCGAGCTGCTTGTTTCTCCGGGATCCTAATAGATGGCGGTAGCAGCATCAACATCCTTTACCGTGATACCATGGAGAAGTTGAACATCAAAGAGAAGCAGCTGCTGCCCAGTCGGACTGTGTTTCATGGCATTGTGCCCGGCTTGTCCTGCTCGCCAATCGGCAAGATCAAGATAGATGTCATCTTTGGAGACAAGAATCATTTCCGCCGAGAAGCAATCTGGTTTGAGGTGGTCGACCTAGAAAGCCCTTATCACGTGCTCCTAGGCCGGCCGGCTCTAGCCAGATTCATGGCGGTACCTCATTATGCCTACCTCAAGCTAAAGATGCCAGGAACTAAGGGCATTATCATGATCAATGGAGACTATGAGAAGTCGTCCGCCTGTGCTGGCTGGCTGGCCGAGTCCCTTGCGATTGCTGCTGAGAAGAAGCTCCTGGACCGGGTGGTGGCCATAGCCGGCAAGCAGCCGGACCTATCACCAGAACCCAAAGAGTCAGAGACCCAGGGCTCCTTCCAGCCGGGCAAAGAAACAAAGAAGATTCCCTTGGACCCTGAGCACCCGGCACACTATCGTAGGTACCAACCTTGATAGAAAATAGGAAAGCGAGCTCGTCGATTTCCTCCGTGAGAATCGGGACATCTTTGCATGGTCTCCCAAAGACATGCTGGGTGTTCCGACAGATTTCGCCGAGCACAAGCTACATGTCAGAGCAGACGCAAAACCGGTCAAACAACCCCTCCGCTGACTGTCGGAGGAGAAGAAAAGAATCGTGGGAGAAGAGATCGCCCGCCTGTTGGCAGCCGGCTTCATTATGGAAGTTTTCTTTCCAGAATGGCTTGCCAACCCAGTCCTTGTGCTAAAGAAGAATAATAAGTGGCGCATGTGCATTGATTACACCAGTCTCAACAAAGCCTGCCCCAAGGATCCGTTTGCATTGCCCCGAATTAACCAAGTGATAGACTCCACAGCCGTATGTGAGCTATTGAGTTTCTTGGATGCCTACTTAGGTTACCACCAGATCAAGTTGAACCCGGCAGACCGCCTAAAGACCGCCTTCATCACACCATTCGGAGCCTTCTGCTACCTGACCATGACATTCGGCTTGAGAAATGTCGGTGCCACGTTTCAGCGTTGCATGCAGAAGTGCCTCCTCACGCAACTCGGCAGGAATGCCCACGTCTATGTAGACGATATTGTGGTGAAGACGGAGAAGCGCGGCACCCTCTTGGAAGATCTCAAGGAAACTTCTGAAAATCTGCGCCGGTTTCAGATCAAGCTCAACCCAGAGAAATGCGTCTTTGGAGTACCAGCCGGCTAGCTCCTTGGCTTCCTGGTGTTAGAGCGCGGCATTGACTGCAACCCTGTGAAGATCAAGGCCATCGAGAGGATGGAGAGACCCACCCGACTGAGAGACGTCCAGAAATTCACCGGTTGTTTGGCATCCATCAATCGCTTCATCCGTCGGCTGGGCGAGAAGGCCCTTCCCCTGTACCAGCTCATGAAGAAAACCACTCGCTTTGAGTGGAATGACAAGGTGGACGAAGCTTTTCTCCAGTTGAAGAAGATGTTGACCATGCCGCCTGTCCTGGCGGCTCCGACTGCTAAAGAGCCCATGTACCTCTACATCGCCGCCACCAGCCGGGTGGTCAGCACGGTCATGGTAGTAGAGCGCCCAGAAGACGGCAGAGCACAGCCGGTCCAGAGGCATGTGTACTATTTGAGCAAGGTGATGTCAACCTCGAAGCAGAACTACCCTCACTACCAGAAGATGTGCTACAACGTGCACTTTGCCGCCAAGAAGCTAAAGCCATACTTTCAAGAGCACCCGATCACGGTTGTCTGCACTGCCCCACTTGCTGAGATCATTGGCAACAGAGATGCATCTGGCCGAGTGGCCAAATGGGCCACCGAGTTGGCCCCCTACACCATCTTCTACCAGCCATGCACCGCCATCAAGTCCCAAGCACTGGCCGACTTCCTCGTCGACTGGGCCAAGACCCAGTACCTGCCGCTAGCTCCGGACTCCACTCATTGGCGGATGCACTTTGATGGCTCGAAGATGCGCACTGGCTTGGGAGCCGGCGTTGTCCTCACTTCTCCCAAAGGTGACAAGCTCAGATACACATTGCAAATCCACTTCGCCGCCTCCAACAATGTGGCTGAGTATGAAGCACTAATACACGGCCTCCGGCTAGCCAAAGAGATCGGCATCCACCGGATCCTGTGCTATGGCGACTCCGACTTGGTGGTCCAACAGTCGTCTGGTGACTGGGATGCCAAAGATGCAAATATGGCGAGCTACCGTTTCCTTGTTCAGCAACTCAACGGATATTTTGAAGGGTGCGAGTTCCTTCACGTGCCACAGAATGAAAACGAGCCAGCTGATATCCTGGCACGGATCGGCTCCACCCGTCAAGCAATACCAGCCGACGTCTCCCTTCAGTGCCTCTGCAAGCCGTCAATCAAGCCTTCTCCAGAATCTGAGTCCATCTTCGTGTCGGCTGCCCCCGAAGCAGTCGGATCCGACTCAAGAACTTCAGCAGTCGGGCCGGGAACTTTGGCAGGCGGCACGGGGACTGCAGCAGTCACACCCGGCCCTGGGACTTCACAGCCCAGCCCGGGGGCTGCAGCAGCCGGCCCGGGAACTTCACCAAGCGGCTCAGGGACTGCAGCAGTCGCACCCAACTCGGGGACTGCATCAGTCGCACCCGGCCCGGGGACTTCATAGCCCGGCCCGAGGGTTGTAGCAGTCGGCCCGGAGAATTCAACGATGCAGTAAGCGGCAACCGACTCCAACCCGCCGCCTCCCAACCCAACCGCCCTAGTACAAGTGGCCATAGTGGTAGTAGAAGAAATTCAAGGACCATCATGGGCACAACCCATCCTCAAGTTTCTGGTGACCAGAGAACTGCCGGCTGATGAGATCTCGGCCCGGCAAGTGCAGCGCCAAGCAGGAGCCTACACGATAGTAAACAGAGAGCTTGTCAGACGCAGCGTGACAGGAGTCTTCCAGCGCTGCGTAGAACCAGAGAAGGGCCAAGCAATCCTCAAAGATATCCACCAAGGCGAGTGCGGTCACCACGCGGCCTCCAGATCCCTTGTCGCCAAAGCCTTCCGCCATGGTTTCTTCTGGCCGACTGCTTTGGAAGACGCCAAGGAGTTAGTCAAGCATTGCAAAGGGTGCCAGAAGTTCAGCTCCAAGCAACATCTACCGGCTTCTGCACTCAAGACTATCCCCCTCACTTGGCCCTTTTCCGTGTGGGGGCTGGACATGGTGGGACCATTCAAGACAGCACGCGGCGGCATGACCCATCTGCTTGTCGCCGTGGACAAATTCACCAAGTGGATTGAAGTGAAGCCAATCAAGAAACTCAATGGTCCGACTGCTGTGACCTTCATTGCAGATATCACCGTTCGATACGGTGTGCCACACAGTATCATCACCGACAATGGCATGAACTTTGCCAAGGGAGCCTTGGCCCGTTTCTACGCAACATAGGGCATCTGACTGGACTTTACGTCCGTTGCCCACCCACAGTCAAACAGCCAAGTCGAGCAAGCAAACGGCCTCATCCTCTTCGGCATCAAGCCCCGACTGGTCAAGCCACTGGAGAGCTCGGTCGACTGCTGGATCGATGAGCTGCCGACTGTCCTCTGGAGCCTCCGCACCACTCCGAACAAATCAACCGGCTTCACTCCATTCTTCCTCATGTACGGGCCGAGGCCGTCATCCCAACTGACATTGAGTTCGACTCACCTCACGTCACCATGTACACGGAGGCGGAGGCGAAAGAAGCAAGAGAAGATGGCGTCGATCTGCTGGAAGAGGGCCGACTATTAGCACTCAGCCGGTCCGCCATCTACCAGCAGAGTCTGCGCTGCTACCACAGTCGGAAGGTCAAGCCAAGATCCTTCCAAGAGGGAGACCTTGTGCTCCGGCTGATCCAGCGAACAGCCGGCCAACACAATCTCTCGGTCCCTTGGGAAGGTCTGTTCATCATCAGCAGAGCTTTGGGCAATAACTCCTACTACCTCATCAACGCACAGAAGCCCAGAGTGCGCAAGAGAGATGACTCCGTCAAGGAATCGGAGCGCCCATGGAATGCAAATCTCCTCCGAAGATTTTACAGTTGATTCAGTATGTACCACGCTACCTTTTGTATTATGCGCTAAGACATCAGGTCCCTCGAGGAGCACTTGGGGGCTACCCTTTTTATCTATATGATAAGTTCTATGCCTATGAATGTGTTATTTCATTATTTCGCCTGGCACCGGGTTCGACCAGTCGGCCTGGAGGCTTGCCGCCTTGTACTATATCAATGCTACCTGCAGTCGGACAAGTAGTGTGCCGGCACCTAAGCCCTCTCTTGCCATAAGCCGCAGCTCGCAGAGCGACTGTCCAGCTGGCAAGAGTTGAAGGCAGGAAACGGTGCCCACATGAAAAATGGCTAAGGACCAAAGCATTGGCATAGGCCAAGACGGCTCCTCACCTCGCCGACCGACTGTTGAGCAGCCGGTCGGCCGGTTTCTAACTTAACTTGCTACGCTCTACAAACGGCTAAAGTACTCGCCTTCCCAAAACGGCCAAGTACTTGACCTAGCCACAGACCGCAGAGCAGTTGTTCGGCTGGCAAGACGACAACCAGGGGAAGGCGGCAAAGGAAAAAGCCAAAGGAGCAGAAAAGCAAGACCAGTCGGAAATCGGCAAATTCAATTTACATAAGCAAACGGCCCTTGGCCAGCATTCAACAGATTTTGAATACACCCCCAACGGGTGGAACTGCGCAAATCTAACAAGTTTGTTCAAAGAGATTACAAAGCAGGAAAGAAAGATAACTTGGCCGCCTAGGCCAGAGGAGCAGCAGCCGGATTGGAGGGGTCGGCGGAGGTCGAGGCTCCGGGTGATGGAACAACCGCCTGGTTGGTCTCAGCCTGGTCAGCACCGGCAGCAGTCGGCTCATCGACGGGCTGTTCGTTGGCCGAGACCTGGTCAGGCTGAGGCCGGCTGTCGTCCCCATCATCCGGCGCATCGTCTTCGCCGTCCTCGTCCTCCTCCTCCTCGCCTTCATCGCTGGAGGAGATCTCCTCCACCGAGTCCTTGCCGTCTTCTGGGTTCAGCCCGAACCAGTTGGGCGGTGCCTCGGCGCCAACTTCATTCAGTTCGGGGAGGAAGACGTCCTCGTCCTCCTCCTCCTCGCCTTCATCGCTGGAGGAGATCTCCTCCACCGAGTCCTTGCCGTCTTCTGGGTTCAGCCCGAACCAGTTGGGAGGTGCCTCGGCGCCAACTTCATTCAGTTCGGGGAGGAAGACGCTGGTGCCCGTGTATTCGGCAATTGCCGCGGCGCGATGATAGAGCTCGGGTGCCACCGCCCCAACTCCTCGTTGGCTCTGGCACGGATGGTAGCCAACTGGGCTAGATTTAGCCCAGGGTACCACCCCATGATGAACTCCAATGCCCGCCGTGCACCTGCGCGGGCTGAGGAGCCCTTCCACACCTCGATGCGGTCGATAGCCACCTCTAGCCAGTCGGAGGTCCGACTGGGTGTGCGCAGAACTGGAGCACCCGACCAGAGGGCGGAGACCACCTGAGCTCCGGCGCGCTGCAGACGGCGGAGCGCCCGATGGACAGGCCGGAGACGAGCTTGGATGGCGAGCATCTTCTCGGCAAGGGTCTGAGAGGCGCTGGGCGCGATTTTTGCTCCTGCCAGCCTCCGCTCATCGTGGCGAGCCTCGACGACTTGGTTGGCGGCGACGACACGAGAAGAAAAAGTATGAAGTCGGAAGCCGACTTATATGACAAGTTGGCAGGCAAAAGGGAAGGGCAACTCACCATCGAGCATGTCCTCGATCTCGCCATAGCCATCAGACAGGGCCTTCTCCCTCTCGACCCAGTTCGAGTGCTGAGTCTTGAACTCGGCTTGGAGGGCCTCCTCCGCATCCTTGAGCTTCTGTACCTTCACCTGGTGCTGGTCCGCCTGGTCAGCCAGCATCTTGGCCAGGCGGTCGCGCTCCTGCACCGCCTTGTCGCACTCCTCCTCCTTGACGCACAGCACGGTCTGAGTTTCGCCCAGCTGCTGCTGCAGGGTGGCATTGGCTCCTGCAGAGGACAAGAAGGGGAAGACGGTCGGCAAATCAACAAAGAAGAAGTAGTTGCCGGAAGATCCGACCCTACTACTCAGCAGTCGGCCCGAATCTCGGGGGCTACACCCCGCGGGTGTGCTGGCGCGCCCCCGCGAGACTAAGGAATGAGCGATTCAACGAAAGAAAAAAGAAATGTGGTCACCGGAAGATCCGACCCGACCGCTCAGCAGTCGGCCCGAATCTTGGGGGCTACACCCCGTGGGTGCGCTAGCGCGCCCCCGCGAGAACGAAGAGTGGAGTGCTTACTCCGGCTATCGGCCAAGTCAGTGGTCCTCTTCGCCAGCTCCTGGACCTGGGAGTTGAAGGCGGCCGCACGGATGTTGTGGTAATCCTGCAACAAAGACAACAGAAGAAAAGAAAGGGTTAGCACTCGGAACTTACCTTTAAGTTCCGAGCCGCCTGCTCAGCAGCCGGCCCGAAACTCGGGGGCTACACCTAGTGGGTGCGCTGGCGCGCCCCCACAGAAGAATTCAAGAAAATGACAAGAGTCAGAAACAAGCGGTCAAGGAACATACCCGGACGCTGGCTCACGATGCCAGGAACGTCTTCGTGTAGTTCTGGAGGGCGGTGCCTTGGGCCTGAAGCAGAGACTGGACTTCATGCGCAGCCTTGTTCAAGACACTCGTCCCACCCCCCAGACATCCACTCTCGCGGGGGGCACTAGTGGCCTCTGCCTCTGGAGCCGACGAGCTCGAGGCCCCGATCTCTTGAGGCCGTGGTGCCGAAGTCGCCTTCGCCACACGCCGACGCGCCGGAGTGCGAACAACGGGGGTCGCCCCCACCATCAGCTCGCCACCAACTTGAGGCGTCGGTGGCACGTCAGGCCGACTGCCCTGGGCCTCGGCAGCCGGCGCTTGCGGGAGCACCTCCGTCCTCAAGATGGCGGCGTCGCCCCCTTCCCTCTCCATGACCGGCTGCTCATTGCCGGCTCCTCCAGTCGGCGCCGGGATCTCTGGTGCCGGCGGCATGGAGCACAGGGGGATGATAAGCTGTGGAGTCTGGCCGCGTATGGCTTCCTCCGCTTGCGCCTTGGCGGCCGCGTCCGTCTAGGCCTTGGTCACGGCGTCCGCCTGGGCCTTGGCCACGGCGTCGGCTTGGGCCTTGGCCGTCACGTTTGCCTCCTCCTACGCCGCCTTGGCCGCCTCCCTCTGCCGTTCCGCCTCCTCCCGCTCCTCGTGCGCCTCCCGCGCGTTCTTCTCCGTCGCCTCCCGGAAGTCATCGAGCGGGTCTATGCGGCGGGTAGTGGCAGAGCCCTCCGTCCCCCCGATGATGGAAGCAGAGGCCGACCGCTTGAGAGAGAGCGGGGCTCTGTTCAAGCAAAACTAGAAGAAATTCAGAAGGAGTTCACAAGAAGGACGAAAGGAAAAACGCAGGAACATTCAAGCACTTACACGGACACCGTCGGGGGCTGCTTTGGGGTCCTCTGGAACTAGGCCGCCTTCACGGTGGCCTCTTGCCGCTTGGTCACGGCGGCCGTGTTCTTCGGTTTCTTTGGCCGGCTGCCGAACAGCGGCTTGGCGACCCGGTGCTTCGGCGCGCCGCCTGGCGCGGTCGGCGCGGCTGAGGAACCCGCACCCGTCCTGTCAGCACCTTGCGGGCGGCGTGGCTCATCCTCTTCCTCGTCATCATCCGGTCACTCCTCGACGCCGCCTCCTCCAGAGCGCCTCCTCCACCACCGCTGCCCGTGGCGTCATCCTCCTCCAAGGCATCCGCCCCCAAGTCGGGGTCATCCACGTCACTCACGGTCCGGTCCGGTAGGTACTCCTGGCCTTGCTCCAGGGCGTCGGCTGCCGGCTGGGGTGTGAGGATCTGCATTGTGGCCGACTGATCAGGCGGCAAAAGCAAAAAAAGAAGAAAGAAGAGTTAAGGACTTACCGCAGGCGGCGGATCTGCGCGGGAGTATGGCCGCTTGCCGAACTGCCACTCCCCCTCCGAGAGTTTGCAGTTCGAGATACAGTTCACCAGCCGGCCACCTCCATGGTCAGCATCTCCTTGGTGCTCATCTAGCACGGGTCTCGATGCCCGCTCATCCGGCAGATCATGTGAGGCCGGCCTTGGAGATGGAGCACTCGGCGCTCCATGAAGGCAGTCAGCAAATCCGACCCCTTGAGGCCCTCCGACTCCGTCATCTCCTTGAGCCGGGCGATGGCGGCGGTGGAGGCGACCGACGGCGTCCTCGGCTTGAAGGACCAGTTGGTGTGGGGCTCAGCCGGCGGGTCGGCTA
This sequence comes from Aegilops tauschii subsp. strangulata, assembly GCF_002575655.3. NCBI lineage: Eukaryota > Viridiplantae > Streptophyta > Magnoliopsida > Poales > Poaceae > Aegilops > Aegilops tauschii. Next base: position 348,800,140 of record NC_053039.3, read on the forward strand.
CATAGGCCGGCAGGTTGACGAAGTCGGCCGTCGGGTGGACGTTCTTGACATAAAAGAAAGATTTTTGCCACAGCTTAACACTGTGTCAAGCTGATGGACGGGAAGCTGTTCCCGGAGCCCAGACGTCGCACCATGATGAAGGCCCCGCACTGGGCCGCCTCCCCCTTGACGGCAGTACCGAGCTTGGTGTAGAAGAGCTCCCCCCAGAGCTCGAGGGTGGGAGAACGCCTAGGTAACCCTCGCAGAGGGTGACGAAGGCGGACAACAGCACCACCGTATTCGGCGTGAGGTGGTGCGGCTGGAGACGATAGAATTGAAGAAAAGACAGGAGAAAGCCGCTTGCCGGCAGGCCGAAGCCGCGAAGGAAGTGCGACCAGAAGACGATGCGTTCGCCTTCCTTCGGTGCCGGTGAAATCTCCCTCGCGGGCGGAGCGCGTACCCGTACGTAGCCCTCGCCGGGCAGCCCCACGTTTGGCGGAGGAAAGAGAGGTGATCGTCATGAACGTTCGAGCCGTCCCAGTGGCCGGAGCGCGCCATGAGGGCTCGAACCGATGGAGGCGCGGTGCAGCGAAGAACGAGCGAGCCCGCGGCGGAGAGACAACACCGCGGGGAGGAAAGCTCGGCGACGATGAGTTGCGGCAGTGCTTTAGCAAGAGGCAGGGGCACTGCGGCAGCGAGGGAAGGAGGAAGAAAATGGCGAAGGGAGAGGAGGGCGCGCGTGCTAGCGCCGCTCCCCTCCTCCCCCTACTTATAGCCCCTGGCTGCGCAGCCAAGGGGACGGGGCGTGGGGATCATGGGATTAACTGTGCCCACGACCCCATGACCCCGCATTTACCGCGCGGTGACGACATGAAGTAATTGCACCACGGAATCCCAACCATTCACCTCGGCCGCATCGGATCCGCGCGCGTGCCGAGGCCCGGTAGTGGTGGGCCCCAGCCTGTGGTGATGTCCCGTCGCACGCGTGGGCTGGCAGGCCGGCCTGGCTGGCGCCGCGTGGCGAGCGGGCAGCGGGCGGCGAACTTGGCGCCTGGCCGGCGCGCCACCTGGCTCCCGCTGTCGGTGTCAAAACCGGCAGATCTTGGGTAGGGGGTCCCGAACTGTGCGTCTAAGGTCGATGGTAACAGGAGACGGGGGACACGATGTTTACCCAGGTTCGGGCCCTCTTGATGGAGGTAATACCCTACTTCCTACTTGATTGATCTTGATGAATATGAGGATTACAAGAGTTGATCTACCACGAGATTGTAATGGCTAAACCCTAGATGTCTAGCATGTATGATTGTGATTGCCTCTACGGACTAGACCCTCCGGTTTATATAGACATCGGAGGGGCCTAGGGTTATACAGAGTCGGTTTATAGAGGAAGGAATCTTCATATCCGAACGCCAAGCTTGCCTTCCACGCAAAGGAGAGTCCCATCCGGACACGGGGAGGAGGTCTTCTGTCTTGTATCTCCATGGCCCATCAGTCCGGCCCACGTCACACAGCCCGGACGCCCGAGGACCCCTTAATCTAGGACTCCCTCAGTAGCCCCTGAACCAAGATTCAATGGCGATGTGTCCGGTGCGCAGAGTGTCTTCGGCATTGCAAGGCGGGTTCCTCCTCCGAATACTCCAAAATAGCCCTCGAACACAGAGAACATGTCCGGCTCTGCAAAACAAGCTTCGCAAAGAGCATAATATTTAACAAGTCCCATCTACTGACATCTTCTGTAGTGAGATGCCACGTCTCCGCCCGACCATTATTTCGAACCGTTTTTTAGCCTCCCGCTCCGCGTTTTGAGGTGCGGTTTCCATTGGCACATCTTGTCGAAGCAAAGATTGTGTCCCCTTATCACGGGACCCTCATTAATATGGGCGTGGGTAATCCAACCGTGCTGTTGGCGATTCCTTGGGAATAGGCGAGCTTTAAGGCCCGTAAGGGGGCGTTCGATATTCTTCGCCTTTATAAAGGGGTACAGACCCGTCTTTCTCCCCCACGCCTACCTCTTCCTCAACCTTCCCAACCTCAGGCTCCAGCGCCCAGGATTCGATTTCTTCCATTGTTACCATGCCCTCTAATTATGTCCGGATCCATCTCCCAAGGTAGGTGGGCAGCCTCCTCGGTCATCGAGGAGGATATCGCGAAGCTTCGGAAGGCGAGGTACCTGACTGCGGAAATCCCCCACAGTACCTTCTACCCCTTCTTCATGCACAGTATCTCCGCGGGGCTGGTCCCCCTTTCTAGGCCATCCTCCGCCCTTACAAGCTTCACGCCCTCCATCTTCATCCCAACTCTGTCCTTCTCTTGTCGATCTTCGCCTTTTACTGTGAAGCATTCGTGGGGGTGATGCCGTCCGTGGCGCTGCTTCGCCACTTCTTCTACCTCCAGAACAAGGATGGCCCTTACTCGGGGTGCACCAACTTTGTTGCGGCCAACAGAAGCAACGCACTCTCGAGAGCAGGGAAGAAGGCGGATGGCTTCCGGGACAATTGAGTCCTTATGGACGCCAGGAGCCCCTACCCCCGACTGGTGCTACCGACGGGGATGCCCAAGCCTCATGATGGGTGGAGCACCACGAAGCTTACCGATCCGCGGGCGGAGCAGGTGTTGGTGAAGATGGCGGACGACTTGAAGCCTGACGATCCATGGGCGGAGAAGCTGACGGGGGCCATGATCATCAAGGAGTTCCAGTTGCAGCGCCTGGCTCCGCTCCAGGCGCGCTCGCGCCCCTTATGGAAGCTCTCGGACGAGGGAGGAGACCTCCGTCTGCGCCCGGAAGCCCTGTCCGACGAGGAACTGGACAAGGTTCTCCACCTCCTGGTTGCGGAGGATCACGGGTACCCGCCTGATACCCTTCTTCCGCTGTACCGCCGCTCGGATGGGGCAAAGATCGCCGCCGCCATGCCTGTCTTCAACGAGTGTGCCTTCGTGCCGCCCACACCTACTAGGGCCCTGGCGGCGGCGGCCCCGGTGGTGGTGTCCTCCGGCGAGTCTGGCGAGGAGGAGAGGCCTGACTCGGAGGCGACCAGGGAAGGGTCAGGGGTGTTGGAAATATGCCCTAGAGGCAATAATAAATGGTTATTATTATATTTCTTTGTTCATGGTAATTGTCTATTGTTCATGCTATAATTGTGTTATCCGGAAATCGTAATACATGTGTGAATACATAGACCACAACGTGTCCCTAGTAAGCCTCTAGTTTACTAGCTCGTTGATCAACAGATAGTCATGGTTTCCTGACTATGGACATTGGATGTCATTGATAACGGGATCACATCATTAGAGAATGATGTGATGGACAAGACCCAATCCTAAGCATAGCATAAAAGATCGTGTAGTTTCGTTTGCTAGAGCTTTTCCAATGTCAAGTATCTATTCCTTAGACCATGAGATCGTGCAACTCCCGGATGCCGTAGGAGTACTTTGGGTGCACCAAACGTCACAACGTAACTGGGTGACTATAAAGGTACACTACGGGTATCTCTGAAAGTGTCTGTTGGGTTGGCACGGATCGAGACTGGGATTTGTCACTCCGTATGACGGAGAGGTATCTCTGGGCCCACTCGGTAATGCATCATCATAATGAGCTCAATGTGACTAAGGAGTTAGTCACGGGATCATGCATTACGGTACGAGTAAAGAGACTTGCCGGTAACGAGATTGAACAAGGTATTGGGATACCGACGATCGAATCTCGGGCAAGTAACATACCGATTGACAAAGGGAATTGTATACGGGATTGATTGAATCCTCGACATTGTGGTTCATCCGATGAGATCATCGTGGAACATGTGGGAGCCAACATGGGTATCCAGATCCCGCTGTTGGTTATTGACCGGAGAGGCGTCTCGGTCATGTCTGCATGTCTCCCGAACCCGTAGGGTCTACACACTTAAGGTTCGGTGACGCTAGGGTTGTAGAGATATGAGTATGCGGAAACCCGAAAGTTGTTCGGAGTCCCGGATGAGATCCGGACGTCACGAGGAGTTCCGGAATGGTCCGGAGGTGAAGAATTATATATAGGAAGTCAAGTTTCGGCCACCGGGAAAGTTTCGGGGGTCACCGGTATTGTACCGGGACCACCGGAAGGGTCCCGGGGGTCCACCGGGTGGGGCCACCTATCCCGGAGGGCCCCATGGGCTGAAGTGGGAAGGGAACCAGCCCTTAGTGGGCTGGGGCGCCCCCCATGGGCCTCCCCCTGCGCCTAGGGTTGGAAACCCTAGGGTGGGGGGGCGCCCCACTTGCCTTGGGGGGCAAGTCTCCCCCCTGGCCGCCGCCCCCCATGTAGATGGGTTCCTGGCCGGTGCCCCCCTCCCAGGGGGCCTATATAAAGGGGGGGGAGGGAGGGTAGTAGTATTACAGCCTTGGGCGCCTCCCTCCTCCCCTGCTACACCTCTCCCTCTCGCAGAAGCTCGGCGAAGCCCTGCCGAGATCCCGCTACATCCACCACCACGCCGTCGTGCTGCTGGATCTCCATCAACCTCTCCTTCCCCCTTGCTGGATCAAGAAGGAGGAGACGTCGCTGCACCATACGTGTGTTGAAACGCGGAGGTGCCGTCCGTTCGGCACTCGGTCATCGGTGATTTGAATCACAGCGAGTACGACTCCATCAACCACGTTCATTGGAACGCTTCCGCTCGCGATCTACAAGGGTATGTAGATGCACTCCTTTCCCCTCGTTGCTAGTATACTCCATAGATGGATCTTGGTGACCGTAGGAAAATTTTAAAATTCTGCTACGATCCCCAACAAGGGGAGACTTCCCCTTTTCGTGCTGCAGATCTCCTCCGCACCTTCCCCGACGACTATGAGTCCGGCGAGCATCCGGTGAGGGAGTCGCCGATCCCTGCCGGGGTCACGACAAGGTCTGGGGGCACCCCACCGAAAAAGCCGCCGACCGGGGTTCCGAAGAAGAGCAGATCGGCGCTGATCTCCCGAGGCGACACTTCTGTTCCGCCGCCAGCCGGCGCTGCCGCGGGTCCGGCCATGATACGTCTCCAATGTATCTATAATTTTTGATTGTTCCATGCTATTATATTATCTCTTTTGGATGTTTAATGGGTTTTACTAAGCACTTTTATATGATTTTGGGACTATCCTATTAACCTAGAGCCCACTGCTAGTTTCAGTTTTTTGCCTATTTCAGTGTTTCGCAGAAAAGGAATATCAAACGGAGTCCAAATGGAATGAAACCTTCGGGAGAGTTATTTTTGGAACGGAAGCAATCCAGGAGACTTGGAGTGTACATCAGGGAAGCAACGAGGTGGCCACGAGGCAGGGAGGCGCGCCTGCCCCCCTGGGCGCGCCCCCACCCTTGTGGGCCCCTTGTGGCTCCCCTGACCGACTTCTTTCACCTATATATCCATATACCCTAAAAACATCAGAGAATAGAATAGCTCGGGAGTTCCGCCGCCGCAAGCCTCTGTAGCCACCAAAAACCAATCGGGACCCTGTTCCGGCACCCTGCCAGAGGGGGGAACCCTCACCGGTGGCCATCTACATCATCCCGGCGCTCTCCATGACGAGGAGGGAGTAGTTCACCCTCGGGGCTGAGGGTATGTACCAGTAGCTATGTGTTTGATCTCTCTCTCTCTCTCTCGTGTTCTTGAGGTGATACGATCTTGATGTATCGCGAGCTTTGCTATTATAGTTGGATCTTATGATGTTTCTCCCCCTCTACTCTCTTATAATGGATTGAGTTTTCCCTTTGAAGTTATCTTATCGGATTGAGTCTTTAAGGATTTGAGAACACTTGATGTATGTCTTGCATGTGCTTATCTGTGGTGACAATGGGATATCACGTGATCCACTTGATGTATGTTTTGGTGATCAACTTGCGGGTTCCGCTCATGAACTTATGCATAGGGGTTGGCACACGTTTTCGTCTTGACTCTCCGGTAGAAACCGAAGGAAATATGCCCTAGAGGAAATAATAAAGTTATTATTTATTTCCCTATATCTTGATAAATGTTTATTATTCATGCTAGAATTGTATTAACCGGAAACATAATACATGTGTGAATACATAGACAAACAGAGTGTCACTAGTATGCCTCTACTTGACTAGCTCATTGATCAAAGATGGTTATGTTTCCTAACCATAGACAAAGAGTTGTCATTTGATTAACGGGATCACATCATTAGGAGAATGATGTGATTGACTTGACCCATTCCGTTAGCTTAGCACTTGATCATTTAGTTTGTTGCTATTGCTTTCTTCATGACTTATACATGTTCCTATGACTATGAGATTATGCAACTCCCGTTTACCGGAGGAACACTTTGTGTGCTACCAAACGTCACAACGTAACTGGGTGATTATAAAGGTGCTCTACAGGTGTCTCCGAAGGTAACTTGTTGGGTTGGCGTATTTCGAGATTAGGATTTGTCACTCCGGTTGTCGGAGAGGTATCTCTGGGCCCACTCGGTAATGCACATCACTATAAGCCTTGCAAGCATTGTAACTAATGAGTTAGTTGTGGGACGATGTATTACGAAACGAGTAAAGAGACTTGCCGGTAACAAGATTGAACTAGGTATTGAGATACCGACGATCGAATCTCGGGCAAGTAACATACCGATGACAAAGGGAACAACGTATGTTGTTATGCGGTTTGACTGATAAAGATATTTGTAGAATGTGTGGGAGCCAATATGAGCATCCAGGTTCTGCTATTGGTTATTGATCGGAGACGTGTCTCGGTCATGTCTACATAGTTCTCGAACCCGTAGGGTCCGCACGCTTAAAGTTCGATGATGGTTATATTATGAGTTTATGTGTTTTGATGTACCGAAGGTAGTTCGGAGTCCCGGATATAATCATGGACATGACGAGGAGTCTCGAAATGGTCGAGACATAAAGATCAATATATTGGACAACTATATTTGGACACCGGAATGGTTCCGAGTGAGATTGGGATATTATCGGAGCACCGAGAGGTTATCGGACCCCCCCGGGAGGTATATGGGCCTTAGTGGGCTTTAGTGGAAATGAGGGGAAAGGAGCAAGGGAGGGGGCGTGCCCCCCCAAGCCCAATCCGAATTGGGAGGGGGGCCGGCCCCCTTTCCTTCCTCCCTCCTTCCTCTTCCTTCCCTCTCCCTCTCCAAATAGGAAAAGGAGGAGTCCTACTCACGGTGGGAGTAGGACTCCCCCCTTGGGCGCGCCTCCTCCCCTTGGCCGGCCCTCTCCTCCCCCTTTATATACAGAGGAGGGGGGCACCCCATAGACACAACAATTGATCCCTTGGATCTCTTAGCCGTGTGCGGTGCCCCCCTCCACCATAATCCACCTCGATAATATCGTAGCGGTGCAGGCGAAGCCCTGCGTCGGTAGAACATCATCATCATCACCACGCCGTCGTGCTGACGGAACTCTCCCTCAATGCTCGGCTGGATTGGAGTTCGAGGGACGTCATCGAGTTGAACGTGTGCTGAACTCGAAGGTGTCGTGCGTTCGGTACTTGATCGGTCGGATCGTGAAGACGTACGACTACATCAACCGCGTTGTGCTAACGCTTCCGCTTTTGTTCTATGAGGGTACGTGGACACACTCTCCCCTCTCAGTTCTATGCATCACCATGATCCTGTGTGTGCGTAGGATTTTTTTTGAAATTACTACGTTCCCCAACAGTGGTATCAGAGCCTGGTTTTATGCGTAGATGTTATATGCACGAGTAGAACACAAGTGAGTTGTGGGCGATACAAGTCATACTGCTTACCAGCATGTCATACTTTGGTTCGGCGGTATTGCTGGATGAAGCGGCCTGGACCGACATTACGCGTACGCTTACGCGAGACTGGTTCTACCGACGTGCTTTGCACACAGGTGGCTGGCGGGTGTCAGTTTCTCCAACTTTAGTTGAACCGAGTGTGGCTACGCTCGGTCCTTGAGAAGGTTAAAACATCACTAACTTGACGAACTATCGTTGTGGTTTTGATGCGTAGGTAAGAACGGTTCTTGCTAAGCCCGTAGCAGCCACGTAAAACTTGCAACAACAAAGTAGAGGACGTCTAACTTGTTTTTGCAGGGCATGTTGTGATGTGATATGGTCAAGGCATGATGCTAAATTTTATTGTATGAGATGATCATGTTTTGTAACCGAGTTATCAGCAACTGGCAGGAGCCATATGGTTGTCGCTTTATTGTATGCAATGCAATCGTCCTGTAATGCTTTACTTTATCACTAAGCGGTAGCGATAGTCATAGAAGCATAAGTTGGCGAGACGACAACGATGCTACGATGGAGATCAAGGTGTCGCGCCGGTGACGATGGTGATCATGACGGTGCTTCGGAGATGGAGATCACAAGCACAAGATGATGATGGCCATATCATATCACTTATATTGATTGCATGTGATGTTTATCTTTCATGCATCTTATCTTGCTTTGATTGAGGGTAGCATTATAAGATGATCTCTCACTAAATTTCAAGATAAAAGTGTTCTCCCTGAGTATGCACCGTTGCGAAAGTTCTTCGTGCTGAGACACCACGTGATGATCGGGTGTGATAGGCTCTACGTTCAAATACAACGGGTGCAAAACAGTTGCACACGCGGAATACTCAGGTTAAACTTGACGAGCCTAGCATATGCAGATATGGCCTCAGAACACTGAGACCGAAAGCTCGAGCGTGAATCATATAGTAGATATGATCAACATAGTGGTGTTCACCATTGAAACTACTCCATCTCACGTGATGATCGGACATGGTTTAGTTGATTTGGATCACGTGATCACTTAGATGATTAGAGGGATGTCTATCTAAGTGGGAGTTCTTAAGTAATATGATTAATTGAACTTAAATTTATCGTGAACTTAGTACCTGATAGTATTTTGCATGCCTATGTTTGTTGTAGATAGATGGCTCGTGTTGTTGTTCCGTTGAATTTTAATGCGTTCCTTGAGAAAGCAAAGTTAAAAGATGATGGTAGCAATTACACAGACTAGGTCCGTAACTTGAGGATTATCCTCATTGCTGCACAGAACAATTACGTCCTGGAAGCACCGCTAGGTGCCAAACCTGCTGTAGGAGCAACACCAGATATTATGAACGTCTGGCAGAGCAAAGCTGATGGCTGCTCGATAGTTCAGTGTGCCATGCTTTATGGCTTAGAACCGGGACTTCAATGACGTTTTGAACGTCATGGAGCATATGAGATGTTCCAGGAGTTGAAGTTAATATTTCAAGCAAATGCCCGGATTGAGAGATATGAAGTCTCCAATAAGTTCTACAGCTGCAAGATGGAGGAGAATAGTTCTGTCAGTGAGCATATACTCAGAATGTCTGGGTATAACAATCACTTGATTCAACTGGGAGTTAATCTTCCGGATGATAGCGTCATTGACAGAATTCTTCAATCACTGCCACCAAGCTACAAGAGCTTCATGATGAACTATAACATGGAAGGGATGGATAAGACGATTCCAGAGGTCTTCGCAATGCTAGGCTGCGGAGGTAGAAATCAACAAGGAGCATCAAGTGTTGATGGTTAATAAGACCACCAGTTTCAAGAAAAAGGGCAAAGGGAAGAAGAAGGGGAACTTCAAGAAGAACATCAAACAAGTTGCTACTCAAGAGAAGAAACCCAAGTCTGGACCTAAGCCTGAGACTCAGTGCTTCTACTGCAAGCAGACTGGTCACTGGAAGCGGAACTGCCCCAAGTATTTGGCGGATAAGAAGGATGGCAAGGTGAACAAAGGTATATGTGATATACATGTTATTGATGTGTACCTTACTAATGCTCGCAGTAGCACCTGGGTATTTGATACTGGTTCTGTTGCTAATATTTGCAACTCGAACACGGAATACGGATTAAGCGAAGATTAGCTAAGGACGAGGTGACGATGCGCGTGGGAAATGGTTCCAAAGTTGATGTGATCGTGGTCGGCACGCTACCTCTACATCTACCTTTGGGATTAGTTTTAGACCTAAATAATTGTTATTTGGTGCCAGCGTTAAGCATGAACATTATATCTGGATCTTGTTTGATGCGAGATGGTTATTCATTTAAATCAGAGAATAATGGTTGTTCTATTTATATGAGTAATATCTTTTATGGTCATGCACCCTTGAGGAGTGGTCTATTTATATTAAATCTCGAAAGTAGTGATACACATATTCATAATCCAAAAGATGCAGAGTTGATAATGATAGTGCAACTTATTTGTGGCACTGCCGTTTAGGTCATATCGGTGTAAAGCGCATGAAGAAACTCCATACCGATGGACTTTTGGAATCACTTGATTATGAATCACTTGGTACTTGCGAACCGTGCCTCATGGGCAAGATGACTAAAACGCCGTTCTCCGGAACTATGGAGCGAGCAACAGATTTGTTGGAAATCATACATACAGATGTATGTGGTCCAATGAATGTTGAGGCTCGCTACGGATATCGTTATTTTTTCAGCTTCACAGATGATTTAAGCAGATACGGGTATATCTACTTAATCAAACATAAGTCTGAAACATTTGAAAAGTTCAAAGAATTTCAAAGTGAAGTGGAAAATCATCATAACAAGAAAATAAAGTTTCTACGATCTGATCGTGGAGGAGAATATTTGAGTTACGAGTTTGGTCTACATTTGAAACAATGCGGAATAGTTTCGCAACTCACGCCACCCGGAACACCACAACGTAATGGTGTGTCCGAACGTCGTAATCGTACTTTACTAGATATGGTGCGATATATGATGTCTCTTACTGATTTACCGCTATCATTTTGGGGTTATGCTTTAGAGACGGCTGCATTCACGTTAAATAGGGCACCATCAAAATCCGTTGAGACGACGCCTTATGAACTGTGGTTTGGCAAGAAACCAAAGTTGTCGTTTCTTAAAGTTTGGGGCTGCAATGCTTATGTGAAAAAGCTTCAACCTGATAAGCTCGAACCCAAATCAGAGAAATGTGTCTTCATAGGATACCCAAAGGAAACTGTTGGGTACACCTTCTATCACAGATCTGAAGGCAAGACTTTTGTTGCTAAATTTGGATCCTTTCTAGAGAAGGAGTTTCTCTCGAAAGAAGTGAGTGGGAGGAAAGTAGAACTTGATGAGGTAACAGTACCTGTTCCCTTATTGGAAAATAGTTCATCACAGAAACCGGTTCCTGTGACGTCTACACCAATTAGTGAGGAAGTTAATGATGATGATCATGAAACTTCAGATCAAGTTGTTACCGAACCTCGTAGGTCAACCAGAGTAAGATCCGCACCAGAGTGGTACGGTAATCCTGTTCTGGAGGTTATGTTACTAGACCATGACGAACCTACAAACTATGAAGAAGCGATGGTGAGCCCAGATTCCGCAAAATGGCTTGAAGCCATGAAGTCCGAGATGGGATCCATGTATGAGAACAAATTATGGACTTTGGTTGACTTGCCCGATGATCGGCAATCCATCGAGAATAAATGGATCTTCAAGAAGAAGACTGACGCTGACGGTAATGTTACTGTCTATAAAGCTCGACTTGTTGCAAAAGGTTTTCGACAAGTTCAAGGGATTGACTACGATGAGACCTTCTCACCCGTAGTGATGCTTAAGTCTGTCCGAATCATGTTAGCAATTGCCGCATTTATGATTATGAAATTTGGAAAATGGATGTCAAAACTGCATTCCTGAATGGATTTCTGGAAGAAGAGTTGTATATGATGCAACTGGAAGGTTTTTTCGATCCAAAGGGAGCTAACAAAGTGTGCAAGCTCCAATGATCCATTTATGGACTGTGCAAGCCTCTTGGAGTTGGAATAAACGTTTTGATAGTGTGATCAAAGCATATGGTTTTTATACAGACTTTTGGAGAAGCCTGTATTTACAAGAAAGTGAGTGGGAGCTCTGTAGCATTTCTAATATTATATGTGGATGGCATATTATTGATTGGAAATGATATAGAATTTCTGGATAGCATAAAAGGATATTTGAATAAGAGTTTTTTAATGAAGGACCTCGGTGAAGCTGCTTACATATTGGGCATCAAGATCTATAGAGATAGGTCAAGACGCTTAATTGGACTTTCACAAAGCACATACCTTGAGAAAGTTTTGAAGAAGTTCAAAATGGATCAAGCAAAGAAAGGGTTCTTGCCTATGTTACAAGGTGTGAAGTTGAGTAAGACTCAATGCCCGACCACTGCGGAAGATAGAAAGAAAATGAAAGGTGTTCCCTATGCTTCAGCCATAGGCTCTATCATGTGTGCAATGTTGTGTACCAGACCTGATGTGTGCCTTGCTATTAGTTTAGCAGGGAGGTACCAAAGTAATCCAGGAGTCGATCACTGGACAACGGTCAAGAACATCCTGAAATACCTGAAAAGGACTAAGGATATGTTTCTCGTTTATGGAGGTGACAAAGAGCCCATCGTAAATGGTTACGTTGATGCAAGCTTTGACACTGATCCGGACGATTCTAAATCGCAAACCGGATACGTGTTTATATTGAACGGTGGAGCTGTCTGTTGGTGCAGTTCTAAACAAAGCGTCGTGGCGGGATCTACGTGTGAAGCGGAGTACATTGCTGCTTCGGAAGCAGCAAATGAAGGAGTCTGGATGAAGGAGTTCATATCCGATCTAGGTGTCATACCTAGTGCATCGGGTCCAATGAAAATCTTCTGTGACAATACTGGTGCAATTGCCTTGGCAAAGGAATCCAGATTTCACAAGAGGAGCAAGCACATCAAGAGACGCTTCAATTCCATCCGGGACCAAGTCCAAGTGGGAGACATAGAGATTTGCAAAATACATACAGATCTGAATGTTGCAGACCCGTTGACTAAGCCTCTTCCACAAGCAAAACATGATCAGCACCAAGACTCCATGGGTGTTAGAATCATTACTGTGTAATCTAGATTATTGACTCTAGTGCAAGTGGGAAACTGAAGGAAATATGCCCTAGAGGCAATAATAAAGTTATTATTTATTTCCTTATATCATGATAAATGATTATTATTCATGCTAGAATTTTATTAACCGGAAACATAATACATGTGTGAATACATAGACAAACAGAGTGTCACTAGTATGCCTCTACTTGACTAGCTCGTTGATCAAAGATGGTTATGTTTCCTAACCATAGACAAAGAGTTGTCATTTGATTAACGGGATCACATCATTAGGAGAATGATGTGATTGACTTGACCCATTCCGTTAGCTTAGCACTTGATCGTTTAGTTTGTTGCTATTGCTTTCTTCATGACTTATACATGTTTCTATGACTATGAGATTATGCAACTCCCGTTTTCCGGAGGAACACTTTGTGTGCTACCAAACGTCACAACGTAACTGGGTGATTATAAAGGTGCTCTACAGGTGTCTCCGAAGGTAACTTGTTGGGTTGGCGTATTTAGAGATTAGGATTTGTCACTCCGATTGTCGGAGAGGTATCTCTGGGCCCACTCGGTAATGCACATCACTATAAGCCTTGCAAGCATTGTAACTAATGAGTTAGTTGCGGGATGATGTATTACGGAACGAGTAAAGAGACTTGCCAGTAATGAGATTGAACTAGGTATTGAGATACCGACGATCGAATCTCGGGCAAGTAACATACCGATGACAAAGGGAACAACGTATGTTCTTATGCGGTTTGACCAATAAAGATCTTCAGAGAATGTGTGGGAGCCAATATGAGCATCTAGGTTCCGCTATTGTTTATTGACCGGAGACGTGTCTCGGTCATGTGTACATAGTTCTCGAACCCGTAGGGTCCGCACGCTTAAAGTTCGATGACGGTTATATTATGAGTTTATGTGTTTTGATATACCGAAGATACTTCAGAGTCTCGGATATGATCACGGACATGACGAGGAGTCTCGAAATGGTCGAGACATAAAGATTGATATATTGGACGACTATATTTGGACACCGGAATGGTTCCGAGTGAGATTGGGATATTACCGGAGCACCGAGAGGTTAACGGAACCCCCCGGGAGGTATTTGGGCCTTAATGGGCTTTAGCGGAAAGGAGGGGAAAGGAGCAAGGGAGGGGGCGCGCCCCCCAAGCCCAATCCGAATTGGGAGGGGGGCCGGCCCCCCTTTCCTTCCTCCCTCCTTCCTCTTCCTTCCCTCTCCCTCTCCAAATAGGAAAAGGAGGAGTCCTACTCACGGTGGGAGTAGGACTCCCCCCTTGGGCGCGCCTCCTCCCCTTGGCCGGCCCTCTCCTCCCCCCTTTATATACGGAGGAGGGGGGCACCCCATAGACACAACAATTGATCCCTTGGATCTCTTAGCCGTGTGCGGTGCCCCCCTCACCATAATCCACCTCGATAATATTGTAGCGGTGCTTAGGCGAAGCCCTGCGTCGGTAGAACATCATCATCGTCACCACGCCGTCGTGCTGACGGAACTCTCCCTCAAAGCTCGGCTGGATCGGAGTTCGAGGGACGTCATCGAGTTGAACGTGTGATGAACTCGGAGGTGCCGTGAGTTCGGTACTTGATCGGTCGGATCATGAAGACGTACGACTACATTAACCGCGTTGTGCTAACGCTTCCGCTTTCGGTCTACGAGGGTACGTGGACACACTCTCCCCTCTCGTTGCTATGCATCACCATGATCCTGTGTGTGCGTAGGATTTTTTTTGAAATTACTACGTTCCCCAACAGAAACTTTGGGGCACTCTTTGAAGTACTTTGTGTTGGTTGAATAGATGAATTTGAGATTGTGTGATGCATATCGTATAATCATACCCACGGATACTTGAGGTGACATTAGGGTTTTGGTTGATTTGTGTTTTAAGGTGTTATTCTAGTATGAACTCTATGATAGATCGAACAGAAAGATTAGCTTCGTGTTATTTTACTACGGACTCTTGAATAGATCAATCAGAAAGGATAACTTTGAGGTGGTTTTGTACCCTACCATAATCTCTTGGTTTGTTCTCCGCTATTAGTGACTTTGGAGTGACTCTTTGTTGCATGTTGAGGGATAGTTATATGATCCAATTATGTTATTATTGTTGAGAGAAGTTGCACTAGTGAAAGTATGAACCCTAGGCCTTGTTTCAACGCATTGCAATACCGTTTGTGCTCACTTTTACCAATAGTTACCTTGCTGTTTTTATATTTTCAGATTACAAAAACCTATATCTACCATCCATATTGCACTTGTATCACCATCTCTTCGCCGAACTAGTGCACCTATACAATTTACCATTGTATTGGGTGTGTTGGGGACACAAGAGACTCTTTGTTATTTGGTTGCAGGGTTGTTTGAGAGAGACCATCTTCAACCTACGCCTGCCACAGATTGATAAACCTTAGGTCATCCACTTGAGGGAAATTTGCTACTGTCCTACAAACCTCTGCACTTGGAGGCCCAACAACGTCTACAAGAAGAAGGTTGCGTAGTAGACATCAAGCTCTTTTCTGGCGCCGTTACTGGGGAGGTGAGTGCTTGAAGGTATATCTTTAGATCTTGCAATCGAATCTTTTAGTTTCTTGTTTTATCACTAGTTTAGTTTATAAAAGAAAACTACCAAAAAAATGGAATTGAGTTTGTCTCATACCCTTCATCTTTTTAATATCTTTCGTGAGAATGATGGAAAGGAAAATTGTGCCAAAGTGTTAGAAGAAGAATGCATTAAAATGTTTGGCACTAAATCTTTGAATGATGAGCATGATTGCAATGTTGTTAGTTTGAACTCTTTGAATATACAAGGTACTAATGATGATTGCACTATTCATGATGAAAATGTTTCCTATAAGCATGTCGATTTCTGTGGAGTGCATAGAGTTTGCAAATACATACCAAAAAGGGAAGATAGATTTTGTAAGAGGCACAAGCACTTAGAAACTAAATGGTTGCAAGAAAGGCTAGATGATTGTGCTGAAAGATTCAATATTTTTCCCCATCCTTGTGAACTTTGCAATGAACATGGTCATTTAAAGCTCCAATGCTATTTGTTTCATGATCAAATCGTGTCCAAAAATTGTGATAACTTGATTACCCTTGAGAATCATAAAGAGCTTAGTCTTCTTTTGGGGTATGAAGAAATGAAACGTATAACTGAGGGTATTCCAAAATTTAATCTTGATAAATTTCTTGATTTTGATCTAGAGGAAATTTATATGTATTGTGCGGTGAATTGCATTGAAAATCCTTTTATTGCCAATTACATAAAGAAAAGAAAACAAATAGAAGATGAAGAGAATACTAATGAAAGGGAAGAGACTTCCCAATATCCTCCTATTATTTCTTATGATGAATCAGGTAACGAGGAGGAGCCTTCTATCCAACCAATCTCATCAATAAGGAGCTCAAAAAACATGGTTAAACCCACACATGATGTGAAAAAGAAAAAGAAAAGACGGAGGAGCAAAGGTAGAAAGGTATCCCTCCCAAATGATGTTTCTCCTATTACTCTTTGTGATGATGATAATTGCTATGCTATTGGTGCTATCCATACTATTAATGATGAGAGTGATTATGCTTATGATATGAAAAGGCCCAAGCTTGGGGATGCTATGTTTGATGAGAATGACATGTTTGAGAATATATTTGCTGAAATTAATGTTTGTCCCAAGCTTGGGGATGCTATGTTTAATGAAGATGATATTTTTAGCCTCCCAAGTTTTGATATGCAAATTTGTTATGATGATAGCATGCCTCCTACTTATGATGACTCTATTGATGAAAGTGGGTTTGGAAGAGTGTCAACTTTAGGAAGTAATGATCCCACTATTTTGGAGGATGTTGAATCTTATTGTGATAATTATGAAAGTGGATCTGGAGAGGTCATGACTTTATTTAGTAATGAATCCACTATTTCGGAAGAGTTTTCAATTGATTATGAGAATAAAGTTGCTATTTATGATGATTATTGTGATGAAACTTATGCTATAAAAAGTAGTGATGATTATATTTATAAAACTTGTCATGATTATGATTACCCTTTTTCTGAACATTACTCTTTTAATATGGAAACAATTTATAGTATTCGAGTCTCTTATGATACTCACACTATTCCGGTTGAGAAGAATTTTGCTTATGAAGAGAGTAGTAAATTTTCTATGCTTGTAGATCATGAAAAGAATGCTTTATGTGATGGTTATATTGTTGAATTCGTTCATGATGCTACTGAAAATTATTATGAGGGAGGAATATATGCTTGTAGGAATTGCAATAATATCAAGTTTCCTCTCTGTGTGCTTAAAGTTTTGAAGTTATGCTTGTTTTGCCTTCCTATGCTAGTTGATTATTATTCCCGTAAGTTTTTTGCTCACAAAATCCCTATGCATAGGAAGTGGGTTAGACTTAAATGTGCTAGTTATATTCTTCATGATGCTCTCTTTATGTTTCAATTCTTATGTCTCGTGTGAGCATCATTGAAATCATCATGCCTAGCTAGGGGCGTTAAACGATAGCGCTTGTTGGGAGGCAACCCAATTTTATTTTAGTTTCTTGCTTTTTGGTTCTGTTTAGGAATAATTAATCCATCTAGCCTCTGGTTAGATTTTTGTGTGTGTTTTAATTAGTGTTTGTGCCAAGTTAAATCTACAGGATCTTCTTGGATGATAGTTATTTGATCTTGCTGAAAATTCCAGAAACTTTCAGTTCACGAAAACAATTGTTAAAAATTACCAGAACGTGATATGATACTAATTCCAATTTCAGCATATCAATAAACAAATTATTTAGGTCGTCCTATTTTGGTAGAATTTTAGAGTTCCAGAAGTTTGTGTTAGTTACAGATTACTACAGACTGTTCTGTTTTTGACAGATTCTGTTTTTCGTGTGTTGTTTGCTTATTTTGATGAGTCTATGGCTAGTAAATGAGTTTATAAACCATAGAGAAGTTGGAATAAAGTAAGTTTAACACCATTATAAATAAAGAATGAGTTCAATACAGTACCTTGAAGTGGTGTTTTGTTTTCTTTCGCTAACGGAGCTTACGAGTTTTCTGTTAAGTTTTGTGTTGTGAAGTTTTCAAGTTTTGGGTAAAGATTCGATGGACTATGGAATAAGGAGTGGCAAGAGCCTAAGCTTGGTGATTCCCAAGGCACCCCAAGGTAATATTCAAGGATAACTAAGAGACTAAGCTTGGGGATGCCTCGGATGACATCCCCTCTTTCGTCTTCGTTCATCGGTAACTTTACTTGGAGCTATATTTTTATTCACCACATGATATGTGTTTTGCTTGGAGCGTCATTTTATTTTCTTTTGTCTTACTTGATGTTTAAATAAAATACCAAGATCTGAAATTCTTAAATGTTAGAGAGTCCTCACATAGTTGCATAATTATTCAACTACTCATTGATCTTCACTTATATCTTTCGGAGTAGTTTGTCGTTTGCTCTAGTGCTTCACTTATATCCTTTTAGAGCACGGCGGTGGCTTTATTTTGAAGAAATATATGAACTGTCATGCTTCACTTATATTATTTTGAGAGTCCTAAACAGGATGGTAATTTGCTTTGGTTATGAATTTAGTCCTAATATGATGGGCATCCAAGAGGGATATAATAAAAACTTTCATATAAAGTGCATTGAATACTATGAGAAGTTTGACTCCTTATGATTGTTTTGAGATATGAAGATGGTGATATTAGAGTCATGCTAGTTGAGTAGGTGTGAATTTGATAGATACTTGTGTTAAAGTTTGTGATTCCCGTAGCATGCACATATGGTGAACTGTTATGTGATGAAGTCGGAGCATGATTTATTTATTGATTGTCTTCCTTATGAGTGGCGGTCGGGGACGAGCGATGGTCTTTTCCTACCAATCTATCCCCCTAGGATCATGCGCGTAGTACTTCGTTTCGATAACTAATAGATTTTTGCAATAAGTATGTGAGTTCTTTATGACTAAGGTTGAGTCCGTGGATTATACACACTCTCACCCTTCCACCATTGCTAGCCTCTCTAATACCGCGCACCTTTCGCCTGTATCATACACCCACCATATATGTTCCTCAAAACAGCCACCATACCTACCTATTATGGCATTTTCATAGCCATTCCGAGATATATTGCCATGCAACTTTCCACCGTTCCGTTTATTATGACACGCTCCATCATTGTCATATTGCTTTGCATGATCATGTAGTTGACATTGTATTTGTGGCAAAGCCACCATTCATAATTCTTTCATACATGTCACTCATGAGTCATTGCACATCCCGGTACACCACCAGAGGCATTCATATAGAGTCATGTCTTTTTCTAAGTATTGAGTTGTAAGTAAATAAAAGTGTGATGATCATCATTATTAGAGCATTGTCCCAGTGAGGAAAGGATGATGGAGACTATGATTCCCCCACAAGTCGGGTTGAGACTTCGGATGAAAAATAAATAAATAAAAGAGGCCAAAGAAGCCCAAATAAAAAAAGAAAAAAGAGGCCATAAAAAAAGAGAAAGGCCAAAAAAACAAAAAACAAAAAAATGAGAGAAAAAGAGAGAATGGACAATGCTACTATCCTTTTACCACACTTGTGCTTCAAAGTAGCACCATGATCTTCATGATAGAGAGTCTCCTATGTTGTCACTTTCATATACTAGTGGGAATTTTACATTATAGAACTTGGCTTGTATATTCCAATGATGGGCTTCCTCAAAATGCCCTAGGTCTTCGTGAGCAAGCGAGTTGGATGCACACCCACTTACTTTATTTTGTTGAGCTTTCATACACTTATAGCTCTAGTGCATCTGTTGCATGGCAATCCCTACTCACTCACATTGATATCTATTGATGGGCATCTCCATAGCCCGTTGATACGCCTATTTGATGTGAGACTATCTTCTCCTTTTTTGTCTTCTCCACAACCACCATTCTATTCCACCTATAGTGCTATGTCCATGGCTCACGCTCATGTATTGCGTGAAAGTTGAAAAAGTTTGAGAACATCAAAAGTATGAAACAATTGCTTGGCTTGTCATCGGGGTTGTGCATGATTTAAATACTTTGTGTGGTGCAGATAGAGCATAGCCAGACTATATGATTTTGTAGGGATAGCTTGCTTTGGCCATGTTATTTTGAGAAGACATGATTGCTTTGTTAGTATGCTTGAAATATTATTATTTTCATTTCAATATTAAACTTTTGTTTTGAATCTTATGGATCTGAATATTCTTGCCACAATAAAGAAGATTACATTGATAAATATGTTAGGTAGCATTCCACATCAAAAATTCTGTTTTTATCATTTACCTACTCGAGGACGAGCAGGAATTAAGCTTGGGGATGCTGATACGTCTCCAACGTATCTATAATTTTTGATTGTTCCATGCTATTATATTATCTCTTTTGGATGTTTAATGGGCTTTACTAAGCACTTTTATATGATTTTTGGGACTAACCTATTAACCAAGAGCCCAGTGCCAGTTTCTGTTTTCTTTTGCCTATTTTAGTGTTTCGCAGAAAAGGAATATCAAACGGAGTCCAAATGGAATGAAACCTTCGGGAGAGTTATTTTTGGAACGGAAGCAACCCAGGAGGATTGGAGTGTACGCCAGGGAAGCAACGAGGTGACCACGAGGCAGGGAGGCGCGCCTGCCCCCCTGGGCGCGCCCCACCCTCGTGGGCCCCTCGTGGCTCCCCTGACCGACTTCTTTCGCCTATATATATCCATATACCCTAAAAACATCAGATAACAGAATAGATCGGGAGTTCCGCCGCCGCAAGCCTCTGTAGCCACCAAAAACCAATCGGGACCCTGTGCCGGCACCCTGCCGGAGGGGGGAACCCTCACCGGTGGCCATCTTCATCATCCCGGCGCTCTCCATGATGAGGAGGGAGTAGTTCACCCTTGGGGCTGAGGGTATGTACCAGTAGCTATGTGTTTGATCTCTCCCTCTCTCTCTCTCTCTCTCTCTCTCGTGTTCTTGAGGTGATACGATCTTGATGTATCGCGAGCTTTGCTATTATAGTTGGATCTTTTGATGTTTCTCCCCCTCTACTCTCTTGTAGTGGATTGAGTTTTCCCTTTGAAGTTATCTTATCGGATTGAGTCTTTAAGGATTTGAGAACACTTGATGTATGTCTTGCATGTGCTTATCTATGGTGACAATGGGATATCACGTGATCCACTTGATGTATGTTTTGGTGATCAACTTGCGGGTTCCTCTCATGAACTTATGCATAGGGGTTGGCACATGTTTTCGTCTTGACTCTCCGGTAGAAACTTTGGGGCACTCTTTGAAGTACTTTGTGTTGGTTGAATAGATGAATTTGAGATTGTGTGATGCATATCGTATAATCATACCCACGGATACTTGAGGTGACATTGGAGTATCTAGGTGACATTAGGGTTTTGGTTGATTTGTGTCTTAAGGTGTTATTCTAGTACGAACTCTACGATAGATCGAACGGAAAGAATAGCTTCGTGTTATTTTACTACGAACTCTTGAATAGATCGATCAGAAAGGATAACTTTGAGGTGGTTTCGTACCCTACCATAATCTCTTCGTTTGTTCTCTGCTATTAGTGACTTTGGAGTGACTCTTTGTTGCATGTTGAGAGATAGTTATATGATCCAATTATGTTATTATTGTTGAGAGAAGTTGCACTAGTGAAAGTATGAACCCTAGGCCTTGTTTCAACGCATTGCAATACCGTTTGTGCTCACTTTTACCAATAGTTACCTTGCTGTTTTTATATTTTCAGATTACAAAAACCTATATCTACCATCCATATTGCACTTGTATCACCATCTCTTCGCCGAACTAGTGCACCTATACAATTTACCATTGTATTGGGTGTGTTGGGGACACAAGAGACTCTTTGTTATTTGGTTGCAGGGTTGTTTGAGAGAGACCATCTTCAACCTACGCCTCCCATGGATTGATAAACCTTAGGTCATCCACTTGAGGGAAATTTGCTACTGTCCTACAAACCTCTGCACTTGGAGGCTCAACAATGTCTACAAGAAGAAGGTTGCGTAGTAGACATCAGGCCACTGCGCCCTTGTCCGCCCCTGGGGCTCGCATCCGGTGCCCCAGCCCGCGAAGCTTCCAGGCTTGGTGCTTCAGAAAAGGCCGAGGGAGTATACCGCCGTAGACTAGTAAGTGCTTTGCCCCAATCCTTCATTTTTTTCCTTGCCATAGTTTCTTGATGTCTCCTTCCGCATTGATAGGCCTCCGTCGGTGGTGAAGAAGAAGAAGGAGACGACCACAACCCCTAAGGCCCGGCAGCCAGCTGCTGCCGCGCCTCCTCCAGCGCGGAGGGATGGCGACGACTCCTGAGCCTCAGCGTCCGGGTCATCCTCACGAGATCCAGAAGCTCGGCCTCGGGAGAAGGCGATCTCCGCAGCCAAGCTGGCTCCTGAGGCCTCCGCCCCCAGCTCACCTGCTGAAGTTGCGAAGGCTCAGGAACCCCCGTGTCGGGTGGTAGGTGCGACATATGCCAACGGGTGGCTTATCATTGTGGGAGCCAGTAAGACGTCGCCGGTGCCTGGAAACGGGATGAGGCGAAGACATGCACGCCGGCGGATCTTACCCAGGTTCGGGGCTCTCCGTGGAGATAACACCCCTAGTCCTGCTCTGCGGGGTCTCCGCGTGATCACTAGATCAATACAAGTAGCTACAAGTGCTCCTTGAGCTGTCTGGCTAGAGGAAGAAGAAGGGCAAGGCTAGCTCTCCTTTTCTCTCTATGTGGTGTGTGAAACTCTATGAGATCAACCCTTTGCATGGGTGCCTCGGGGGGTTTATATAGGCCTACCCCCCAGGGGTACAATGGTAATCCGGCTGGGCGCGGGTTCCAGCCGTCAGCGTCTATGCACGCCGGCTTCTCCGCTGGTCATTGGGGCCCGCCGACTGGTGGGTCCCGCCGGCTGCCGGCTTCTTGGCCGACAGGCCGGCCCCACCGCTTGGGGGCTTTGTCGGTGGCTGGTTACTGTTGCCTCACCTCTGATGACGAGAGCTTTGTTGAGGTAAGCGTGGCTACAGTGTCGCCGCCTTGCGGGCTCTCACTGTAGCCTCACCTCGTCTTGTCTCCTTAATGAGGCGCATGTTTCGAGGGTGGGAGGTAGCCGGCTATTGGGAGCCGGCCACACCCCTGGCCGACTATAGGAGGCCATGCCGCCTTCGGGTGTCTCTCTGGCAGGAGGGGCCCGCCGCCTACGGGCCGTACTGGCGCCTGTCGTGGGTGACATCGAGGCCAACACGGCTACAGTGCCGCGCCGGACGGGGGATGGCTGGCTCGTACGGCGCCCTGTGGCCATACCTGTTCCGGGATTTGGGGGTAGTGGGCTGTACTGCGGCCACGCCCCATCCTATCGCCGTTATGTGGGTACAGTCTTAGTGGGCGCAGTCTTGGCCGGCTTCTGGGAGCCGACTTTCTTCATGGCCGGCTTCCGGGAGTCGGCTTTCTTCATGGCCGGCTTTTGGGAGTCGGTCCTCTTGGGGCCGGCTCCCTGGAGTCGGCTATCTCGTATATTTCTTGGGGGAGGTTTCTAAGACTGGGTCGCCTTCTGGGAGTCGGCCTTGGGGATAGCCGGCCGGGGGAAGGCGGCCCTATGCTTTGTATGCTTGAAGGCTTGAATGGCCTGGTAATTTTTCGAAGAGCCGGGGGGAGTCGGTTAGGCTACCCGTGGCCATTTACTCCGACAGTAGTCCCCGAAGCTGGTTGGGCTTCGAGGCTGAGTGGAGGTCGAGAAGCTCGGTCAGCTTCTTATCTTGACGAGCCAGCAACTGGGAGCCGGCTTCGGTTGGGCGCGCCGTCTTGGCGAAATTTTTAAAGTCGGAAGGCGGGAGTCTGTTGGCGCATGCGCCGGGCTGCGGGCCGGCCGCTCGCCGCCTGCGAACCATGTGGCATCCCCTGGCTGAAGAGAGCCTGCCAACCCACGCGCGCGACAAGACGTCGCCGTAGGCCAAGGGCCCACCACTCCTACGCCTAGGCCCAGGCGCGGATTCTTTGCGGCCCAAAGCCGTCCGCACGTCTTCCGACGACGGTTTCCGCACGCCGTTAGGGCGCAATAATCGCGGGACGTGGGGGAGTGGGCGCAGTTAATCCCACGTTCCTCCCGACGCCTCGCCTCCTCGGCTTCGCCGCACGAGGCTATAAGTAGGGGAGGAGGGGAAGCGGCAGGCGCTCGCACGCTCCTCTCCTCTCCGCCATCTTCTTCCTTCTGCTTTCCCTCGCAGCAGCGCCTCGCCGCCGCGCCGTCCCACCATTCTTCACTCCGCCCCATAGCTCTGCCGCCGCAGGGCCGTGCTTTCTCCGCCGCCGCACTCTTCCTCGCTAGCTTCTCACCACCATGCAGTATGGCGGGGACTGGGACGGCTCCAACGTCCACATGGACCACATCGAGTTCCTCCGCAAGACGCGGCGGTTGCCCAGCGCGGACCAGGTGCGGGTCCGTCTCACGCCTGCGAGGGAGATCACGCCGGAGCCGGAGGAAGGCAAGCGGTGTTAGGAATCGTAGCATAATTTTAAAATTTTCCTACGCTCACCAAGATGCATCTATGGAGTATACTAGCAACGAGGGGAAAGGAGTGCATCTACATACCCTTGTAGATCGCGAGCGGAAGCGTTCCAATGAACGTGGATGACGGAGTCGTACTCGCCGTGATCCAAATCACTGATGACCGAGTGCCGAACGGACGGCACCTCCGCGTTCAACACACGTACGGTGCAGCGACGTCTCCTCCTTCTTGATCCATCAAGGGGGAAGGAGAGGTTGCTGGAGATCCAGCAGCACGACGGCGTGGTGGTGGATGTAGCGGGATGCCGGCAGGGCTTCGCCGAGCTTCTACGAGAGAGAGAGGTGTAGCAGGGGAGGAGGGAGGCGCCCAAGGCTGTCATGTTGCTGCCCTCCCTTCCCCCCTTTATATAGGCCCCCTGGGAGGGGGCGGGGGGCGCCGGCCAAGATCCATCTGGAGGGGGGGGGCGGCGGCCAAGGGGGTGCCTTGCCCCCCAAGGCAAGTGGGGCGCCCCCCACCCTAGGGTTTCCAACTCTAGGCGCAGGGGGGAGGCCCATGGGGGGGCGCCCAGCCCACCAGGGGCTGGTTCCCTTCCCACTTCAGCCCACGGGGCCCTCCGGGATAGGTGGCCCCACCCGGTGGACCCCCGGGACCCTTCCGGTGGTCCCGGTACAATACCGGTAACCTCCGAAACTTTCCCGGTGGCCGAAACTTGACTTCCTATATATAATTCTTCACCTCCGGACCATTCCGGAACTCCTCGTGACGTCCGGGATCTCATCCGGGACTCCGAACAACTTTCGGGTTTCCTCATACACATATCTCTACAACCCTAGCGTCACCGAACCTTAAGTGTGTAGACCCTACGGGTTCGGGAGACATGCAGACATGACCGAGACGCCTCTCCGGTTAATAACCAACAGCGGGATCTGGATACCCATGTTGGCTCCCACATGTTCCACGATGATCTCATCGGATGAACCACGATGTTGAGGATTCAATCAATCCCGTATACAATTCCCTTTGTCCATCGGTATGTTACTTGCCCGAGATTCGATCGTCGGTATCCCAATACCTTGTTCAATCTCGTTACCGGCAAGTCTCTTTACTCGTACCGCAATGCATGATCCCGTGACTAACGCCTTAGTCACATTGAGCTCATTATGATGATGCATTACCGAGTGGGCCCAGAGATACCTCTCCGTCACACGGAGTGACAAATCCCAGTCTCGATCCGTGCCAACCCAACAGATACTTTCGGAGATACCCGTAGTGCACCTTTATAGTCACCCAGTTACGTTGTGACGTTTGGCACACCCAAAGCACTCCTACGGTATCCGGGAGTTGCACGATCTCATGGTCTAAGGAA
Source organism: Aegilops tauschii subsp. strangulata (assembly GCF_002575655.3). Lineage (NCBI taxonomy): Eukaryota > Viridiplantae > Streptophyta > Magnoliopsida > Poales > Poaceae > Aegilops > Aegilops tauschii. The sequence goes on from NC_053039.3 coordinate 348,825,844, forward strand.
AAGATGCTTGACATTGGAAAAGCTCTAGCAAACGAAACTACACGATCTTTTATGCTATGCTTAGGATTGGGTCTTGTCCATCACATCATTCTCCTAATGATGTGATCCCGTTATCAATGACATCCAATGTCCATAGTCAGGAAACCATGACTATCTGTTGATCAACGAGCTAGTCAACTAGAGGCTTACTAGGGACACGTTGTGGTCTATGTATTCACACATGTATTACGATTTCCGGATAACACAATTAAAGCATGAACAATAGACAATTACCATGAACAAAGAAATATAATAATAACCATTTATTATTGCCTCTAGGGCATATTTCCAACAGTCTCCCACTTGCACTAGAGTCAATAATCTAGTTACATTGTGATGAATCGAACACCCATTGCGTCCTGGTGTTGATCATGTTTTGCCCTAGGGAGAGGTTTAGTCAACGGATCTGCTACATTCAGGTCCGTATGTACTTTACAAATATCTATGTCTCCATTTTGAACACTTTCACGAATGGAGTTGAAGCGACGCTTGATATGCCCGGTCTTCCTGTGAAATCTGGGCTCCTTCGCAAGGGCAATAGCTCCAGTGTTGTCACAGAAGAGAGTCATCGGGCCCGACGCATTGGGAATCACCCCTAGGTCGGTAATGAACTCCATCCAGACTGCTTCCTGTGCTTCCTCCGAGGCTGCCATGTATTCCGCTTCACATGTAGATCCCGCCACGACGCTTTGCTTGCAACTGCACCAGCTTACTGCTCCTCCATTCAAAATATACACGTATCCGGTTTGTGACTTCGAGTCATCCAGATCTGTGTCGAAGCTAGCGTCGACGTAACCCTTTACGACGAGCTCTTCGTCACCTCCATAAACGAGAAACATATCCTTAGTCCTCTTCAGGTACTTCAGGATATTCTTGACCGCTGTCCAGTGTTCCATGCCGGGATTACTTTGGTACCTTCCTACCAAACTTACGGCAAGGTTTACATCAGGTCTGGTACACAGCATGGCATACATAATAGACCCTATGGCCGAGGCATAGGGGATGACGCTCATCTTTTCTCTATCTTCTACCGTGGTCGGGCATTGAGTCGTGCTCAATTGCACACCTTGCAATACAGGCAAGAACCCCTTGTTGGACTGATCCATATTGAACTTCTTCAATATCTTGTCAAGGTATGTACTCTGTGAAAGACCAATGAGGCGTCTTGATCTATCTCTATAGATCTTGATGCCTAATATATAAGCAGCTTCTCCAAGGTCCTTCATTGAAAAACACTTATTCAAATAGGCCTTTATACTTTCCAAGAATTCTATATCATTTCCCATCAATAATATGTCATCCACATATAATAAGAGAAATGCTACAGAGCTCCCACTCACTTTCTTGTAAACACATGCTTCTCCATAAGTCTGTGTAAACCCAAACGCTTTGATCATCTCATCAAAGCGAATGTTCCAACTCCGAGATGCTTGCACCAGCCCAAAGATTGAGCACTGGAGCTTGCATACTTTGTTAGCATTCTTAGGATCGACAAAACCTTCCGGCTGCATCATGTACAATTCTTCCTTAAGGAAGCCATTAAGGAATGCCGTTTTGACGTCCATCTGCCATATCTCATAATCATAGTATGCGGCAATTGCCAACATGATTCGGACGGATTTCAGCTTCGCTACGGGTGAGAAAGTCTCATCGTAGTCAACCCCTTGAACTTGTCGATAACCCTTAGAGACAAGTCGAGCTTTGTAGATGGTCACATTACCATCCGCGTCCGTCTTCTTCTTAAAGATCCATTTATTTTCTATGGCTCGCCGATCATCGGGCAAGTCAGTCAAAGTCCATACTTCGTTTTCATACATGGATCCTATCTCGGATTTCATGGCTTCTAGCCATTTGTCGGAATCCGGGCCCGCCATCGCTTCTTCATAGTTCGAAGGTTCACCGTTGTCTAACAACATGATTTCCAGGACAGGGTTGCCGTACCACTCTGGTGCGGAACGTGTCCTCGTGGACCTACGAAGTTCAGTAGTAACTTGATCCGAAGCTTCATGATCATCATCATTAACTTCCTCCCTAGTCGGTGTAGGCACCACAGGAACATTTTCCCGCGCTGCGCTACTTTCCGGTACGGAAGGGGTGACTATCACCTCATCAAGTTCCACTTTCCTCCCACTCAAATCTTTCGAGAGAAACTCCTTCTCCAGAAAGGACCCGTTCTTGGCAACCAAGATCTTGCCTTCGGATCTGAGGCAGAAGGTATACCCAATAGTTTCCTTGGGGTATCCTATGAAGACGCATTTTTCCGACTTGGGTTTGAGCTTTTCAGGTTGAAGTTTCTTGACATAAGCATCGCATCCCCAAACTTTTAGAAACGACAGCTTAGGTTTCTTCCCAAACCGTAATTCATACGGTGTCGTCTCAACGGATTTCGACGGAGCCCTATTTAAAGTGAATGCGGCAGTCTCTAAAGCATAGCCCCAAAATGAGAGCGGTAAATCGGTAAGAGACATCATAGATCGCACCATATCCAATAGAGTGCGATTACGACGTTCGGACACACCGTTTCTCTGATGTGTTCCAGGCGGCGTGAGTTGTGAAACTATTCCACATTTCCTTAAGTGTGCACCAAACTCGTGACTTAAATATTCTCCACCACGATCTGATCGTAAGAATTTTATTTTCCTGTCACGTTGATTCTCAACCTCACTCTGAAATTCCTTGAACCTTTCAAAGGTTTCAGACTTGTGTTTCATTAGGTAGACATACCCATATCTACTTAAGTCATCAGTGAGAGTGAGAACATAACGATATCCTCCGCGAGCCTCAACACTCATTGGACCGCACACATCGGTATGTATGATTTCCAATAAGTTGGTTGCTCGCTCCATTGTTCCGGAGAACGGAGTCTTGGTCATCTTACCCATGAGGCATGGTTCGCACGTGTCAAATGATTCGTAATCAAGAGACTCCAAAAGTCCATCTGCATGGAGCTTCTTCATGCGCTTGACACCAATGTGACCAAGGCGGCGGTGCCACAAGTATGTGGGACTATCGTTATCAACTTTACATCTTTTGGTATTCACATTATGAACATGTGTAACATCACGTTCGAGATTCATCAAGAATAAACCATTAACCAGCGGGGCATGACCATAAAACATATCTCTCAAATAAATAGAACAACCATTATTCTCAGATTTAAATGAGTAGCCATCTCGAATTAAACAAGATCCAGATACAATGTTCATGCTCAAAGCTGGCACTAAATAACAATTATTGAGGTTTAAAACTAATCCCGTAGGTAGATGCAGAGGTAGCGTGCCGACGGCAATCACATCGACCTTGGAACCATTCCCGACGCGCATCGTCACCTCGTCCTTCGCCAGTCTCCGTTTATTCCGTAGTTCCTGTTTTGAGTTACAAATATGAGCAACCACACCGGTATCAAATACCCAGGAGCTACTACGAGTACTGGTAAGGTACACATCAATTACATGTATATCACATATACCTTTGGTGTTGCCGGCCTTCTTGTCCGCTATGTATTTGGGGCAGTTTCGCTTCCGGTGACCACTTCCCTTGCAATAAAAGCACTCAGTCTCGGGCTTGGGTCCATTCCTTGGCTTCTTCCCGGCAACTGGCTTACCGGGCGCGGCAACTCCCTTGCCGTCCTTCTTGAAGTTCTTCTTACCCTTGCCCTTCTTGAACTTAGTGGTTTTATTCACCATCAACACTTGATGTTCTTTTCTGATCTCCACCTCCGCTGATTTCAGCATTGAATATATCTCAGGAATGGTCTTTTCCATCCCCTGCATATTGAAGTTCATCACAAAGCTCTTGTAGCTTGGTGGAAGCGACTGGAGGATTCTGTCAATGACTGCGTCATCCGGGAGATTAACTCCCAGCTGAGTCAAGCGGTTGTGCAACCCAGACATTCTGAGTATATGCTCACTTACAGAACTATTTTCCTCCATTTTACAGCTGAAGAACTTGTCGGAGACTTCATATCTCTCGACCCGGGCATGAGCTTGGAAAACCAATTTCAGCTCCTCGAACATCTCATATGCTCCATGTTTCTCAAAATGCTTTTGGAGACCCGGTTCTAAGCTGTAAAGCATGCCGCACTGAACGAGGGAGTAATCATCAGCACGCTGCTGCCAAGCGTTCATAACGTCTTGGTTATCTGGGATTGGTGCATCACCTAGCGGTGCTTCTAAGACATAATCTTTCTTGGCTACTTGAGGATGATCCTCAGGTTCCGGACCCAGTCTGTATAGTTGCTGCCATCATCTTTCAGCTTGGTTTTCTCTAGGAACGCGTTGAAATTGAGGACAACGTTGGCCATTTGATCTACAAGACATAGTGTAAAGGTTTTAGACTAAGTTCATGATAATTAAGTTCATCTAATCAAATTACTCAATGAACTCCCACTCAGATAGACATCCCTCTAGTCATCTAAGTGAAACATGATCCGAGTTAACTAGGCCGTGTCCGATCATCACGTGAGACGGACTAGTCAAGATCGGTGAACATCTCCATGTTGATCGTATCTTCTATACGACTCATGCTCGACCTTTCGGTCCTCCGTGTTCCGAGGCCATGTCTGTACATGCTAGGCTCGTCAAGTCAACCTAAGTGTATTGCGTGTGTTCCGAGGCCATGTCTGTACATGCTAGGCTCGTCAACACCCGTTGTATGCGAACGTTAGAATCTATCACACCCGATCATCATGTGGTGCTTCGAAACAACGAACCTTCGCAACGGTGCACAGTTAGGGGGAACACTTTTCTTGAAATTATCATAAGGGATCATCTTACTTACTACCGTCGTTCTAGGCAAATAAGATGCAAAAACATGATAAACATCACATGCAATCAAATAGTGACATGATATGGCCAATATCATCATGCTCCTTTGATCTCCATCTTCGGGGCACCATGATCATCTTCGTCACCGGCATGACACCATGATCTCCATCATCATGATCTCCATCATCGTGTCTTCATGAAGTCGTCACGCCAACGATTACTTCTACTTGTATGGCTAACGCGTTTAGCAACAAAGTAAAGTAATTTACATGGCGTTTATTCGATGACACGCAGGTCATGCAAAATAATAAAGACAACTCCTATGGCTCCTGCCGGTTGTCATACTCATCGACATGCAAGTCGTGATTCCTATTACAAGAATATGATCAATCTCATACATCACATATATCATTCATCACATCTTCTGGCCATATCACATCACATAGCACTTGCTGCAAAAACAAGTTAGACGTCCTCTAATTGTTGTTGCATGTTTTTACGTGGCTTCTATAGGTTTCTAGCAAGAACGTTTCTTACCTACGTATGACCACAACGTGATTTGCCAATTTCTATTTACCCTTCATAAGGACCCTTTTCATCGAATCCATTCCGACTAAAGTAGGAGAGACAGACACCCGCTAGCCACCTTATGCATCTAGTGCATGTCAGTCAGTGGAACCTGTCTCACGTAAGCGTACGTGTAAGGTCGGTCCGGGCTGCTTCATCCTACAATGCCGCCGAAACAAGAAACGACTAGTAGCGGCAAGAAGAATTGGCAACATCAACGCCCACAACTTCTTTGTGTTCTACTCGTGCATAGTAACTACGCATAGGCCTGGCTCATGATGCCACTGTTAGGAATCGTAGCATAATTTTAAAATTTTCCTACGCTCACCAAGATGCATCTATGGAGTATACTAGCAACGAGGGGAAAGGAGTGCATCTACATACCCTTGTAGATCGCGAGCGGAAGCGTTCCAATGAACGTGGATGACGGAGTCGTACTCGCCGTGATCCAAATCACCGATGACCGAGTGCCGAACGGACGGCACCTCTGCGTTCAACACACGTACGGTGCAGCGACGTCTCCTCCTTCTTGATCCAGCAAGGGGGAAGGAGAGGTTGATGGAGATCCAGCAGCACGACGGCGTGGTGGTGGATGTAGCGGGATGCCGGCAGGGCTTCGCCGAGCTTCTACGAGAGAGAGAGAGGTGTAGCAGGGGAGGAGGGAGGCGCCCAAGGCTGAGATCTTCCTGCCCTCCCTCCCCCCCTTTATATAGGCCCCTGGGAGGGGGGGGGGGGCGCCGGCCAAGTCCCATCTAGGGTGGGGGGCGGCGGCCAAGGGGGGTAACTTACCCCCAAGTCAAGTGGGGCGCCCCCCCACCCTAGGGTTTCCAACCCTAGGCGCAGGGGGGATGCCCATGGGGGCGCCCAGCCCACTAGGGGCTGGTTCCCTTCCCACTTCAGCCCACGGGGCCCTCCGGGATAGGTGGCCCCACCCGGTGGACCCCCGGGACCCTTCCGGTGGTCCCGATACAATACCGATAACCCCCGAAACTTTCCCGGTGGCCGAAACTTGACTTCCTATATATAATTCTTCACCTCCGGACCATTCCGGAACTCCTCGTGACGTCCGAGATCTCATCCGAGACTCCGAACAACTTTTGGGTTTCCGCATACACATATCTCTACGACCCTAGCGTCACCGAACCTTAAGTGTGTAGACCCTACGGGTTCAGGAGACATGCAGACATGACCGAGACGCCTCTCCGGTCAATAACCAACAACGGGATCTGGATACCCATGTTGGCTCCCACATGTTCCACGATGATCTCATCGGATGAACCACGATGTCGAGGATTCAATCAACCCCGTATACAATTCCCTTTGTCCATCGGTATGTTACTTGCCCGAGATTCGATCGTCGGTATCCCAATACCTTGTTCAATCTCGTTACCGGCAAGTCTCTTTACTCATACCGCAATGCATGATCCCATGACTAACGCCTTAGTCACATTGAGCTCATTATGATGATGCATTACCGAGTGGGCCCAGAGATACCTCTCCGTCACACGGAGTGACAAATCCCAGTCTCGATCCGTGCCAACCCAACAGATACTTTCGGAGATACCCGTAGTGCACCTTTATAGTCACCCAGTTACGTTGTGACGTTTGGCACAACCAAAGCACTCCTACGGTATCTGGGAGTTGCACGATCTCATGGTCTAAGTAAAAGATGCTTGACATTGGAAAAGCTCTAGCAAACGAAACTACACGATCTTTTATGCTATGCTTAGGATTGGGTCTTGTCCATCACATCATTCTCCTAATGATGTGATCCTGTTATCAATGACATCCAATGTCCATAGTCAGGAAACCATGACTATCTGTTGATCAACGAGCTAGTCAACTAGAGGCTTACTAGGGACACGTTGTGGTCTATGTATTCACACATGTATTACGATTTCCGGATAACACAATTAAAGCATGAACAATAGACAATTACCATGAACAAAGAAATATAATAATAACCATTTATTATTGCCTCTAGGGCATATTTCCAACAAGCGGGTAGTCTTCCGCTCGCATTTCCTGCGCGGCATCGGCTTGCCGGCGAGCGCTTTCTTCCGCTCCTTCCTTGACTTCTATCAACTCCAGCCGCACCACCTCACTCCAAACACGGTGGTGCTGCTGTCCGCCTTCGTCACCTTGTGCGAAGGCTTCCTTGGCGTTCTCCCCACCCTCGAGCTCTGGGGGGAGTTCTTCCAATCTAAGCTGGGCACCCGCATGCAGGGCGTGCCGGCCCAGAGCGGCGCCTTCATCGCGATGCGGAGGCCGGCGGCCGACAACCCCTTCCCCGTCATCACGTTAATCCAGTCGGTGAAGCGCTGGCAGAAGTCCTATTTCTACGTGAAGAATGTCGCCCCGCAAGGCGACTACGTCAACTTGCCGGCCTACGTAGCTGGCCCGCCGGCTGGGAGGCGGCCCCACTGGTCCTATCGGGCCGCGTCGCTGATGCCGGCTGGAGCCGCGGCCGTTGCCCGACTGCGGGTGATGATCCAGTCAGAGGGCCTGACTGGGTCCGACTTGCTGGCTGCCTTCGTCGTGTGCCAGATACTTCCACTTCAGAGCCGCCCTCACCTGATCTGTCAGATGAGCGGCCAGCTCGATCCGAGCCGGATGTGCACCAAGGACATGCCGCATGATGAGGTGGCCCACATGGTGAATTACCTTGCGAACTGCAAGCTCTCTGCAGAGTGGCGGTTTGGCAAGGAGCCATATTCCCATGCGCATCCTCCGCCCACGGTATGTTTTTTTTTCTTAGTTTTGTTGCCGAATTCCTTCTGGCCGTCTCTGACCAGTCGGCACGCCATTGCAGAGCTCTCTCCTTCGACCTGCAGCCGGGTCGGAGACGGAGCGCCGATTCCTCCCCGACCGGGCGGAGCATGACCTGGAGGACCATGACTTGGGGGCGGCCGCCATGGAGGACAACACCGAGGCGGGTGGCGGCGAAGCCGGCGGTGAGGCAGGCGGCTCCAGGCTTGGAGCCAGCTTCGACGACTGGCCGGTCGACGACGAGGCGGAAATCGTCCCACGCCGCCAACTGGCATCCGGCCGCGGCGCGGGTTCCTCCGCCACGCCGCCTGCTCGGGGCGGCGGGCAAAATCATCGTGCCGCGTCGGGCTTGTTCGGCAGCCGGCCGAAGAAGCCCAAGGGCGGGGCGGCGGCGACCAGGCGGGATGAGGTGTCCGCGAAGGCGGCCCGCTTCCGCAAGGTGGTGAAGCAGCCGCAGACGGTGTCGGCATAAGCGTATACTCCTTTGTACATTCTTTCTTCTTTTCTTTGGTAGTTTCTGAATCCTTGTCCTGTCTCAAACAATCAGGGCTCCGCTGTCGCTCGAGCGGGTTGCTGCCGCCTCCGTCGTTGGATCGCCGGGAGGATCCGGGAGCACCCGCCGCGTGGACCCCCGCGCCGAGCTTCAGGCGGCGATGGAGCGAAACGCGCGGGAGGTGCGGGAGGAGCGGGAGGCGGAGGAGTTGAGGGCGGCTGCCGCCAAGGCGGCACAGGAGGAGGAGGCGGCGAAGGCGCACGCCGACGCAGCGGCCAAGGCCCAAGCGGAGGCTGCGGCCGCGGCGATGGCGGAGGGGGCCTTGCTCGTCACCCCTCTGTGCGTCGCTGCGCCTGAGGCCCCAGAGCCCCCGCCAGAGGAAGCCGGCGGCAACCAGCCGGGATTGGAGAGGGAGGACAACGTCGTCGTCCTGGAGAGGGAGGTGGCACCGGCCCCGCCGACTGGGGCGACCCAAGGCGGCCGGCCTAACTTGCCGCCTGCGCAATCGGCCGGGGGCGAGCCAGCCGCGAAGACGGATCTGGTAGTCCAGTCGCCCTCGCGCCAGCGCACGGGGAAGGCCGCATCGGAGCCACAGAAGGCCGCGGGCTCCAGCTCGTCGACCCAGGACATGGAGGCGGCCAGCGCCAGCTCGGGGTGGACGCCGGGTGGAGGGACGGCTGTGGTGAACGTGGCAGCGCAGGACATCCGGAACCGACTTCAGTCCCAGGCTGCGGCGCTGAGGAAATATAATGACGAGTTCCTTGCGACGCGGGCGGCCATTCGGGTTAGTCTTCTTATTTTTGCTATTTTGATCTTGGTTTCTTCCGTGGGGGCGCGTCAGCGCACCCACTGGGTGTAGTCCCCGAGTTCCGAGTCGGCTGCACAGCAAGCGGCTTGGAACTTCTTAGCGGGCCTTGTTTTGCTATTCTTGTTCTCATTCGCTCCTCTGCCTGACTTGCAGGACTACCACAACCTCCACGCGGCTGCCTTCAACTCCCAGGCTCGGGAGCTGACCCAGAAGACTGCTGACCTATCTGAGAGCCGGGGTAAGTGCTTCGTCTTTTATCTCACGTGGGGGCGCGTCAGCGCACCCACTGGGTGTAGTCCCCGAGATTCGGGCCGACTGCTGAGCAGTCGGGTCGGATCTTCCTTGACGACTTCTTCCTTATTGCTTCTTTCTTTTCTGCCATCCCTGCAGCGGCCAACGCCAGTCTGAGGGAACAGCTGGGCGGGGCTCAGGCCGCCCTCTGCGCTAAGGAGGCCGAGTTTGCCGCCTTGGCACAGGAGCGTGACCGCCTGGCCAAGAGGTTGGCCGACCAGGAGAAGAGCCACAAGGCGGCCCTGAAGGCGGTGCAAGACAGCGAGGCCGCCCTCCAAGCCGAGTATGAGACAGAGGCGGCCAGCTGGGCCAAAGCGAAGCAGACGATGATCAACGGCTATGGCCAGATCGAAGACTTGGTTGACGGTAGGCCGCCTTCCTCTTCGTCCTTGCTTGCCGCTCGCCGTTTAGCTCACTTTCTGACTTGGTGTTTTTCTCTTCTTTCTCTTTCTTCCTTGCATAGAGTACTTCCCTGGCTACTCTACCGCCGCCAACCAGGTCGTCGAGGCCCACCGCGAGGCACGAAGGCAGGCTGGCGCCCAGATCACGCCAAACGCTCGCCGGTCGCCGCGAGGCACGAAGGCAGGCTTGGCGATTCAGGCCCGCCTCCAGCCGGCTCATCGCATGCTCCACCGGCTTCAGCGCGTTGGGGCGCAGGTGTTGGCCGCTCTCTGGCCTGGTGAGGTGATTCCCCGCACCCCCAGTCGGACTGCCGACTGGCTGGAGGTGGCGGTCGGCCGCTTCGAGGCCTGGAAGGCTTCTGCGGCTCGGTCCGGCGCCAGGCGGGCGCTGGAGTTCGCCATAGCCTGGTATCCCGAGCTGAGTCTGGACCAGCTGGCCACCTAGCGGCAGGAGGCCGACACAGAGATGGAGCCGGCGCGGCCGGCTATCATCCAGCAGGCTTCGGCGATTGCCGACTACACCGACACCAGCGCCTTCGCTCTTGAGGTGGATGACAACGGCGTTGCCTAGCCGGAGGAGTGGTTCGGGCTGAACCCGGCAGACGGCAAGGACTCGGTGGAGGAGATCGACTCCAGCGACGAGGGCGAGGAGGAGGAGGAGGAGGGTGAAGACGCCGCGCCAGATGGTGGAGCGGCCAGTCAGCCTCAGCTTGACCGTGCCTCCAGCAACAAGGCACGCGTGGGTGCGCCGCCTGCAGCCGGCGATGATCAAGCCGAGACCCGCCAGCCGGCGGTGCCGTCTCCCTCGACCAGCCCAGCTCCCCTGCTGCGCCCTTAGTCTAGTCTGCTGGCTCTACTTTCCTGTTTCACCATTCTCGGAACAGTGTTTTGTTAAGTTTGCACAATTCCACCCATTGGGGGTGTATTCAAACTATATTGACTGCCGGCCTGTTTGGGGCCTTATGTGTAAATATAATTGTGCATGCGTTTGGCTTTCCCTTGTTCTTTGCTTTTCATCCTTCTGCTATTTCCTTTGCCGCCCTCCCTTGGTTGCCGCCCCCCAGCCGGACAGCTGCTCTGCAATCTGTGGCTGGGGAAGTGCTTGGGAGGGCAAGTACTCTAGCTTTGTTGGATTATAGCGAAGTGATTGGGAGGCCGGCCAGCCGGCTGTTTTGACAGCCGGCAGGCGTGGTTGGAGGCCGTCTTTGCGTTATATAAGTTTGTTAGCCCTTAGCCGTTTTTTGTGTGGGCATCCTTTCTGCCTTTGGCTCTTGCCAGTCGGACAGTCGGTTCTTCGAGCTGCGACTTTCAACAAGAGAGGGCTCGGGTGCCGGCACACTACTTGTCTGACTTCAGGTAAAACTTTTAATATAACTTAAGGCGGCCAGTCCCCGGGCCGACTAGTCGAACCCGGTGCTAGACAAAAAATAAAATGTAATAATACATTCATGAGTATGACGCTCGTCATTCTTAGATAAAGGAGGGCAGTCCCCGAGTGCTCCTCGGGGGGCCCGTTTGTCTCATATTTAATAAAAACGGTAGCATGGTACATACTGCTTTCAACTGTAAAATCTTCTCAGGAGGTTCACGTTCCATGGTCGCTCCGACTCCTTGCCGGAATCATCCCTCTTGCATGCTCTTGGTTTTTGTGCGTCGATCAGGTAGTAGGAGTCGTTGCCTAGTGCCTTGCTGATGACGAAAGGGCCTTCCCAAGGGGCCGAGAGCTTGTGCTGGCCGGCTGTTCGCTGGATCAGCCGAAGCACAAGGTCGCCCTCTTGGAAAGATCTTGGCTTGACCTTTCGGTTGTGGTAACGGCGCAAACCCTGCTGGTAGATGGCGGACCGGCTGAGTGCTAACAGCCGGCCTTCTTCCAACAGGTCGACGCCGTCTTCTCGCGCTTCCTTGGCCTCCGCCTCCGTGTACATGGTGACCCGAGGTGAGTCGAACTCGATGTCAGTTGGGATGACAACCTTGGCACCATATACAAGGAAGAACGGAGTGAAGCCGGTTGACTTGTTTGGGGTAGTAGGCAGATTCCAGAGGACAGCCGGCAGCTCATCGAGCCAGCAGCCAGCCGATCGCTCCAGTGGTACGACCAGTCGGGGCTTGATGCCGGAGAGGATGAGTCCATTTGCTCGCTCGACCTGGCCGTTTGACTACGGGTGGGCAACGGACGCTAAGTCCAGTCGGATGCCCTGCGTCACGCAGAAATGTGCCAGTGCTCCTTTGGCAAAGTTTGTGCCATTGTCGGTGATGATGCTGTGTGGCACGCCATACCGAGTAGTGATGTCGGCAATGAATGTCACGGCAGTCGGCCCGTTCAGCTTCTTGATCGGCTTCGCTTCGATCCACTTGGTAAATTTGTCCACGGCGACAAGCAGATGTGGCAAGCCGCCGCGGGCTATGTTGAATGGGCCCACCATGTCCAGCCCCCAGACGGCAGGCCAGGTGAGGGGGATGGTCTTGAGTGCAGAAGCCGGCAGGTGTTGCTTGGAACTGAAGACTTGGCATCCTTTGCAGCTTTTGACTATCTCTTTGGCATCTTCCAAAGCAGTCGGCCAAAAGAAACCATGGCGGAAGGCTTTGGCCACAAGTGATCTTGAGGCTGCGTGGTGGCCGCATTCGCCTTGGTGGATATCCTTGAGGATTGCCACACCTTTCTCTGGCTCGACGCAGCGCTGGAAGACTCAAGTGACGCTGCGCTTGACAAGTTCTCTGTTTATTATTGCATATGCTCTGGCTCGGCGTTGCACTAGTCTTGCCGAGATCTCATCAGTCGGTAGCTCTCTGTTGACTAGGAAGTTGAGGATGGGTTGGGCCCATGATGGAGCTGTGACTTCTTCTACTGTCAGTACGGCCACTGTGACTCGGGTGGGTGGGTTGGGTGGTGGGGAACTGGAGTCGGCCACCGCTTCTTGTGTCGCTGCAGTCCCCGGGCCGACTGCTGCAGTCCCCGGGCCAGGTTCTGAAGTCCCCGAGCCGGGTGCGACTACAGCAGTCCCCGGGCCGCTTGTCGAAGTCCCCGAGCCGCCTGCTGGGCTCCTCCAGTCGGATCCGGCTGCATCGGGGGCAGGCGGTACGAAGATAGAGTCCGACTCTGGAGACGGCTTGATAGACGGTTTGAGGAGGCGCTAGAGAGAGACACCGGTTGGTATAGCCTGTCGGGTGGAGCCGATCCGTGCCAGGGCATCTGCTTGGTCGTTGTCGGCCCGTGGCACATGAAGGAACTCGCACCCTTCGAAGTACCCACTGATCTGCTGGACGAGGAATCGATAGCGCGCCATGTTTGCATCCTTGGCATCCCATTCGCCAGATGACTGCTGGACCACCAAGTCTGAGTCGCCATAGCACAGGATCCGGCGTATGCCGAGCTCTCTGGCTAGCCGGAGCCCGTGTATGAGCGCCTCGTACTCAGCCACGTTGTTGGAGGCGGCGAAGCGGATATGCAGCGTGTATCTGAGCTTGTCGCCTTTGGGAGAGGTGAGGACGATGCCGGCTCCCAAGCCGGTGCGCATCTTGGTCCCGTCGAAGTGCATCCGCCAATGAGTAGAGTCGGGAGCCAGCGGTAGGTACTGGGTCTCGGCCCAGTCGACGAGGAAGTCGGCCAACGCTTGGGACTTGATGGCGGTGCGGGGCTGATAGAAGATTGTGTAAGGTGCAAGCGCAATGGCCCATTTAGCCACCCGGCCGGATGCACCCCGGCTGCCTATGATCTCGACAAGCGGGGCAGTGCACACGACCGTGATGGGATGCTCTTGAAAGTAGGGCTTCAGTTTCTTGGCGGCGAAGCATACTCCATAGCACATCTTCTGGTAGTGTGGGTAGTTTTGCTTTGAGCTGGATAGTACTTCGCTTAGATAATAAACCGGCCTCTGGACTAGCTGGGCTCGGCCTTCTTCTGGGCGCTGGACCACGACGACTGTACTGACCGCTCGGCTAGTTGCGGCGATGTAGAGGAGATGGGCTCCTTCTCAGTCAGCGTCACCAGGACAGGTGGAGTGGTCAGCATCTTCTTCAACTCATGGAAGGCTTGGTCTGCTTGGTCATTCCACTCAAAATGAGTGGATTTCTTCATGAGTCGGTACAGGGGGAGAGCCTTCTCTCCTAGCCGGCTGATAAAGCGGTTTAGGGAGGCCAGGCACCCGGTGAACTTCTGAACGTCTCGCAACTTGGTGGGAATGTCCATTCTCTCAATGGCCTTGATCTTCATAGGGTTGCACTCCATGCCGCGTTTGGAGACTAGAAAGCCTAGAAGCTGGCCGGCTGGTACTCCGAACACGCATTTCTCGGGGTTGATCTTGATCTGGAATCGACGCAAGTTGGCAAATGTTTCTTTGAGGTCTTCCAGCAGGGTGCCGTGTTTCTCTGTCTTCACCACAATATCGTTTACGTAGACGTGGGCATTTATGCCGAGTTGTTTGAGGAGGCATTTCTGCATGCAACGCTGAAGAGTGGCACCGGCATTCCTCAAGCCGAACATCATAGTCAGGTAACAGAAAGCTCCGAATGGTGTGATGAAGGCGGTCTTCAGGCGGTCTGCTGGGTCCAACTTAATCTGGTGGTATCCTGAGTAGGCATCCAAAAAACTCAACAGCTCGCATCCGGCTGTGGAGTCTATTACTTGATCAATCCGTGGCAGAGCAAACGGATCTTTGGGGCAGGCCTTGTTGAGGCTGGTGTAGTCTATACACATACGCCATTTGTTATTCTTCTTCAACACCAAGACTGGGTTGGCAAGCCACTCTGGGAAAAACACTTCCATAATGAAGCCGGCGGCGAGGAGCCGGGCTATCTCTTCTCCTACGATTCTTCTCTTCTCTTTCGACAGTCTGCGAAGGGGCTGCTTGACCGGCTTCGCGTCCGCACGGACGTGTAATTTGTGCTCGGCGAAATCCTTCGGAACACCCGGCATGTCCTTTGGGGACCATGCAAAGATGTCTCGATTCTCACGGAGGAAGTCAACGAGCTCGCCTTTCTATTTACTGTCCAGGTTTGCACCAATGACTGCGAACCTCTCCGGGTTCTCCGGGTCCAGAGGTATCTTCTTCGTCTCATTGGCCGGCTGGAAGGAGCCCTGCGCATCATATTCCTTGGGGTTGGGGGACAAGGCCGGCTGCTTGCCAGCCATGGCCACAACTCGATCCAGCATCTTCTTCTCTTCTGCCACTACGAGGGACTCGGCCAGTCGGCTGCTGGCTGCAGCGCACTCGATGGACTTCTTGTAGTCGCCGGCCACTGTGATGATCCCCTTTGAGCTCGGCATCTTCATCTTCAGGTAGGCGTAGTGGGGCACAACCATGAACTTGGCTAGAGCAGGTCGGCCGAGCAAAGCGTGGTAAGGGCTTTCCAGATCCACTACCTCGAACCAGATCGCTTCCCGGCGAAAGTGATCCTTGTTTCCGAAGAGAACATCCATCTTGATCTTGCCGATCGGGGAACAGGACAGGCCGGGTACGATGCCATGGAAAACGGTCCGGCTCGGCATGAGCTACTTCGCCTTGAGGTTCAACTTCTCCATGGTGTCGTGGTACAGTATGTTGATACTGCTCCCGCCATCAATTAGAATGCGGGAGAATCGGGCAGCCCGCCTCTCTGTTGCGAGGGTGACATCCAACACCAATGCATAGGAGCCAGGGGACGGCATCACCTCTGGGTGATCGGCCCGGCTCCAGTTGATAGGCCTTTCGGACCAATGCATGAACTCGGGGTTGCTTGAGGTGACCGCGTTGACCTCTTGGTGCTGTCAGCGCCGGCTGCACTTGTCTTCAACCTGGCTCGTGAAGACGACGTAGGCGGCGTGCTCATCAGGGAACTCATCTTGAATGGCTTCGACTGCTGGTCGAGCAGCCGGCTGCTGGGGGGCTGGAGGCGGCGGGCCGGGAGGCGGAGGCGGCACCAGCCCCTCGCCCTTGGAGATCCGGGTGAGCCAGTGGCACTTTCGGGTCGTGTGGTTGGACGGCTTCGCGCCGCTGTGGAACTTGCAGGGGGCATCGAGAGTCTGCTCGTAGGAGAAGGCCGGCTGCCAAGCCGGCCTGCGGCCCTTCTTCTTGGGAGCGGGCCGCTCTTCGGGCTGCTCGTCTTCGACCATGGCCACCTGCCGACTGGTGGAAGGCGGCATAGGGGCCTTGCGCTTGTGGTCGTTCTGGTAGGGGCGCCGATTGGGGTCGCCAGCCGACGTCTTAGGAGCCGGAGCGAGCACCTTCCTAGAGGCACCTACTCGGAGCTCGGTCTTCATCAAGGAGTCAGCTATGGCGTACTTGTCTGCAATGACCAGCAGCTCGTCGAGGGTAGCCGGCTCATCGCTGAGGAGTCGGTGCTTGAGGAGGGTGCCCTCTCGGCACCCGGCGGTGAAGTATTCGATGGCCTCCACCTCGTGCACCCCCTCGCCGGAGTTGCGGAGCTCGGCCCACCGCGTGAGGTAGTCGCGGGTCGACTCGTCGGTCCCTTGGACGCATAGGTAGAGCTGGCGGGGCTTGGGAGGCCGCTTGTACGTGCTGGTGAAGTTGCGGACGAAGACTTCCGTGAAGTCCAGCCAGCTGTTGACGAAGACTTCCGTGCCTTGCAGCATGAGAGGGACGTACTTCACGGCTACGCGCCTGTTGCCGTTCGCTATGCTGACAGCGGTGGAGTAGTCGATGAGCCAATCTTCCGGCTTCACAGAGCCGTTGTACTTGGGCGTGTCTCTGGGGAGCAAAAACCCTTTGGGGAAGGGCTCGTCGCGGATGCGGGGGCCAAAGCATGGCGGGCCGACATCGTCTTCTTCTTCTAACGCCAGGGATCGAGCTAGGCGGTCGATCCGGTGGCGGGCGTCGTTCTCGCCGACTCCTTTGCGGTGGCCTAGTCGGCCACCGAGAGTCGGATGTGTGACAGGTGGCGGGGTGGGATACCTCTCCCCCCGAGGCGGGGGAGGAGGCGGATTGCCTTGGCGCTCCACTGCTCGAGGGCGGCCTTCCTCGTCGCGCTCGATGGTGATCCGAGTCCGGCTGCGGCTAGCAGCCGGCTCCTTGTCTTTTCTTGCGCGGGCGCCGCTCGCAGTCGGCGACCGATATGTCGCGGCGTGCTCTCGGCGTGGGGGGAGGACTCTCAGCGCGGGCGCCGGCTTCATGCCGTTCTGCGGCCGCGTCGATCAGCTGCTGGATGCGCCTTATCATGTAGGGGAGCTCATCAGCCCCCAGCCCATTTAGCTCTTCAGCGGCTGCCTGAGCGGCTCGTAGATTCTCGAGCGGCGTGGCGTAGACGGGGCGGTCTGCCCCCAGCATGCTGGCGATGGTCGCGCCGCGCTTCTTGACGAGGCCGACTCGACTCGGCCCGCCATGAGGCGGCGTACCGAAGGCGGCACGGTCGACTTCGCGCTGGTGAGCCTCGGTGAGGCGTCTCATGGAGGCTATCTTTTGGCCCTCCGCGATGAGGGCCAGGCGGCGTGCCTCCAGGGTCTCGGCGTCGGCGTCGGCCGGGATGGGGACGGACAAGTCATGCATCGCCGCTTGTAGGGCATCGTGGGCGTTCTCGCCCGAGTCGGCGACGTGGCTGATGACCAGCACCTCAGTGACAGCGCTGCTGCCGCTGTCAGCTCGAGGGAGAGGGTCGTTGAAGACTACCACGTCAGAGGGGTAGGCGTCGAGCGATGCCGTGTCGGAGTCGACAAGCATCGGGTCGGTGGAGCCGACCCACTCCAAGTCTACAGCAAGCTCGCTGGAGACGTGAAGTTGGTCGAGGAGGCTGACGAGGTGACTCTCGGGGTAGTCCGTGCCCGCGTCGGACGCGGGCTCGTCGGAGATGCGAGTCTCGCCAAGAAGATCGGCGAGGCAGCTCGCAGCGCAGGCGTCGTCAACGCCTTGCAGCGCATCGGGGCAAGCGCCATCGGGTGCAGCAGGCTGGCTGCGCTCGCGGGGGAGAAAAAGGGTTCCCGTCCAGAACAGGTCTCCGGACGACGATGCACCTGGCCCCACGGTGGGCGCCAAATGTCGGGTGGTAGGTGCGACATATGCCAACGGGTGGCTTATCATTGTGGGAGCCAGTAAGACGTCGCCGGTGCCTGGAAACGGGATGAGGCGAAGACATGCACGCCGGCGGATCTTACCCAGGTTCGGGGCTCTCCGTGGAGATAACACCCCTAGTCCTGCTCTGCGGGGTCTCCGCATGATCACTAGATCAATACAAGTAGCTACAAGTGCTCCTTGAGCTGTCTGGCTAGAGGAAGAAGAAGGGCAAGGCTAGCTCTCCTTTTCTCTCTATGTGGTGTGTGAAACTCTATGAGATTAACCCTTTGCATGGGTGCCCCGGGGGGGTTTATATAGGCCTACCCCCTAGGGGTACAAGGGTAATCCGGCTCGGCGTGGGTCCCAACCGTCAGCGTCTATGCACGCCGGCTTCTCCGCCGGTCATTGGGGCCCGCCGACTGGTGGGTCCCGCCGGCTGCCGGCTTCTTGGCCGACAGGCCGGCCCCACCGCTTGGGGGCTTTGTCGGCGGCTAGTTACTGTTGCCTCGCCTCTGATGACGACAGCTTTGTTGAGGTAAGCGTGGCTACAGTGTCGCCGCCTTGCGGGCTCTCACTGTAGCCTCACCTCGTCTTGTCTCCTTAATGAGGCACATGTTTCGAGGGTGGGAGGTAGCCGACTATTGGGAGCCGGCCACACCCCTGGCCGACTATAGGAGGCCATGCCGCCTTCGGGTGTCTCTCTGGCAGGAGGGGCCCGCCGCCTATGGGCCGTACTGGCGCCTGTCGTGGGTGACATCGAGGCCAACACGGCTACAGTGCCGCGCCGGACGGGGGATGGCTGGCCCGTACGGCGCCCTGTGGCCATACCTGTTCCGGGATTCGGGGGTAGTGGGCTATACTGTGGCCACGCCCCATCCTATCGCCGTTATGTGGGTACAGTCTTAGTGGGCACACTCTTGGCCGGCTTCTGGGAGCCGACTTTCTTCATGGCCGTCTTCCGGGAGCCGGCTTTCTTCATGGCCGGCTTCTGGGAGTCGGTCCTCTTGGGGCCAGCTCCCAGGAGTCGGCTATCTCATATCTTTCTTGGGGGAGGTTTCTGAGATTGGGTCGCCTTCTGGGAGTCGGCCCTGGGGATAGCCGGCCGGGGGAAGGCGGCCCTATGCTTTGTATGCTTGAAGGCTTGAATGGCCTGGTAATTTTTCGAAGAGCCCAGGGGAGTCGGTTAGGCTACCCGTGGCCATTTACTCCGACACCCCGGCTCCTCTTGCTGCCGCAAATCTGCAGAACCTAGTGCCGATGCCGTCTCTTCCTACTTCCGTCGCACCACTGAGCCGTGATCCCCCTGCTTCGCCTGGCGCCCTGGAGGACGCCCTTCTCACGCTGACCCAGCTTCATAATGACCTCCAGGGTGCTGACAGTCGGCTGGCGTCGGGGCAACTGGAGTTGGTTGCGGGGTGGCTGTGATCCGATGCGTTCGTGAGGGCGGCCTGGGGTCAGGCCGTGGCAGCTTTCGAGGAGGGTAAGCGGGCCGCCGACCTAGCCGCAGCCGCCCGCGAGGTGGCATTGAAGGATGCCGAGGCCGCCAAGAAGCGCTGCTGGGTGGCGGAGGTTGAGCTGGAGAACCTATGCAAGGAACGCGCTGCCACGGCTCGCCAGCACAAGGCACAGGAGAAGCTGAAGGCTCGAGAAGTCGCGGTCACTGGCCGCGATGCTAAGCTGGAGCAGCTGGCGCAGGCCGCGAAACTCGACCGCATGGAGAACCTGGAGAAGAAGTTGGAGCCGGAGAAGGCCCAGCTGGAAGCCAAGGCGAAGGTTCTGGCTGAGGATCGCGTGGCCTTCAAATCCCTTGAACTAAAGTCCCATGAGGCGCTGCGAGAGCTCTACGGGAAGGTCTTGAAGAAGCCATTGGCGACTGATGATGAAGGCCCCACCAAGCTACTCCCTTAGCTCATCATTGTGCTCGAGGGCGTTGTTAATGGGATTGGTCCCATGGTGGAAGGGGAAGCCCGCGCGCTTTCCTCTTTGGCCCTGTCGCGCGTCTTTAGCCACCTCCATCTTCGCGACCCCGGCGTCGACCTCAGTGGCCTGCTTGAACCTGTGGACGAGAAGCGCTGCACAGCCATTGCTGAGGCCGTGAAGGACCGGGTGGACACCCTGCTGAACAAGTTCCTCGCCATCGACCCCAAGCCCCCGACCGAAGGTACCGCCGATGCTATGGCCATGGCTGACGGCACGGGCAACGGCGACGCCCAAGGCTGAGGAGAAGGCTTGTTGGTGGCGCTTCACTTTTATTTCCTAGAACATGCACCATGCCTCGTGGAGGCGTTAAACTTTCATTTGGTGTTTGAAGAACAATATGTCTTGTAATAATTAGTATTCTGTGATTTCCTTTCCGTTTGCTTGGTGTTCTACGTCGGCAGGGCCCGATCCCGCGCGTACCTCAGCTGCCATTGGGTCGTCCGGATCGCCAGGACGACACCAAGGGGTGAGGGGCTACGTGACCAGTTAGGCTCCTGAGTCGCGATGCTCAGGAGTCCCCTTTGACGTTCAAACAACCTTCGAAAAGGAAGCGTGGGAGTGGGTCTTGGCGTTCTGCGTCGGCAGGGCCCAGCCCCACGCGTACCTCAACCGCCATTAGGTCATCCAGATTGCCAGGATGAGGCCAAGGGGTGAGGGGCTACGTGACCAGTTAGGCTCCTAAGTCTCGATGCTCAGGAGTCCCCCTTGATGCGCAAACATACCTCCATACCTTTCCTTGCCGAGGTCCCGCTCGGGAGGGACGCGCGACGACCAGGTCCGAGGGACCTGGCAGGGTGGCGTGCGCTAGGCATGACCTGAGCGCAGCCCCCGTGCCCAGCCCCCTTGCATGACTCTCCCGACGGGGGAGTGTTGCGATGAGGCTGGACACTGAGCCTGGAGGCTCCCTGAGGTTGGTACGGCCATGGGGCCACCCTCAGTTTTTTATCACCAGCGTGGAGCATAGCGCTTCCGCACTTGCACGGGCATAGCCACTCCTCGACCGTGTCGACTGCCAGCGCGGAGCATGGTGCTTCCACTGGTGCGTGGGTGGGGGCTCCCTCTGAGTGAAGCCCCCGGGGCATGTACAGCCCCGCCCTGGCACGTGGCTTGCATGGCAGGGCTAGACGAGGGCACTCGTGAGCCAGCACGGGACTCACGAGGCCCTACCACAAGGCGGGTTGCGCCTGATCTTGGTTTTTGATAGCTGTGGTGGTTCTGCGAGATGGTTAGGTGACCTACGCCGAATGAATCTCCTGAGGCGGTCACATGAGAAGGTCAGACACCAACGACCCCATGAGGTGACATGAGCGGGTCCGGCCCGCCAGACAGAGCTCAGTCGTTGGGTTTATCGACGCTGCAGGGACGGACCCGAGCACAGACGCCGTGCCCAGTCTTCTCATGCGAAAAATCCTGACGAGAGACAGCCGGCGCGCGACTCCCGTGGTGACGAGGCACCGTGTCGCATGCCCTAGCTCATCCACCCGTGATTAGCTCATGCGAGGGCCAAACACCAAGGGCCATGGGAGGTGACGTACACGGGAGCTGGCCCACGGGCCAGGCCCAACCTCTTGGGTTTAGCAACGCTGCAGGGATTAACCCGAGCACAAACGCCGTGCCGGCCCTTAATCATGAGGCGGTCGCGGGTGGGTTTGCAAGGGCGCATGGTGTTCGTGGCATCAAAGTGCCGGACTGGCAGGTGATAATCATAAGGTAACTCATGCAAGGAGGAAAGCTAGTTTGAATAGTGCAAGAACGATACATGCCACAGGGACGGACCCATGCAGCCTCGGGATGATGCAGCCCGAGGGGCGCCCCCAACAGAGTAAGCTAAAAATGCAAAAGGATACATGTCACGGGGACATGCCCATGCGACCTAGGGATGATGCAGCCCGAGGGGCGCCCCCAGCTGAATAAACCAGAAAGTGTCACCTGGTGTCGGTTCCATATCCGGCGTATCTCGTAGTAGGGGTCCTAAGCTAGGTGTCTAGGAGCGATGGTAACATCGACACAGGATTTTACCCAGGTTCGGGCCCTCTTGATGGAGGTAAAACCCTACGTCCTGCTTTTGATTGTATTCATACGGGGGATAGTACAGAGTACATACATCTACCACGAGATTGTTATAATGAATATATGATTGTCTATTGACTAGCCTGGTCTCGGTTTATATATGCACCGTAGGCCTAGGGTTTAGAGGAGTCCTTGTGTTGGGCGCAAGTCTTGTGGAATCCTCCTTGTATGCGGCACGGGTTGTCCGAACTGGCCCAATAATGAACCGCCATGGGGGTCCTCGGCCTGGTGCAGCTGGTCGGGAGACGACGTGGTGAGTACCCCCTAGTCCAGGACACCGTTAGTAGCCCCCTGTACCGGTCTTCAAGTTGGGGACGCTCCTCGATTCTTCCAAACTGTTCTTCATCTTCGGTCGTCGGTCTTGAAAACTGGTTCAACAAATCTTCCCATCTTCGAGTTTGAGGATCGTCGAGCTAAATCCGAAGAGTTCACACGTCGGGCATCCGAGGAGACCTTCAAGTTTTCGACCTTTATCAATGCCTTGTAAATTTTTTACGCCACACCTTGGGTTTCAAGTTGTTCCCGTGGGACGGTGTCCTCTTGCGTCCGAGCTCCACCGCCGGACTGCATTCGGGGTATCTTTTGCAGCCGAGCACCAATGCCGGACCGCTTCCGAGCTCCAATGCCGAAATGTATCTGAGCTCCAACGCCGGACTGTATCCGAGCTGCAACACCGGACTATATCCAAAGAGTCTTTTTACAGCCGAGCTTCAACGCCGGACTGTACCTGAGGTGTCATAGATTACCTTGGTCTTAAAAAAAGTTAAAAGGGTTCAACCGAGCTTAATGCCGGATATGCCCTCTATGGATTTAATTCCGATTTGTGCAATGTATTCTCTGTCGAGATGTATAGCCAATAGCCCTCAAGGTGCGTGTTGGCCTAATATCTGGGATGCACTTGAAGGATAAAATCAAACCGCTTTTCCCAGTAGCCCCTGAGACTCTGGTCGATTCGTGAAATCGGCCTGAGGATCAATTCCCGGCTCGGCAGCATACTTAGGAATAGAAAGGCTGTGTAATATATTAGAGGAAATAGTGATCGGCGAACGGGCCCTTGAGAGAGGGTCTTGAGAAGTTGCTGTAATACATTAGCTTGATGCCGGATAGGTCCGAAGACGCGTTTGCCCGTAGTTCGGTCAAGCCGTATACCGAGCCCTTTGAATTTTCTGCATTGAATAGGCAATGTAGTAGCCCCCGAGATACTGGTCGGGTGGCAACACCAGATCAGGGGATCGTTGTGACCCTTTAATATTAGTAAATGATAAGCCCGAAGCCCAGTAGCCCCCGAGCCTTAATGTGGGCACAGGTGGCCGAATTAAGGATCGATTATCCGAAGTAAAATCACAAAGTATGTGTAATGATTCTATGTATCCAAGTACTCTACATCATTAATGCTCGGATTTGCATTGTACAAAACTTTGTTGACCGACCATCGGTGTCAACCTCCTCGGCCAGCAGCCGGGGAGTGTTTGTCCTACTTTATAAAGCCTTTATGAGGGCAAAGATTTACGGCAAACAAGGCAATCCGGCCATACGGTTTTATAACCAAAGGTACGCGCATAGATATGATATATTACTTTTTAACGTAAGAAACATCTTCCAAAGAAAATAGTCCCGCTTTCGGTTCCTTTCTTTGGGTTGTCATGCTAAGCATGATCATGAAACCTCGGCTCCGATCAATGTGGGAGCAAAAATATTGAAGATTTAGTTTGGGGAAAGTTCCCGAACTATGTGGTCTTTAGCGAACCTAAATTTTCACTTCCGTCGTTGCTGACCAATTATATCCTGTAAGATCGCTAGCTTTCGGCTTCACCCAGTCTAAGGTACTCACTCGGATGACCCGGTAGTAACAATCACAGAGGTGCTCCCTTTACCGCCTAGCCGAACAATCGGGAACGTAGGGGTATGCACAGGAGCTAGGCAACCCAGCTTGGCGAAAATCTTAAGTCAAATCGATGCATATTTATGGCTTTATAACAATGATTACGGAAGGCAGTCCTCGTATGTTAAATACAAACGCTGATGATATGTTTATTTTGACTCCGTTGCAATCGTTTATCAGTTGAAAGTGGCCCATCGTCGGCTTCCACCCCTTGTAGATGCTACGCAGGGTGTTTCCATAATAACAAAACAACCCTTAGCCGACGTCTCGGTGCCCGAAGGTGGTTGTGTTAGCGAAAACGAGGCAATCAGATATGCGGGCTTTATAACTTTCACTTAGTCATAGGAGCTTAAAGTTGGGAGGCCAGCTACTAGCCCCCGGTTAGTGACTGCGACAGCCAAGGTCAAGCCGTTAACACTTCTGTGAATGTTATGAATGGCCCGTCGCCTAACACGGGGTGACCTCCATCGATCTTATAATTTAATATAGTCATCGGATCGCTGACCAGTTTACACTTATTGTGACAGTCAGTTTTCGGCTTTCTCCACTGAGGCGCTTAACCATGCGAGCTGGAAGCACAATCGCAGTGGTTCTCCCTTTGCACACCTAGCCGAACAAAGCGGAACATAGGAGGCAAGCGCAGGAGCCGGGCAACCCAACTATTGACCGAAGACACAATTCGAAACCGATGCATATATAGCAATATCCGAGAATGTTTTTGCCGAATCTCTAAAGGTGTCCAGTGTTGCACTGCGAGACTAATGCTGGAAACACACAAATAGTTTAAAAGTGCCATAGGCTTGAAAGCCAAAAAACTTATCCAAAAGTTTAATGTCCGAACTAGATCAAGTGTTCGGTGCCAATCCGAAAATTGGTCTTAGAAAAAGAAAATTGTGCTTCTGTCGTGCTTTAACATGACACATCCTATCTCAAGACTTCATGCGGGTCAGCCCACGGCTTCAACTTCCTATCCCGAAGGTGGAGTACTTCTTGTTAGGCTAGTTTAGCAAACTAAACTCTAGCGGCTTTGAGAGAGAAATTAGGCTCCTCGGCTATTGACCACACACTCGCGTCGAAAAAAGGAGTGATAGAAAAAGGCTTTACAACGACTAAGAAGAAGAACAGTTATTATAAAATAGCTCACACTAATTTAAGAGCCCCCAAGTGACTTGGGTAAAAGAATTTTATGTATAATGATCGTATGTACTGAAGTACTTATATCACATCTGTGTTCACCCGAACTTTAAACGCATCTTAACCGACCGTCGGCTTCTCCCTCTTCGGTCAAGGGACGAAAAGTGTTATGTACTCCACCTGTCGAGAATATCGACGGTGTTTCCGATAACCAGGCAATCAGGCCATAAGGCTGTAACAGACAAAGCGCGCTCAGGGAACTTCTGCTATATTACTGACGAAGTGTAAGAAGCATCTTCGAAGAAAATAGTACCCCCACCGATACCTTTCGTCGGTTGCTCATTGTTACTATGAGACTTGTGCAATAGATTTTTTTTGTACTCATGAGTTCCGTTGTGTGCCAAACATTATTGAAAACAATAAGAGCGCTAGCTTTTGGCTTCACCCAGTCTGAGGTCCGAGCTCGGATGACCAGATGGTGACAATCGCAGAGGTGCTCCCTTTACTCCCTAGCCGAACAATCGGGAACGTAGGGGTAAATACAGGAGGAAGGCAACCCAGCTTGCGGAACACTTAAGTCAACATG
The DNA here is from genome assembly GCF_002575655.3 of Aegilops tauschii subsp. strangulata. Lineage (NCBI taxonomy): Eukaryota > Viridiplantae > Streptophyta > Magnoliopsida > Poales > Poaceae > Aegilops > Aegilops tauschii. The sequence continues at coordinate 348,851,609 of NC_053039.3, forward strand.
GTGCATATTGTGGCGTTATACACGAACAAGGAACGAAGCCATACCAGTGTAATCATATGCAAGAGGAAAGGCTTCATAAAGGAAGCCCCCAAGTAAACGGGGTATTTGAATTTGTGTGTCACAAACAAAGTTTTGACAAGGAAGTTTTTCATATACAACTTTTTGCCAAAAAAGTACAATGCTTGGTCGAACCGAACAAAATTTGAAACTGAAAGTTTTTGAGCATGAAAGCGACTTAGCTGGTTAACGTGTTCGGCATTGATGACGTGGTCCGAGCTTGATGCGGGACAAGGTCCCAGCCCTCAAGCCGGTCCCGAGGTGGCGGAGCGAAGAGCTCGGCACTCCGAAGTGGCGACGTAGCACGACCAATGTGGCGAGGTATAACCCCCAGTCCGACTGAGGCGACGGAGCATGCCGGAAGTATGATGCCAAAGTCCTCGGCGTGGGTTAATGAAGTGTTGGTGAAGCCCCCGGTCAGCCGAGGTGACATGGTACGTCGGTATGCCGAGGTGACAGCGCGGCCCGGTCTAAACCAATCGCCTGCACACATAAAATAGTGCAAGCCAGAAATAATAACAATAAGATTCTTAAAAACAAAATTTTCTACTTAATTAATTTAAGTGAAGTAAATAATTAAAGAAATATGGCCTAAGCGCCATGGTCGGTCCAGTGGAGTGGCAGCGCGGAAAAGCCGACACAGGGACGCGCGTCAAGGCGACGCCATGACTTGGCCAACGCAGGCGAGACGACGAGATCGACTTGCCGAGGTGTTAGCGCGGCCCAGCCTAAATAGATTGCATGCACACACAAAGTAGTGCAAGCCAAATAATAATAATAATAATTAAAAAATCCTTTGCACAGTTAATTCATGCAAAGTTTATATAAATATAAACAAATACGACCTCCGCACCGAAGTAATATCGACATCACGGGGATGTCGACGCTGGTGAGAGGTCATCGGCTAGAGCGAAAATCTTATTGTGACCCGCGAGCGTCAATAACCTGCGCGCAAAATTATATCGGTTGCCAGTACAAAGGTCTTTGGTAGTACGTATCTGCAAGAACAATTTTAATAGGAGAAAAATCACCTAATTGCTCGTACTGGTCAAAGCAACCGTGCTAGCACTTGGATGATCTCTTGTGCGCTTGCTACCACGGTGCAAGGACACTGTATACTTTAACAGGAACTGATGGCCTGGCCAGCAACAACCCCGCTACTTAAAAAATAGAAAGTAAAAAAGGAAAGGAAAGAAGAGAATCTCCCTTGTGTGTGTTCGGAGTTTCTTGTCTCCACGCTATTGCTGTGGCAATCCAAACAAAAACATATGTTGCTTATATTACGTGGACAATGGCAGTCCTAGTAATAGCAGTACTTGCACGTGGGACATGCATATGCGACAGATGATTAGCCAAAAGCATAAACTGCCTCATGATTAATAAATAAAGAAAACAAAATTAGGATCGGATCACCCTTGTGTGTTTCCGGCAATCTGAATTCTTGTCGGCCCCTGCACACTGTTCGGCATGGGCAGGATCTCCTCGGGTGGATTACCATAGACCGGATTTTTTAGTAGATCCCATGAGTTGCTGTCCAGCCAGCATACGAACCTGGCCCTGATTGGGTACCCTAGGCATGCGTCCCCAACGATGTGCTCGGCCGCCAGGCCTCCTGCTTTTGATTATATTCATATGGGGGATAGTACAGAGTACATACATCTACCACGAGATTGTTACAATGAATATACGATTGTCTATTTACTAGCCTGGCCTCGGTTTATATATGCACCATAGGCCTAGGGTTTAGAGGAGTCCTTGTCTTGGGCGCCAACTCTTGTGGAATCCTCCTTGTATGCGGCACGGGTTGTCCGAACTGGCCCAATAATGAACCGCCATGGGGGTCCTCGTCCCGATCCAGCTGGTCGGGAGACGACGTGGTGAGTACCCCCTAGTCCAGGACACCGTCACCTGGTACCATTGTCGACAAGGTTTTGGAGTAGCTGAAGATGCATGCTGAAGAGGTCGTTCCTCACGGGTCGTCCGGCGGCCGGTTCCCGGGGGACCCCGGAGGTTCTGGCTCCTCCTCTCCCAGGACCTCCTGGCGCCTTGCCTTGCGAGCTGCCAGGGCACCCTGCATGAGCCGGTGGAAGGTGACAGCTGTGTTCGGCAGGCCGAAAGGCATGCAAACGTAGCTGTGAGGGGGACCCTCACACCGACCAATGCTCGATGGCCAGAAGTGCCCCTGAGATGCGGCCCTGTTGAGCCCTAGAATGTCGACGCAGACGTGCAACTCGTCGTCCCCGCCAGGACAAGCAACTGCACTAGGTGGTGGGCGGCGGTCGCCACGCATGGCTCTTGCCTCTTGAAGCTCCTTGGTGGTCTTGGTGATGAACTCCTGAGCACCGGGCACATCGTGCCTTGTGCCCTGATGAGGGAAGCATGCCTCCATGTGGTGCCCGAGCGCCTCCCTCGTGACGTTGGCTAGGTCTGACGCCCTCTAGGAGAGAGCCCCCGAGCCCAGCCTAAGGAGGGCGCCGGGCGCGCCTTCCTATGCGAGGGAGGGAGGCGCCCCATCTATGGGCGCAGGTCCTGAGGTGGTGCCGCTGGAGACACCGCTCTCCTGAAGCCCTTGATGGAGCAGCTGCTTCTTCTTCTTGGGGATGGCCTCAGGAGGGTAGACGACGCCTTTGTTATCTGGGTCTTCGGCCAGTGCAGCTTGGTACGCGCGCTCGAGGGAGCACACCGCGTCCTTCTCCTTGCAGGCGACCGTGATGACACCGCAGCTCCCGGGCATCTTGAGGATGTTGTAGCCGGGATGGGCCACTGCCATAAACTTGGCCAGGGCTGGGTACCCAAGGATGGCGTTGTACGGTAGGCGGATGTGGGCGACGTCGAAGTCGATGAGCTCGGTGCGGTAGTTGTCGCGCCTGCCGAAGGTGATAGGAAGGCAGACCTGCCCGATTGGGGTGGTGGAGCCGTCGGTCACTCCTGAGAAGGGCTTGGTAGGCTGTAGCTGATTGTATGGCACTTGGAGGCGGTCGAACGTCTCGACGGACAGGACATTGAGCCCCGCGCCGCCGTCGATGAGGGTCTTGGTGACTTGGACATTGCTGATGATGGGTGAGCAGAGCATCGGGAGGGCGCCGACAGTCGCCGCACACTTGAGCTGGTCGGAGGAGCTGAAGGTAATGGCGCACTTGGACCACCTAAGCGGGCACGTGGCCTCGAGCCTGGGGAGGGCCGCATTCACCTCGCGAGCAAACTGCTTGAAGATACGCTGAGAGGTTGGGGCCTGAGCGCCACCCAAGATGCAAGCGATGGCGCGAGGCTCCTGGAAGCCCCCAGCCCCCTCGTCCTGATGATGGTCGTCGTTCCTTCCTGGTGGTGGCGGCAGTGGGGGGAGACCAGCATTGCCCCGGGGGCGGTCCTCACGAGGCTGGTCTCTCCAGGCGCCCTCGCGAGGCTGGTCCTGCCGGCGGTCCTCACGAGGCCGGTCGCGCCATTCCTGGCGGGGGCCGCGGTCGTCCCAGCGTCCTCCACTGCGGCATCCCCCACGGCCATAGCCTTGGTCATTGCACTCGGGGCGTCAACCGAAACACCCGTCGCGGATGGCCCTGAGCTCCTGGCAGTCATTGGTGTTGTGGCCGTGCATGTTGTGGAAGGCGTGGAACGGGCGGTTGGCCTTGGATGACTCAGGGTGGTCATAGCCGCGCTTCATCTCCGGCTCCGCCGCGAGCACGGCAGCCCCCTTGTGCTTCACGTCCTTGGTCTTGGCCTTCTTGTCTTCCTGGTCGGTGGCTGGGAGCTCGAGGAGGGAGAGGCGTCCCTCCTCAGCCCTTGCGCACTTGGTCGCCATGTTCAACATCTCCAGAGTTGTGCACAGGTCCTCGTGCATGGCGAGCTCCTCCTTCATCTTGACATCACGGACGCCATCGGAGAATGCTGAGATGATGGCCTCATCCGTCACCTTGGAATCTTGAGGCGAACGCTGTTGAAATGCTGGATGTACTTCTACAAGGTCTCCCCTAGCTGCTGCTTGATGCGCCGCAGGTCACCAGCGGCAGGCGGGCGGTCGCGAGTGCCTTGGAAGTGGGCGACGAAGCACTCACACATATTGCCCCAGGAGGAGATCAATCCCGCGGGCAGGTTGAGGAGCCACGAGCGGGCGCTGTCCTTGAGAGCCATGGGAAACCAGTTTGCCATGACCTTCTCATCGCTGTTGGGCGCCTTGATGCTTAGCTCGTAGAGCTGCAAGAATTCAGTAGGGTCGGGGGTGCTGTCGTAGCGTGGAGGCAGGTCGGGCTTTAACTTGCCGGGCCAGACGACGCTGCGCAGCACGGGGGTGAAGGCGCGGTAGCCCGCTGTGGTCACTGGAGCCCGTCGTGGAGGCGGAGGCCGGTCTTGGTACTCACGTGCCACCGCCGCAGGCGGCGCGCGATCCTGACGTGGTGGTGCAGGGAGCGCAGGAGCGTCTTCTTGCGGCCGCTGAATCTCTCGGCAGCTTCCTTCTTCACGCGCGGGCGCCTTGCACGGCGGGTCTTGGGGCAAGGGCGGCGTCTTGATGTGGAGGTGGTGGAGGGGCTCCGTGGGCTACATCGCCCGCAGCTGGAGGTGGGCGAGGCAGCGAGAGAGACGGTGCGAGAGAGCCCCCAGCAGCGTTGATGAGCTCGGCGATGCGGTCCAGCCAGTCTTCGTAGAGGTCGTCGACCGGGCGGTAACGTAGGAGCTCGCGTGCCATGAGCAGCGCGGCCTGCGCGACTAGCGTGGGAGGATGAGCCGGCCGGAGTCAGTGACGGGGTGGCGTTGCGTCCGTCCCACTGCATGGGGGGGTGCAGCAACGAGGCTTGCTGCTCGTTTCCCGCCGGGCCGGTAGCGGCGTTGGCAGCGGGTGATGGAGAATGGCGGGGAGGTCTGCCAACGGGCGCAGTCTGAGCGACGCAAGCGGCAAGGGCGGCCCGGCGCTCAGCACGGGCTCGGCGAGCGTCAGCCATGGATGTGGCGGAGCAGCGGTGCGTCGATCGACGGAAGAAAGGCTTCAGCGCTTGTCGGTGTCAAAACCGGCGGATCTCGGGTAGGGGGTCCCAAACTGTGCGTCTAGGATCGATGGTAACAGGAGATGGGGGGCACGATGTTTTACCCAGGTTCAGGCCCTCTCTATGGAGGTAATACCCTACTTCCTGCTTGATTGATCTTGATGAATATGAGTATTACAAGAGTTGATCTACCACGAGATCGTAATGGCTAAACCCTAGAAGCCTAGCCTGTATGACTATGGCAATGAATATATATCCTTTCCGGACTAACCCCTCCGGTTTATATAGACACGAGGGGGGGATCTAGGGTTACATAGAGTCGGTTACATAAGAAGGAATCTTCATAGTTCGGTCGCCAAGCTTGCCTTCCACGCCAAGGAGAGTCCAATCCGGACACGGGTACGGTCTTCGGCCTTCATTTCTCCGCAGCCCATCAGTCCGGCCCAATGGATAATAGGCCGGATGCCCGAGGACCCCTTAGTCCAGGACTCCCTCAGTAGCCCCCGAACCAGTCTTCATTAGCGAGGTGTTCGGCACACAAATTGTCTTCGGCATTGCAAGGCGGGTTCCTCCTTTAATGATCTCCAAGTGATGTATTCGGCCATCGGTCCAATGTCGCTCCCCTCAGCTTCTGCGCGTTAAATAACTTCGCCTTCCACGTGTCGAGCGAAGGTGGAAGGTCAGGGTATTTTTGCAGATAATACCCCATCCATGCGAGGAAGAGCGCCTATTAAAGAGATTGGATCCTAGATCCATTCGGCACCACGCAGAGGAAATCCCCGGAAACTGCTTAGGAGAAACCATTCCAGCATGGCTAGCGTCCCCAGGTCCTCCACCCGTCCCGGCCCAGAGAAAGGCGAGTGGGAGAGGTGTTCAGTGTCCCACAGTCAATTGACGAAGTTGCATACACAGGGATTTCTTCCCCCCCCCCCCCGCAAATCTAGTTCCTGCTCGAGCAGGGCTAGATTCCTTCAACGGTGAGATTCAGGCAGAGGACTTTCCCAATCCATCCGGGGGAGAGCGAGTATGCTTCGTCCCCTACCTGCTAAGGGGCGTTGAATTTCCCATTCATACGTTCCTCCGAGGGCTTATGGAATACTATGGCCTCCAGCTGCACAACTTCACCCCTGCCTCCATTCTGCACATTGCGGGTTACGTCGCTTTATGCGAATTATTCCTGGGTATCGAGGCTCATTTCGAGCTGTGGAGGAAGTTGTTCTGTCTTGTCCCGCGTAATCACGAGGGGTTAATATTTGAAGTGGGCAGAGCGGAAGTATGGCGCATCGCCGATACTGGATATCTGTCCGGCATACCCAGGAAGGCACCCGAAGAATGGCCTTCCGAACGGTTCTATATCGAGGACGTCGCGCTTCCCGACCCAACTCGAAAGGGTCTCCCTGAATTTGCGAGCATTCCGCTAAAGAAACGCCACAGTTGGCGTCCCCGGAGTCTTGAAGAGGATGACAGCGCAGAAGTTCGCCAGCTTATGAGCAAGATAAAGATGCTCGCTCAGTCCGGACTCACAATAATCGAGGTAATGGCGACCTCCATAGTGCGAGGGGTTCAGCCGCTACAATACAGAGGGCTGCCCATGTGGCACTACAATGGAGAGGATGACGCCTCCCGCTATGGCCGGAAGGGTCCGGATACCCCCGCCGCTCTGGCCAAAATATTGGCCGAGCTGTTTAAAGGGGAGGAAGAGGAGTTTCTTCGCATTAAGTGCAGAGATGGGTATTCTATGTATGATCTTCCCAGTTGGGTAAGCCTCAACCCCTCTATTCCACTCATTCCACTTCCGGATTACCTTTGATAAATTTGAAGTCTGTTTGTTATGACAGCACTGGCGGAATGTCACCGAAGGACTTCATAGTCCTGCCCCACAGCCAGAGATCCACAACCGGGAGCTAGATCCTGGGTTTGAAGAGGATCCGGATATATTCGTGGTGCTTGCGGAGGGAGTGTTTTACCAGACAAGCTATGACGGCACAGAGGTGGCCATCACCGCCGACTATCCTGGCCTTCTTCCTGCTTCACAAGTAAACAATTAAGAAACACCCTCTCTAAAAGAGTGCTCTTATTCTGCCTCACCCACCACACTGTATCATGCTTCACAGGGGAGACGTTCGGCGATTTCGAAGAGATCGGCTCCCGCGCCAGGCAAGCCTTCGAAAAGGAAGGCGGGTGAAGACACAGCCAGGCCTTCATCGAGGAGGTACGAATAAACATGCTTTTCGGCGGCCGCATCCGACCATGACTTGTGTGTTTGTTTGGTTACAGGAAGAAGGTTCACCGAACTGTGTCCGGTGGCCCGGTCGGTCGTGCTCCCAACAACCGGGACTTAGATCCAATTGGGGAGATTGGGGCCGGTGCAGGAACAACGCCGGACTGCCCTTCAGCCGAGGGTTCGGAAAATACGTTCGTCACCAACTTGGAGGTAGAGAGCGCCATGAACCATCGGCGCTGCAGGGCTGTCTTGCGAGACCCCAAGTTCTCGGAAGAGGCATTTAATGCCTTTAGCTCGGGCGACGCATACATCCGAGCTGCTCGAGACGGGCTTAGAAGAGCCATGAAGCAATATCTGACAGATGTGCAGGTAAGTTTTCTTTGTCAAAAAAGGATAACCATATGCCCGTAGCACCCGAGACTGAAAGCAGTTGGCACAACTGATTTATGGATCGTTGTATGACCAGGTCCTTACAGAGAAGAATGGCTTGCTAGCCCAAGAGCTGGAGCAGTGCCGGGCGCAGCTAAATGCTGCTACTGCCGAACTGGAAAACTTCAAGAAGTTGTCTTCTGGTAACGTTCCCCTCCATCGAGGAACAATAATTGTATAGCAACTGTGCTAATTCTGCTGTTGATCGCATAATAGGGTTGCCTGATCAACTTGAAGAGAAGTTGAAGATCACCCAAGAGGGAGAAAAAGAGGCGAAAAGGCAACACGCCGCAGGCGAGCGTGTGCTGACCCGCATCAGAGACGAGAAAAACAAGCTACATGATTCCAACACTACATTGGGTGAAGAATTGAAAGATGTTCGAACCCAGCTAGCCGATTCCGTGAAGGAGATCAAGAAGCTGCGGGGCGGCATATTCAGTATGTGTCTGAACTATTTTTAAAGGAGTTCAGAGATGAATGGAACTAATTATAGTTATGTTTGCAGGTATATTGACGGGCCGTCCTGAAGAGGAGGTGTCCAGATCATCAAGTGATCTGCTGCAAAGACTGTCGCAAGTGCACGAGCATGCCTGGCTGGCCATGCGGAGAGTTGCCAAGGCCTTGTGGCCATCCGCCTCCCCTCCAGGAAGTATGGAGGATCTTGTAGAGCTGTTCAAGGGAGCGCGACGGCGTACCCGACTATGGAAGATATCGGTCTACCGAGAGGGTGCGCGAGAGTCATGGGCCATGGTGAAAACGCGATATACCAAGCTGGATCCGAATCATATGGCCCGGGTTGGACCGTTAGGGTCAAATGGGGAAGAAATTCCCGTTAGTTTAGTATATGACCAAGTAGAGGTGGCCGCCAAATATTCCCAACAGGATTGTAAGTTAGACTGCCTGTTGAACGGTGTAGAGGAGGACGTGTTCGAGTCCAAGTGACGATGTACTTTCCTCATCATGTGGAACTCTAGCTGAATTGTATATCATTTGTCATGGCAGACCTTTTCACTTCTGTCGGCGTTCTGGGAACGGGGGTCCCCAGACTTGCCTGCCTGCGGCCCACGGCGTGGCCAAGCCAGTGGGCCGTACGACCCATCTTCATCAACAAGGCATCCAAGACCCTCGCGAGGGGCCGAGCCTCGCGAGGCGGACGACGCAAGACCTCCTCAGGAGTGGCCTGGCCAGGCAGGCTCACAAGGAGCAGAGATATCAAGGTGGGGGGAAACCTCACGAGGCTCTCATGAAGTGAGCCATGATGATCGGCACCAGGCGGGTGCCAGCGCGCGCCCGCGCGTGCCAGCGCGCGCATCGTCCTTGTTTCCTCTTTGGTGCTAAGGAGGCCGGCGCAGGCGAGGAGTACCGAGGCATCAGGCAAAGGTTGCTATATCGATGCAACGAGACCAAGACCAGAAGGATGGCAAGACGGAGGTCATCGTGGAGCCCAAGACGGCGTCACCACCAGAGCTTTTCGCAGGCGAAGACCGCTTTTGTCAGGATAGCTTGTACTAGCTGTCCCCCTTCAAATTTGCCCGCCGTTGTTGGCTCCCTTCCCGCTCAATATTTGGGAAGAGGACCAGGGCCTATATAAGTAGAGTCAACCACCATGGTAGGGGGAGAGGAGTTCACCCAGCTCTCACCTGCTAAGTTCACCAAGCACAAGAACACCTCAACCTCAGGAGGCTGTTCTTCCCTTTGTACTGTTCATCATCAGCCCAAGAGGCAATCCACCACCACCACACTGGAGTAGGGTATTACACCACAACGGTGGCCCGAACCAATATATATCTCGCGTCTTTCTGTGTTGCGAGTTCGTCGAGTTCGTCCGCGAGATCTTAGTGAGCTAAGCCGTAGATCGGTAGGAGGGAAAGACTTCGTGCGCACCCCAGAGTTCGAACCTTAAGGGTTTGCCAGAACCCCACATCCGACATTTGGCGCGCCAGGTAGGGGTGCGCCGAAGCTCCTCTCCACCAACCTGCGCCCCGCGCCGCCGCACCTCGCCCCCATGGCAGGTGCCCCGCCATCCACCTCTGCGGCCGACATCGACGGCGGGGCGTCTGGGTACCGAGCCCTGGGCCCCGCCCTACGGCGAGTGCGGTGGCCAACCAAGTTCAAGCCAGAGATGCCGCCGCGTTACGACGGCGCGGCAGACCCGTCGCTGTTCCTGCTGGCGTACGAGGAGGCTGTCCTCGAAGTCGGAGGCAACGACAAGATCATGGCCAACTGGTTCCCCATGGCCCTCGCCGGCGAGCCGCGCGCCTGGCTGCTCAACCTCCCTGGGTCCACGGTGGCCTCCTGGGGGGAACTCCGCGACCTCTTCACCGCTCGCTACACGGTGCCGGCGCACCACGCAGTCGCGGCCCTACTGGGCGGCTCTTAAGCACCGCCTTCAGATCACCACATCAAGCCGTTCCTCCGTCAGACCGGGGCCACCTCCAAGCGCCCGGGGGCTCCGCCGGGTTGGGCTGTGCCAGAGTCCGACCTCACTTTCGGCTCAGAAGACCACCCTGACTCCACCGCCGGCTCGGGCATGCTCCCAATGATCTGCACGCCCACCATCTGCAACGTGGCTGTTACCAAGACCCTCATCGACGGCGGTGCCGGCCTCAACTTGCTGTCCGTAGAAGCCTTCAGCCTTCTTCACGTGTCGCTCGAGCGGCTTAGCCTCAGCAAGCCCTTCTCGGGAGTTGGTGGCGGAGCTGCCCAATCTCTGGGGCAGATCCGTCTCCCCATCACCTTCGGCACACGCGACAACTACCGCACCAAGCTGGTGGACTTCGACATCGCCCGCATCGGTCTCCCGTACAATGCCATCCTTGGGTACCCAGCTCTCGCTCAGTTCATGGCGGCGACTCACCCGGCCTACAACCTCATGAAGATGCCAGGAAGCAAGGGCGTCCTCACCATCAAGGGGGACACTAAGGAGGCCGTGACAGCACTCAGGCTTTCCTTCAAGACCGCGGCGGCGGCACAGCCCGCCGGCGCCGGTACCCCCGAGGCCAAGGAGGCCGCGCCTACCAAGAAGAAGCAGCTGTTCACCCAAGACAAGGCGGAAACCAAGCAGGTGCCGGTCAACGAGGACGGGCCTTTGGGAGCCACCTTTAGCATAGGCGCCGGCCTTGACCCAGGTCAAGAAGAGGCCTTGGTGAGGTTCTTGCGCGCGAACAAGGAGATATTCACGTGGGAGCCCAATCAGCTGGTAGGGGTCCCGAGGGAGGTGATTCAGCATCATCTGAGGGTATGCCCCAACATACGGCCTGTGAAGCAGCGAGCGAGACGGCAGTCCACTGAGAAGCAGGTCTTCATCATCCAGGAGACACGCAAGCTGGAGGCGGCAGGTGCCATTCGCGAAGTTCGATATCCCGAATGGCTGGCAAACCCCGTCGTAGTGCCGAAGAAAGGCGGGAAGGAACGGATGTGCGTCGACTTCACCAACCTTAACAAAGCCTGCCCCCAAGATCCGTTCCCGCTTCCGCGCATCGACCAGATAGTCAACTCCACCACCGAGTGCGACCTGCTGTGCTTCCTGGATGCATTCTCAGGGTATCATCAGATCAAGATGGCGGTGGAAGATGTGGAGAAGACAGCCTTCCTGACACCGTGTGGGGTGTACTGCTACACGTGCATGCTCTTCGGGCTGTGCAACGTGGGCACGACTTTTTAGCGACTGATGCACATCGCCATGGGGCGGCAGCTCGGGAGAAACACAGAGGCCTACGTCGACGACATAGTGGTAAAGTCTCGCGAGGCGAGGACATTGATCCAAGACTTGGAGGAGACCTTCGAGAGCCTGCGCCAAGTGAACTTGAGGCTTAACCCGGAGAAGTGTGTGTTTGGCGTTCCCTCCGGCAAGCTGCTGGGATTCCTCGTATCCCACAGAGGGATCGAGGCGAACCCGGAGAAGATCAAGGCCATCGAGGACATGAGCCCACCACAGACCCTCAAAGAGATGCAGAAGCTAGCAGGGCGGGTAACCACATTAGGGCGTTTCATCTCCAAACTGGGAGAGCGCGCCTTACCCTTATTCAAGCTCATGAAGAAGAAGGGCCCGTTCGAGTGGACCCCGGAGGCCGACCAGGCCTTCCAAGACCTCAAGAAATACCTTACCAGCCCTCCGGTGGTGGTGGCACCACAGCCTCTCGAGCCCCTGGTACTCTACCTTGCCGCCACTCCGTACTCCACCAGCGCGGTGCTGGTGGCGGTTCGGGAGGAGTGCAAAGCCAAGGGCGCGCTGCGCCAAGCCGAAGCTGAAGTGGCGCAGGGTCAGGAAGGCGCAGCAAAGGCATCAGCGGTGGAAGACCAAGCTCGGCAGGACAACGTCGCAGAAGCTCCTGAGGACAGTCAGGTCTCAAGAACCCTTCCACCTCAGGAGATGCCCCAATCCCTGCGGGACCTGAGCCTCGACAGTGTGCCAGCCCACGTCGAACACCCGGTGTACTTCGTCAGCACCGTGCTGCGGGACGCGAGGGCACGCTACCCCATGCCTCAAAAACTCCTGCTCGCACTCTTGGTGGCCTCACGCAAGCTGCGACACTACTTCCAGGGGCACCCCATCAAGGTCGTCTCAGCCTACCCATTGGAGAGGGTGCTCAGGAGACCTAACTCAGCTGGAAGGGTCGCTGAGTGGAACATCGAGCTGCAAGCATTCCAGTTGGAGTTCAGCACTACCAGGGTCATCAAGGGGGCCGCGCTCGCTGACTTTGTGGCAGAATGGACGGATGCTCCGACACTTGAGGAAGGCGAAGACCGGTCCACCTCCCCAGGGAGCGAGGCTCCAGATGGCTGGGTCATGTATTTCGACGGCGCCTTCGCGCACCAAGGCGCGGGGCCTGGAGCAGTGCTCATCTCGCCCACTCAGGACAAGCTCTACTACGCCGTGCAACTCTGCTTTCAGCACGGCGAGAAGGTCTCCAACAATATCGCAGAATACGAAGGCCTCATAGCTCGCCTGAAGGCTGCGACAGCTCTAGGGGTGAAGCGCCTTACCATCAGAGGCGACTCGCAACTCCTCGTCAACTTCTCCAACAAGGTGTACGAGCCGAAGGACGAGCATATGGAGGCCTACCTCGCGGAGGTGCGCAAGATGGGAAAATAGTTCTCGGGCCTGGAGCTGCAGCACGTGCCCCGGGGCACCAACAAGGAAGCCGACGACATCGCCAGGAGAGCATCCAAGCGGCAACCACAAGAGCCCGGTGTCTTTGAGGAGCGGCTCTTCAAGCCATCAGCTACACCACCTCTTTCAAGCGCGACTCAGCCTCGGGAGGAGCTCCCACAACCTCCAGCCACGGGAGCCCCAACCTGTGGCCCGACCTCAGGAGCTCGGCTGCTCTTGGCGCTCGAGCCCCAGGAGGAATGCTGGACCAAGGAATTCAAGGAGTACCTGACGCACAGGACGCTGCCGAAGAAGGAAGAGGATGCGGAGCACGTGGCCTGGCAAGCCACGGCATACTGTATCCAAGACGGCGAGTTGTACAGGAAACGACCGAACGATGTCATGCTGCGCTGCATCTCCAGTGATCAAGGAAGGGAGTTGCTAATTGACATACACGGCGGGGACTGCGGACACCACTCGTCGTCACGGACCCTCGTCGGCAAAGTGTTCCGCAGTGGATTCTACTGGCCTACAGCACTCAACGACGCAGACGAGCTGGTGAAGTCCTGCGAAGCTTGCCAATTCCACGCCAAGCAAATCCATCAGCCAGCTCAGGGCCTCCAAACCATCCCGCTCACATGGCCGTTCGCGGTTTGGGGGCTGGACATCTTAGGCCCGTTCCCTCGGGCGCCAGGGGGCTACCGCTATCTCTACGTCGCCATCGACAAGTTCACCAAGTGGGCGGAAGTGGAAGCCGTCCGTACCATCCCGGCCGGCTCTGCTGTCAAGTTCATCAAGGGCCTCGTGAGCCGCTTCGGGGTCCCCAACCGCATCATCACAGATAACGGCTCGCAGTTTACTAGTAACCTCTTCAAAACCTACCGTGCTAACCTTGGAATGCAGATCTGCTACGCTTCGGTGGCCCACCCCAGGAGTAATGGTTAGGCTGAACGCGCCAACGCAGAGGTCTTGAGGGGCCTCAAGACCAGGACCTTCAACAAGAAGCTGGAGGCCTGCGGCAGGGGCTGGCACGACGAGCTCCAGTCCGTGTTGTGGTCCATCTGCGCCACCGCCACCAAGCCAACGGGCGAGACTCCATTCTTCCTCATCTACGGAGTTGAAGCAGTCCTTCCTCACGAGGTCAAGCATCGCTCCGCACGGGTCCTGGCGTTCGACGAAATGCAGCAGGACGCCACATGGGGGATGGATCTCGTGCTGGGGGAGGAACGTCATCGCGAAGCTGCACTGAGGGCGGCAAGGTACTAGCAAGCGCTGCGGTGATACCACTGCCGCAACATTCGCTCCAGGACACTCGAGACGGGTGATCTAGTCCTGAGGCGGGTCCTCTCCAGGGAAGGGCTGCATAACCTTTCACCCATGTGGGAGGGCCCGTTCAAGGTCGTCCACATCTCCAGGCCTGGCGCCGTGCGCCTGGAGACACAAGACGGGATAACTATCCAGAACGCCTGGAACATCCAGCACCTCCGGAAGTTCTACCCATGAAGCAAGGCCCAGAGCCTATGAAGAAGGCCCGGTGCCTGTGAAGAATCGCCGCCCGTGACACTCTCACGTAATAATGAGTTGGGGCTGTACACGCCCTAGAGTCTCAGGAGCGCCGGCCTCAGGCCCTGGGGCTCCCGCCCACGCCTAGTGGCAGCACTTAGCTCCGCGCTGGTGAGAAGACTTGAAGACTAGGTTAGGTGCCGGACGCGGCTTTTCATTTGCTTTTCGTAGTTGGCTCGCTTTTCCTTAATCGAAGTTTGCTTTTGGCGTTCCTTGCTGATTTGATTCCCTCGCCTCTTACCACATTTTCCGGCTCTGGTTCGCTCGTGTCTCTCTCTCGCATACCTCGCGAGGGGGCTTGGCAGGTGCCCTCGTGAGCGTTTTTCTCCTCTCTACCTTCTCGCGAGCCACCCTCGTTCGAGCCCAAAAGCCGGCGCATCCCTCCTGGTCCGTGCCCCTCGGGTACCGCGATACAAAGCGCCAGGTCAAGGCTTGGGTGAATGGCGAACCTTTTAACGCACTTCCTAACGAATTTTTGTTGTTCCTAAGCGAATGCAGGCCACCAAGGCAAGATGGACACAACGAAACAAACACCTCGTGAGGAAGAGGGCGTCCTGAATATACCAGGTTAAGTTATCTTTGCGCAAAATAACGACACGGCACGGGAACAACACGCATAGTGCAATAACCAAGGAACCATAGTTCGGTACACGCCCCCCTGGGCCCATACTGGCTTCATTCTTGATGCAGGAAAAAGAGCAAAACAAAAGCAGTGTTGCAGCGATCCGCGGAGGCGGGCGCCTAGCAACATCCCAAGCCTAGCCAGATCCCTCCTCACGCTTCACGGAGGCACGACGATGAGACGACCCGCTGCTGCCTTCAAAGCGGGCGCGGCGGCGCGGCGGCTGGTCGTAGCCACCACTGCTGGAGCTGTTGCCGGAGGAAGAGCCGCCGTAGCTGGACGAGGCACGGTCGCCGCCAGGGGCGGGCTCGCCCTCATCCTCGTCATGACCGTCGCCAAGGCCGAGCACCTCCTCGCCGTCGTTCGCCTCGGGGCAGCATCCGGCGCGGCGACCGTCTTCCCCGAACACCCTCACGTAGAGGGTCACGTCGCCATCGAACTTGAAATGGAGGGTGCACCGCCTGCCCAGGCAGGCCGCGCCCGCGGGCGAACGTCTGCCAGTCGTGGGCCAGGGCTATGTTGCCTGCGGCGGAAGTCTCGACCATGACCCAAGAGGCCTTGCTGTAGCAACCATCTGCCTGCAACCAGAGCCCGCTTGGACCAGAGGCCGGCAGTTCGCCGACGGAGAAACGCGGAAGCTGGAGCCAGTTGCCGACCGGGTTCTCCGACCAGACGACGAACTCCGGCGACACTTCCGCCCAATGGAAGCGCGGACGGGGAGGCCGCGCCACCATGGCACGCCTCCCTTCGTCAATTGGACCGCCGTGGCTGGAACGACCCCCCTCCGCGTGCCGCGGCGCCGCCACGACAGTGGGCCACGGCGGGGGTCACGGCGTGCTTGCGCGGACGGCCGCGTCCGCGCTTGGGCGTCGGGGAGCTGGGTCCCTCGCGAGGGGCCTTCCCCTTCTCGGCGGCAGAGAACTTCCTTTGTGGCGCCATTGAAGGCACTGCTAGCAATGGAGCGAGGAGGAAGAAGCAAGCGAGCAAGGAAGGGATGGGCGACGGGGGCTCTGCCCCCTCCCCATTTATAGCAAAAGAAGGCCAACCGGCGCCTCCCACAATCGCAGGTAATGATGGTTTTCCTTGCATATTGCAGGGACTTGTCAAGTCGAGCAGTTGCCGAGGCAGCGTGGGGAAGCGGAGACGCCCACGTCCAACCAACCGCCATGCGTCAACCGAGGCCGCGGGCTTTTGGGGCCCACGGTGCTCCGAACTTGACCCTTGGCTTCGCCGCGAAGCCAAGCCCGAGCGCACCTTGGGCCCGGGGGCTACTGTCGGCGTTCTGGGAATGGGGGTCCCCAGACTTGCCAGCCTGCGGCCCACGGCGTGGCCAAGCCAGTGGGCCGTACGGCCCATCTTCATCAACAAGGCATCCAAGACCCTCGCGAGGGGCCGAGCCTCGCAAGGCGGACGATGCAAGACCTCCTCAAGACTGGCCTGGCCAGGCAGGCTCACGAGGAGTGGAGATATCAAGGCGGGGGAAACCTCACGAGGCTCTCGTGACGTGAGCCATGACGATCGGCGCCAGGCGGGCGCCAAGCAGGTGCCAGCACGCGCAGCGTCCTTGTTTCCTCTTT
Source organism: Aegilops tauschii subsp. strangulata (assembly GCF_002575655.3). Taxonomy (NCBI): domain Eukaryota; kingdom Viridiplantae; phylum Streptophyta; class Magnoliopsida; order Poales; family Poaceae; genus Aegilops; species Aegilops tauschii. Next base: position 348,868,146 of record NC_053039.3, read on the forward strand.
GGTGCTAAGGAGGCCGGTGTAGGCGAGGAGTACGGAGGCATCAGGCAAAGGTTGCTATATCGGTGCAACGAGACCAAGACCAGAAGGACGGCAAGACGGAGGTCATCGTGGAGCCCAAGACGGCGTCACCACTAGAGCTTTTCGCAGGCGAAGACCGCTTTTGTCAGGATAGTTTGTACTAGCTGTCCCCCTTCAAATTTGCCTGCCGTTGTTGGCTTCCTTCCCGCTCAATATTTGGGAAGAGGACCATGGCCTATATAAGTAGAGCCAACCACCACGGTAGGGGGGAGAGGAGTTCACCCAGCTCTCACCCGCTAAGTTCACCAAGCACAAGAACACCTCAACCTCAGGAGGCTGTTCTTCCCTTTGTACTATTCATCATCAGCCCAAGAGGCAATCCACCACCACCACACTGGAGTAGGGTATTACACCATAACGGTGGCCCGAACCAGTATAAATCTCGTGTCTTTCTGTGTTGCGAGTTCGTCGAGTTCATCCGTGAGATCTTAGTGAGCTAGGGCGTAGATCGGTAGGAGGGAAAGACTTCACGCGCACCCCAGAGTTCGAACCTTAAGGGTTTGCTGGAACCCCACTTCCGACAGCTTCAACCTCCGGACCCGAAGGTGCGGAGTGTTTCCGAATACCGTCGCGGCCGAATTGGCCGGGGTATGCATGGAAAGCTAGGCGTAGGGGTCATAGTTTCTTGAACAGACAAGTTGTATCCAGCTAGCTATGTTATATTACATTGAGGTAGTAAGAAACATCTTCCAGAGAGAATAGTTCCGTTAAGGGTTCCTTTCCCTGGGTGTGCATGCATTTAATGTACATGTCTGAATTGTGATGGGAATCATAGTGTATATAACTTCTGGGGGTTCGCAATGGAATAAATGAGAAGACATCTTTAATTCGCCGACTGAATATTCCCTTAAGAACGCTAGCTTTCGGCTTCACCCAGTCTGAGGTACACATCTGGATGACTCGGCAGTAACAATCGCAGAGGTGCTACCTTTATGCCCTAGCCGAACTAACGGGAACGTAGGGCATAAGCACAGGAGCCAGGCAACCCAACTTGGCCAAAACTTAACTCATATCGATGCATATAATGGCGAAGAAAAGGTACATATGGAAGAAAACGCATATGTGAAGAGCTTGATGCTCCGTGGATAATGAAAAAGCTTCTGTCCAAGAAGCCCCCGGGTATAATGGACGTACATATATAAAGATGTGTACGCCAGCGGTGTTTGGTCGAGCCGTATGAGAGCTTTAAAGCGAAGAAATAAAGGTGGAAAAGAGAGAAAGAGTAATGGAAACTATAGAGGAGAAGGAGACGAACAAAGAATTCGACGCTAGGCATAGAACCTTCGGAGTCTGGCCGCGTTCCAGGGGTGCGGCTCTAGGCGATTGTCTGATGCATCGCAAAGACGGTACGCTCCTCCGGTAAGAACTTCGTCAATTATGAAGGGACCCTCCCATTTGGGCTTGAGTTTGTCCTTTTTCTTCTCCGGCAAGCATAGAACGAGTTTGCCAACGTTGTTAGTCTTGGCCCGTACTTCTCTGCTTTGATATCTTCGAGCCTGCTGTTGATAAAATGCTGAACGGGCTTTGGCGATGTCGCGCTCCTCCTCCAGGGCATCTAGGCTGTCCTGCTGATCCAACTCGGCCTCTTTCTCTTCGTACATACGCACTCGAGGTGAGTCATGTATAATATCGCAGGGCAACACAACCTCTGCACCATACACCATGAAGAAAGGTGTGTATCCGGTAGTACGGTTGGGCGTGGTCCGCAGCCCCCAGAGTACGGAGTCGAGCTCCTCAACCCAGTGCTTGTCTGATTCTTCCAAAGACCGCACTAGTCTAGGTCTTATGCCGCTCATAATAAGACCATTGGCTCGTTCGACTTGACCGTTGGTTTGCGGGTGGTAGACGGAGGCGTAATCGAGTTTAATGCCAAGATTAGTACACCAGGTTTTTACCTTGTCGGCTGTGAAATTAGAGTCGTTGTCGGTGATGATGCTGTGTGGAACACCATAACGGTGCACCACACTGGATATGAATTCTATCACCGGGCCAGACTCAGCCGTTTTGACCGGTTTAGCCTCTATCCACTTAGTGAATTTGTCCACCATGACTAGTAGATATTTTTTCTTATGGCTTCCCCCTTCAAGGGGTCTGACCATGTCTAGTCCCCAGACCGCGAAAGGCCAGGTAATGGGGATAGTTTGTAAGGCAGTTGGGGGCATGTGGCTTTGGTTGGCGAAGAGTTGGCATCCGACGCAGCGTTGGACGAGGTCCTGTGAGTCTGCTCGGGCTGTTGGCCAATAAAACCCAGTACGTAAGGCCTTGCTAACGAGGGCCCGAGCTCCGGCGTGGTGAACACCGAGACCGGCGTGAATTTCCGCTAAAAGCTGCCGCCCCTCTTCTTCGGGGATACATCTTTGAAGTACTCCGGTAGTACTTTTCTTGTAGAGCTCTCCGTCGTGAACCTTGTAGGCCTTCGAACGCCGGACAATGCGACGAGCCTCATTCTGGTCTTCGGGAAGCTCCTTCCTATTAATGTAGGCCAAGAAAGGTTCGGTCCATGGGGCAATGACTGCCATAATGAGATGGGCCGACGGTGTTATTTCGGTGGCTGAGTCCCCGATACTATCGGTGGATGGCTTGAAAAGCCTTTCCAGGAAGATGTTAGGTGGGACGGGGTCGCGCTTAGCACCGATGCGAGCAAGGACGTCCGCTGCTTGATTACTTTCTCGGGCGACGTGATGAAATTCAAGTCCTTCGAACCGAGCCGACATTTTTAATACGGCATTACGATAAGCTGCCATCTTTGGATCTTTGGCGTCAAAGTCGCCGTTTATTTGAGATATGGCGAGGTTCGAGTCCCCGCGCACCTCCAGGCGTTGTATGCCCATGGATACGGCCATCCGAAGACCATACAGTAGGGCCTCATATTCGGCTGCGTTGTTGGAGTCTGTGTATAATATCTGGAGTACATACTGGACGACGTCTCCAGTAGGGGATGTTAACACGACTCCCGCTCCCAGCCCTGCCAACATTTTGGAGCCGTTAAAATACATAAACCAATTGGAATATGCGCTGTACTCTTTAGGGAGTTCGGCCTCTATCCATTCGGCAACGAAGTCGGCCAGTACTTAGGATTTGATGGCTCGACGTGGCTTGTATGTTATGACAAATGGAAGTAGCTCTATGGACCATTTGGCGATCCGTCCCGTGGCATCAAGATTGTCTATTATGTCGTTGAGTGGGACCTCAGAAGCCACCGTGATTGAACACTCCTGGAAGTAGTGTCGTAGCTTGCGGGATGCCATGAAGACCGCGTATGCTATCTTTTGGTAGTGGGGGTACCGGGATTTGCACGGTGTGAGGACAGTAGATACATAGTATACTGGTTTTTGAAGTGGGAATTTGTGTCCATCCTGTTCTCGTTCGACGACGAGCACGGCGCTCACCACCTGATGTGTTGCCGATATGTATAACAACATGGGTTCGCTCGCGTTTGGTGCGGCCAGGATTGGATTGCTTGCTAGGAGGGTCTTTATTTCCTCCAGTCCGGCGGTCGCCGCGTCTGTCCATTCGAAGTTATCGGTGCGCCGTAACAGGCGATAGAGTGGTAGCGCTTTTTCTCCTAATCTGGAGATAAAGTGACTTAATGCTGCCATGCAACCAGCTAGTTTCTGGACTTGTTTGAGGTCTGTTGGTGTAGCCAACTGTGACAGAGCTCGGATTTTAGCTGGGTTTGCTTCTATTCCTCTATTGGAAACGATGAAGCCCAGCAGCTTTCTAGCGGGGACGCCGAAGACACACTTTTCCGGGTTGAGTTTAATGTCATACGCGCGGAGGTTGTCGAATGTGAGACGTAAGTCGTCTATTAGTGTTTCTACATGCCTAGTTTTGATGACGACGTCATCGACGTAGGCCTCTACTGTCTTGCCGATCTGCTTCTCCAGGCATGTTTGAATCATGCGTTGGTATGTCGCGCCGGCGTTCTTGAGCCCGAAGGGCATGGTGTTGAAGCAGAATGGCCCGTATTGGGTAATAAATGCTGTTGCAGCTTGATCGGACTCCTTCATTTTGATTTGATGGTATCCGGAATATGCATTGAGGAAACACAGTGAGTCATGTCCTGTGGTGGCGTCAATGATTTGATCAATGTGGGGAAGCGGGAAGGGATCCTTAGGGCAAGCCTTGTTGAGGTCCTTGAAATCGACACACAAGCGCCAGGATTTATCCTTCTTTGGTACCATCACCAGGTTTGCCAGCCAGTCCGGATGTTTGATTTCTCTAATGAATCCGGCCTCGATAAGCTTGGCCAGCTCCTCCCCCATAGCTTGTCCCTTGGGTTCGGAGAAACGCCGCAGTGTTAGCTTGACCGGTTTAAATCCCTTTAATATATTGAGGCTGTGTTCAGCCAACTTGTGCGGGATCCCTGGCATATCCGAAGGGTTCCAGGCAAATATGTCCCAATTTTCACGCAGGAATTCTCGTAGTGCGGCGTCAACTGTTGAGTTCAGTTGCGCTCTGATAGATGCTGTCTTCTTGGGGTCCGTTGGGTGGACCTGGAATTTGACTATTTCTTCTACTGGTTTGAAGGAGGTGGATTTGGGGCGTTTGTCGAGGATCACATCGTCCTTGTCCATCGTGCAGCGTAGTGCGGTTAATTCTTCGGCCGTGAGGGCTTCGGATAGTGCCTCCAGGGCTAGGGATGCGGTTTTGTTTTCAGCGCGGAGTGCTATGTCCGGATCACTGACGAGAGTGATTATACCATTTGGTCCGGGCATTTTGAGCTTCATATACCCGTAATGAGGTATAGCTTGGAAGCGTGTAAAAGCATCCCGCCCCAACAAGGCGTGGTATCCGCTGCTGAAAGGGGCCACTTGGAAAGTTATTTCTTCGGACCGATAGTTCTCCGGCGTGCCGAATACTACGTCAAGTTTGATTTTGCCCATGAACCGCGCCTCCCGACTGGGAATAATTCCTCGGAAGGTTGTGTTACTTTGCTTGATGCAGCTCCTGTCTATTTCCATTTTATGGAGTGTGTCCTCACAAATGAGGTTTAGTCTGCTGCCGCCCTCCATGAGGACCTTGGTAAGGTGAAACCGTACACGATGGGACTAAGGACTAATGCGGCCGGTACTCGGACCGTTCTGTACTTTGGTTCGTCACCGGCGTTAAATGTTATAGCCGTGTCGTTCCAAGGGTTTATTGCAGCGATTTGGCAAACTTCGGCGAGCTCGCGAAGTGCCCTTTTGCGCTTGTTGTTTGAAGCGAATGTCTCAAAGACCGTCAATACTCTTGAGTCGTCATTTTTTGGGGGATGCTGGTCTAGGGCGTCCTTGATGAGGATGTCCTCACCGCTCTTGGCTACATGTCGTAGTATCCAACATGCTCTAAGGCTGTGGGTTGCCACGGTATCTGGTGCTGTATGTATTTTGCATGGGCCATCGAGCCACCCCTCCAGAACGGTGCCGTGCCGCATAGTGGTTTTATGTTTCTTGACTGTTGGACTAGGCGTGCCATGGGGGTGCACCCTCTTCGCCTGTAGGGAGAGTTGAGTTGGGACCGACGGTTCCCAGCGAACTGCCTGAGTTTTCCAGGCGCTCTCCATCGCGCTGTATTTTTGTACGATGGTTGCTAAGTCAGCGAATTTCAGTATGCGGCGGCGATTGATGGCGTTGAGGATTCCTTCGTCCGTGCAATTGTTGCAGAATGTTGATATTGCGTCCTCGTCACGGCAATCTTTTACCTTGTCCTTGACAAGGAGGAATCTGGCCCAGAAGTGGTGGACCGTTTCCTGAGACTGCTGTTTTGTGCTCATGAGAGCATCTATGTCCGGGTGGGTGGGTGGAATTAAATCCGAACCCCGACCTGACCGATTATCTGGAGTCTGAAGACCTTCCGGGCTTAACAGTCCGGGCTCCTGAGTATCTTCTGATTGTTTAGGACCGCCATCCGATTCTATGTTCGAAGGGCTGGTCGCATCCTTTCGTTGGTGGGCATCCGGTTCCTCCTGATCGGCGGCCCGTACATAGTCCTTTCTCGATATGGAAGAAGACTGGTCGTCCTGCTCCTCGACCACCGCTATTTGGTGGGTGACCGGTGCAGTTTCGGTTTCTCCCTGATCGGTTTTAGGCCTGATCCGATCGTAATCTGTGGTGATTCCCAAAGCGGCGATGTGATCTAGGAGCTCGTTTAAGGATGAAAACTCTGCCGGATCCATCTGCTTGGAGTGTTCGGAGCCGATGCGAAGGGGGTTTTCGACGGCCCGAGACGTCATCGTCGGCTTAACGGCCGAACGGGCGATCATGGTGAAGCCGCCCAGCCGGAGGGTTTGGCCCGGGGCCAGGATTCCCCCGGAGGTGATGTTGTCTTTAAGGACAAGGCGAGTCATCGAACCTTTCGTCGACGTCACAGTGGAACTCTCAATGAAAGCACCAATGCCGGTGTCAAAACCGGCGGATCTCGGGTAGGGGGTCCCGATCTGTGTGTCTAGGATCGATGGTAACAGGAGACGGGGGGCACGATGTTTTACCCAGGTTCGGGCCCTCTCTATGGAGGTAATACCCTACTTCCTGCTTGATTGATCTTGATGAATATGAGTATTACAAGAGTTGATCTACCACGAGATCGTAATGGCTAAACCCTAGAAGCCAAGCCTGTATGACTATGGAAATGAATATATATCCTTTCCGGACTAACCCCTCCGGTTTATATAGACACCGGGGGGGATCTAGGGTTACATAGAGTCGGTTACATAAGAAGGAATCTTCATAGTTTGGTCGCCAAGCTTGCCTTCCACACCAAGGAGAGTCCAATCCAGACACGGGTACGGTCTTCGGCCTTCATGTCTCCTCAGCCCATCAGTCCGGCCCAATGGATAATAGGCCGGACGCCCGAGGACCCCTTAGTCCAGGACTCCCTCAGCGCTCCCCTACCTAGTGCGCCAAATGTCGGATTGCGGGTTCCGGCAAAACCCTTGAGGTTCGAACTCTGGGATGCGCACGAAGAACACTCTCTTCCTAGCTCGCCCGCTCAACGATCTCACGGCCTAGCTCGACGAACCCAGGGAACAAGAGACACAAAGGTTTATACTGGTTTGGGCCACCTTGCGGTGTAATACCCTACTCCAGTGTGGTGGTGGATTGCCTCGAGGGGCTGAGGATGAACTAGTAAAGTGGATGAACAACCTCTTGAGGAGAGGTGTTGTTGAGCTCTATGAGCTGGTGAGATGGCCTTGGTGGAATGGATCCAATCCCAGATCAGATGCCTCCTATGGTGGTGGCTAGTCCTATTTATAGAGGCCCTGGTCCTCTTCCCAAATGTTAGGAGGGAAGGGATCCTACAACGGCCAAGTTTGAAGGGGGACAACTAGTACAAGCTATCCTAACAAAAGGTGGACTTCGCCTGCCAAAGGCTCTGGTGGTGACGCTGCCGTGGGCTCCGCGGTGACCTCCTTCCTGCCGTCCTGCTGGCCTTGGTCTTGTTGCACCGATATGGAAACCTTTGACTGACGCCTCGGGACTCCTCGCATGCGCTTGCCTCTTTAGCACCAAAGAGGAAACTGGTACACTTTGCCTGTTGGTGCCCGCCTAGCCTTGGTCGTCATGGCTCACGTCACGTGAACCTCATGATGTACCCCTTGCATAGAGATCTCCGCTCCTCGGGAGCCAGCCTAGTGAGGCTGCCCCTAAGGAGGTCTTGGTGTCGTCCGCCTCGCAAGGCTTGGTCCCTCGCGAGGGTCTTGAGTGGTTGCTGCTGAAGATGGGCCGTACCAGGCCATTGGTGGAGCCACGCACAAGCCCACAGGCATGCAAGTCTGGGCACCCCCGGTCCTAGAACGCCGACATAGGTATTTGGAAAAGGTAGTGATACCTGTTAAATCAGATAGATCAACAGCCACAGAAAACAAAGGCCCAACTGTACCACACTTTACCCCTACTCCACTGGCCAAACCCCTATTAGAACTGCTGAGAGCCCAATGTCAGGTACTGTCTATGATATCAATTCATAATTTGGACTCCTAAATTTCTGCATCTGCCTTACCTTCTCTCTTGTATGAAAACTAATTTCAGATGAATCTGCTTGCTCAAAGGATCATAGGATCTCACAACAATACTGGGCACTGCATTGCTCTTGTCAGTACCTCTTGCCCTTTGTTAGCATACTTACACTCATTGCTGTTTGATTATGTAGCATCACTGTAAATGTTCGCTTCTTTATCCTCCCTTTGCTTGAAATTATAAGATCTATATTTACTCTTAGATAAATGTAGAATTAACACAATGGTTATGAAGTTTTAGATTTCTCATTTAAGTACATGTTGTCATGTACTCCCTCTGTATTGAATTAATTGTTGATCAATTGGATGTATTTAGAACTTAATAGTGCTAGATACATCCATTTGAGTGACAAGTAATAATGGACGGTGGCGGTATTACTGTACTTGCATCGTGAGATAGTTGATTGTCTAGCATTACTCTGCATCTTATCTGCCCTGCCCTCCACTTTCTCCAAATTATCATATCCACATTTACTCTTACCAAAATGTTGAATAAAGCCAATGCCACTGCACACGTTGATGTCTGCATTCCTCTTGTCAGTACCTTTTGCCTTGTAACGTTGTACTTAATTAATTGCTATTTGATTATGTATCATCAGTCTGCACCTAAGCTTCATTATCCTCTGTTTCTTCCAATATTATTTGATCTATATTTACTCTTTGCAAAATGTAGAATAATGGCAACGCTTATAAAGAAGTTTCTTTGGGGAATTTATTGAATTATCCTTCCATCAACATGGAGAAGGACTTTGTCCAGCCCGTGTTAACATGTAATGTAAGTTCATCCTTCTCAAGCCTTCAAACTTTGTTCTAGTATAGATTTGGATAGGCATCATTTCCTCCACTGCTGTTTACTTTGCTGTTTGCATCTGATTGGATGTTTGCAACAACTACCAGTTTTAAATTGTAGTTGTAAAAACATGTTCCTTATGCAGAACAAATCCATTTATTTGCTTATATAATTGTGAAACCTGTTACGTGTCTCCTTGTTTCTCTTTCAGAGTCGTATCTCTTATGCCAGGCAGAACTTTAGGGAAGATAGTGAGCCAAACCATCTTGAAGAGAGCGAGATGACCCAAAGGTCCTATCTTGATGAAGACAGTGAGTTGAAGCTACTCACCAACAGCTGTGAGACAACCTCTATGTAGTCGCTACCTCAATCAGTTTGACTTCTTCAGTCTCAAATTAAAGCGGAAAGGCTTGCTTCAGCTCAACTCCGACTTGAAGTCAAAGATGCAATGAAGATGTTAGAGGAATGCCTTGCGCCCATGGTGCTATACAGCTAGGTATGGAGCATCTATCGTTGACACAACTCAGGTCTCATCAGCTTGTTTGGCTGCTTGCGGGGCCCATCCTGGCCAGGCCTTTTCCGAAGTGCTCTCAGTTTTGTATATTCTTTTGTCGGCATGTTCATATGCACTGGTGGCGACCTTTGATGCCCAGTATATGTAATCCGTGGTCACGTTGCGCTTTATTATCACCGATAGAGAACTTTGATTCCCAGTGGATGTAATATGCCACAATTTCTTTATTGTATAGTCTAGGTTTATTCTTGGTCTGTATGCTGTAGTTTAGGCCAGAAGGTTCAGTGGGTCTCAGTGTTGTTGGTCTTCAGGCCGGCCCGTTACTCATATGGGCCAAAACATGGGCCTATAATCATCTTGGGACATTAGCAAGTCTAAACCTATAGCAGTTTCCCGCCTTTAACAGGCCGAGTAAAGTTCTGGCCAGCTGGGCCAGAGAATACCATGGGCTTTTAACAGGCTAAAACCTAGATTGGGCTAGCATTGAGCCGAAAAATTCACGGGCCAATACAGGCCGAAACTGCCTAAGACCCATGTTTGGCCCAAATAGGACGAGCAACTAACAGGCCAAAATATATCTCGGGCCTGTTTGGCCCAATAAAATTATGGGCTTTAAGCAGACCGGTATACACGCGGGCCATAGGCCCAAAAGTTTTATTGGCCATTATCAGATGGGTTGTAAGCAGGCCAGATTTAACGCGGGTTATAATTAGGCCCAACTGTTACATGGGCCATTAACAGGCCGATAGGCCAGTTGGGCTGAAATTTATCCACGAAGATACGGGCCGTTAAGAGGCCTAAAGTTACTTCGGACAAGAAATAGCCCAGTTTCTGCATGGGCCGTTAAATGACCTAAAGTTAAACCGGGCCGACAACGTCCCAGATACACCACAGGCCGCTAACAGGCTGAAACTATTATCGGGCCGAACTGGTAAACGGGCATTTAACAGGGTGAAATACAAATCTATCTTAGAATGGCCCAAAAGAATAGTGGCCAGTTAATGGGCCTGATCCAATATGGGCCGTAATTTGGCCCAAAACACAGCAGGCTGTGAATGGGCCTGATCTGGTTTGGGCCTCAATTTGACCCAAAACATGGCAGGTTGTTAACGGGCCAGCCCACTAGTGTCTGAAAAAACATGGTGGGCCTTTAGCTGGGCCGGCCTTTTTACCTAAAATGGGCCACTATTGGGCTGTGCCACATGTTGACATATCATAGGTGTCTTCCACCCATTGTAGGAATGACATCTGTCCCAACGATTACCTGGCACGTGCATTATCCGGCGAATGAGAATTTTACACATGGAAAATCCCCATTGGTCGGGGCTATTAACGGGTTATTGGATCCAAACCAGAACCCGATAGCTTAACAGCGACCCGTTACAGTGGAGCCACGTGTAGGTCACCCTTGACGAAAGCACTTCCATGATGCGCGATTTATCGTATTGGAAGTGGACACTTCCGTGATGATAATTTTGGTAATGTCATGGACCACTTCTACGACAGCACAGGTATGACTATCTTGATTCTGTCATAAAATCGTCATGGATGTACATGCATGACAGAAAACGTGACCTACTGTGATAAAGACGTATCATCACGGAAGTGTAATTTTGTAGTGGATTGACACGCAGGTCATACAATAATCAAAGACAACCCTATTTTGTTGCAAGAAGAGCAGGATTAGTAATCAGCACAAGGATCGTTTACCCAGGTTCGGGCCGCGAGGATGCGTAAAACCCTAGTCCTGCTTTGGTCGGTATATTGAGTGTTCTTGAGCCCTCGAACTAGCTACGGTGGCTGAGTAGTTCCCAAGAGCCGAATCCCTCTCCAGTACGCCATGGGCCTCCTTTTATAGTCGAAAGGGGCTGCCACAGTGGCACACAGGAGGTGGAAAGGCATACAGTACTATGAGCTCATCGCTCGTATTATAGGACAAGACGCATTTAATGCGTTGCTTAGGTGTCCCCTAGCTTTATCGGGGATGGGGGCGAGGCCCGTCCCGTTCGTCGCCGCTCCCCCTCGCTTCGAAACCCACCCTAGCCAGTGATGCATGTGGCGCCATGTAGGCAGGCAAGCAGCTGAGGTGGCGCGGCGGTAGGGTCTTCACGAAGATCTGCATGCCGCCACGCACGTGCTTGCTGATCTGGTCTGGGAGCTGCATGTTGCCACGCAGGTGCCAGCCCAGCTGGTTGGGCTGGCAGCTGCATGCAAACGGCGGTGGAAGCTTGGCTGGTGCGGCCCTGGCGGTGGCCCTGCTGGCGTTCTTGGCAAGGGTCTTGCCGGGTGGCCCGGCAAGGGTCATGCCGCGATGTGCAGTCGTCCCCGGCAAGGATCTTGCCGGGGGTCTTGTGGCTTTCCTCGGCAAGCATCCTGCCGAGGGTTGCCGTCTTCTAGTCCTCATCTTGATCTCATATACCTATGGTCTTGACAAAGATCTGCATGTCACCACATAGGTGCCTCCCGTGCCCTGGCCCAACCGTAGCCGGTTGGGTTGGAACCTGTGGCTCAAGGGTGGCTCGCTCTGTTGGTGTTTGGGCGTGCTGCCCCGGCAAGGGTCTTGCCGGGGCTACTGAGGCTGCCCCCGGCAAGGGTCTTGCCGGGGGAGACAGCTCCGTCCCTCTGCTTCTTTGTGTTCTTGTCCTTGGCGTTGCCTTGATCGTCTTGTGTTGGGCTTCGACTTCTCTCCGGCTTCCCTCCTTTGCCCTGCTACGTGTGCCGTGGCGCGCGGCTTTGACTGCCCGTGCACAAGTAAAGGGGTACAAAGGTGCGCCCCTACTTTTGTACACCGACAGGAGCCCCCGGGCCTGGGCCACACATAAGTGCGACACGTTGTTGGGCCAGGCCCAGAACGGTGCGCGGGCAGGAGGGGTGGATTTTACCGCGGTAATTTTTCCATCTGCTGCGCTTCCCACGTCCCGCGCTGAATGCGCGACTTGGAGGGGTGCGCGTGACGTGGGCGGCATGCGTGGGGCGGTTTTCGCACGCATGCGTCACATCGTGGTAAAGAGGCGGCTCGCGCCTTCCCCATAAAAGAGGGAGGCGTGGAGGCGCGGCTCATTTACTGGATGGACTCGGGTCGCAGTCTTCAAGGCGCCCACGCCCCTTGATCACGGGGCGGGGAACGGTCGCCTCACCCGTCCTTTCGACCCCGCACGTTCGCCACGCGTCCTTCATGCAAGTGGCGAGCTGTGGAGGCGGGAAACCGGGCCGTCGCTGATTGGGGCAGCGGGTCAGTCCTGATTCCCTGCGCCTCCGTCGGCTGGATTGGCTGAGTGGTGCGGCCGGGTCTCGACCCTGCCCCTTTATAAAGAGGGGGAGAGAGGGCGCCACCCCACATTCTTCAGTATCCATCCTCCTTCATCTTTGCTTCTTTCTTCCACCTGCCATGGCGAGAGGAGGTGCTGGGCCTTCGACGGTGGCAACGAGGGTCACTTCTCGTCAGCGCGTCCCTCCTTCCCTCGAGCCCGTGGCGGCGGAGCTAACCACGAGAGGAAGGGGGAGGGGGCGTGGCCGAGGTTGCTGCGGCGGTCGGGGGAGAGGGGCACGAGGTGGCGCGACGGCCGTGCCTCCCGCGATGGAGGGTCACGTCGGGGACCGGCCCCGCGAGTTCTTCATCAGGCTGCGTTGGCCACCACGTCGTCGTCTCCGTCTCCCCACCCCCTTCGCAGCGGAGATGGAGCTCGATCCGCCCTAGACCCTCAGGTTGCACATGAGGGGCTGCGGGACCGGCGGCACGCAAGTCGACGTCGACTTCCCCAATCCTCATGTCATGTATCTCCGTCGCGGGTGGAAGACGTTTGCCCACATCCATAGCCTGACGGTGGGGCTCGTCCTCTACTTCAAGTTAATGGAGGGCGGCCTGCTCTCCATCAAGGTCTTCGGAGATCTTGGAACTCGCCTGAAGTGCTGCGTGGAGAGCTCCTCCGATGGAGATTCCGACGATGGAAGCTCTTCCTCGAGCGAAAGTGATGAGGAGGACAGCGGGGCAGATGACGGGGACGAGTCCAACTAGGCGTCGGAGGCCCTGCGCCTGGGCGGGTGCGGTAGCAGCAGCATCTGCACCTGGCCGCTCCTCCGGCAGAGTTTTGCCGGGGGAGGGGCCAGCTCCTTGAACTTCTCGGGCCCGTCTCCTTGGGCGGCTGGCATCGGGGGGCTGCGGAAGAGGAAGAGGGCGGGCGGCAAGGCCGTCAACTCGGAGTACGCGGACACCGATGCCTTCGTCGCGTGTTTGGCGACCTGCCGCCTCGTCTTCCAGCTCCTTTCCTGGCACCGTCATCACCGGCCCACCCGTGGGCGGCCACCGAGGTGTTCTCTTGGTGCTTTTTGCTGCTCGTAGTTCGCCTAAGCACCCCTTTTGCCCTTTCGCCTCCTTGACCTGCCTCCTGAGGAGAGGGACAAGAAAGGGATTACAGGCATCTCATCTCTTTTTTAGTTTGCAAGCCTTCGGGCCTTGTTAGATTTAAAGCTTGTAATCCTCCTTGTTCATGTTTTCCTTTCTGTACGAACTGTACATGTATGGGACGTTTTTAATGAAAAAGGGTGCTTGCCGGGTTCTTCGTGCATGAGCGAGGCCCATGCCAAGGATGAATCCTTGTTATTTTTATAATAAACGTTATCGCCCGGCAACAGGCCTTGCCGTTTCTCTTCTTCAGCCGACCGTTCTCGCTCTTTCGGCGGAGGCAGGGGCGAAGTGGAGTTAGGCTCCTCGTTCATCTCTTCGCCACCGCAACTACTACCAAATTCTGACCCAGGAAGTAACTCTCGGGTACAGGAAAAAGGGAGCACGGTGGTTTTAAGACATAAACGAGGCTTCACATGTCCCAGTTCCGTACGGAAACGCATAGCAGGGGGATGAAAGACTTATCTGAATCCACAGCCCCCGGCAACCTTGGCTCGCCGTGGTTGGACCCTTACATCTTCAGCCCCCGGCAGCCTTGCCTTGCTGGGGCCGGAGCGCCAGTTCGTTCTCCTTTTCCCAAGTGGCTCAGCAGAAGTGCCCTGCGAACCAAAGAAAACAGAAAAGATGCACACTCGACCTCTAGTCTAGGGGTTAGTCGCCGCTAAGCACTATCAACCCTAACCGAGGAAGAGACTCAACCTAGCATGCATGCTATAACTTAGGGCGCCAGCGCTTCGTTTATTTATGCTCGGGGTCTGCGCCTGGCTTTGTACAGAGGGTTACATGCCTTGCCGGCAAAGCTTGTACAAAAGGTGGCTTGCAGGGGGGCCCGGCAAGCCGCGCCTTATGGGTAAAACTTGTGAAGATGCTCGATGTTCCAGGAATTGCTCACTGGGATAGCATCTTCGGTCTCCAGGCGGACTGCACCGGGCCTGGTGACTCGTATTACCCGATAAGGGCCTTCCCACTTCGGCGTCAACTTGTTGGTATTCTTGGCCGACTGAACGTGCCGAAGAACAAGGTCGCCTTCCTCAAAGCTTCGGGCATGAACCTTGTGGCTATGGTAGCGGCGCAAGGCTTGCTGGTAGCGTGCTGCTCTCACAGCCGCCCGAAGACGATGTTCCTCAAGGAGCGTTGCGTCATCTTGCCGCAACTGCTCTTGCTCAAGCTCATCATAAGAGAGCACTCGAGGTGACCTGTATATGAGTTCCGTGGGGAGAACTGCCTCCGCCCCATATACTAGGGCAAAGGGTGTCTGACCGGTGGCTCGATTTGGCGTCGTCCTGATCGACCAAAGAACCGTCGGCAACTCATCAATCCAGCGCCTTCCGCTCTTGTGCAGCCTGTCAAAGGTCTTCGTTCTCAGGCCTCACAACACTTCAGCATTCGCCCTCTCCGCTTGGCCGTTGCTCCAGGGGTGTGCCACCGAAGCAAAACAGACCTTGCTGCCGAGGTCTTGAATGTACTACATGAAGGTGTGGCTCGTGAACTGCGTGCCGTTGTTGGTGATAATTCTGCTTGGCACACCAAAGCGGCAGACCAGTCCCTCAAAGAACTTGACGGCTGATTGTGCTGTCACCTTTCTCACTGCTTCCACTTCCGGCCACTTTGTGAACTTGTCGATTCCAACGTACAAGTACTCAAAGCCCCTGACAGCACGAGGAAAGGGGGCCAGTATATTGAGCTCCCAGACCGAGAATGGCCAGGAGAGAGGGATTGATTGAAGGGCTTGAGCTGGTTGATGAAGCTTCTTTGAATGGAACTGACATGCTTCACACTTGGTTACTAGTGTCGTCGCATCCTGGAGGGCGGTGGGCCAGAAGAAACCTTGCCAGAATGCTTTGCCGGCAAGGGCCCTCGACCCTATGTGGGAGCCACATATGCCTCCATGTATCTCTGCCAACAGCTCCAGTCCTTCCTCCCGGGAGATGCACTTCAATTTCACACCATTCGGCCTTCTCCTGTACAGGACGTCATCGACGAACTTGTACAGGGCAGACCGACGGGCTACTTTTTCCGCTTCTTCCTGCTCCTCAGGAAGCTCCCCTGTTTGGAGGAATCAGATGGTATGCTGCACCCATGCAGGAGCCTGGGGCTCGACGGCAAGGACCAAAGGCATCTCTTCTGCCACGGGAGCGACTGTCTCCACGGCCAGGGCTTGACGCCCTACCGGAGCCAGTTGCTCTTTGGCAGGCTCAGTGTGCATGGCAACATCCTTGCCGGCAGCCCCAGGGGGCTCGGCGGGAAAGTACTTGCCGGGACCTGATTTCCTCCGCTTGTTCTGCCCCGTTGGCAGTTCGACGGATGGTTGAGTTAACCGGAGCAAAAAGGTACCTGGTTCCACAGGTAGCTTGAATGCAACACGCTTCGACAGGTAATCGGCGATGTCGTTCTCCGCTCGGGGAACGTGCTCCGCTTGGATACCGTGAAAGCACTCCTCCGGCTTCCTCACTTCATCTACGTTGGCCTCCATCAATGGGCTCTGGTAATCCTTGTTGACTTATCTGACGACAAGCTGCGAGTCACCCCTGACGATGAGCTTGTTCACCCCGAGGTCTGCCGCGATCCTGAGACCGGCAAGCAGCCCCTCATACTCAGCAGTGTTGTTTGTGGACATCTCCCTGGGAAAGTGCATCTAGATCACATACTTGAGGTGCTCTCCGGTGGGCGCGAAAAGCAGCACACCGGCACCGGCGCCTTGCAGCGAGAAAGCCCCATCAAAGTACATGATCCAGTCGCGGTCTGCTTCCTTGCCGGGGAGAGCGGTCTCCTGGATTTCTTCGTCGGGCGTTGAGGTCCATTCAGCAATGAACTCCGCCAAGACTCTACTCTGGATTGTCGAGGTACTTTCAAACTTCAACCCAAAGCTCGACAACTCCAGGGCCCATTCCACAATCCTTCCGGTCGCACCTGGGTTATGCAGTATCCGTTGCAACGGGAGGCGGGTGACGACAATGATCTCGTGGGCTTGGAAGTAATGATGCAACTTCCTCGAGGCCATAAGGAGGCCGAAGAGCAATTTCTACACACCGGAGTACCTCAACCTAGCCCCCTGCAAGAGGGAGCTGACAAAGTAAACCAGGTGCTACATCATCATCTTCTTCTGGACCACCTCACTCGACTGCGCGGGCATTGCCTTGGTGGCATCAGACTCTGCCGGGGGCCTTGCCTTGCCGGCACCAGGCCCTGCCGGGGGAATCTTTGGATTGCCATCCGCTGGTTCTGCCGTCGCCACTGCCTCCTCGTCGACCTCCATCTGCGCCACCAGTGCGGCGCTGACCACTTGATTTGTCGCCACCAGATACAGTAGCAACGGCTCTTGTGGTTTAGGCGCAACCAGGATTGGCGTGGAGGAAAGGTATATCTTCAGATCTTGCAACGCTGCCTCAACTTCTGGGGTCCACTCCATTGGGCCTGCCTTCTTAAATATTTTGAAAAAAGGAAGGGCATGCTCGGCGGACTTGGAGATGAATCGACTCATGGCGGCGACGCAGCCAGTGAGCCGACGCACATCCTTGATCCGCTTGGGTGCCTCATTCTGCTCAATAGCCTTGATTTTGTCTAGGTTTTCCTCGATCCCGCGCTGCGACACGATGAATCCGAGAAGCTTGCCGGACGGAACACCGAAGACACACTTCTCAGGGTTCAGCTTAAGGTTGATCTTGCGCAGGTTGGCAAATGTCTCTTCCAGATCTTGCACAAGATTTGCCCCGTCATTGGTTTTGATCACTATGTCATCCATGTATGCTTCCATATTTCTATGGAGCTGGGGTTCAAAACCAATTTGGAATGCTCTTGCAAACATCGAGCCAGCACTCTTCAACCCGAAAGGCATCCGTAAAAAGCAATACGTACCACATGGGGTGATGAATGCTGTCTTCTCTTCATCTTCTCTTGTCATGAAGATTTGGTGGTAGCCCGAGTAGGCGTCGAGGAACGATAGCAGATCAGACCCAGCCGTGGAGTCGACAATCTGGTCGATGCGTGGCAACAGGAAGGGGTCCTTAGGACAAGCCTTATTGATATCTGTGTAGTCAATACACATCCTCCACTTCCCATTTGCCTTGCGCACCACTACCAGATTGGCCAACCACGTCGGATGGAGCACTCCTCTCACCAAACCCGCTGCTTCTAACATCCTGATCTCCTCTGTGATGAACTCCTGCCTCTCCAGAGCTTGCTTTCTGACCTTTTGCTTGACGGGCTGTGCATGAGGACAGACAGCTAGGTGGTGCTCAATCACCTCCCTGGGAACACCGGGGATGTCGGATGCTTGGCACGCAAACACGTCGACATTCGCCTGCAGGAAGGTGACGAGCACGCCTTCCTATTTGTTGTTGAGGGTGGAGCCTATGGTGAAGGCCCCTCCCATGCCATCCTCCCTGATGGACACCTTCTTGGTCTGCGGTGGCTCAGCTATGGATTTCTTGCCCTTGCCGGTAGAGCTCTCTAGCATGTCCTCGACGGTAGCACAACACTCCGAGGAGGTGCGCTTGCCGGAGTGGGTGTGAGAGGTCTTGCCGGGCTTCTTCTTCCCTCCCGGGCCTTCAGCGGCAGGAGCAAGTGCCTTGACGGCAGCTGCTGCAACTGCTTCCCGGTAGAGTTGGTCCGCGCAAATCAGCGCGTCCTTCTTGTCGGAGGGGACGGAGATGATGGTCAACAGCCCGGGCATCTTTAGCATGTTGTAGGCATAGTGTGACGCCGCCATGAACTTGGCTAGTGCCGGGCGGCCGAGGATCCCGTTGTAGGGCAAGGGGATCTCGGCCACGTCGAAGACGATCCTCTCCGTCCTGTAGTTCAACTCTCCTCCAAACGTCACGGGCAGTGTGACCTTCCCCTTCGGCTGGCTCCTCCCAAGATTGACCCCTTGAAACATGCCCGTTTCCTCGAGGTCTCCATCAGGAATTTGAAGCCTTTTGATCACGACGGGCGAGATCAAGTTCAGGCCGCCCCCCCCCCCGTCGACCAACATCTTGTTCACCTTGAGGTTGTGTATCGTTGGTGAGACCAACAACGGCAAACACCCGACCGCAGTTGTGAGTTCAGGGTGGTCCTCGGCGTCAAAGATGAGGGGCGTGCTAGACCACTTCAGCGGCTTCTGAGCGTCGAACGATGGCTCTGCTGCTGTAATCTCTCGCGCCCACTGCTTGAGCTGGCGATGAGAAGTATGCAGCAAGGCGCCACCATCGACGCACATGGCCTCTGTAGCCTTCTGGAACTCTTGCTCGCCGGACTCGTCGTCCTCGTCATGATCATCGTCTTCTTGCTTCTTATCACGGCCCCGAGCGGGCCTCTCTTGCTGGCTGTCCTTGCCGCGGCGGCCTCCTTGGCCGCCACGCTTCTTGCCGGATCCCTCGGCACCGTCCTGGCCCTTCTCCTTGTCCCACCTCTCATACTCGGCCTTTTGCTTCTCAGCAAGCAGCTCGACTTGCCGGCAGTTCTGGAGGTCGTGGCCCTTGGTGTGGTGGATCTTGCAGTACTGCTTACCGGAGCCCCCTGGCTTGTCGGCAGCTGCTAAGGCCCGGCAGGCGGCGCACCCGGCGATCTCCTTGCCGGGGTCATCTGCCTTGACCTTCTTGGCAGCGCCGGTGTCGTCAGATCCTTCAACGGCAAGCACAACCGTGCCCTTGCGTTTCCTGTTGCGACGCCGGCCCTTCTTTGTCGGGGCGGCGGTGTCTTCATCAGTAGAGTCGGTTTCCGCGCCGGCGTCTTCGCCGGGGTACTTCCTTCCCTCTTCAACCCGGGCACACCTATCAGCCAGAACATAGAGTTCAGCCACATCCTTAACCTTGGTCATCGCCAGCTCTTCGCGCATCTTGCGGTTGCACACGTTCTGATGGAACGCGCTGATCACGGCGGCGGGATGAACGTCGGGGATGTTGTACTGCACCCGGCTGAATATCTGGATGTACTTGCGCAGGGTTTCCCCTTCCTTCTGGGGGATGATATGAAGATCACTGGCCTGCCCATGAGCTTGGTGGCCTCCTGTGAAGGCGCCAACGAACTCATGGCACAGACCCGACCAAGAAGAAATGGAATCCGCCGACAAGTGCATTAACCAAGACATAACATTGGGCTTCAGTGCCAGCGGGAAATAATTGGCAAGCACCTTGTCATCGCGAGCTCTGGCAGCCTGCATCGCGATGGTGTAGATGCTGAGGAACTCGGATGGATGGGACTTGCCAGTGTACTTCTCGCCGATGTCGGGCTTGAACGTGCGGTGGGACGGCCACTGGAACTGCCGCAGCTCGCGGGTAAAGGCCGGGCAGCCCACCTATTAAGGTAGGCCCCCGGAGCCCCCCGGTGCTGGGTGGTCCATAGTGGGTCCCGCTCGCTTGTCCAACTGGTGGCGTGTATCACGCCGACGCTCGATAGTGGTTCGAGCATCTTCGTGAGCTCGTTCCCGAAGAACTTGGCGCTGGTCGCGGTGGGTCCGCGGGTCGGAGAACGCTATAGAGATGTTATCACAAGCGTCGTCACGATGGGCTGACGCCCGCGGCGGCTGGCGAGGAGGAGGAGAGTGCATCGTAACCGCAACACCCCCGGTCCTCCCAGCGCTGGCATGTGGTGGCTCAGTGGAGTGCCGGCCCGAGGGTCCCGCTGGTCGCGGATCATCTTTGTTGGCGACGGCGACGAGGCTCCGGATGGTGGCCCTCCACTCGTCGAGCTTCTCCGCAGCAGGAGGGAAGTCGAGGAGCAGCTGCGCGCGCGCCAAAGCTTCTGCCGGCGTGGGAGGCGGCGATAGCTGCGTGGACTGTGGCGCGCTTCGACTTCTAACCACGTTAGAAGGAGCTCCATCACGACCCAACGGCTGCACACCATTTTCGCCAGAACTTCGGCGGGCATGTTGAACTCCTTTCTCCCGCGGACGACGCACAGGGCTTTTCCCATGGTGGTGTCCAGGGTCACCAGCATGGTGAAGCTGCTCGTCGCGCACACCATGGGAAGAGCGCGCAGTGGTCGTCGGCATGGGCGTCTTGGAGGTTGCTACGCCGCCCGTGGGTGGCACAACGACACACCTGGAGGGCCCCGCGCCGCCTGCGGGGGGCCAGCCCCGTCTTTGGATTCGGTGGCATGCGGCCCGTCGCCTAGCGCACGAACGGCGCCGCTCGGCAGGCTCTGACTGCCAGGGCGATGCTGGTGCTCGCGGACCGCGGCCCGAGTCCTGTCCGCGACCGGGCCGCTGCTCGCCCGTACTGGCACGGGCCGTTCGGCCCCCGACGAGCCGATTGCCGTGGCCGTCTTCTTCTTGGGAGCCATGGCGATGAAGAACCGCTAGGCTAACTACTAGACCAGATTCTCACAATTGCGCCTCCTACCTGGCGCGCCAAATATGTCGGTGGGAAAGGACACCTATGGGATCACAAGAATCCCTACAACGGTTGCCGGGGCGCAGGGTTGCAAGAAGAGCAGGATTAGTAATCAGCACAAGGATCGTTTACCCAGGTTCGGGCCGCGAGGATGCGTAAAACCCTAGTCCTGCTTTGGTGGGTGTATTGAGTGTTCTTGAGCCCTCGAACTAGCTACGGTGGCTGAGTAGTTCCCAAGAGCCGAATCCCTCTCCAGTACGCCATGGGCCTCCTTTTATAGTCGAAAGGGGCTGCCACAGTGGCACACAGGAGGTGGAAAGGCATATAGTACTATGAGCTTATCGCTTGTATTACAGGACAAGACGCATTTAATGCGTTGCTTAGGTGTCCCCTAGCCTTATCGGGGACGGGGGCGAGGCCCGTCCCGTCCGTCGCTGCTCCCCCTTGCTTCGACATGTGCCCTGGCCAGCGATGCATGCGGCGCCATGTAGGCAGGCAAGCAGCTGAGGTGGCGCGGCGGTAGGGTCTTCACGAAGATCTGCATGCCGCCACGCACGTGCTTGTTGATCTGGTCTGGGAGCTGCATGTTGCCACGCTGGTGCCAGCCCAACTGGTTGGGCTGGCAGCTACATGCAAACAGCGGTGGAAGCTTGGCTCGTGCGGCCCTGGCGGTGGCCTTGCTGGCGTTCTTGGCAAGGGTCTTGCCGGGTGACCCGACAAGGGTCTTGCCGCGATGCGCAGTCGTCCCCGGCAAGGATCTTGCCGAGGGTCTTGTGGCTTTCCTCGGCAAGGATCCTGCCGAGGGTTGCCGTCTTCTGGTCCTCATCTTGATCTCATATACCTATGGTCTTGACAAAGATCTGCATGTCACCACATAGGTGCCTCCCGTGCCCTGGCCCAACCGTAGCCGGTTGGGTTGGAACCTGTGGCTCAAGGGTGGCTCGCTCTGTTGGTGTTTGGGCGTGCTGCCCCGGCAAGGGTCTTGCCGGGGCTGCTGAGGCTGCCCCCGGCAAGGGTCTTTCCGGGGGAGACTGCTCCGTCCCTCTGCTTCTTTGTGTTCTTGGCCTTGGCGTTGCCTTGATCGTCTTGTGTTGGGCTTCGGCTTCTCTCCGGCTTCCCTCCTTTGCCCTGCTACGTGTGGCCGTGGCGCGCGGCTCTGACTGCCCGTGCACAAGTAAAGGGGTACAAAGGTGCGCCCGTACTTTTGTACACTGACACCGCTTCATCCCACAACACCGATGAATCAAGAAAAGACCAAGGAAGGAAGCAATCTAAATATCAACGCCCACAAACTCCTTTGTGCTCTACTCATGATGTCATCTACGCATAGACCTAGCTCTAATACCACTGTTGGGGAACGTTGCATGGGAAACAAAAAAATTCCTACGCTCACCAGGATCAATCTAGGAGATGCACATCTACGAGAGGAGAGATTGGATCTACATACCCTTGTAGATTGCTAAGAGGAAGTGTTAAGAAACGCGGTTGATGTAGCCGAACATCTTCGCGATCCAATCACGATCCGTATCGCGAACTCTGACCCAAGTACCAAATGGACGGCACCTCCGTGTTCAACACATGTACGACTTGATGACGCCTTCACCTCCTCGATCCAGCGAGCGATGGTGAATTAGTAGCTCGAGTCCTCCGGCAGCACTACGGCGTGGTGGTAGCGGTGGTGGCGGAATCTCAGCAGAGCTTCGCTAAGCACTACGCAGAGGAAGAGGGATACGAGGGAGAGGAGGGGCAGCGCTGTGGCACGAATAGATTTGTATCGGTGCGGCTACCCTCTCTCTACCTCTCTATATATAGGAGAAGGGAGGAGGGGGTGGCGCCCCTAGGGTTTCCCCTAGGGGGGCGGCGGCCAGGGCAGATGGGATCTCCCCTGGGGAAACCCTAGGGTGACTTGCCCCCCAAGCCAGGTGGAGGGAACCCTAGATGGGGCGCCCATCTCTCCTGGTTACATGAGATGGGGTGAGAGGGGCGCTCAGCCCCTTAGTGGGCTGGTTTGCCCCCTCCCCTTGGCCCATGAGCCCCCCAACACTTGTCGGGACCCCCCGAAACCCCTTTCGGTCATGCTGGTCATCACCCGGTACCCCCGGAACAATTCCGGACTCCAATACCCTTCGTCCAATATATCAATCTTCACCTCCGGGCCCTTCCGGAGTTCCTCATCACGTCCGGGACTCTGAACAACCTTCAATAACCACCATAATGACTCAACTATACTTATATCGTCACTAAACGTTAAGTGTGTAGACCCTGCGGGTTTGATAACTATGCAGACATGACCGTGACACCTCTACGGTCAATAACAAATAGCGGGACCTGAATGCCCATATTGGTTCCTACATATTCTATGAAGATCTTATCGGTCGAACCTCAATGTCAAGGATTCTGCTAATCCCGTATGCAGTTCCCTTTGTCTATCGGTATGTTACTTGCCCGAGATTCGATCGTTGGTATCTCCATACCTAGTTCAATCTCGTTACCGACAAGTCTCTTTACTCATTCCGTAATACAAGATCCTGTGACTAACTCATTGGTCACATTGCTTGCAAGCTCATTGTGATTTTGTACTACCGAGTGGGCCCTGAGATACCTCTCCATCATACCGAGTGACAAATCCCAGTCTTGATCCATGCTAACTCAACAGACACCCTCGGAGATACCTGTAGAGCATCTTTATAGTCACCTAGTTACGTTGCGTTGTTTGAGACACACAAGGTACTCCTCCGGTGTCAGTGAGTTGCATGATCTCATGGTCATAGGAACAGATACCTGACATGCAAAAAACAATAGCAATAAACTTGATACGATCATATGCTACGTTTATAGTTTGGGTCTTGTCCATCACATCATTCTCCTAATGATGTGACCCCATTATCAAATGGCAACTCATGTCTATGACTAGGAAAACATAGCCATCTTTTATCAACGAGCTAGTCTGGTAGAGGGTTACTAGGGACATGTGGTTGTCTATGTATCCACACATGTATTTGAGTTTCCGATCAATACAATTCTAGCATGGATAATAAACAATTATCATGAACAGGGAAATATGCTAATAGTTAATTTATTATTGCCTCTAGGGCATATTTCCAACAGTCGGGGCTCCACTGACCCTAATCCTAACGCTATAAAAACCTATTTTTCCAGAAAAAATAGGAGAGGAAGTTTCATCGTGTTTTACAATATGGAGCCGCCACCACCTCCAGGTCTTCACCGGGAGGCCAGATCTGGGGCCCGTTCAGGGCTCCGGAGAGGGGGATATTCGGTCTTCGTCATCACCAACCCTCCTTCATCACCAATTCCATGATGCTCCCCACAGGGAGTGAGTACTTCCTGAAGGAAATATGCCCTAGAGGCAATAATAAAGTTGTTATTTATATTTCCTTATATCATGATAAATGTTTATTGTTCATGCTAGAATTGTATTAACTGGAAACTTAGTACATGTGTGAATACATAGACAAACAGAGTGTCACTAGTATGCCTCTACTTGACTAGCTCGTTAATCAAAGATGGTTAAGTTTCCTAGCCATAGACATGAGTTGTCATTGGATGAACGGGATCACATCATTAGAGAATGATGTGATTGACTTGACCCATCCGTTAGCTTAGCACTATGATCGTTCAGTTTATTGCTATTGCTTTCTTCATAACTTATACATGTTCCTATGACTATGAGATTATGCAACTCCCGAATACCGGAGGAACACTTTGTGTGCTATCAAACGTCACAACGTAACTGGGTGATTATAAAGATGCTTTGGAGGTGTCTCCGATGGTGTTTGTTGAGTTGGCATAGATCGAGATTAGGATTTGTCACTCCGATTGTAGGAGAGGTATCTCTGGGCCCTGTCATTAATGCACATCACTTTAAAGCCTTGCAAGAAATGTGTAATGAGTTAGTTACGAGATGATGCATTACGGAACGAGTAAAGAGACGCCGGTAATGAGATTTAACTAGGTATCGTGATACCGACGATCGAATCTCGGGCAAGTAACATACCGATGATAAAGGGAACAATGTATGATGTTATGCGGTTTGACCGCTAAAGATCTTCGTAGAATATGTAGGAACCAATATGAGCATCTAGGTTCCACTATTGGTTATTGACCGGAGATGAGTCTCGGTCATGTCTACATAGTTTTCGAACCCGTAGGGTCCGCACGCTTAACGTTCGATGACGATCGGTATTATGAGTTTATGTGTTGTGATGTACCGAAGGTAGTTCGGAGTCCCGGATGTGATCACGGACATGACGAGGAGTCTCGAAATGGTCGAGACATAAATATTGATATATTGGAAGGTTATGTTTGGACACCGGAATGGTTTCGGACAAGTTCAGGCAATTACCGGAGTACCGGGGGGTTACCGGAAGCCCCAGGGAGTCAATGGGCCTTAATGGGCCATGGTGGGAGAGAGGAGGAGGCGGCCAACTGGGGGCACGCCCCCAAGCCCAATCCTAATTGGGGAGGGGGCCGGGCCCCCTTTCCTTCTCTCCTTCTCCCTCTTCCTTCTTCTCCTACTCCAACTAGGGAAGGGGGGATACCTACTCCTACTAGGAGTAGGAATCCCCCTTGGGGCGCTCCATAGAGAGGGCCGGCCCTCCCCTCCTCCACTCCTTTATATAGGGGGGAGGGGGGCACCCCATAGACACACAAGTTGACAGTTGTCTTAGCCGTGTGCGGTGCCCCCTCCACAGATTTCCACCTCGGTCATATCGTTGTAGTGCTTAGGCGAAGTCCTGCGTCGGTAACTTCATCATCATCGTCACCATGCCGTCATGCTGACGAAACTCTCCCTCGGCCTTAGCTGGATCAAGAGTACGAGGGACGTCACCGAGCTGAACGTGTGCAGATCATGGAGGTGCCGTGCGTTCGGTACTTGATCGGTTGGATCGCGAAGACGTTCGACTACATCAACTGCGTTACTCAACACTTGCGCTTTTGGTCTACGAGGGTACGTGGACACACTCTCCCTGCTCGTTGCTATGCATCATCTAGATGGATCTTGTGTGTGGGTAGGAATTTTTTGAAATTACTGCGTTTTCCAAAAATGGTATCAGAGCCAGGTCTATACGTAGATGTTATATCCACGAGTAGAACACAAAGAGTTGTGGGCGATAATAGTCATACTGCTTACCAGCATGTCATACTTTGATTCGGCGGTATTGTTGGATGAAGCGGCTCAGACCGACATTACGCATACGCTTACGCGAGACTGGTTCTACCAACGTGCTTCGCACATAGGTGGCTAGTGGGTGTCTGTTTCTCCAACCTTAGTTGAATCGAGTGTGACTACGCCCGGTCCTTGTTGAAGGTTAAAACAACAAACTTGATGAAAAATCGTTGTGGTTTTGATGCGTAGGTAAGAACGGTTCTGTGACGGCCGGATAATTAAGCTACAGTAATTCCCTGTTAATGATGCCACGTCACCATGATTACTGTTGTTAATCTTGCGATGATTCAAATCCCGTTCAAATTTCAAATTTAAAATCATGTCAAACAATAAAAGTTTTCAACTGTCAAATCTAAAATGTTCAAATTGTAGCAAATAAATCATAGATGGTTATGGTGGTGAAACCACATTGCTAGGAAATGTTTAAATACTCCAAATTAAATAGAAGAGCAGCCAAAACCAATAATTAAATGCCTTTAATAAAGTATAAAATATTAAACTAATTCTTTTAGGTGCCCAAGATATAGTGGCATTAGAATAAGTAGTGATACTATTTTAGGAACTAAGATCATAATTATAAAAACTAAAATGGAGAGAAACTAAAAATAAAACAGAAAAGGAAAAATTAAGAAAAACAAAATGCCAAAAAAAGAGATAAAAGGAGAACATCCCCCATTGGGCCACGACCCAGATGGCCTCGGGGCCAACTAGGCCAAGGCCCACCCGGCCGGCCCAACCGCCCCCTCACTCCCGATAACCCCCCAACCGATGGGAAACCCTAACCCATCGCACCCACTCCCCCACTCACTCCCCACGTCCCTCCTTCCCCCTCCCTCGATCCAGATCTGGATCGGGGATGAACCCCCTCGACGCTGTCCCCCATCGCCCCTGGCACCACCCGTTGGGGCCCCTTGCCGCTCATCTACGCCATCGCTGCCTTCCACCCTGACGACCGCTCCCCGCGCTCCCGACATCGGCGCCCGTCCCCGACGCTGCCTCGTCCCCGTCACCGACCCTCGCCGCCCGGAATTCGACGCGCCTTCGCCTCGCCGTTGTCGCCGTCGTCCCCATCTTCCTCCCCGAGCCCCGCTGCCTCGTACCCTACAACCACCTCGTGAGCCCCCTCCTTCTCTGCCTCGCTCCCGCCGCGCACCGGGCGCGCCCACGGCCGCGCACACACGCGCATGCCACCCGCGCTCCACGCCGGCCCGGACCTCCCTCACCCGCCTGCACTTGCCTGCCCGCACCTGTCGCGCCATGGCCTCGCTCGGCCGTCGCCCCTGCTGCACGCTGCTGCTGCTGCTGCTCGGCTTCGCCGGCTGCCGCGCATGCGCGCCTGAGCCCCGCTCACTGACCGCCCCATCTGGCTCTGGCGAGTGCGTCCGCCACCGAGCTCGCTCTGCCAACACTGGCCGCTCGCCGCGTCCGCCTCCGCCCACTTCTGCTGCTAGCCGCCCCCTGCATCGGCGCTCTGCATCTCCGCTCGCGCCCTGGAGCCCCGCGCTCGCCCACATCCTTCGCCCCCGCGCGCGTCCTCCGCCGCCCGGGTTCGGCCTCCCACGGGGCTCCGCCCCGTTAACCACCGCTCGGGCGCCCGCTCGCACCCGTTAGGCCTTCTAGGCCTATGACACGAGGGGCCTAGCCCTTGAACGTTTAACAAAAATGAAATAAAGAAGAAATAGATAAATAAATATATAATAAAAATATTAATTAATTACTTAATTAATTATGTTTAACTAAACTAATTAAAATTAGTTAATCTAATCTTTTAGTTAAAACTAATTAACCTTGCTTAATTACTCTGAGCCTATGACGAACGGGACCCACGCGTCAGTTTAACTGGTCAACGGTCAACTTTGACCGTTGATGTCATGCTGACATCATGATGACGCAGTAATTCTTTTTCAAATTAACTAGATAATAATAATCCTAGAAAATGATTAATTCTTTATAAAATCATATAAAACAATCCGTAACTCGGATGAAAAAACTTTGTACATGAAAGTTGCTCAAAACGACGAGACGAATCCGGATACGCATCCCATTCGCCCACCACACATCCCTAGCATAGCAAACACGCAACTTTCCCTCTTCGGTTCATCTGTCCGAAAACGCGAAACACCGGGAATACTTTCCCGGATGTTTCCCCCCTTCGCTGGTACCACCTTCTACCGCGTTAGGGCACACCTAGCACCGCGCAATGTCATGTCTTCCATTGTCATGGTTATGTTTGCATTATATTTATTGTTTCTTCCCCCTCTTCTCTCGTTAGACACCGATACCGACGCCGCTGCTACCCAGTACGACTACGGTGTTGACGACCCCTTCTTGCCAGAGCAACCAGGCAAGCCGCCCCCCTTGATCACCAGATATCGCCTATTCCTTCTCTCTACTGCTTGCATTAGAGTAGTGTAGCATGTTACTGCTTTCGGTTAATCCTATTCGGATACATAGCCTGTCATTGTTACCAGGGGCGGAGCCACGATTAAAATTGAGAGGGGGCAAAGATGTATAGAAGCTTATAGCCAGAACATTTACAAAGATTGACCACACACAACCATATTGTATATAGTGAATAAGAAGCAACACCGAAAAATAATATGTTTTATTAAGATAATTCCATCACAAAAAACAAAGTCTATTTCATAGCAAAAGTGAAGGTAAACTAATCACTTTAGACAAAATGACCTGAGATATATTGATATTTATGTTCCTAAATTGCAAAAGAAATCACCTATCTTCCTGGATAATTTTTCTAGCCCAAAAGTTATATAAAAATGAAGCTAAAATTAAGACAGAATGCAACATAAAAAACATTGACAAATAAGAAAATGTTTTACCACATTACCTTTTTCTTGCCTCCGACAACGATCTTTCATGTTTTAACTATCACATCATTATCCCTGAAAGAACTATCACTCATTAAGATTTCTTGTCTATCAAGCAAATAATGCTATGGCTCACAAAATGTTCGCCCACTTAGTTCTTAACAAAGAAATAGGAAAGGAACAAGAATTTAGAAATTATAACAGAAAATAAGAAAGAGGAACTGATGAAGAACCCTAATACTTACCTCATTGGTGTTGCATCAATAGCACGGAGATCCCCGCAGAGGCAGCGATCTTTAAAGTTGAAAGGACTAAAAGAATTAGTCGTAAGCCGGCCGGCTGGCCGGCGTGCATGGCGGGCAGCTAGGCCGGTCGCCGGAGGTGATCTGGCGAGGGCATGGCTAGGCAAGGCTGCAGGCAGCATGGCGGCTGGGTCGCATCTTCGTCTAAACATTTCCTAATTTTTTTTCCAAAAGATCTCACATTTCCTCTCTTTTTTAGGAACAGATCTCACGTTTCCTAGTTACGTAAGTTCTGCTAGGCTGCTTAGCAGGCTTGATGGGCTGAGTCCTTGTTTCTCATACATGGGCTAAAGGAAAATAAGCAGAAAAAAGTAAGCTGAGCGGGGGCAAACACTGCGGGCTGAGTGGGGGCAACTTTGTATGATATGGGCCTAGTACAAATGGGCCAAAAAATCGAGTGGGGGCATTCGCCCCCACTGTGCTGTACATGGATTCACCCCTGATTGTTACTACAGTTGTTACCCTTACCTGCTATCCTACTGCTTAGTATAGGATGCTAGTGTTCCATCAGTGGCCCTACACTCTTGTCCATCTGCCATGCTATACTACTGGGCCGTGATCACTTCGGGAGGTGATCATGGGCATATGCTATATACTTATACTGTTACATTACTTATGATACTGTTCGGAGATGGGGGCTGAAGGGGCAGGTGGCTCCATCCCGGTAGAGGTGGGCCTGGGTTCCCGACGGCCCCCGACTGTTACTTTGTGGAGGAGCGACATGGCAGGTTGAGACCACCTAGGAGAGAGGTGGGCCTGGCCCTGGTCGGCGTCCGCGGTTACTTTAAAATAACACGCTTAACGAGATCTTGGTATTTGATCAGAGTCTGGCCATTTGGTCTATACGCACTAACCAACTATGTGGGAAAGATATGGGCACTCGACGTCGTGGTATCAGCCGAAGCCTTCGTGACGTCAGCGACTGAGCGGCGCGCGCCAGATTGGACCGCGTAACGTGACTTCCTTTGTAATGGAGGTTGCTAGGTCTGCTTCCGGCCGCCCTCGCAACATGCAGGTGTGCAATGGGCGATGGGCCCAGACCGCTGCGCCATAGGATTTAGACGGGCGTGCTGACCTCTCTGTTGTGCCTAGGTAGGGCTACGACGTGTTGATCCTCCGAGGCCGGGCATGACCCAGGAAAGTGTGTCCGGCCAAAGGGGATTGAGAGTATTGGGTAATGTGGTGCACCCCTGCAGGGAAGTTTATCTATTCGAATAGCCGTGTCCCTCGGTAAAAGGACGACCCCGAGTTGTACCTTGACCTTATGACAACTAGAATTGGATACTTAATAAAACACACCCTTCAAAGTGCCAGATATAACCCGGTGATCGCTCTCTAACAGGGTGACGAGGAGGGGATCGCCGGGTAGGATTATGCTATGCGATGATACTTGGTGAACTTACCATCTACTCTCTTCTACATGCTGCAAGATGGAGGCTGCCAGAAGCGTAGTCTTCAACAGGACTAGCTATCCCCCTCTTATTCTGGCATTCTGCAGTTCAGTCCACCGATATTGCCTCTTTACACATATACCCATGCATATGTAGTGTAGATCCTTGCTTGCGAGTACTTTGTATGAGTACTCACGGTTGCTTTTCTCCCTCTTTTCCCCCTTTCCCTTCTACCTGGTTGTCGCAACCAGATGCTGGAGTCCAGGAGCCAGAGGATCCCGAGGATGATTCTACGTGGAGTTCGACTTCGAGGAGTAGTTAGGAGGTCCCAGGCAGGAGGCCTTGCCTTTTCGATCATTGCTACTTTTGTGCTAGCCTTCTTAAGGCAAACTTGTTTAACTTATGTCTGTACTCAGATATTGTTGCTTCTGCTGACTCGTCTATGATCGAGCACTTGTATTCGAGCCCTCGAGGCCCCTGGCTTGTATTATGATGCTTGTCTGACTAATTTTAATTTTTAGAGTTGTGTTGTGATATCTTCCCGTGAGTCCCTGATCTTGATCGTACATGTTTGTGTGTATGATTAGTGTACGATTGAATCAGGGGCGTCACAGGTTCTTGCTAAGCCCGTAGCAGCCACGTAAAACTTTCAACAACAAAGTAGAGGACGTCTAACTTGTTTTTGCAGGACATGTTGTGATGTGATATAGTCAAGACGTGATTATATAAATTGTTGTATGAGATGATCATGTTTTGTAACACAGTTATCGGCAACTGGCAGGAGCCATATGGTTGTCGCTTTACTGTATGAACTGCAATCACCATGTAATTGCTTTACTTTATCACTAAGCGGTAGCGATAGTCGTAGAAGCAATAGTTGGCGAGACAACAATGATGCTTCGATGGAGATTAAGGTGTCAAGCCGGTGACGATGGTGATCATGACGGTGCCTTGGTATACCATCGGTAGACCACCGGTCAAGTTTCGTTCCATTTGGAGGTCGTTTGGTACTCCAACGGTTAACCGGGCATCCGCAAAGTCCATTTGTGTGTTGCAGCAAACCCCCCCTAAAAACCAGCCCAAAACCCACCAAACTCTCTTCCATGCTGTAGGTCGTTCGATCACGATCGTGTGGGCGAAAACCGCACCTCATTTGGACTCTCCTAGCTCCCCCTAGCTATATAAGTGCATCCCCTCCCGTATACATTCGCAGTCCAACCCTAACTTCGTCCCCTCCGCGCCGCCGGACAAAAACTGCCACCGACGAACATGTCCGCTCCGCCGCCCCGACCAACCACAGCGTGACACGTTACCGCCGCCGTCTCCGCGCCGCCGCGGCCCGCCGCCGCGGCCCGCCGCCCGCCGGCCGGCGCCGCCTCGTCGCCGCAGCGCCGCCGTGCGCCGCCGCGGCTCCCCGCCGCCCGCCCGCCGGCGCCGCCTCGTCGCCGCACCGCCGCCGCGCGCCACGCCCGTCGCCGCCCGCACCTTGCCGTCCGGCCACGTCGCCGCCCGGGCGCCGCCCCTGCCGCCGCCGCGCCTCCTCCCCTCCGACGCCGGCCGCCGCCTTCCTCTCCTTCCCCGTCGCCGGCCAACGAGCCTCGGGCTCGATCCAGATCCACTGTACGAGCGTGCGTTGACTTATCCCCGTTCCTCGAAAATCCAGTCATTTTATTTTTACAAAAAGTGCCCATGTTCATAGCATCATAACTCTCTGCATATACCTCCGTTTCGCGCGTGTAATATGTCAAATTGTTCGCCTAGTGATGCTCTACATTTTGTTCAATTGCACCATGTTCATTAGAAGCCATCTTGATGCCCAAATCTCTGGTGCAAGAGTGCTAGTTGCTGTTATCTACTGGTTCTTAGCAGAACTTGGAGATTTGTTATTTTTGTATCATTTAATCTGTGCATCTTATGGGCATGAGCTCTACATGTGTTTTGTTGTATGCCATGCCATCTTTCCAGTGGTGTATGCTATGTATTTTTGTGATCTCTGTGGTGACTAGCACAAGCATGCAAACTAGGCTCCGTAATGTTTCTGATTTCAGGGACTTGGTGATTTCTCCAAGTCTTTGTCTGCTGTTATTTTGTTGCCATGTAAACTTGATGCTACAGAGAGATCCATGCATATTTTGGAGATGTTCAGTAAGGATGATTTGTAGATATAGTTGTAATTTATCCATTACTGCCCTTGTTTGCAATGATGGAGTGCCATAGCATGACTCAATCTTGCTCTACTTTTGCTATAAAATATTTCTGGCAGATTGTTTATGTGTTATTCAATTTTGCCAAGCTTGTTGTAGTTGATCCATACAAGCTATGCTTTTGTTATTGCCATGGATAGCTTCATAAACATGCCATCTTGCTATAGGTATGCTTGTTTTGACATGAATTGCTTTGTGGTGAGTGCATCAAGCTCACAAACATGCCTTCATATTATTGTTTCTGCCATGCTCTGTTTTCTGCTAAGTCTGAAACCTGATAACGAAACTTGCTATGTTTATATGCTTGCCATTATATCTTCTGCTCGTTTTTGGCTTATGGTTAGTAAGGGACTTTTGTCATATGCATTTAGTAGAATATTTCCATGCCTTGGTTTGCCATGTTAAGTTCTGTGGCATGTTGATTTCGTGCTCTGAACATTGCTACCTGATGCTGTTTTCTGCCATGTCCAGTAATTTCACCAAGTCTGTGAACCTGTTATCTTTTGCACTTTTGCCATGCTTGTTTGAGCTTGTTATGTTGTGAACTAGCCGCAGCTCAGTGTTCATCTTTTGTCAAGAATATCATGTAGATTACTGTCATATGCTTTGTTGCTATGTTGGAGTGCTGTAGCTTTGTTGCTTGTTGCATTCTAAGTGCTATCATGCTGTTAATCGCAGATTCGTGTCATTCTTGTTTTGCTTGCCATTTGCAAACCGTGCATCCGTTTCCGGTGATCTTTATATCGATTTCGACCGAAATCATCTCATCTTTCCAGTGGCATGCTTGGTTTGCCAAGTTACTGCCTTGTTCATCATTTTCCTTCTGGAGCACGCATATGCATCGCATATCATATCTCATATGCCATACATGTTTTGCATCATGTTGCTTGTGCATTTCTCGTGATTGATTGTGGTTCCATTTGCTTGTGTTCTTGTCTTGGATAGAGCCGGGAGACGAGTTCGTGAACGAGGAACCTGTTGAGTACGCTTACGAGGATCAAGCTTTCGACAACTCTGAGAACCTTGCAGGCAAGATGACCACCCCTCGATATCACTTCTATCTTTGCTTTGCTAGTTGATCGCTCTATTGCCATGCTGCGCTACCTATCACTTGCTATATCATGTTTCCCATATTGCCATGTCAGCCTCTAACAATCCTTTCCTAGCAAACCGTTGTTTGGCTAAGTTACCGCTTTTGCTCAGCCCTTCTTATAGCGTTGCTAGTTGCAGGTGAAGTTGAAGTTCGTTCCATGTTGGAACATGGATATGTTGGAATATCATAATATCTCTTATTTAATTAATGCATCTATATATTGGTAAAGGGTGGAAGGCTCGGCCTTATGCCTGGTGTTTTGTTCCACTCTTGCCGCCCTAGTTTCTGTCATACCGGTATTATGTTCCTTGAGTTTGCGTTCCTTACGCGGTTGGGTGATTTATGGGACCCCCTTGACAGTTCGCCATGAATAAAACTCCTCCAGCAAGGCCCAACCTTGGTTTTACCATTTGCCACCTAAGCCTTTTCCCCCGGGTTTTCGCGAGCCCGAGGGTCATCTTATTTTAACCCCCCCGGGGCCAGTGCTCCTTCGAGTGTTGGTCCGAACCGAGCAGCCTACAGGGCCACCACGGGGAAACTCGAGGACTGGTTTTACTCGTAGCTTGACTTATCCGGTGTGCCCTGAGAACGAGATATGTGCAGCTCCTATCGGGATTTGTCGGCGCATCGGGCGGCTTTGCTGGTCTTGTTTTACCATTGTCGAAATGTCTTGTAAACCGGGATTCCGAGACTGATCGGGTCTTTCCGGGAGAAGGTTTATCCTTCGTTGACCGTGAGAGCTTATGATGGGCTAAGTTGGGACACCCTTGCAGGGTATTATCTTTCGAAAGCCGTGCCCGCGGTTATGAGGCAGATGGGATTTTGTTAATGTCCGGTTGTAGAGAACTTGTCACTTGACCCAGTTAAAATACATCAACCGTGTGTGTAGCCGTGATGGTCTCTTCTCGGCGGAGTCCGGGAAGTGAACACGGTTTGAGTTATGCATGACGTAAGTAGGAGTTCAGGATCACTTCTTGGTCATTGCTAGATGACGACCGTTCCGTTGCTTCTCTTCTCGCTCTCATTTGCGCAAGTTAGCCACCATATATGCTTAGTGTCTGCTGCAGCTCCACCTCTTTACACCATCCTTTCCTATAAGCTTAAATAGTCTTGATCTCGCGGGCGTGAGATTGCTGAGTCCTCGTGACTCACAGATTCTACCAAAACAGTTGCAGGTGCCGACGATGCTAGTGCAGATGATGGGATCGATCTCAAGTGGGAGTTCGATGAGGAACGTGGTCGTTACTATGTGTCTTTTCCTGATGATCAGTAGTGGAGCCCAGTTGGGACGATCGGGGATCTAGCATTTGGGGTTATCTTATTTTCATTTCGATCTTGACCGTAGTCGGTCTATGTGTGTATTCTGGATGATGTATGAATTATATTTATGTATTGTGTGAAGTGGCGATTGTAAGCCAACTCTTTATCCCATTCTTGTTCATTACATGGGATTGTGTGAAGATGACCCTTCTTGCGACAAAACCACTATGCGGTTATGCCTCTAAGTCGTGCCTCGACACGTGGGAGATATAGGCGCATCGTGGGCGTTACATTTGCTTAGTACGGCGGTAGCATTATAAGATGATCTCTCACTAAATTTCAAGGTACAAGTGTTCTCCCTGAGTATGCACCGTTGATACAGTTCGTCGTGCCGAGACACCATGTGATGATTGGGTGTGATAAGCTCTACGTTCACATACAACGGGTGCAAGCCAGTTTTGCACACGTAGAATACTTGGGTTAAACTTGACGAGCCTAGCATATGCAGATATGGCCTCGGAACACTGAGACCGAAAGGTCGAGCGTGAATCATATAGTAGATATGATCAACATAGTGATGTTCACCATTGAAAACTACTCCATCTCACGTGATGATCGGACATGGTTTAGTTGATATGGATCACGTGATCACTTAGATGATTAGAGGGATATCTATCTAAATGGGAGTTCTTAAGTAATATGATTATTTGAACTTTAATTTATCATGAACTTAGTACTTGATAGTATTTTGCATGCCTATGTTGTTGTAGATAAATGGCCCGTGCTGTTGATCCGTTGAATTTTATTGTGTTCCTAGAGAAAGCTAAGTTGAAAGATGATGGTAGCAATTACACGGACTGGATCCATAACTTGAGAGTTATCCTCATTGCTGCATAGAAGAATTACGTCCTGGAAGCACCGTCGAGTGCCAAACCCACTGCAGGAGCAACGCCAGATGTTGTGTACACCTGGCAGAGCAAAGCTTATGACTACTTGATAGTTCAGTGTGCCATGGTTTACGGCTTAGAACCGGGACTTGAACGATGTTTTGAATGTCATGGAGCATATGAGATGTTCCAAGAGTTGAAGTTAATATTTCAAGCAAATGCCTGGATTGTGAGATATGAAGTCTCCAATAAGTTCTATAGCTGCAAAATGGAGGAGAATAGTTCTCTCAGTGAGCATATACTCAGAATGTGTGGGTACCACAATCACTTGACTCAGCTGGGAGTTAATCTTCCAGTTGATAGTGTCATTGACAGAGTTCTTCAATCACTGCCACCAAGCTACAAGAGCTTCGTGATGAACTATAATATGCAAGGGATGGATAAACGATTCCCGAGCTCTTCGCAATGCCAAAGGCTGCGGAGGTAGAAATCAAGAAGGAGCATCAAGTGTTGATGGTCAACAAGACCACCAGTTTCAAGAAAAAGGGCAAAGGGAAGAAGGGGAACTTCAAGAAGAACGGCAAACAAGTTGCTGCTCAAGTGAAGAAGCCCAAGTCTAGACCTATGCCTGAGACTGAGTGCTTCTACTACAAAGGGACTGGTCACTGGAAGCGGAACTGCCCCAAGTATTTGGTGGAGAAGAAGGATGGCAAAGTGAAAGGTATATTTGACATACATGTTATTGATGTTTACCTTACTAATGCTCGCAGTAGCGCCTGGGTATTTGATACTGGTTCTGTTGGTAATATTTGCAACTCAAAACAGGGGCTACGGATTAAGCGAAGATTGGCTAAGGACGAGGTGACGATGTGCATGGGAAATGGTTCCAAAGTCGATTGGATCACCGTCGGCACACTACCTCTACATCTACCTTCAGGATTAGTTTTAGACCCGAATAATTGTTATTTGGTGCCAGCGTTAAGCATGAACATTATATCTGGATCTTGTTTGATGCGAGACGGTTATTCATTTAAATCAGAGAATAATGGTTGTTCTATTTATATGAATAATATCTTTTATGGTCATGCACCCTTGATGAGTGTCTATTTTTTTTACTAAATCTTGATAGTAGTGATAAACATGTTCATAGTATTGAAGCCAAAAGATATAAGTTTAATAATGATAGTGCAACTTATTTGTGGCACTGCCGTTTAGGTCATATTGGTGTAAAGCGCATGAAGAAACTCCATACTGATGGACTTTTGGAATCACTTGATGCTTGCGAACTATGCCTCATGGGAAAGATGACTAAGACTCCGTTCTCCGAAACAATGGAGCGAGCAGCAGACTTGTTGGAAATAATACATACTGATGTATGCGGTCCGATGAGTGTTGATGCTCGCGGCGGGTATCATTATTTTCTGACCTTCACAGATGATTTGAGTTATATGGGTATATCTACTTGATGAAACATAAGTCTGAAACATTTGAAAAGTTCAAAGAATTTCAGAGTGAAAATCATCGTAACAAGAAAATAAAGTTTCTACGATCTGATCGTGGAGGAGAATATTTGAGTTACGAGTTTGGTCTTCATTTAAAACAATGCGGAATAGTTTCGCAACTCACGCCACCGGGAACACCACAGCTTAATGGTGTGTCCGAACGTCGTAATCGTACTTTATTAGATATGGTGCGATCTATGATGTCTCTTACTGATTTACCGCTATCGTTTTGTGGTTATGCTTTAGAGACGGCTGCATTCACGTTAAATAGGGCACCATCTAAATCCGTTGAGACGACACCATATGAACTGTGGTTTGGCAAGAAACCCAAGTTGTCGTTTCTTAAAGTTTGGGGCTGCGATGCTTATGTGAAAAAACTTCAACCTGATAAGCTTGGACCCAAATCGGAGAAATGTATCTTCATAGGATACCCAAAGGAGACTGTTTGTACACCTTCTATCACAGATCCGAAGACAAGATATTTGTTGCTAAGAATGGATCCTTTCTAGAGAAGGAGTTTCTCTCGAAAGAAGTGAGTGGGAGGAAAGTAGAACTTGACGAGGTAATTGTACCTACTCCCTTATTGGAAAGTAGTTCATCACAGAAATTAGTTCCAGTGATTCCTACACCAGTAAGTGAGGAAGCTAATGATGATGATCATGAAACTTCTGATCAAGTTACTACAAAACCTCGTAGGTCAACCAGAGTAAGATCCGCACCAGAGTGGTACGGTAATCCTGTTCTGGAAGTCATGTTACTTGACCATGACGAACCTACGAACTATGAGGAAGCAATGATGAGCCCAGATTCCACAAAATGGCTTGAGGCCATGAAATATGAGATGGGATCCATGTATGAGAACAAAGTGTGGACTTTGGTTGACTTGCCTGATGATCGGCAAGCCATAGAGAATAAATGGATCTTCAAGAAGAAGATTCACGCTGACGGTAATATTACTATCTACAAAGCTCGACTTGTTGCGAAAGGTTTTCGACAAGTTCAAGGAGTTGACTACGATGAGACTTCCTCACCCATAGCGATGCTTAAGTCCGTCCGAATCATGTTAGCAATTGCCGCATTTTATGATTATGAAATTTGGCAAATGGATCTCAAAACTGCATTCCTTAATGGATATCTTAAAGAAGAGTTGTATATGATGCAACCAGAAGGTTTTGTCGATCCAAAAGGTACTAACAAAGTGTGCAAGCTCCAGCAATCCATTTATGGACTAGTGCAAGCCTCTCGGAGTTGGAATATACGCTTTGATAGTGTGATCAAAGCATATGGTTTTATACAAACTTTTGGAGAAGCCTGTATTTACAAGAAAGTGAGTGGGAGCTCTGTAGCATTTCTGATATTATATGTGGATGACATATTGTTGATCGGAAATGATACTGAATTTCTGAATAGCACAAAAGGATACTTGAATAAGAATTTTTCAATGAAAGACCTTGGTGAAGCTGCTTATATATTAGGCATCAAGATCTATAGAGATAGATCAAGACGCTTAATTGGACTTTCACAAAGCTCATGCCTTGATAAAGTTTTGAAGAAGTTCAAAATGGATCAAGCAAAGAAAGGGTTCTTGCCTGTGTTACAAGGTGTGAAGTTGAGTCAGACTCAATGCCCGACCACTGCAGAAGATAGTGAGAAAATGAAAGTCATTCCCTATGCTTCAGCCATAGGTTCTATCATGTATGCAATGCTGTGTACCAGACCTGATGTGTGCCTTGCTATTAGTATAGCAGGGAGGTACCAAAGTAATCCAGGAGTGGATCACTGGACAGCGGTCAAGAACATCCTGAAATACCTGAAAAGGACTAAGGATATGTTTCTCGTTTATGGAGGTGACAAAGAGCTTGTCGTAAACGGTTACGTTGATGCAAGCTTTGACACTGATCCGGATGACTCTAAGTCACAAACCAGATATGTATTTTTATTGAATGGTGGAGCTGTCAGTTGGTGCAGTTCCAAGCAGAGCGTCGTGGCGGAATCTACGTGTGAAGCGGAGTACATAGCTGCTTCGGAAGCAGCAAATGAAGGAGTCTAGATGAAGGAGTTCATATCCAATCTAGGTTTCATACCTAGTGCATCGGGTCCAATGAAAATCTTTTCTGACAATACTAGTGCAATTGCCTTGGCAAAGGAATCCAGATTTCACAAGAGAACCAAGCACATCAAGAGACGCTACAATTCCATCAGCGATCAAGTCAAGGAGGGAGACATAGAGATTTGCAAGATACATATGGATATGAATGTTGCAGACCCGTTGACTAAGCCTCTCTCACAAGCAAAACATGATCAACACCAAGGCTCCATGGGTGTTAGAATCATTACTATGTAATCTAGATTATTGACTCTAGTGCAAGTGGGAGACTGAAGGAAATATGCCCTAGAGGCAATAATAAAGTTGTTATTGCTATTTCCTTGTATCATGATAAATGTTTATTATTCATGCTAGAATTGTATTAATTGGAAACTTAGTACATGTGTGAATACATAGACAAACAGAGTGTCACTAGTATGCCCCTACTTGACTAGCTCGTTAATCAAACATGGTTAAGTTCCCTAGCCATAGACATGAGTTGTCATTTGATGAACGGGATCACATCATTAGAGAATGATGTGATTGACTTGACCCATCCGTTAGCTTAGCACTATGATCGTTTAGTTTATTGCTATTGCTTTCTTCATAACTTATACATGTTCCTATGACTATGAGATTATGCAACTCCCGAATACCGGAGGAACACTTTGTGTGCTATCAAACGTCACAACGCAACTGGGTGATTATAAAGATGCTCTACAGGTGTCTCTGATGGTGTTTGTTGAGTTGGCATAGATCGAGATTAGGATTTGTCACTCCGATTGTCGAAGAGGTATCTCGGGGCCCTCTCGGTAATGCACATCACTTTAAAGCCTTGCAAGCATTGTGACTAATGAGTTAGTTATGAGATGATGCATTATGGAACGAGTAAAGAGACTTGGCGGTAACGAGATTGAACTAGGTATTGAGATACCGACTATCGAATCTCGGGTAAGTAACATACCGATGACAAAGGGAACAACATATGTTGATATGCGGTTTGACCGATAAAGATCTTCATAGAATATGTAGGAACCAATATGAGCACCCAGGTTCCGCTATTGGTTATTGACCGGAGATGAGTCTCGGTCATGTCTACATAGTTCCCTGTCGGTGTACAAAAAGAGGGGCACGCTTTTGTACCCCTTTGCCTGTGCACGGGCAGTCAGAGCCGCGCCCACGACCGCACCAAGAAGAACAGGGGAGGTGAGCCAAGGTAAGACCGAAGCCCAAGACAATCAAAGCAACGCCAAGGCCAAGACCACAAAGAGCAGAGGGGCGAAGCAGGTTCCCCCAGCAAGACCCTTGCCGGGACAGCTCGCCTCACACCAACAGAGCGAGCCACCCTTGAGCCCACGGCCCCCAACGCCGTCATCAACATGGGGCCAGGGCTCGGGAAGGCACCTCTATGGTGGCATGCAGATCTTTGTGAAGACATATTCAAGATCAGATGAGGATCAGAAGACGACGATTCTCGGCAAGATCCCTGCCGAGGAAGGCCACCAGACCCCCGGCAAGGTCCTTGCCGGGGGTTGACAGCACGCCACAGCAAGACCCTTCCTGGGCCACCCGGCAAGACCCTCGCCAAGGACGCCAGCGAGGCCACCACCAAACCTACGCCAAACAAGCTTCCACCACCATTCACATGCAGCTGCCAGCCCAACCAGCTGGGCAGGCACCTGCGTGGCAACATGCAGCTCCCAGGCCAACTCATCGAGCGCCTGCGTGGCAGCATGCAGATCTTCATGAAGGCTCCGCCACTGCGCCACCTCAGCTGCCTGACTACCTACATGGCACCACGCACCTCACTGGCCAGGGCGCGTGTCCAGGCGAGGAGGAGCGGCGATGGATAGGACGGGCCTCGCCCCCATCCCCAATAAACCAAGGGGACACCTAAGCTATGCATTAAATGCGTCTTTTCCTGTAATACGAGCGATAAGCTCAGGGCATTGTACGCCTTTCCACCTCCTGTGTGTCACTGTGGCTGCCCCTTTCAACTATAAAAGGAGGCCCATGGCATACTGGAGGAGGATTCGGATCTTTCGAACCACGCACTGACCACAACTAGTTCGAGAGCTCAAGAACTCTCAGAAATACACCCACCAAAGCAAGACTAGGGTTTTACGCATCCTCGCGACCCGAACCTGGGTAAACGATCCCTGTGCTGTCTACTAGCCCTGCTCTCCTCGCAACCCTGCGCCCCGGCAACCGTAGTAGGGATTCTTGTGAACCCATAGGTGTCGTTCCACACCGACATTCTCGAACCCGTAGGGTTCGCACGCTTAACGTTCGATGACGATCGGTATTATGAGTTTATGTGTTTTGATGTACCGAAGGTAGTTCGGAGTCCGGGATGTGATCACGGACATGACGAGGAGTCTCGAAATGGTCGAGACATAAAGATTGATATATTGGAATGCTATGTTTGGACACCGGAATGGTTTCAGATAAGTTCAGGCAATTAGTGGAGTACCGGGGGGTTACCGGAACCCCCCGAGGAGTCAATGGGCCTTAATGGGCCATGGTGGGAGAGAGGAGGAGGCGGCCAAGTGGGGGGGGCCCCTGATACGTCTCCAATGTATCTATAATTTTCGGTTTTTCCATGCTATTATATTATCTGTTTTGGATGTTTAATGTGCTTTAATATACTCTTTTATATTATTTTTGGGACTAACCTATTAACTGAATGCCTAGTGCAAATTGCTGTTTTTTTGCCTATTTCAGTGTTTCGCAGAAAAGGAATATCAAATGGAATCCAAATGGAACGAAACCTTCACGAGGATCTTTCTTGGAACAAACGCAATACATGAGACTTAGTGTGGAAGTCAGAGACGCAACAAGGCGGCCACGAGGCAGGAGGGCACGCCCCCACCCTCGTGGGCCCCTCGTAGCTCCACCGACCTACTTCTTTCGCCTATATATACTCTTATACCCTGAAAACATCCAGGGGAGCCACGAAACCACTTTTCCACCACCGCAACTTTCTGTACCCGTGAGATCCCATCTTGGGGCCTTTTCCGGCGATCTGCCGGGGGGGGGGGATTCGATCACGGAGGGCTTCTACATCAACACCATAGCCTCTCCGATGATGTGTGAGTAGTTTACCATAGACCTTAGGGTCCATAGTTATTATCTAGATGGCTTCTTCTCTCTCTCTTTGGTTCTCAATACAAAGTTCTCGTCGATGTTCTTGGAGATCTATCCGATGTAATACTCTTTTGCGGTGTGTTTGCTGAGATCCGATGAATTGTGGGTTTATGAATTTGATTATCTATGAATATTATTTGGTTCTTCTCTGAATTCATATACTCATGATTTGATATCTTTGCAAGTCTCTTCGAATTATCGGTTTGGTTTGGCCTACTAGATTGATCTTTCTTGCAATGGGAGAAGTGCTTAGCTTTGGGTTCAATCTTGCGGTGCTCGATCCCAGTGACAGAAAGGGAACCGACAGGTATTGTATTGTTGCATCGAGGATAAAAAGATGGGGTTTATATCATATTGCTTGAGTTTATCCCTCTACATCATGTCATCTTGCTTAAAGCGTTACTCCGTTCTTATGAACTTAATACTCTAGATGCATGCTGGATAGCGG
This sequence comes from Aegilops tauschii subsp. strangulata, assembly GCF_002575655.3. Classification (NCBI taxonomy): domain Eukaryota; kingdom Viridiplantae; phylum Streptophyta; class Magnoliopsida; order Poales; family Poaceae; genus Aegilops; species Aegilops tauschii. Next base: position 348,911,572 of record NC_053039.3, read on the forward strand.
TCGATGTGTGGAGTAATAGTAGTAGATGCAGAATCGTTTCGGTCTACTTGACACGGATGCGATGCCTATATTCATGATCATTGCCTTAGATATCATCATAACTATGCACTTTTCTATCAATTGCTCAACAGTAATTTGTTCACCCACCGTAATACATGCTATCACGAGAGAAGCCACTAGTGAAACCTATGGCCCCTAGGTCTACTTTACATCATATAAGTTTCCAATCTACAATTCTTGTTTACTATTTACTTTGCAATCTTTATTTTCCAATCTATACAACAAAATACCAAAAATATTTATCTTATTATCTTTATCAGATCTCACTTTTGCAAGTGGCCGTGAAGGGATTGACAACCCCTTTATCGCGTTGGTTGCAAGGTTCTTGATTGTTTGTGCAGGTACTAGGTGACTCGCGTGTAATCTTCTACTTGATTGATACCTTGGTTCTCAAAAACTGAGGGAAATACTTGCGCTACTTTGCTGCATCACCCTTTCCTCTTCAAGAGAAAACCAACGCATGCTCAAGAGGTAGAAAGAAGGATTTCTGGCGCCGTTGCCGGGGAGATCTACGCTCAAGTCAAGACATACAAAGTACCCATCACAAACTCTTATCCCTCGCATTACATTATTTGCCATTTGCCTCTCGTTTTCCTCTCCCCCACTTCACCTTTGCCGTTTTACTCACCCTTTCTCCTTTGCCTTATCTCGATGTCCTCTTGTTTGCTTAAAACTTGGCTTTCCCTTACTATGGCCGAACCAAAAGGGGCTAAAGGTTTCCCGGGTTTTAATACCTTGGATACTCCCTCTATCATCTCTAAGCTCATTAATAATGATGTTATGGAAAGACCTACCGGGGTTATCAATGAGTGTTTAGATAATTTTGATGAAGATGACCCCAGAATCTTTCGTTATTTGCTTGATGAATCTTTGAAAGATGCTTGGGATAGACTGTTAAGAATCCGAGCCAGCTATGTACCCCAATATCAAATTGAAATATACTTAAAAGTTTTTATGTTGGCTTACCCACTTCTTTCAAGCAGGTTTTAGATTCTATTTTTTAAGAAGGTTTTCTTGAGGGGGATGCCATCGATACTTACGAAAAGATGAAAGCTATATTTGGGCACCCCATGAGTGAAAAATTTGAATCCACCTCTCTTTTGTGTTTTTATCAAAATGAAATTATCAAAGAGATGAAGGCTAGCTTAGATACAAATTTTCGTAATGTGCTTAATATTTCTTCTACCATCAATGGACACGTACTTTCACAAAATAGGAAGATAAGTGCTTTGGATAAGAAAGTCTCCCTATATCACCAAAAGGGAAAAGATGACAATACCTAGATCTATTCTTGTTTTTACGCCTAGCTAGGGGCGTTAAACGATAGCGCTTGTTGGGAGGCAACCCAATTTTATTTTTTGTTCCTTGCTTTTTGTTATTTTTTAGTAATAAATAATTCATCTAGCCTCTTTTTAGATGTGGTTTTCTGTTTTAATTAGTGTTTGTGCCAAGTAGAACCTTTGGGAAGACTTGGGTGAAGTCTTTGTGATCTTGCTGTAAAAAACAGAAACTTTAGCGCTCACGAGATTAGATGCCATGTTTTACTGGAGAGTGCTTTTAGGTTAATTGTTTTTGCAGATGATTAATAGACAAATTCCTCACGTCCAGCAATTTATTTCAGAATTTGTGGAGTTACAGAAGTATACGTTTGATACAGATTGCTACAGACTGTTCTGTTTTTGACAGATTCTGTTTTTCGTGTGTTGTTTGCTTATTTTGATGAATCTATGGCTAGTATCGGAGGGTATGAACCATAGAGAAGTTGGAATACAGTAGATTTAACACCAATATAAATAAATAATGAGTTAATTACAGTACCTTAAGGTGGTGATTTGTTTTCTTATACTAACGGAGCTCATGCGATTTTCTGTTTGAGTTTTGTGTTGTGAAGTTTTCAAGTTTTTGGGTAAAGGTTTGATGGATTTTGGAATAAGGAGTGGCAAGAGCCTAATATTGGGGATGCACAAGGCACCCCAAGGTAAAATTCAAGGACAACCAAAATCCTAAGCTTGGGTATGCCCCGGAAGGCATCCCCTCTTTCGTCTTCGTCTATCTGTAACTTTACTTGAGGCTATATTTTTATTCACCACATGATATGTGTTTTGCTTGGAGCGTCTTGTATGATTTGAGTCTTTGATTTTTAGTTTACCACAATCATCCTTGCTGTACACACCTTTTGGAAGAGACACACATGAATCAGAATTTATTAGAATACTCTATGTGCTTCACTTATATCTTTTGAGCTAGATAATTTTGCTCTAGTGCTTCACTTATACCTTTTTGGAGCACGGTGGTGGTTTTATTTTATGGAAATTATTGATCTCTCATGATTCACTTATATTATTTTGAGAGTCTTTTAGAACAGCATGGTAATTTGCTTTTGCTATAAAATTAGTCCTAATATGATAGGCATCCAAGATGGGTATAATAAAAAACTTTCATATAGAGTGCATTAAATACTATGAGAAGTTTGATACTTGATGGTTGTTTTGAGATATAAAGATGGTAATATTAGAGTCGTGCTAGTTGAGTAATTGTGGAATTGATAAATACTTGAGTTGAGGTTTGCAAGTCCCTAGCATGCACGTATGGTAAACATTGTGTGACAAATTTGAAGCATGAGGTGTTCTTTGACTGCTTTCCTTATGAGTGGCGGTTGGGGACGAGCGATGGTCTTTTCCTACCAATCTATCCCCCTAGGAGCATGCGCGTAGTGCTTGGTTTTGATGACTTGTAGATTTTGCAATAAGTATGTGAGTTCTTTATGACTAATGTTGAGTCCATGGATTATACGCACTCTCACCCTTCCATCGTTGCTAGCCTCTTCGGTGCCGTGCATTGCCCTTTCTCATCTCGAGAGTTGGTGCAAACTTCGCCGGTGCATCCAAACCCCGTGGTATGATACACTCTATCACACATAAGCCTCCTTATATCTTCCTCAAAACAGCCACCATACCTACCTATTATGGCATTTCCATAGCCATTCCGAGATATATTGCCATGCAACTTTCCACCGTTCCGTTTATTATGACATGCTCCATCATTGTCATATTGCTTTGCATGATCATGTAGTTGACATCGTATTTGTGGCAAATCCACCTTCATAATTTTTTCATACATGTCACTCTTGATTCATTGCACCTCCCGGTACACCACCGGAGGCATTCACATAGAGTCATATTTTGTTCTAAGTATCGAGTTGTAATTCTTGAGTTGTAAGTAAATAAAAGTGTGATGATTTTCATTATTAGAGCATTCTCCCATGTGAGGAAAGGATGATGGAGACTATGATTCCCGCACAAGTCGGGATGAGACTCCAGACGAAAAAAAGAGGCCAAAGAAGCCCAAATATAAAAAAGAAGAGGCAATAAAAAAGAAGAAGGCCCAAATAAAAAAAAGAGAGAAAAAGAGAGAAGGGGCAATGTTACTATCCTTTCTCCACACTTGTGCTTCAAGGTAGCACCATGATCTTCATGATAGGAAGTCTCTTATTTTGTCACTTTCATATACTAGTGGGAATTTTTCATTATAGAACTTGGCTTGTATATTCCAATGATGGGCTTCCTCAAAATGCCCTAGGTCTTCGTGAGCAAGCAAGTTGGATGCACACCCACTTAGTTTCTTTTGTTGAGCCTTCATATATTTATAGCTCTAGTGCATCCGTTGCATGACAATCCCTACTCCTTGCACTGACATCAATTGATGGGCATCTCCATAGACCGTTGATTAGCCGCGTCAATGTGAGACTTTCTCCTTTTTTGTCTTCTCACACAACCTCCATCATCATATTCTATTCCACCCATAGTGCTATGTCCATGGCTCACGCTCATATATTGCGTGAAAGTTGAAAAAGTTTGAAAAGTCTAAGTATGAAACAATTGCTTGGCTTGTCATCGGGGTTGTGCATGATGGGAGAATTTTGTGTGACGAAAATGAAGCATGGCCAAACTATATGATTTTGTAGGGATAAGCTTTCTTTGGCTATGTTATTTTGATAAGACATAATTGCTTGGTTAGCATGCTTGAAGTATTATTATTTTATGTCAATATTAAACTTTTGTCTAGAATCTTTTGGATCTAAACATTCATGACACAATAAAGAGAATTACATTGAAAATTATGCCAAGTAGCATTGCACAAAAATTCTGTTTTTATCATTTACCTACTCGAGGACGAGCAGGAATTAAGCTTGGGGATGCTTGATACGTCTCCAACGTATCTATAATTTTTGATTGTTCCATGCTATTATATTATCTGTTTTGGATGTTTAATGGGCTTTAATATACTCTTTTATATTATTTTTGGGACTAACCTATCAACCGAAGGCCCAGTGCAAATTGCTGTTTTTTTGCCTATTTCAGTGTTTCGCAGAAAAGGAATATCAAACGGAATCCAAACGGAACGAAACCTTCGTGAGGATCTTTCTTGGAAGAAACGCAATCCAGGAGACTTGGAGTGGAAGTCAGAGACGCAACAAGGCGGCCACGAGGCAGGAGGGCGTGCCCCCCACCCTCGTGGGCTCCTTGTAGCTCCACCGACCTACTTCTTTCGCCTATATATACTCTTATACCCTGAAAACATCCAGGGGAGCCACGAAACCACTTTTCCACCGCCGCAACCTTCTGTACCCGTGAGATCCCATCTTGGGGCCTTTTCCGGTGATCTGCCGGAGGGGGATTCGATCACGGAGGGCTTCTACATCAACACCATAGCCTCTCCGATGATGTGTGAGTAGTTTACAACAGACCTTCGAGTCCATAGTTATTAGCTAGATGGCTTCTTCTCTCTCTTTGGTTCTCAATACAAAGTTCTCCTCGATGTTCTTGGAGATCTATCCGATGTAATACTCTTTTGCGGTGTGTTTGCCGAGATCCGATGAATTGTGGGTTTATGAATTTGATTATCTATGAATATTATTTGGTTCTTCTCTGAATTCTTATATGCATGATTTGATATCTTTGCAAGTCTCTTCGAATTATCGGTTTAGTTTGGCCACTAGATTGATCTTTCTTGCAATCGGAGAAGTGCTTAGCTTTGTGTTCAATCTTGCGGTGCTCGATCCCAGTGACAGAAAGGGAACCGACACATATTGTATTGTTGCCATCGAGGATAAAAAGATGGGGTTTATATCATATTGCTTGAGTTTATCCCTCTACATCATTTCATCTTGCTTAAAGCGTTACTCCGTTCTTATGAACTTAATACTCTAGATGCATGCTGGATAGCGGTCGATGTGTGGAGTAATAGTAGTAGATGCAGAATCGTTTCGGTCTACTTGACACGGACGTGATGCCTATATTCATGATCATTGCCTTAGATATCATCATAACTATGCACTTTTCTATCAATTGCTCAGCAGTAATTTGTTCACCCACCGTAATACATGCTATCACGAGAGAAGCCACTAGTGAAACCTATGGCCCCTAGGTCTACTTTACATCATATAAGTTTCCAATCTACAATTCTTGTTTACTATTTACTTTGCAATCTTTATTTTCCAATCTATACAACAAAATACCAAAAATATTTATCTTATTATCTTTATCAGATCTCACTTTTGCAAGTGGCCGTGAAGGGATTGACAACCCCTTTATCGCGTTGGTTGCAAGGTTCTTGATTGTTTGTGCAGGTACTAGGTGACTCGCGTGTAGTCTTCTACTTGATTGATACCTTGGTTCTCAAAAACTGAGGGAAATACTTGCGCTACTTTGCTGCATCACCCTTTCCTCTTCAAGAGAAAACCAACGCATGCTCAAGAGGTAGCACTCCCCAAGCCTAATCTGAATTGGGGAGGGGCCCGACCTCCCTTTCCTTCTCTCCTTCTCCCTCTTCCTTCTTCTCTTACTCCAACTAGGGAAGCGGGGAAACCTACTCCTACTAGGAGTAGGAATCCCCCTTGGGGCGTGCTATAGAGAGGGCCGGCCCTCCCCTCCTCCACTCCTTTATATACGGGGGAGGGGGCACCCCATAGACACACAAGTTGACAGCTGTCTTAGCCGTGTGCGGTGCCCCCCTCCACAGATTTCCACCTCGGTCATATCGTTGTAGTGCTTAGGCGAAGCCCTGCGTCGGTAACTTCATCATCACCGTCACCATGCCATCGTGCTAACAAAACTCTCCCTCAGCCTCAGCTGGATCAAGAGTACGAGGGACATCACTGAGCTGAACGTGTGCAGATCGTGGAGGTGCCGTGCGTTCGGTACTTGATCGGTTGGACCGCAAAGACGTTCAACTACATCAACCGCATTACTCAACGCTTCCGCTTTCGGTCTACGAGGGTACGTGGACACACTCTCCCCGCTCGTTGCTATGCATCACCTAGATGGATCTTGCATGTGCGTAGGAAATTTTTGAAAATTACTGCGTTTCCCAACACTTCCTTCATAGGCTCGCTGGTCGGTGAGGAGTTGGATGAGATTCATCATGTAATCGAGTTAATTTTGATAGGGCTTGATCCCTAGCATCCACTATGTTCTGATATTGATGTTGCTATGACTTTTCTACACTTAATGCTTGTCACCAGGGCCCGAGTGCCATGATTTTAGATCTGAACCGTTTATGCTATCACATTATATCTTTTTTTAGATCCGATCTTGCAAGCCATATGCACCATTACATGTTATGATCCGTAAACCCCAGGGTGACAATAATTGGGATACTTTCCGGTGATGACCGTAGTTGAGGAGTTCATGTATTCACTATGTGTTAATGCTTTGTTCCGATTCCCTATTAAAAGGAGGCCTTAATATCCCTTAGTTTCCTTATGGACCCCACTGCCACGGGAGGGTAGGACAAAAGATGTCATGCAAGTTCTTTTCCATAAGCATGTATGACTATTTACGGAATACATGTCTACATTATATTTGTGAACTGGAGCTAGTTCTGTGTCGCCCTAGGTTATGACTGTTATATGATGAATATTATCCAACAAATTCACTGATCCAACGCCTACGAGTTTTCCACATACTGCTCCTGCTAAGTTACTATTGCGATTGCTACTGTTACAACTGCTACAAAACTGTTACTGCTGTTACCGTTACTATTGCTGTTGTTACCACTGCTATCAAAACTATCATATTACTGTGCTACTAATCACTTTGCTGCAGATACTTAATCTCCAGGTGTGGTTGAATTGACAACTCAACTGCTAATACTTATAAATATTCTTTGGCTCCCCTTGTGTTGAATCAATAAATTTGGGTTGAATACTCTACCCTCGAAAATTGTTGCCATCCCCTATACTTGTGGGTTATTAAGACCTTTTCCTGGCGCCATTGCCGGGGAGCATAGCTATATTCATTGGGTCACTTGGGATTTATATCTATTTATCACTATGAAGAATATGAAAGATACTAGAACCAAGATTTTGTTGGGGAACGTAGCATGCAATTTCAAAAAAAATCCTACGATCACGCAAGATCTATTTAGGACAAGCATAACAACGAGACGGGAGAGTGTGTCCATGTACCCTCGTAGACCGAAAGCGAAAGTGTTATCTTAACGCGGTTGATGTAGTCGAACGTCTTCACGATCCAACCGATCCAAGTACCGAATGTACGGCACCTCCGTGTTCAGCACACGTTCAGCTCGATGACGTCCCTCGAACTCTTGATCTGGTAGAGGGTCGAGGGAGAGTTCCGTCAGCACGACGGCGTGGCGATGGTGTTGGTGATGTGATCCGCGCAGGCTTCGCCTAAGCACTACGTGAATATGACCGGAGGAGTAAACCGTGGAGGGATACGCCGCACACGGCTTGGAACAATTGTTGTGTCTCCAAGGGGTGCCCTGCCCACGTATATAAAGGAGGGAGAGGGAGGAGGCCAGCCCTAGGGGGTGTGCCATAAGGGGGGAGTCCTACTAGGACTCCTAGTCCTAGTAGGATTCGCCCCCCTTCTTTTCCTTCTCATGGAGGGGTAAAGGGGGAAAGGAGAGGGAGTAGGAGAAGGAAAGGGGGGTGGCGCCCCCTTCCATAATCCAATTTGGCCTCCTCCCTTGTCGGGGGCGCACCAGCCTTTGTGCGCTGCTTAGCCTCCCTCCTATGGCCAATATGTCCCATATCTTTCCCCGGGGGGTTCCGATAACCCCTCCGGTACTCCGGTATGTACCCGATACACTCCGGAACCCTTCCGTTGTCCAAATACTACCTTCCAATATATCAATCTTTACCTCTCGACAGTTTCGAGACTCCTCGTCATGTCCGTGATCTCATCCGGGACTCCAAACAAACTTCGGTCACCAAAACACATAACTCATAATACAAATCATCATCGAACATTAAGCGTGAGGATCCTACGGGTTCGAGAACTATGTAGACATGACCGAGACACATCTCCGGTCAATAGCCAATAGCGGAAGCTGGATGCTCATATAGGTTCCTACATATTCTACGAAGATCTTTATCGGTTAAACCGCATAACAACATACGTCATTCGCCTTGTCATCGGTATGTTACTTGCCCGAGATTCGATCGTCGGTATCATCATACCTAGTTCAATCTCGTTACTGGAAAGTCTCTGTACTCGTTCCGTAATACATCATCCCGCAACTAACTCATTAGTCACATTGCTTGCAAGGCTTATAGTGATGTGCATTACCGAGAGGGCCCAGAGATACCTCTCCGATACTCGGACTGACAAATCCTAATCTCGATCTATGCCAACCCAAGAAACACCTTCGGAGACACCTGTGGAGCATCTTTATAATCACCCAATTACGTTATGACGTTTGATAGCACACAAGGTGTTCCTCCGGTATTCGGGAGTTGCATAATCTCATAGTCAAAGGAATATGTATAAGTCATGAAGAAAGCAATAGCAATAAAACTGAACAATTAACATGCTAAGCTAAAGGATGGGTCTTGTCCATCACATCTTCTCCTAATGATGTGATCCCGTTGATCAAATGACAACACATGTCTATCGTCAAGAAACTTAACCATCTTTGATTAACGAGCTAGTCAAGTAGAAGCATACTAGGGACATTCTGTTTTGCCTATGTATTCACACATGTGCTAAGTTTTCAGTTAATACAATTCTATCATGAATAATAAACATTTATCATGATATAAGGAAATATAAATAACAACTTGATTATTGCCTCTAGGGCATATTTCCTTCAGTCTCCCACTTGCACTAGAGTCAATAATCTAGTTCACATCGTCATGTGATTTAACACCAATAGTTCATATCTTTATGTGATTAGCTCACATCTCCATGTGACTAATACCCAAAGGGTTTACTAGAGTCAATAATCTAGTTCACATCTCTATGTGATTAACACCCAAAAAGTGATCATGTTTTACTTTGTGAGAGAAGTTTAGTCAACGGGTCTGCCACATTCAGAGCCATATGCATTTTGCAATTTTTCGATGTCTACAATGCTCTGCACGGAGCTACTCTAGGTAATCGCTCCCACTTTTAATATTTATCCAGATTGAGACTTAGAGTCATCCGGATTAGTGTCAAAGCTTGCATTGACGTAACCCCTTACGACAAACTTTTTGTCACTCCATAACCGAGAAACTTGTCCTTATTCCACTAAGGATAATTTTGACCGTTGTCCAGTGATCCACTCCTGGATCACTATTGTACCCTCTTGCCAAACTCATGGTGAGGTACACAATAGGTCTGGTACACATCATGGCATACTTTATAGAATCTATGACTGAGGCATAGGGAATGGCTTTTCATTCTCTTTCTATTTTCTGCCGTGGTCGGGTTTTGAGTCTTTACTCAACTTCACACCTTACAATTCAGGCAAGAACTCCTTCTTTGACTGATCCATTTTGAACTCCTTATTCAAGTATCCTTTTATGCTATCCAGAAATTCTGTATTATTTCCAATCAACAATATGTCATCCACATATAATATCAGAAATGCTACAGAGCTCCCACTTACTTTCTTGTAAATACAGGCTTCTTCAAAAGTCTGTATAAAACCATACGCTTTGATCACACTATCAAAGCGTACATTCCAACTCCGAGATGCTTGCACCAGTCCATAAATGGATCACAGGAGCTTACACACTTTGTTAGTACCTTTTGGATTCACAAAACCTTCAGGTTGCATCATATACAACTCTTCTTTAAGAAATCCATTAAGGAATGCAGTTTTGACATCCATTTGCCAAATTTCATAAAATGTGGCAATTGCTAACATGATTCATATAGACTTTAAGCATAGATACGAGTGAGAAACTCTCATCGTAGTCAACACCTTGAACTTGTCGAAAACCTTTTGCGACAATTCGAGCTTTGTAGATAGTAACACTACTATCAGTGTATGTCTTCCTCTTGAAGATCCATTTAATCACAATGGCTCGCCGATCATCGGGCAAGTCAATCAACGTCCATACTTTGTTCTCATAACATGGATCCAATCTTAGATTTCATGGCCTCAAGCCATTTCGCGGAATCTGGGCTCATCATCACTTCCTCATAGTTCGTAGGTTCGTCGTGGTCTAGTAACATGACTTCCAGAAAGGATTAGCGTATCACTCTGGTGCAGACTATACCCTGGTTGACCTACAAGGTTCAGTAGTAACTTGATCTGAAGTTTCATGATCATCATCATTAGCTTCCTCACTAATTGGTGTAGGAATCACTGGAAATGATTTCTGTGATGAACTACTTTCCAATTCGGGAGAAGATACAACTACCTCATCAAGTTCTACTTTCCTCCCACTCACTTCTTTCGAGAGAAACTCCTTCTCTAGAAAGGATCCATTCTTAGCAACGAATATCTTGCCTTCGGATCTGTGATAGAAGGTGTACCCAATAGTCTCCTTTGGGTATCCTATGAACACGCATTTCTCCGATTTGGGTTCGAGCTTATCAGGTTGAAGTTTTTTCACATAAGCATCGCAGTCCCAAACTTTAAGAAACGACAGCTTAGGTTTCTTGCCAAACCACAGTCCATACGGTGTCGTCTCAACGGATTTAGATGGTGCCCTATTTAACGTGAATGCAACTGTCTCTAATGCATAACCCCAAAATGATAGTGCTAAATCGGTAAGAGACATCATAGATCGCACCATATCTAATAAAGTACGGTTACGATGTTCATACACACCATTACTCTGTGGTGTTCCAGGTGGCATGATTTGTGAAACTATTCCACATTGTTTTTAAATGAAGGCCAAACTCGTAACTCAAATATTTGCCTCCGTGATCAGATCGTAGAAACTTTATTTTCTTGTTACGATGATTCTCAACTTCACTCTGAATTTCTTTGAACTTTTCACATGTTTCAGACTTGTGTTTCATTAAGTAGATATACCCATATCTACTTATTAAATCATCTGTGAAGGTCAGAAAATAACGATACCTGCCGCGAGCCTCAACACTCATCGGACCGCATACATCAGTATGTATTATTTCCAGTAAGTCAGTGGCTCGCTCCATTGTTCCGGAGAACGGAGTTTTAGTTATCTTGCCCATGAGGCATGGTTCGCAAGCATCAAGTGATTCATAATCAAGTGATTCCAAAAGCCCATCAACATGGAGTTTCTTCATGCACTTTACACCAATATGACCTAAACGCAGTGCCATAAATAAGTTGCACTATCATTATTAATTTTGCATCTTTTGGCATCAATATTATGTGTATCACTGTGATCGAGATTCAGTAAACCATTTACATTGGATGTAAGACCATAGAAGGTTTTATTCATGTAACCAGAACAACAATTATTCTCTGACTTAAATGAATAACCATATCGCAATAAACATGATCCAATCATATTTATGCTCAACGCAAACACCAAATAACATTTATTTAGTTCCAATACTAATCCCGGAGGTAGAGGGAGTATGCGATGGTGATCTTATCAACCTTGGAATCATTTCCAACACACATTGTCACCTCACCCTCAACTAGTCTTTGTTCATTTTGTAACTCCTGCTTCGAGTTACCAATCATAGCAACTGAACCGGTATCAAATACCCAGGGGCTACTATGAACACTAGTAAAGTACACATCAATAACATGTATATCTTATATACTTTTGTTCACTTTGCCATCCTTTTTATCCGCCAAGTATTTGGGGAAGTTCTGCTTCCAGTGACCATTTCCTTTGTAGTAGAAGCACTCAGTTTCAGGCTTGGGTCTAGCTTTGGGCTTCTTCATGAGAGTGGCAACTTGCTTGCCATTCTTCTTGAAGTTCCCTTTCTTTCCCTTGCCCTTTTACTTGAAACTAGTGGTCTTGTTAACCATCAACACTTGATGCTCCTTCTTGATTTCTACCTCCGCAGCCTTTAGCATTGCGAAGAGCTCGGGAATAGTCTTTTCCATCCCTTGCATATTTTAGTTCATCACGAAGCCTTTATAGCTTGGTGGCAGTGATTGAAGAACTCTGTCAATGACACTATCATCAGGAAGATTAACTCCCAGCTGAGTCAAGTGGTTGTGGTACCCAGAAATTCTGAGTATGTGTTCACTGACAGAACTATTCTCCTCCATTTTGCAGCTATAGAACTTGTTGGAGACTTCATATCTCTCAACTCGGGCATTTGCTTGAAATATTAACTTCAACTCTTGGAACATCTCATATGCTCCATGACGTTCAAAATATCTTTGAAGTCCCGACTCTAAGCCGTAAAGCATGGCAGACTGAACTATCGAGTTGTAACGACCCGAGACCGACGCTTCAGAAACCTTCCAGTTATTTCGTTGTTGCTGTGTGTTTTATTTGTTTGTTGCATTTCATCATGGCATCATCCGCATTGCATCGGTACTCGTTGTCGTCATTGTTTTTAAAACTTGCATCTGCTCGTAGTTGCCGCGTCCCCCTTTCTTTCGTTGACCGTTCCGAGTCCCATCGGGTTTTCGCTTCCCTCTTGTCCGTGACCGCCTAACCCCCTCTCGAGCGCGTCCGAAACTGTCCCGAACTCGAACCGCTCAGCGTCACCATTGGATCCGGATCATCCCCTAACATCTGTAAAACATCTCCGTTTTCTTATTTGGACTCCCTAACCTATCTATTCTCGACCGCCCGATTAGTCTCTAACCAAAATCCACATGCTATTTAAACAGATCAAACCCTAGTCGCTAGTTGTCCCATCCATCCATTCCCTCACCTGCCGCTGCCACTCCCTTCCTCGGGATCCCTCCCGATCCAGCAGCCACCCACCTCAGAGTCCTCTCCACCCAACCAGATCACTCTGACCAGCTCCTTGATTTCTGCCGCCACCCGCAAGCGCAGCCACCTGCCTTCCCGATCCACCCATCGATCCACCCCCACACCGAGCTCCTCCCGCTCGCTCCTCCCTCCTCGACCCTGCTGCCTCACCGGACCTGGACGTCCCTGCGACCAAGCTCGCCGGAGTGCCACCAGGCCGCTGCTCCCCTCCCTCGCTAGCCTCCCGCGCCGGAGACCTCTGTTTCCGTGTCGCTGCCGTCGAGCTCCGTCGGACTAGAGCAGCACCGGACCAGCAGGACTGTGCCCTTCCTCTCCATCCTCCCCTCTATTTTCCTCTTGCTCCCCGGCAACGCTCTCTCTCAGATTCTCTCATCTCTCTCGTTTCTCTTCATAGGGACCGACGCCATGGATGCCCATGCTCTACCCCGAGTCCACCACCGCTGTTGTTTCGCGTCAGATCCGGCCGGGGACCGCCGGATCTCGCCGCCTCCGCCATGGACCACCCATCCCCAGACCTCCTCCGCGCTGCCTTGCCTCAGCCGCGCCCCGTCTGTTGCGCCTTCGCCATGTCCCTGCCGCTGCGTCCAAGCCCCAGCGGTGCCGTGGCCTCGCCTCTGCATCAAACATATGAACAAAGCTGCCGCTGCCTTCTTCGTCAGTTTCAGGACGGGAATGCTTGACCCATCGTGTTGACCGCGCCACGCCAGCGCATGGCCCAGCGCCCCTTCCAGCCTCCCTCTCCACCGAACCGGGCCGAAGCCCATGGGTGAGCTGCCCCCCAGCGCCTGCTCCTGTTTGGCCCTGTTCAAGTTTCGACCCGATGCATGTTTTTCCTCTGCTGCGTTTTTTGCATTTTTCCAGGAGTTTACAGTTTTGCAGAAAACCCCTTCATGATCATGCATTTAATAACTAATTAACCATGCATCATATGTAAATAATTTATATATGAAAAATGCTTAGAATTTGATCTAGTTTCATAATATGCCACTTTCATCCATGTTAAAAATGTTAAACTTGTTGTTTGCTTTAATTTGCTCAAATGCCATGCTAAAATGATTTAATTCATAACTAATTAACCGTAACTCGGATTTAAATAAAATATATATGTAACTTGCTTGTAAAAATGTCTAGTTTAACATGGTGGCATTACTTTGCATGTTTAACCACTCTAAAATATGGTTTAGGGAAGAACAGTACCAAATCAAAAATATGCACATGAGGATTTTCCGGAATTGTTGTTTATTATTTCTGGCCTCATTTAAACTTGCCTAAATAGTTAGTTTAATTATGCTTCACCTCTTCCCATGCTTAACAACATTTAATATTGTTGGGTACATAAACGAGAGTGAACTAAATGTTTGAAATGTGGTGTTTCGTCAATATGCAACTCGTTGCATATTGTGCTCCACTTAACTTGTAGTATTGTTTGTGCACTTTGCCATGCCATGCCTCTTTAAACAGGACGTGCATCATACTTGGTTGCGAATCATGCCATGTTTATGTGATGGTTGTTTACTATGTTGCTTGCTTCTTTCCGGGTTGTTTCTCTCGTTAGCTTCGGTTTCGTTCCGGAGTTGTGAGGATTCGTTCGACTACGTCCGTTTGTCTTCTTCATGGACTCGTTCTTCTTCATTGCGGGATCTTTGGCAAGATGACCATACCCTCGAAATCACTTCTATCTTTGCTTGCTAGTTGTTCGCTCTATCGCTATGCCGCGCTACCTACCACTTGTTGTATCATGCCTCCCATATTGCCATGTCAAGCCTCTAACCCACCTTTCCTAGCAAACCGTTGTTTGGCTATGTTACCGCTTTTGCTCAGCCCCTCTTATAGCGTTGCTAGTTGTAGGTGAAGATGAAGTTGGTTCCATGTTGGAACATGGATATTTTGGAATATCACAATATCTCTTATTTTAATTAATGCACCTATATACTTGGTAAAGGGTGGAAGGCTCGACCTTATGCCTGGTGTTTTGTTCCACTCTTGCTGCCCTAGTTTCTGTCATACCGGTGTTATGTTCCTTGATTTTGCGTTCCTTACGCGGTTGGGTGTTATGGGAACCCCTTCACAGTTCGCTTTGAATAAAACTCCTCCAGCAAGGCCCAACCTTGGTTTTAACATTTTCCACCTAAGCCTTTTTCCCTTGGGAGTCGTGCTCCCGAGGGTCATCTTTATTTTAACCCCCCGGGCCAGTGCTCCTCTGAGTGTTGGTCCAAACTAGAGCACCGTGCGGGACCGTCCCTTGGCAACTTGGGTTATGTTGGTACCTGTACGCTTTGCTCATCCGGTGTGCCCTGAGAACGAGATATGTGCAGCTCCTATCGGGATTTGTCAGCACAGTCGGGTGGTCTTGCTGGTCTTGTTTTACCATTGTCGAAACGTCTTGTAACTGGGATTCCGAGCCTGATCGGGTCTTCCCGGGAGAAGGAATATCCTTCGTTGACCGTGAGAGCTTGTGATGGGCTAAGTTGGGACACCCCTGCAGGGTATAAACTTTCGAGAGCCGTGCCCGCGGTTATGTGGCAGATGGGAATTTGTTAATGTCCGGTTGTAGAGAACTTGACACTTGACTTAATTAAAATACATCAACCGTGTGTGTAGCCATGATGGTCTCTTTTCGGCAGAGTCCGGGAAGTGAACACGGTTTGGGTTATGTATGAACGTAAGTAGTTTCATGATCACTTCTAGCTTCTCGACTGTTGCGTTGCTTCTCTTCTCGCTCTAATTTGCATATGTTAGCCACCATTTTTGCTTAGTGCTTGCTGCAGCTCCACCTCATTACCCCTTTCCTACCCATAAGCTTAAATAGTCTTTATCTCGCGGGAGTGAGATTGCTGAGTCCTCGTGACTCACAGATTCTACCAAACAGTTGCAGGCGCCGACGATACCAGTGCAGGCGACGCAACCGAGCTCAAGTGAGAGTTCGATGAGGAACTTGGTCGTTACTATGTTTCCTTTCCTGATGATTAGTAGTGGAGCCCAGTTGGGACGATCGGGGATCTAGCATTTGGGGTTATCTTCTTTTCATTTGGTTATGACAGTAGTCGGTCTATGTGTGTATCTTGAATGATGTATGTTTAATTTAAGTATTGCGTGATGTGGCGATTGTAAGCCAACTCTCTTTATCCCATTCTTGTTCATTACATGGGATTGTGTGAAGATGACCCTTCTTGCGACAAAACCTACAATGCGGTTATGCCTCTAAGTCGTGCCTCGACACGTGAGAGATATAGCCACATCGTGAGTCCAGTGGTTGTGGTACCCAGACATTCTGAGTATGTGTTCACTGACAGAACTATTCTCCTCCATTTTGCAGCTATAGAACTGGTTGGAGACTTCATATCTCTCAACTCGAGCATTTGCTTGAAATATTAACTTCAACTCTTGGAACATCTCATATGCTCCATGACGTTCAAAATATCTTTGAAGTCCCGACTCTAAGCCGTAAAGCATGGCACACTGAACTATCGAGTAGTCATCAACACACGATTGCCAGGCATTCACAATGTCTGCAGTTGCTGGCGTGGGTGGTACACCTAGCGGTGCTTCCAGGACGTAATTCTTCTGTGCAGCAATGAGGATAATCCTCAAGTTACGGATCCAGTCCATGTAGTTGCTACCATCATCTTTCAACTTAGCTTTCTCTAGGAACGCATTAAAATTAAGGGAACAGTAGCACGGGACATTGATCTACAACAACATAGATATTCAAATACTATCAGGTACTAAGTTCATGATAAATTAAAGTTCAATTAATCATATTACTTAAGAACTCCCACTTAGATAGACATCCCTCTAGTCATCTAAATGATCACATGATCCATATCAACTAAACCATGTCCGATCATCACGTGAGATGGAGTAGTTTTCAATGGTGAACATCACTATGTTGATCATATCTACTATATGATTCACGTTCGACCTTTCGGTCTCAGTGTTCCGAGGCCATATCTGCATAAGCTAGGCTCGTCAAGTTTAACCCGAGTATTCTGCACGTGCAAAATTGGCTTGCACCCGTTGTATGTGAACGTAGAGCTTATCACACCCAATCATCATGTGGTGTCTCAGCACGATGAACTGTAGTAATGGTGCATACTCAGGGAGAACACTCATACCTTGAAATTTAGTGAGGGATCATCTTATAATGCTACCGCCGTAGTAAGCAAAATAAGATGCATAAAGGATAAACATCACATGCAATCAAAATATGTGACATGATATGGCCATCATCATCTTATGCCTTTGATCTCCATCTCCAAAGCATCGTCATGATCTCCATTGTCACCGGCTTGACACCTTGATCTCCATCGTAGCATCGTTGTCGTCTCGCCAACTATTGCTTCTACGACTATCGCTACTGCTTAGTGATAAAGTAAAGCAATTACATGGCGATTGCATTTCATACAATAAAGCGACAACCATAAGGCTCCTGCCAGTTGCCGATAACTTTTACAAAACATGATCATCTCATACAACAATTTATATCTCATCACGTCTTGACCATATCACATAGCAGCATGCCCTGCAAAAACAAGTTAAACGTCCTCTACTTTCTTGTTGCAAGTTTTACGTGGCTGCTACGGGCTTCTAGCAAGAACCGTTCTTACCTACGCATCAAAACCACAATGATTTTTCGTCAAGTGTGATGTTTTAACCTTCAACAAGGACCGGCCGTAGTCAAACTTGATTCAAGTAAAGTTGGAGAAACAGACACCCGCCAACCACTGATGTCGCTTGAAGCTACGTCGGTATTTCCCCAAAGAGGAAGGGATGATGCAGCACAGTGGCGGTAGGTATTTCCCTCAGATATGAAACCAAGGTTATCGAACCAATAGGAGAACCAAGCAACACAACATAAACAGCTCCTGCACACAGATAACAAATCCTCGCAACCCGGCGTGTTAAAGGGGTTGTCTATCCCTTCCGGGGTACGACGCCTCAAGATAGGCAAACGGACGTGAGATAGATTTGTAGTAAACTGATAGATCAAACGCCAAATAAAATAAATAAGAATAAATTGCAGCAAGGTATTTTTGTATTTTTGGTTTAATAGATCTGAAAATAAATGCAAGGAAAAAGTAGATCGCAAAGGCAAATATATGAGAAAGAGACCCGGGGTCGTAGGTTTCACTAGTGGCTTCTCTCGAGAAAAATAGCAAATGGTGGATGAACAAATTACTGTTGGGCAATTGATAGAACTTCAAATACTCATGATGATACCCAGGCAATGATCATTATATAGGCATCACGTACAAGATTAGTAGACCAACTCCTGCCTGCATCTACTACTATTACTGCAGACATCGACCGCTATCCAGCATGCATCTAGTGTATTAAGTTCATGGAAAAGCCTAGTAATGCAATAAGAATGATGACATGATGTAGACAAGATCTATCTATGTAGAGATAGACCCCATCATTTTATCCTTAGTAGCAACGATACATACGTGTCGGTTCCCTTTCTGTCACTAGGATCAAGCACGGTAAGATCGAACCCACTAGAAATCACCTCTTCACATTGCAAGATAAATAGATCAAGTTGGCCAAAAAACCCAAATATTAGAAAAGAAATACGAGGCTATAAGAGATCATGCACAAAAGAGATCAAAGAAACTCAAATACTTCATGGATATAAAAAGATAGATCTGATCATAAACTCAAAGTTCATCGATCCCGACAAACACACCGCAAAAGAGTTACATCATATGGATCTCCAAGAGACCATTGTATTGAGAATTCAGAGAGAGAGAGAAAGACATCTAGCTACTAACTACGGATACGAAGGTCTACAAAGAACTACTCACGGATCATCGGATAGGCACCAATGGAGGTGGTGAACCCCATCCGAGATGGTTTCTAGATTGGATCTGGTGGTTCTGGACTCTGCGGCGGCTGGATGAATATTTCGTCGATTCCTCAAGAGTTATGGAAATATTGGGGTATTTATAGAGCAAAGAGGCGGTCCGGGGGCACCCGAGGTGGGCACAACCCACCAGGGCGCGTCTGGGCCTCCTGGCGCGCCCTGGTGGGTTGTGCCTCCCTCGGGGGACCCCCTAGGCGCAGCTAGGGCCCGTTGTGTTCCTTCTGGCCCATAAAAATTCTCCGTTAAGTTTCGTGGCATTTGAACTCCGTCTCATATTGATTTCCTACGATGTAAAAAACATGCAGAAAACAGCAACTGGCACTTGGCACTATGTCAATAAGTTAGTGCCAAAAAATGATATAAAATGACTATAAAATGGTTATAAAACATCCAAGTGCAAAAATTATAGATATGTTGGAGACGTATCAGCATCCCCAAGCTTAACTCCTACTCGTCCTCGAGTAGGGAAGTGATAAAAACATAATTTTTGATGTGGAATGCTGCCTATCATGTCATATCATATTTCTTTCTTTATAGCATGGACATTTGGACTTTTATATTGTTCAAAGCAATAGTTTAGTTTTGACATGATAATTTAAATACTCAAGCATATCAACAAGCAACCATGTCTTTCAAAATATCAACGCTAAAGTAAGTTATCCCTAGCCCATCTTACTTAACCATTGATCCATTCGTGAGACACACTCGAATATTAGTTACACCCAATACTTAAGTACGATCATATTGCCTCTTAGTTGGTGCTTTTGTAAGAGAAGATGGAGACTCAAATAAAAAATAAAAATTGCATAAAGTAAAAGAAAGGCCCTTCGCAGAGGGAAGTAGGGATTTGTAGAGGTGCCAGAGCTCAAAGAGAAAAACTTAGAGATAAAAGCATTTTGGGAGGTGTATCCATCCCACCAACGAAAACGACTTAGAGTTCCCAACCCTTTCCATGCTAGATATATCATAGGCGGTTCCGAAATAGAAAATAAAGTTTATTCCTTTTTCCACCATACTTTCACTTTCCATGGCTAGCCGTATCCACGGTTGCCCTCCATACCAACACTTTCCAAGGAATTTATTATTTGACAACATAAAGTAAATTCATTTTTCATTTCGGGACTGGGCATCCCTAACACCTTTGCCTTACTCTCGTGCAATGACAAGTGAATAAGCACTCATCTTGAGAATAACACATCTAGCATGGAAAATATTAGCCACCCCTCACCGCTCCGCGAGCGAAACAAATACACAAAAGAGAAGTTTATTTTGAAAATTAGAGATGGCACATACAAATTTGCTTAGAATGGCAAAAGAATACCGCATATAGGTAGATATAGTGGACTCATGTGGCAAAACTGGTTGAAAGGTTTTTGGATGCACAAGTAGAGGTCATACTTAGTGCAAAATGAAGGCTAGCAAAAGATTGAGAAGCGACCAACCAAGAAACGAATAGTCTCATAAGCAAGCATTAAGCATAAATAACACCGAATAATGCACCACAAGTAGGACATAATTTCATTGCATGACTATTGACTTTCGTACTTGCATAGGGAATCACAAACCTTAACACCAATATTCTTACTAAAGCATAATTACTCATCAACATAACACACATATCACATCATCATATCTCAAAACTACTACTAAGAATCAAGTTTATTTTTTCCAGTGATCTTCATGAAAGTTTTTATTATATCCTTCTTGGATATCTATCACTTTGGGACTAATTTTCATGTGTTGCTTTTCATAAGCTCAAACAAATATAAGTGAAGATCATGAGCATAATATTTCTTTCTCTCAAATTAATTTAAGTGAAGCAAGAGAGAATTTCTTCAAAATTTTACTAACTCTCAAATAAATCTAAGTGAAGCAAGAGAGTATTTCTTCAAAAATATTAAAGCACACCGTGCTCAAAAAGATATAAGTGAAGCATCAGAGCAAGTCCACAGCTCATAAAAATTTAAGTGAAGCAAAGAGAGCAATTCTAACAAGTCATGACATAATTTTGGCTCTCTCAAATAGGTGTCTCCAGCAAGGGATCAAGACGCTCCAGGAAAAACACATATTATGTGACGAATAAAAATATAGCTTCGAGTAAAATACCGATGGTCGTTAGAAGAAAGAGGGGATGCCACTCGGGGGCATCCGCAAGCTTAGTTGGTTGCACATCTTTGGATAATAACTTGGGATGCCGGGGCATCCCCAAGCTTAGGCTCTTCTATCCTTTATTCCTTCATCCATAGTAAGATAACCCAAAACTTGAAACTTCAATCACACAGAACTCAACAAAACCTTCGTGAGATCCGTTAGTAAAAGAAAGAAAATCACTACTATAAGTACTATACCAAACCAATTCATATTTTGTTTTTGCATTATATCTACTGTATTCCAACTTTTCTATGGCAAAAACTCATCAAAGAAAACCATAGAGCCATCAAAATAAGCACACAACGCAAAGAAAACAGAATCTGTCAAAACAGAACAGTTTGTAGCAATCTGACTATTTCGAAAACTTCTGGAACTCCAAAATTCTGAAAAATTAGGAAGACCTGAGAAATTTGTATATTAGTCTTCTGCAAAAAGAATTGGTATTTTATCACGCTCTGGTAAAAAATTAGAATTGTTTTCATGAGCGCAAAAGTTTCTGTTTTTCAGCAAGATCAAACAACTATCACTCAAGAAGATCCTAAAGGCTTTACTTGGCACAAACACTAGCTAAAACACAAAAAACACAATCATAAAAGTAGCATAATTGTGCTAACACTCAAGAATAGAAAGCAAAAAGCAAAAATAAATTTTATTCATTGGGTTGCCTCCCAACAAGCGCTGTAGTTTTACGCCCTTAGCTAGGCATAAAGCAAGGATCTAAGTTTCGTCATCTTTCTTCTTAATTTTCTTAGAGCTATTTTCATCATGGGGTTTTGTGAACACAACATAAAACATATTATCCATAGAAACCTTAGCGTTCCTAAGTTGGTGTTCATCATAACCTTTTTGATTTCCCGCAACAATCCAAGAGTAATGCTGATTGACATTATTGAAAACTTGTTGGATTATATCTAAAATGGGGGCTTCCTTTTTGAGATTTTCATCAAAGATTTTATTATCCCCAAGAAAATGTCTTAAAGCATAGTCACTATTATAAAGAATTTCATCTATCACAGGTTTTTCATGATACATACCATAAAAATCAAAGATTTCCCTAGCTTCCCGTATTATGTAGTCAAACTCATTCATAAGAACGAGAGTGGCCAACTTTTTAGCCCTAGGATTCTTTATAACGGGAAGCTCAAAAAACAATATTTGCAAAGTAGGATGGGTACGAATAAATTTACTTTCAAGTTTCAGAACTAGTGCTGAAATAGCATCCGCATAAGATCTAGTAGTCTTAAGTATAGGAGCATCATCAAGACTTAGATTTCCCACGCAATTGAAAAATTCTTCGATATGTTCTTTTCCCATAACGTTCCCTTGCCCCAAGATAAAAGTTTTAGCATCCAGATTGCCCGTACGTCCAATCTTAGGAGTTAGGCCATCATCTGTTGGTGCCATACCGAAATCACTCATGACTGCAAGCAAAGAAAAGATCTGACGAGAAAACGGCAAACGAAAAAGAGAGGCGAATAAAACGGCAAATTTTTGTGAAGTGGGGGAGAGGAAAACGAGAGGTAAATGGCAAATAATGTAAATTGCAAGAAGATGAGATTTCTGATTAGGAACCTGGTATATGTTGAAGATCCTCCCCGGCAACAGCACTAGAAAATTCCTTTTGATGTCGCTTCACTACAAAAAAATACACTTCAGTGATGATACGTGTTTGTCACAGTAGGTCACGTTTTCTGTCATGCATGTACATCCATGACAAATTTATGACAGAATCAAGATACTCATACCTGTGCTGTCGTAGAAGTGTTCCATGACATTACCAAAATTATCATCACGGAAGTGTCCATTTCCATGATGATAAATCGCGCGTCACAGAAGTGCTTTCGTCAAGGGTGACCGACACGTGGCATCCACCGTCACGGAACGCCGTTAAGCTATCGGGTCCGGTTTTGGATCCGATAACCCGTTAACAGCCCCGACCAACGGGGATTTTCCACGTGTAAAATCATCATTGGCTGGAGGAAACACGTGTCGGCTCACCGTTGGGACAGACGTCATCCACTCATTGGACCCAAAGCGCCTATGATACGTCGACACGTGGCACGGCCCAACAGAGGCCCATTCCTGTGAAAAGGCTGGCCCATTTGACTTGGTCAAAAGGTGGCGGGCCGGCCCACGGCAAGCCTGTTAACGGCCTGTTCGCATATAGCCCATTTACAGCCCGCTAACCCAGGGCCCGTTTACGACCTATCCGAATTAGGCCCAGTAGCGTCATCTGGGCTGTCCAATATAATTCCAGCCCATTTTAACTTCCGGCCCATGTATGGCCCATGATGTCTTTTGGCCCATATGAGGCCCTTAGTAACCCTCGGCCCATTAACGGCCCGTGGTAAAAATGGCTCGTAAAAAACAGTGTATCACTTTATACCCATTAACGGCCCGTGGTAAAACTGGCCCGTAATAAACAGTGTATCACTTTATACCCATTAACGGCCCATTATTCCGTTGGGCCGTTTCCAGCCCATGTTATATTTCGGCCTTCTCAGGGCCCATTTATTCTTGGGCTCATTTCCAGCATTCAGTTACTTACGGCCCGTTACTGTCATTTTCTGCTTGTGGGCCAAATTCATCCCATGCTTACAGTCGGACCGTTTGTGGCCCGTTAATACGTTGGGCCGTTTTCATAGCGTCATCAAATACGGCTGATTAACGACGGCCCATTATGGTCGGCCCATGAACGGACGATTCCAACTCTAGCCCGTTTACGACCATAAAGCGGTATGTTATTGGCCCAAGTTTGGGCAATCAATCATACGGCCTGTATAAGGCCCATTGATGATACGACACGTAGAAGGCCCATTGATGATATGGCCCGTAGAAGGCCCATTGTTTCTACGCCCCGTAGAAGGCCCATTGTTTCTACGGCCCGTAGAAGGCCCAGTGTCACTACAGTAAATATGTAGCCCATGGTTATTGTGGCCTAGTTTTAAAAAATAAGTTATTGCGGCCACTAGCAAACCACGGAAAAAGAACAACACTGACTACAAGCAAACAAATAAACAAGACAACAAGGAAATAAATAAGCAAGCAACTTATGCTAGGCTATCACGGCTATTACACATATTACATCCACTGGGCATCAAAGTTTGCCACCAGTGAAAATATAGGGAACAAAGCAGCATATCATATACACTGGTTGTCGAAGTTGGCGACCAGTGCAAATAAACGCCGCAGCAAAACAAGTCCAGAACTGAAACCACTTCAGAAGATCTCAAGAAACAATATCCTGGGTACCCATAATGCTGGCAAGATGCTTAGCAAGCTTATTAACTTTCTCTTGTTTGGCGCTTAAATCCTCCAGCGCTTGCTATTGTACCAAAAAGTATGCATCTGAATTCTGCAGGGACTTCCTCAGTCCTTCAGCTTCCTGTCGCAACACATCTGATCGATGTCTTTCAACTTGAAGCTGAGACTCAAGAAGACGAACTGATTCAGGCAGCGAGTTCGAAGAGCTTGTGCCAGCAGTAGTGGCCAGTAACTCGAACACTACATTAAGACAGGACTTCTGGGTTCTCTCACTGTCGTCAAGGTAGTTTTTATCAGCTTTCTTGGAGACCAACAGGGATGTCTCACTATCTTGAACCTTATATGCATTACTTCCTTCACCATTGCACAATGGGGTATTGTTCTCCAATATTTTGTCCGCATTCTAAAAGAGAAACAAGCAGACACGTCACAGGTTAACCATGTTGTATATGAAACTCATTTGGTTAAATCAGTTCAGTAGTAAAGTGCACAGGATAACAACATGAAACAAACATATATCTATGTACCATGGTCACTTTATGGTCTAAATCATTCTAGTTTTTGTTGCCAAATCAAGATAGAGATACAGTTCAAATAATATTTGTTCAAGACAAAGCAGAATAGACAGAATATAAGTGTGGGAAACTATAGAGACACTTGTAATGTGCATGACATGAGAACATAACTGTTTATTCAATTGAAACTGAAATCAATATAGAGCAAGTTACAACAGAAAACCAGTTAAAGAAACAAGTTTAAAACATACCTGTTGCGCCATTGGAGTTTCAATTCCATCCTTCAAATTTGAAAATAGTTGGTCTGAGTAAATACAGTGATGCAAGAGCAAAGGAGTATGAACCATAGCTACAGAACCTGACCTGAGAACAATTCTTCTTCTCCTTTAAGCGTTGAGTTGGGATTCGGAGTGGTGGTCCTCATGCTTTGGGCACTGCAGTTCCCTTACTAACTGCTCGTGTTTGGGTGCTCTGTGGTGGAGACGGTGCTGTTTCAACTAGAACTGGGTTACTATCTGCTGGGGTTGGGGTTAGAAGGGGTGTAGCTGGTTCTCTGTCCAACTGGGTAGGGGTACAATCTGCGAGGGTCTGGGTTATGTGTGGTGGGGCTGGTTCTTGGGCATGTACACCGTGGTTCTATCCGCATCAACTGGTAGCACTATCTTTTCTAAAGACCGTGTTGTTACTCCCTTAGATACTGCCATCACCCTCTCCAATTCAAATGGCTGATAAACAAGAAAAGTAATTGAATGTACAGACATTGTATGTTAGACAGGTGCAATGGATAGTGGGGAATAAAAGAGGGCATGAAATAATTCACATTTATGTTTTCTAACCAAACAGGATAGCATGACACAATTTCACATATATGATGGCTAACTAAACAGGATAGCATGATACAATTTCACATTATGATGGCTAACTAAAAAAGATGGAAAGACATAGTTCAAAATATGATGACTATGTAAACAGGATGACATGATATAACTATATAATGTGTTTATTAAATAGGTTGGCATGCCATAATTCACATACATGCCGCCTATGGAAACATGATAGCATGATATAATTCCCGGATAGAATGACATAATTCAAAATATGATGACTGTAAACACTAAATAGGATGAGATGATATAACTATATGATGTCTTTATTAAATGAGTTGCCATGCCATAATTCAGATAGATGTTGTGTATGTAAACATGACGGCATGATATAATTCAAATATATGATTTATATTGTAAGCAAGTAAGCAGATGGCAATCCATATATGATGTAAAAACTAAGCAATGCAAGACAACATGCATGACATGGGTAATATAACCCTGCCAAGTTTGAGCATAGACCTCAGGGGGGAAATAGGACTGGTCATCAGTCTCTGAATCCTCCTTTGAGGAGCTCTCTGTATCCAGCAAGATGCACTACAAAAAAAGACACATCTGTGACATTTTGGGCCGAACGAAAATCTTTTCAGTCATACTTATGACACTTCTATGACGATAATTGTGACAAAACCCAGTATCATCATAGATGTGGTGGGGTCCTACTTCTATGACAAAAAATCATGACAGAAAATGGGCTTTTCATCCTGGGCGGGCCGGAGACGCAACTGCATGACATTCATTGGGCCGTCCATGACGGAAAAAACCGTGGTAGAAGCGACGGCGCGGAAAATATCGGGGAGTCCCCGGTTACGGTGGGTGGTCGGGGGCCGAGCAATGCGCGTTTCTCTCGTACGTATGCGCGTGTGTGCGAGGCGTTGGGATCTAACTGAACCTGAGCGAGGCGTTGGGCTCTAACTGAACCCGAGCGATTGCACTGCAGGCTACGCGTTACTGAACTCGAGAGATCGATCGATGGCTGTTAACTGAACCCGATCGAGCGATTCCTTCGCTACTGCTGCTAACTGAAGCCGATCGATGCTGCCTCTGGATGAACAGTGAGCGTTGCTGGGGGGTTTTGATGAAAAGTTCCCGGTCGGGGTGGATGAACAGGACCCCATGGCGTTTCCTCTGGATGAACAGTGAGCGTTGCTGGGAGGTTTGGATGAACAGTTCCCGGTGGGGGTGGATGAACAGGACCCCGATCGTTCGAGCCGGTTGGGGCTGGATGAACAGGACCCCGTGGAGGGCAGGATGAACAGGACCACCCCGTGGAGGGAAGGATGAATAGTAGACGGTGGAGGGGAGGATGAACAGTAGCCCGTGGAGGGGTGGTTGAATAGGAGCCCGTGGAGAGGGCTGGTTGAACAGTAGCCGGTGGAGTAGCGCGCGGTGGAGGCTGGATGAACAGTCGCAGGTGGAGGCTGCAGGAGGTCGATGGTGGATGAACATTAGCCCGTGGAGGCTGGAGGGGGTCGACGGTGGAGATGAACAGTATCCCGTGGAGTCCCGTTTTGCGGTACGCCACACCCCTCCCGATGAACAGGACCCCCGTTTCAACCGTAGGAGGTTCGTTTTCTCCGTTTTGCGGTACGCCAGACCCCTCCCGATGAACAGGATCCCGTTTCGAACATGGACGGTTGAACACAAGGCCGTTTCCTCCATTCTGCGGTACACCAGGCCTCGTTTCCATCGGTTGTTCCGTCCAAGCCGGTTGGCTCCCACGCGTTTCGTTTCCTCCCGATGAACACGACGCATTCCGTTGCCTCCCCATGAACACGACGACGACGCTGTTTCTCCGTTCTGACCCAGCCATGTACACGAGCCCTGGCCGTACGTACGCGCGAGTAGGCGTTCGAGACCCCACCCGTATGTACGTACGTGGTCGTATTTACTTTCTTGCACCCTAGCCACTGTACGTACGTGTACATGCTACGTGCGCGCCTCTACTACGACATGTGCGTGCCTCTACATCGACCAGTATGTACGTACATGTTCTCGACCAGAATGACAACACTACGTACGCTTCGACCAGGTGGGTCCCGACTGTCAGGCACTTCCTTGCGTGCGAAGATGTAGCTGGTGGGTCCCAGCAGTCAGGGGGAAATGTTTTTTTCGCAAAATACGGTGGCCCGTCCGGTGGGTCCCCCCTGTCAGGTGGAGGAATAATTATTTTGCGCATAATAAGGAGGCACTTCCTTGCTGCGGTCGTGGACCCAGCTGTCAGCCTCTCCACGACAGTACTCTTCCAATGGAAGTCGTTCCTTGACCACGTTGACCACGCCGCGCCGAGAGCACCAGGGCGGTGGACGACGGCGAGGCCTAGGAAGGGGACGACGCGGAGTCGGGGAAGACGCGGCAGTGGAAGCCCGCGCGGAGAGGAGTATGAGGGTTCACTGGTTCAGCTGTGGTGTGAGGCTGCCGTCGCCGCAGGGCCTAGCCAGAGGTGGGAATAGTAGGGGGCGGTGAGGCCTCCGCAGCAGCACAGCCGGCCATGGGAGGCAGGAGCATGCAGCACGACCGGCGCTGCTTTGGGCGGCTAGAGCAACAAGACCAGAGGTTGAAGAAGCACTACGGCCATTGGATGGACATCGTACGGTCACTGAAGCTAGAATCGTTCATATTGACTAAGTTGACAAAGCACTCAGTCCCCGTCAACTTAGTAGGCCCACAAGTCAGCCTCCCACCAAGGTGGGTCCCAAGCAGCAAGGGGAGTATTCATTTTTTTGTGTGTAATAAGAAGGCACTTCCGATGGCTCCGAGCTGATAGCGGGGGAAACGTTTTTTCGTGCAATACGGTGGCCCGTCCGGTGGGTCCCAGCAGTCAGGGGGCAAATGTTTTTTTCCGCAAAATACGGTGGCCTGTCCGGTGGGTCCCTGCTGTCAGGTGGAGGAATCATTATTTTCCGCGTAATAAGGAGGCACTTCCTTGCTGCCGTCGTGGACCCAGCTGTCAGCCTCTCCACGTATAGTCCACGTCCGATGGAAGCTGTTCCTTGACCACGTTCACCACGCCGCGCCAAGAGCAGCAGGGCGGTGGACGACGGCGAGGCCTAGGAAGGGGATGACGCGGAGCCGGGGAAGACGCGGCAGTGGAAGCCCGCGCGGAGAGGAGTACGAGGGTTCACTGGTTTGGCTGCGGAGTGAGGCTATCGTCGCCGTGGAATAACAGGAGGTGTGGGTGAGTAGAGGGATGGCCTGGCCAGCGGTGGGAGTAGTAGGGGGTGGTGAGGCCTCCGCGGCATCACAACCGGCCATGGGAGGCAGGAGCACGCGGCACGACCGGGCGCTCCTTTGGACGGCTGGAGCAAGAAGACTAGAGGTTGAAGAAGCACTACGGCCGTTGGATGGACATCGTCCGGTCACTACAGCTAGAATCGTTCATATTGACTAAGTTGACAAAGCCCTTGGTACGCGTCAACTTAGTAGGCCCACAGGTCAGCTTCCGAAACGGTGCGCCCCAGATGTCAGGGGGAGGAATCATTTTTTGGGCGGGTGAAGCTAGAATATCTGAGATTGAAGAAGAAGCACGGCATCCGTTGGATGGACATCCAACGGCCACTGCTGCTAGAACCGTGTGTTGACTATAATAAGTTGACAAAGCCTTGCATACGCGTCAACTTTTTTTAGGGGACGCGTCAACTTAGTAGGCCCACAAGTGTGTGGGAGAGAACATATAGCCCATTTGCGATTTGTAAGAATGTACAACCCATTTTTGAATTCTAATGGAATTTACTACAGCCCATTTACAGTTTGTTAAAAGTACATCCCATTTTCTAGCTAGGACAACGATTAATAATTTCAACCAACCGTTCAAGACAGAATTCAATAAAAATTTCCCACATTTTGATGGGATCCGAAATATTTTTATCCCGAAATTTCTAGTCAGATTAAATATAAGTTTGTATTACGAAAAAATCTAACGAAACATTGCGCGCGCAACAATTAAAAATTAAGATTTTCACCATAAATAATATTTTAGAAACTAATTCCGTGCTTGGTGCATTTTTTATAGTTACTACCCAGTTTTTATAATTACATCCCATTTATTATTTTTAAATCCCATTTTCCTTTTAAGCCTAATGCATCCCTTCTAGGAAAGATTTGTAGCCCAGCGGGGCGGAGAATAACAAGTTGACCTTGCCTGGGTATTCCTAAAAAAACATATAGCTGGGCTAGCCATTTTCATCTTGAAAAAAATTAATATCTGGGCTGGATATCTGTCCTGGGCTAGACGGGCCACAGCCCGCCCAGTTAATACCCTGCTCTCCTCTTAACAACAACGAAAACATCGCCAAGAAAAACTCTGCAGTGCTCACGCCTCAAAAACACAAATACTGCTCGAGCTGCTTGGTCCCAGCTGTCGGCCGCACCTTGTGCAATTCTCTCGTTTATTGACTACATAGGTTGACAATGGTGTGGGACCGTGATGTCAGGAAACCAGGAGGAAGCAAAAAAATTATAGTTGTACATAATAAGGAGGCACTTGCTTACGTACGGCTATGGCCCTAGTGGGTCCCTACTGTCAACCAGTCAAAATAAAGTCATCTCCTGAATCCTCATGTTCATTGACCATGTTAACAATGCTCGGCGCCACGATGAGCGCAACAACTCGAAGGATGATGGAGAGGGCCTCGCGGGCCCTACAAATGGTCTGATACAGCGCTCGCTGCTCATTTAGGAAGCCAGGATCATCGGACACCTATGAGCACCTTCGAGAGACTGAGACGGCATGAAACGGTAAGGCCGCGCTTGGGAGCTCTGGTTTATTTCACAACTGTATTAAGATACAAGTGTAATTTACTCGTCATCGGAAACAACGCGTAAAATACAGGCGTAATGAAACCGAGGGCCCGAGGTCTGTAAGTAAAACCGGCGGGTTACGCGTGTAATTTGAGAGACCGGTGTATATTTTACTAGTCGAAATCGACCAACCAAGTGCTTCGCCCGAGACCATCTGCTTTTATTTACAAGCGTGAGTTTTACAAGCGGTTTTGGCTGGAAAACGACGATCCAATCACGGCCTAAGATGATGAGTTGGTCGGAAGATCATATGGTTTCACGTCTAACCTACCCGACTTGTCGTATAGGCTATGAATGAAACATAAGACGATGAACTTCTTAGGCACGGAAACAACAAAAGAGGATGATCTTCCTAACAAGAAAATCACTGGCATTAGATCGACATGCAAAACAATACGAAGCATTATTCTCAGGAGGCACGATGAACAGCTCATGATGCCGCATGCCACAACATTCCAAACTCAACTTTGCAATCAAACACAAGGCCTGGCATTACATAGACAATATTCAGAACAAACTCTTAAAATATCTTACATAAGTCAACATTCATCTGACTATGCATCTCATCAGAGTAAATATTTACTCCTGAACTGAAGACAAGAATAGGAAAAAATGATCGACGTTGCTCACAGCAAAGGGCATCCCACTCAAAAATATCAAATGCATGTCTTCTGGCTAACATCAATCAGCAAAAATTGACAAGGTTTTCCAATTCCGATATATTAAACTAATGTAAACTTTGACAAGCTTTTCCCATTCAAAATATGTAATGCCTATGATTGTGGAACGGGCAGGGTTTGTCATCAGTTTGTCATCTCATAGTCCGGTGGCTCAAGGTGACGACGAATGATTGAGAACCATTCAATGTATTGTGCATGATGAAGTATTATTATGGAGGACACGAACCATCTGAATATTTTGTGTAGTTCCACTAAAATCAAGTTGAGCATCCCTGTGGATTTCGTATCTATATGCTGCCAGAAAACAAAGACACGTCAGCACACACATGAATATTGGCCCCAGTGTCAACCCACCAATCGGTGGACTACAAACTGAAAGTACGATAAACAGATTACCATACCCAGATGCCCCATCATTGTTGCTTAGAGTGACGTTGACAGACTTGGAGTCCTGTCCTGGCTTCTTGGTACTTGTTTGAGCACTTGTTTGCCCAGTGTTCCTCCGAACCACAAGTAAAGCAGCCATCTCTGCAGACTAGTCATGTCACCAGCATCTACTAATACTCTATAAAGCTTCTCGATCATTCCTTGTGTAATGTAGCGCAAACAGTGACTGCTTCTTTCTGCAAAGTGGTAAGACCAACTGGACCCACTAATGCAGCAGTTTGCCTTAGACACATTGGCTCCTTTTGTGCAGTTCAACTAAAATCAAAGTCGGAATAAAACCGAGCTTTAATTTTGATATCCCTGTAAGCAACAAAAGGTATAAGGGAAACAATTACTGAGAAATAACGGTTGATGACTTGTACTCCGAGAAGAAAAACATCTACTGATCTACCTTATCTTAATGGGAAACAAAGAAGGAGAGTAGCAATTTTCAATCAGTGTGATTCATTCATAGTAACTGAGACATTATCTTAACAATGCCTTTTTTCAACATGTATAAAGAACGACAAAGCAGAAAAGTATCATTCCTAAAACAATGCGACTGATTCATTTTAACATAGACATTATCTTAACAATACCTTGGTTAAACATGTAGAAAGAACTACAAAGCAGGATAGTACCATTTGTAAAACACTGTAACTGATATATAATAACAGAGACATTATCTGAACAATACATTTCTTAAACATGTACTCCGGCCGATCCCTAACAGAAATGGTACTCCCGCCGATCCCTAACAAGTGTTGCAGTTTTGAACTAAGATTTAGTAGTTAATTCTGAGGAAAGTCAGTACTGAAAATCGGTACTGACCTTTCAGGACCAAGATTTGAAACAACTTGTGAGGAAGACCTGAAAGAGATCTCAACACATATATGGAAACCCGGTCTCCTTTTGTGCAGTTCCACCAAAATTAAGCGAAGCAAAATGTCGCAATAGCAACAAGTTGAATAGATATCCCTGTTTTAACAGAGGAAAAAAAGGAATCAATTACTGGCCAATAAAGGAGGATGAAACATGCGGCCACAAAAATGGTAATCCCGCCAATCCCTAACAAGTGTTGCAGTTTTGAAATAAGATTCAGTAGTTAATTCTGAGAGTGGCATTGCTTAATTTTACCAGTGGCATTAGATTAACAAAAAGCATAAACAGTTCCAGGGGAGAGTGGGTGCAACAAGAACATGGGCTTCCATCTACTTATAAAGGGGGTGATGCAGAGTTTGTTGTAACAAAGCAACAAGCATAATGTCTGGGTTGGTCCCATTTTTGTTCACTACTTAATGGGAAAAGATAGCAATACAATAGCTTCAATTCAACATTTATTTAAAACAGTACCAATACAAGTAGCACAACATCTCAAAACACATTGCACGATCATGTGGATGAAGGCAAGTACCAACCTGTCATGACGCACACAAGATCACATATGAATCTGCCAACACGAATAGGAAATCCAATCTCGTTTTGTGAAGATACTCTGAAATCAAGTAAAGTCGCCGGTGAGACATTTAAGTTTGCTATAGCAACAAGTTGAATAGATATCCCTAATTTAACAGAGGCAAAAAAGGAAACAATTACTGCCAATAAAGGAGGATGAAACATGCGGCCACAAAAAGAAGCATCTACCTTATCTTGATGGAAAACAAAGTATAGGACAGTAGCATTTCTAAAACGGTTGCATTGATTCATATTAACAGAGAAATTCTCTTAAAATAGTTCAGTAGTTAATTCTGAGAGTGGCATTGCTTAAAATACAATAGCTTCAATTCAACATTTATTTAAAAACAATACCAATACAAGTAGAACAACATCTCAAAACACACTGCACGATCATGTGGATGGGACATGGGACATGCCAGCACCATGTGCGTCCACACGTATAAATGGGTGATGCAGAGTATGTAGCCAAGTAGCATATCCGCGTTGGTCCCATATTTGTTCTCTTTGAAACTTTTTCCGATGTGAGGGCAGCAAATCTAGTCCTGCACAAACTACCCGACCCCCCAGTTTCTTTCCCTTTTCAACAAAGAGTTGGGTTCCTTACATATGTGTGTACTGGGTTACGCCCTTTTTCCCTTTTCGACCAACAAAGCGGCTGGATAGCTAGTCTATACTACTTTCCCTCCCTCCTTTCCTCATTGAACCATGTCCTAGATTCATGCTCCACCCCACCGCACCCTTCTTTCCTCTTTCAACCAAGACCTAGATTCGACTACAGAATCGAAAAAGATCAGCATGCAGCTAGACCAATGACAGTTTCAAAGAAACTTATACCTTAGGGTCATCGGGATGTGGCAAGGCATGCGGCGGGAGGTCGGATCTGCTCACACTACGTACGACAGCGAGGAAGAAGGGGTCGGTGGCCGTCCCACACAGGCGCTGGGTGAAAGAGAAAAGCGCAACCGGCAGTGGATTGCCTCCCTCGCCGAAGGAGATAGAGTGAACGCTGCACCTCCTCCCCTTCCCGGTGCGACGGGATTCGGACGCCTCCTTCGCCAGCTGTCTGTGAGGGGGGTGAGAGAGACAGAGGCCACAACGCATTCTTGTTTAGATCTGGTGAAGAGGGTGAGGGACAGTGAATATAGCAAACCCTAGCAAAGGAACGCTGAGCCTCCACCGTGTATATATATATCTAGTGTGGCGAGAGTGTGGAGAGTGCAAACCCTAGCGAACAAGCGCTGAGGCTCCAGCTTATATATATACTGTAGTATGGACTGAGCTCCGGTGCCTTAACTGCACCTACTTTTGGCTGTATGACAGGTGGGCCAGCCACATTTTGGGCCCACCTGTCATAAACCCAAAGGCAGGTGCACTAAAGTCAATGAAGCTACGTCCATATAGTACTCGTGTATACAACTAATATATAGTGGAGTGGTTTTCTTATTCTCTCCATAACAATCATTTTAAATTGTGTAAGTACGAAACGAAACTCTTTATTTAACGTACCAGTGAAGAAAACTACTACTCCCTCTGTTCCTAAATATTTGTCTTTCTAGAGATTTCAACAAATGACTACATACGGAGCAAAATGAGTGAATCTACACTGTAAAAAATGTCTATATACATCCGTATGTGGTAGTCCATTGCAAACCACTTGAAAGATAAATATTTAGGAACAGAGGGAGTACTTCTGATGAACTAACGATCCACGTGTCCTGGTCGCACTTCCTGTCCTTCACGTGCGGTACACTACCCTCCCTTAAGTGAACAACCACACATGCGCCAAATTATCGGAAACGTGTGAGAGTGTGTACAAATAAAGAATTTTAATTTCAGTTATCGGAAAGGTTTGAGAGTATGTACAGTTTGCCCTCTCTAATAATTATGGTTTGTTGTGTTCGGCCTAAACTTGGTCAAACTTTACAAAGTTTGACTTCAGTCAAGTCTAATATGCAGAGTAAATAAAAATGGAGGGCTACTACGTCCATCCGGGTTTTTAGTCCACACCATTTTTTTAATCAAAGTTAATAGTTGGACAAATAAAATTACACGGGAGCTGGAGACAAAGTTGTGAGAAGGCTTAGAAATCAATACAAAACTTATGCTCTTAGTACAAACGTCGATCCTTGTTCGAGGAAACATTTGGTTCATAGCCAATTGTGTGATAAAATTGCACCAACGTGAAAGACGACTGCGTCTCCAACGCAACCAAGGTGAATTGACGAAGGATATCATCTTTGTGGGTAACAAGCAAAGAGCACTGATGGAAGACAACTTGTTTTTCATTGAAAATCGATCAGCTTCACCTGCCGACGCAACCATGAGGCGCAACCATGAGCATCGATAGGTCATCGTGGTGATGCATCATCCATTTGGCATCAAGTTTGGGTGAGGCACCTATGAAGTTCGACAAATCCTCACTGTGGTCTGTTTCTTCTCAGTAGTCAAGCTCGAGGAAGGAAGAACCACGTGGCAGAGGACAGTGAGGCGGAACAACAATGGCCATCCAATTTTGTGCAGTTCCACTAAAATTGAGGAAAAAATGCCCGGGTATGGAGATACGCATCGCTGTTTCCAAAAATATAAAAAAGGGATATAGTGTTGTTACTTTGTTTTACAAGATTAACAACAACATCTCAATTGTCAATAAGAATTATGAAAAGTACACCAACAAATAGAAGCATCATGATTATCCTGATGGGAACTAAACCAGGATACCCGAGAAAAAAAGCATTTCTTCATTTAACCAGTGATAGTATTAGATTAGCAGCAGCAATAGGAGCATATGCACAATGACCGCACAACCACCATGTACTTTTTGTCAAAACAAAATGTATACCTCCACCGAGGCATAAATCAGGACAACTTTTCGAGTGGCATTTCCTCTATAATAGTGTTGGAATTTTGCTAGTAGGCCTTTGGCCCAAAGCCCAACTAAAATTCTGAAATTCTCTTGGCCCATTCATGCACACATGTGAGTGGAGTGAGTGAGGCTAAAGTTTAGTCACACCTCATAAGTTGAGAGAGAGTTGCACCTCTTTATAAGGTGAGCTCTTCTACCACTTGTATGAGCATGAGAAGAGGAGACCTACACGCGCGCTCCTCCTCCTCGCTCGCCTCGTCACGCCATGCCTCGTCACGACGCGCCACGGGTTGTGGGATTGAGCCGAGGACAGAGCTATGCAGGTTGTCTATATTTTTGCTGCTCGGGAAAAATTAATGAGTCATTAATTAGTAATTAACGGATGCATTAATTACTGAACCGTTTCCGATTCTTTTGGATCGTGACGACTCGGACGTGGGGTTTACTCCCACGACCTGTCCGGCCCGCACTATATAGTCAGGCAGACGTCTACCCTAGCCGCCGCCGCTTCGTATGGTTTCTCACCACCGTTCCAGATCATTGCGCCACCAAGCAAGTCTTCTCCATCCCTCCTTTCGGCGTGCACCGGCAGAAGGGACAGCAGGCCTCCGGAACCCCGCCTCTCGTGATCCTGTACGGGAGAGGGGCGATCAGGTTTTTGGGGAGCGCACTATGACACCCAAAAATTTTATCTGGCTTTTTCAAACTTTTATCTTGATTTGAGGGATGTTATTTAAAATTTTCTTCTAAAGGACTCTCCCTCTCAAAAACTTTCTTTTATGACAAGTGTTTTGTTTGGATTCACCCAAGACTTGATTTTTGGTCTTGGAGGTTTTTCCATCTTATGTGGACTCAACACCAAATGTTTTTCATTTGGGAAAAATTATTTTTTTTGAAAATCGTTTTAAATAGCCCTATGGCTTTTGGAGTGATCTTTTTCCCCCTTTCAAAAATCACCTCTTGCCATGACCTAAGTGGAAATCCCCTCCCAAAAGCCTTTCCCCATCTTTGTGTCAAGATATACTTCAAATCCAGCAAGTTGAACCTCCCCATGAATTTTCTTCCATTTAATTCTTATCAAAAATATTTTCTGCCTTCTATTTTGATCCTTGGAGGTTTACAAAGGAACTACCATTTCTACTTTGAGTTTGGCCTCCAAACAAATTTCCCTGGCTAGTCCTTAGAGCCCTCAACCAAGATCCATGATGATCCACTGGTCTCCAGTTCAAATATTTCAAATTGTACTTGCTGCAAGTTTGGACCATATTTGCCAAATTTGATGAAATTCAATTGTTTCCTCCTGCTAAAAATCTGAGAAAATTCAGGCAGCCTCTGGATGCATTGAGGGGTCACCTCACCAAGTCCCAGCCCCAGAAAAATCTTTCTTCATGCCATATCATTTCGTCGAACACCTGAAGGGCACTATTTCTCTCAAGTTCAGAAGTTCAGTAAACAGTTTCAGAGCCGCCGTCATTTTCTTCAGAGACCTACCTCGATCTCGCCAGTAGCCGCGGTGGCGCCTTGCTTCCTATTCCCTCCTTCTTATCCCTGCGCCGCACGATCGCCTGGAGGCTTGCGGGCGTCGGCGACGAGCAGGAGGAGGTGCGCCACCCCGTGAGCGACGGCAGCAGCGGCCTTTGCGGCTGCCAGAGAGGCGCAGCGTTGGACGGCGCCGTCCAGCGCCGCCCAAGCCACCAGAGGCCACCGCGTGGCCATCCACTCAGCCGTGCACGCTGCCGTCCGTCGTCGTGAACTGCTAGGCGCGGAGCGCGCTCCCTGCCGCCGCCGTCCCCCGTCAGCCTCTCTTCTTTCCCCCCCCCCCCTCGAACCGTTTTCTGATAGCGCCTTCGGGCAAAATGCGTTTTCTCTTTGGGCTGGCGCATTTCATTCCGAACCTTTTTCTGGTTTTTTCAAACAAGTCCCTGGATTTTTTCTGTTTCATCACAGATCAGTCCTTGGACTAAAACCCTTATATCTTTTTAATAAAAGATGATTGTTGATTGATTCTTTTTATGTCAGTCTTATATTTTTGTCTAATTTTTTATAGTATTTATTTGGAAAAAATTTGGAACAATTTTTATGCACGCAACGATTTTCACGTTAGTATACGGTTTCGTTATACCGTAGGTTCCGGAGGAGGTGACGGAGCTGCGAACTTCGCCGAGCTAGACTCCGACTTCTCCGAACCAGGAAAGCATGTTTGAACCTTTGATATGATAGGTGTTTTGCGTGTTTTCTTGAATGGTTTGTGCATGGCATATGAGCATCGGTGAGTATTTCGTTGCATGTAAGGCAACTAAATCGTGTATTCGGATGTTACTATGATCTTTGATGAGAGATGACCTGATCATGTGGTGACATGAAAGGTAGTAAGATGGTATTGTTGTAGCATGCCAGTCTTACGTCATCCGATAAACTCCGACGTTAACATGGACTGAGCCACGTTATTGTTCTTCCCCTTTCGTGCTGCCACATGTTTTCTGCAAAGAATACGGTTTAGTAAGTTGCTAACCTCTTTCCTTGTACACACCAAATAGAGGGGCCGGGATGAGGGTTCCATGGCCCTGGATTAAAGCCAGTCATCCGGTCAGGGGGCATGGGTGTTTCCGGTTGGGACTGAGAGGGGGGCACCCCTTAGAGCGCGCGGTATAAATTTGATCCCATGCTACGCGAGGTTGTAGCCTCCCCGTCTCAAGGTTTTTCTTGAACGTTGCCGAGGGTGATTCCTGGCATCGGAATGTTGAATGGGTGTGTACTGGTTAGATGTGTTTCTCCTAAAACACCGTAAACGGAACTAGTCCCTTGTGGCTACTGAAATCCGTTGGCTGTGGTTAAGAGTACAAACTCCGCAGAGTCAAATCCTTCCGAGTCATCGTGTCCATGATCAAGGACCATGGCCAGCATGTCCATATCCATGTCAGTCCCTATGTCAGTCTCCATGATAAATCCCCCGTGGACAAGCTTGAGTGGTAAACCCAGTTGAACGTTATTCCTGTGGATGGACTAACCTTTTATTTATCTCGTAACTGAATATTCCCTTGAAATGATTTAAATTCATGAGCTACTGAATTATTAAGCTATGATATAAGCCCTTTATGTGATGTCGCTCAGACGTCCGACTGTGGCATGCTCGATATTTACCTTTTGATATAAGCCCTTTATGTGATGTCGCTTAGACGTCCGACTGTGGCACTTTGTCATTTACTTTTGATATAAGCCCTTTACGTGATGTCGCTCAGACGTCCGACTGTGGCACGCACTGTCATTTATATTCTAATATAAGCCCTTTATGTGGTGTCGCCTTGACGCCCGACTGCGGCATTGTTATTTCATTTGTACCCTTCCGAGGAGTCATTCAGACACTCGATTGGCCTTCAGTATTGTAGGGGAACACAGCAGAAAACAAAAAAATTCCGACCTACGCACCAGCCCAGGACCACTATGGAGACTGCATACATGGTTTGATCTTTTTTCGTTACCGACTCGTAGCGCAGCGGGAAGTAGAGTCGATGACGATCGGCGGTGCAGATCCCCGCAGCTAGGATTTACAACCTCCCAACCACGAGGATGTGTACCCTCATCTGCTCCTCAGACAGCCCTCCGGGAGGCGGTCGAACAGCCCCCCCGGACGGTGTCGCGGACAGCCCTTCGGGAGGACCTTCGAAACTCGAACGGTCACTCGGACAGCCCTTCGGGAGGACCTTCGAAACTCGGACGGTCACACGGACAGCCCTTCGGGAGGCACTCACGAACTAAGACCGAAACTACGATCTCTCTACAGAGTTGCACACATACGGTGTCATCTATCCAGCAGGGCTTCGCCGTCCAGAACTAGTTCCTGCCGGAACCCAGACAGCCTTACGGCTCTACGAAACTCTTTTCGTGGGAGGGAGAGAAGAAGCCAGATAATGCATGGCATGTGTATGAGAGCAAGGGATGAGTGTGGAGGGCTGCCCCTCCACCTCTATTTATAGGAAATCCCAAGGGGGTAGGGTAGTTTCACAAAAAACCCAAAATGCACATGAATGAAGTCCTTCCACAAGGACCTAGGAGTGAAACCAAGGAACAAGAGGGTCCCCAAGGGGGGATACCTCATGTGGCCGGCCACACCCCCATGAGGGGCCCAAAAAATGGCTCCTATCCATCCATGTCATCCCCAAGATCTTTTGGAGCAAAGCCCCAAAAGGTGGCTTTCCATAAAGTAACCATAAAGCTGATTTTCACTATTCACGACGACATTTTTCAGCGTCTGATCGAACTGAAAATATTTATGTGGGCTAAGAACATTTCCAGTACCCACTAAAATGATTTTCAACGCGTTCCGAAACAATTCCGGTTTTAGTGATTTTCATCTGCGAAACGCATCTGAAGTGGCTCCGGCAGCTCCGGAACATTTCCGGTTTTTATCTCAGAAAATTCCAAAAAGCTTCC
Organism: Aegilops tauschii subsp. strangulata; assembly: GCF_002575655.3. NCBI lineage: Eukaryota > Viridiplantae > Streptophyta > Magnoliopsida > Poales > Poaceae > Aegilops > Aegilops tauschii. The sequence continues at coordinate 348,952,105 of NC_053039.3, forward strand.
AGAATGATTCTGGCATCCTCCAAGAATTATCAGGCATGTGCCGAAACCAATTTGACTTAATGGTGTATCCCGAAACAACTTTTCGGTTTCATCGAAACTTATCCGATGACCTCTCTCTGCGGTACGATTCCGCTGTCCGAAACTTTTCGGTGTCCGAAACTTTTTCGGTGATTTTCTCTCAGACTCCCTGTCTAGTATTCAGCAGATAGATGACCCTTAAGCGTGTGACCCTATAGGTTCGGTGAAGTATAGACATGACCCGGAACCCCTTCCGATCAATGATCAACATCGGAGCCGTGGACACCCATATTGACCCCTATACCCACACGAATAAATATTCGAGTGAACCTCCAGTTGCCGTGTGCTATTCCTGTTGCTTCGCGATATGTTACAAATACCCGAGGTGAGACATGTTGGCATTCCTGTGGATCAACAACTTGTCCACTATGCTAGTTACCTCGTTACCGGTATTGTTCTCTTTTCTCGTTATCGTGTTCCGGCATCCCCGTGATCAAATCACAAAGTGTCTGGCCAGACGATGATGGATACCGTAACACCGAGAGGGCCCAGAGATATCTCTCCATCGTCGGAGGAGCAAATCCCAATCTTGAGCTATCAAGTTACTTGACACACTTTTCCATGAACCCGTAAGCCGCCGTAATAGCCACCCATTTACGGATGACGTTTAACAAACCCCAAAGTTCATGAAGCAAGCATGAAGAAACTCGATACTCTCATGGTCTAAGGAATCATGCAAACGTTAACCATCTCTATGTTATGTACCAATAAACTTGTGACGAATGAATCTCATAGCATAACATCAATCCGGGTCGATTCAACACAAATGTTCTCTTAACATTGTGCCCTCAAAGTTGCTGGCATAGACATGCCCATGACCAGGAAAACAGAATCATCATGCAACACTTGAGCTAGTCTTAGAGGCCAGACTAGGAATACTTTTTACCGTTTATTATTCCACACGTGCATTTGAGTCTTCCTCCGAGCCTCGTGGATATTGCAGACTCGAGAATCATTGCAGTTATAGCATGGAACATAAACATAATTATGAACTCGGAGATAAATAATATCATTTATTATTGCCTCTAGGGCATATCTCCTACAGACTCCCACTTGCACTAGAGTCAATAATCTAGCTTATGCTAATGCACTTCACACCTGTGGAACACCGGTGTAAATATTCTTCGCTTGTGGTATAGCCTGATGTCCAACGGATCTGACGACTTCAGTTCCGTGTGTATCTTTGTATGTCCTCGCGTTTTCACGTTTTCACAAAATTCATATTTTGTGTGGACTTGGCTTTGTATGTATGTGAATCACAGGTCAAACCTGGATTCCTCAGACTGAGTTATGGAGCAACTACCTGCAGTAGTGTCCCATTGTCAAAAGCCATCTTGGAACTATACTAAGTTCATGAATGAACTATATGATTCAACATCTTCTTTGTCGCTTCTAAAGCGTCAACATACTTAGCCCTTGTTATAGAATTCGCCACAGTAACTAGTTTGAACAAATTCCAACTAACTGTGCCACCACATTGTGTGTTACACAAAAACCTTAACTTAAATCGAAAATCGCACGGTGAAAAGATGAAGACTATCGATGTAACATTTTACAACGAACTCTTCATGATCTCCGCTTGCAAGAAAACATATGATCAGTACTTACTCTAGTACTCAATGACATCTTTCACTGTTGTCCCACGATCAGTACTTTGATCACTTTAGTATCCATACTCGCAACACCTTGGGAGTATTGGACATATCTGGTTGTTTTACATACCATGGAATACATGATTAATCCAAACACAAAAGTGTGTGGAATCTGCATCATGTATTTTACTCATCAGTGTTTTGGGACACCGAGTCTTACAAAAACTCCTTCCATGTGACTTTGGCAAGAATCACTCCTTGGCGTTTTAAATGCTAAAAGGTTTTAGCATCTTGTCAATATGTATTCATTGCTTAGCCCCATTAGGTAAATCTATCTCCATAGATCATCATGCCTAATATTGAGGCTATTTAGCCTAAGCACTTCATCGAAAAACTATTTTCAAATGAAGTCCTAATTCGTGTCAAGAAATTTATTTCCAATTACCAATGTGCCAAGCACATAAGGTTTTTAGAAATATTATTACGCTCCCACTTACTTTCTTGAATTACAAGCATCTTCGTTACCCATTGATGAAGTCAAAACCCCTTTGACCATTTCATCAAAACACGAAGATTCCAACTCCATTTTGCTCTCTTCTGTCCATTGCTGGAACTCTGAAGTTTGCATACCTACTAGCATCCTCTGGATCGACAAATTACTTTGGACTGTATCATATACAAGTCCTAGCTTTCATTTCCATCAGATGGAAATGCTTTTATCATCCATGTTTCATATCTCATGATTGAAATATGTAATAATTGCTAGTTCAACCCGAACCGACTTTAAGCATCGCTACGATGAAAACAACCTCATCGTAGTCAACTCTTGAACTTGTTATTTCAACAAGTCGAGCTTTATGGATAAAACATTTTATCCGTATCAGTTTTAAGTTCCATAAATATTCGTTAGACTCTAAGTCTTCCGAAAGGTGTATCAAGGTTTTAATCTTGAATCACTTATATGGAAACTAACTCGGGTTGTATTGGCATTTAGCCAATTCCGGAGTCAGGGCCCATCAACGCTTCCTTGTGTATCGTAGGTATAATGTTGTCTAACAACAATATCTCGTTTGCGCACCTGAGAGGTTTGCACAAGCCTTGCCTACGTGGTTCAGCTGCAAGTTCGACCGAAGTTCATACATTTTATTGTAGAGACTTCCGTATCAGTCGCAGTAGGAAACTCTGGAATTACTTCCAAGGTCTCTTTCCTTTGATCTGATGAAGATACTGTTTATCTCGTCGAGTTGCACTATTCTCCCACTCACCTTTTAGAAAGAACCATTCTCTTTTAAAGCATACCGTTCTTTGTGGCAAACCTATTTGCCTCGGTATAGTGAGGGAGGAATACCCAATGACTTGGGATAACCTACAAAGTAGCACTTGTCTGATTTGGAATAGGTTTGTAACCTTTTACACAAGCCCCATATTCCAAATGTTAAGAAAAGATACAACACGGATATTGCAGACTCGAGAATCATTGCAGTTATAGCATGGAACATAAACATAATTATGAACTCGGAGATAAATAATATCATTTATTATTGCCTCTAGGGCATATCTCCTACAAGTATTACGTTGGGATTTTGGGAGGACTACCGCCCGACTTCCTTTTATTTTCCCATGCATTGTTATCTCATTGTTCGAATGCGCTCTATTAATCTGTTCATATGCATCATGTTTACATTTGTTATATCTTATGTCCGAACTGTCTTGCGAGTACTTTCATAGTACTCACCTGGCTTGTTGATTTGGCCAGATGTGGACGAAGGCGATCTCATGGATGAAGAGTTTGATAGTGAGTCTGACGCCTAGAGGAGTCCCAGTCAGTCCCGTGCGATCCTGGATATTGGTCACTTGTATTACGCTTCCGCCACCCGCAATAAGTATCCTCGAGCCTCACTCTGACGCTCGATGAGCTGTTAGATTTCAGGAGTCATGTCATCCACTTCACTGTGACATATACACCACCGCTTCTATTTGTGAGTCAGTAGTTATGCCACCATATCCGCCTTTATGTGTAATATCGGCGTGTTTGTAATAAAATTGTTGATCCGTCCCTGCTCAACCTTGTATTATATTTAGTACTCCTGGTTTTTCTTCTGTGATCAAGAAATTGTCTACCAGTGAGGAGGATTCTTCTCTACTGGTCCGTAAAAGGGATCGGTTTCTCAATAAATATTTTTATTGGAAAACCGGTCGTGACAAGCTTGGTACCAGAGCCAGGCTGACTATAGGAAGCCACTAGGTGCGATCGCTAATCGGTTATTAGCATCTTTAGTGCCTTTTCATCATTTTGCAAATGTAGCTATTTTCTGTTGGTCATCATAAATTTATGATTTGACTACTCAGAATTTTTGCCTACTTTTGTAGATGGCTGGCAGCAACTGCGAGACTCGGGTATTCACTAGTGTGCCCGAGGGGTTTGTCAAACTCCTCGTCTCCATCACCAAGCTCGTGATCGGGCCAGCGACTCGTCCGGAGTTCACGCTTTACTAGCACAAGCTCAGCGACGACGTGTCTATGCACCAAGCCGTGGTGCAATTCAAGGGAGGACATTCTGCATCACGCCATTTCCGTTTTGTGGGAAGGGCCATGCCTACGGAGAGGCATGCCATGAAGATGGCTACCCATGAGGCGATAGCTCGCCTTCGGGACATTCTTCCTTCGATGAAGACTCGTCGCTACCGCTACCTCCCATGCCATGTGCCATATACTTGTCACTATGCATTCGCCTGCCATAGGGGAGAGCGAGATGAAGCTATCGAGATGCTTGTTCAGTATCTCAAGGCTCTGGAGGCAGCTTTCGACGACCTCGTGGACGGTCTTGTGGCTGCCCGTATGGACTTAGTTCGGGGGTATTCTGCCAACAGGAGGGAGCTTCTCCAGATGGCACCGCCACTGATGTTCGTCTCTTCCTCAGCGTCCTATTCACCTACCGTTTTGGCCACTGCTCGCCGTCTGCCTACCACTGAGGAGTTCGACCAGGTCATTGCTCCTACTCCAGTCAGAGCTGCACCGCCTGCCGCACCCACACTACCGCCTGTCGCACCCGCGCCATCTCCTCAGCGCAGTGCTGCGCGCCTGGAGCCTATTAGGGAGGAGGTGGAGGTTGAGTCTCCTGCACCGCTGGGTCTTACCCTCGGCAAGGGGAAGGACATCTTCACCATCTCCGACTGAGTGCGCCTAGTTGCCGCGCGATGTGTCTGCGTGTATGATATGTTTTATATGTACATAAATTTGTAGTAGTTGTGTGCGCTTCATTCCGGAGGAGTGTGCTAGTCTAAATAACATGTCAGGAGTGTGTACGCACATCCTGAGTGATGTATCGTATGTTTGCGTATCGCGTCTAAGATATGTGCTAAGCAGTCCTTCTCCATGCGCAGTCAAATATTTTCTTGGAAAATCTTGAGGTCTTTTGAATTTTTGTCTTTGCAAGATTTTCCTTGTGCCACATAGTTCTTCTCATGATTTTTGCAAAATAATACCCCAGAGTGGAAAATGTCTCGTCCGTGGACTCGTTCCATGCCAAATCCACCCGAAGAAGTTTATGGAACACAGACCAGCAACAACTTCACACAGGGGCAGTCTAGTCAACAGGACAGCGAGGCAGCCTTATCTCAAGTATGCCGCCTCTTCGAACAAAGCCAACAGCAACACCAAGAGATGATGAACCACGTCATCAATATGGGAAACCACTGTGAGCCATACCAACCGCACTCCAAGCTGTCTGAACTACAGAAGACTCGCCCTCCAACGTTTGCTCACACTGATAGGCCGCTTGAAGCCGATGATTGGCTTCGAGACATCGAAAGAAAGTTTATTATTGCTCAATGTTCAGATCATGAGAAGGTGCTTTATGCACCTCACTACCTCACTGGAGCAGCTGCAGCATGGTGGGAAAACTTCCCACACATGCATCCCAGTGAACACAACATCACCTGGGAAGAGTTTAAGGAAGGCTTTCGTGGGGCACACATCCCCAGGAGCATCATAAAAATCAAGAAAAGAGAATTTGATGACCTCAAGCAGAGAGGCATGACCGTGACGGAATACAACAGTCAGTTTACCCAGCTATCTCGTTATGCCTACGATGAGCATATGACTGAGAACAAAAGGATGGAAAAAAATTGGACGGCCTGGCGCCAGCACTAAAATGCCAACTGGTCGTACACACGTTCCTATATTTCAAAACTCTGGTTGACAAGGCCATTACTTTGGAGAATGAGCGCCGCAGTCTGGAGGATATTCGTAAGCGAAAAAGGGACAAGACGACCCTTGCTCGCAACAATCGGAGCAAGACTGATGTTCAGAGGAATGAAGCAAGAAAATCCACGACTACTGCTCTAAGGCCAACCAGACAGTTTCATTCAAGGGACAAGGACTTTACATACCGTCCAGGGGTCACTTGCTATGCTTGTGGTGAAGAAGGGCACTATGCCAAACAGTGGCCAAAACCAAGGAACTCGGCCCCCAAGCCGAACAATAGTGGGAATAATCCAGCCCCCAAGCGCAACAATTTCAATCCCAACAACAATCACAGGAAGGGTCACCTGAACCATGTGACCAAGGAAGAAGCACAGAATGCTCCAGACATCGTACTCGGTACGTTCCCTGTCAACACAGTACCTGCCACGGTTTTGTTTGATTCTGGAGCTTCCCACTCGTTCATTTCGAAGAGTTTTGTCTTGCAACATGGTTTTCCAATTCTTCCTTTGGAAAAATCTATGATTATCAAGTCCCCCGGGAATAAGCAGATCACTCAGAGTTACTGCCAAGGAGTGATTATTGAATTCGAAGGACTAAAGTTTCAGGCTAATCTCATCTTGTTGGAAAATAAAGGACTGGATGTTATCCTAGGGATGGACTGGTTGACCACCAACAAGGGATTTATTGACTGTTTCAATCGGACTGTGATCCTCACTCACCATCTCGGCAAGACAATAAAGGTTACAGCTCAAGAGAGACCACGGTCACGGCAACCAAAGTTGAACAAAGTGGACATTTCAGAACTGAGAAAAGTTCCAGTGGTGTGCGAGTTTCCCGACGTATTTCCTGAAGAACTACCAGGCATGCCACCAGACCGAGAGATAGAGTTCAGCATTGAACTAGCACTTGGCACCACCCCATCTATAAGAAACCTTATAGAATGGCACCCTCAGAGTTGGTAGAATTGAAGAAACAAATAAAGGAATTACTGGACAAAGGATTTAGTCGAGCCAGCTCCTCACCTTGGGGTTTGCCAGTATTATTCACCAAGAAAAAGGATGGGACACTGAGATTGTGTATAGACTATCGAGCTCTCAACATGGTCACCATCAAAAACAAATATCCAATGCCACGGATAAATGATTTGTTTGACCAGCTCGCACAAGCCAAGGTGTTCTCAAAAATTGATTTGAGATCGGGATATCATCAATTAAAAGTACGGACAGAAGATATCCCTAAGACAGCATTCACCTCCAGATATGGATTATATGAGTTCACAGTAATGCCGTTTGGATTGACGAACGCCCCCGCATATTTCGTCCACCTCATGAACAAAGTGTTTATGAAATTCATGGACAAATTTGTTGTGGTGTTCATTGACGATATTCTGGTATACTCAAGGACACCAGAAGAACATGCTGAGCATCTCAGAATTGTATTGGGAGAATTAAGGAAACATCAATTGTACGCCAAATTTAGCAAGTGTGAATTTTGGCTAAGACAAGTTGGTTTTCTAGGCCATATATTGACCCAAGAAGGCGTGGCCATAGACCCAGAAAAAGTCAAAGCCATACTTGACTGGAAACCACCAACCAACATAACAGATGTACGGAGTTTTCTAGGAATGGCTGGATATTACCGGAGATTTATCGAAGGATTCTCCACTGTGGCAAAACCAATGACCCAGTTGCTCAAGAAAGACAAGAAATTTGTATGGACGGAAGCACGCGAGAAAACCTTCCAAGAGCTCAAGAACAAACTAACAACAGCACCGGTTTTGGTTGTGCCGGATATACACAAGAGTTTTGAAGTGTATTGTGACGCGTCCCGGAAGGGCCTCGGATGCGTATTGATGCAGGATGGCAAAGTTGTCGCGTATGCTTCCAGGCAACTACGGAAGCATGCGGAAAATTATCCTACTCATGACCTGGAGCTAGCAGCAGTCATCCATGCACTCAAAGAGTGGAGGCACTTTCTGTTGGGAAATCGTTGTGAAATATATACGGACCATAAGAGCCTTAAATATATTTTCACACAACCAGAGCTAAATTTACGACAATGACGCTGGTTGGAATTGGTCAAGGACTATGATGTCGGCATTCACTACCATCCAGGGAAAGCAAATGTAGTGGCAGATGCTCTTAGTCGGAACCCCAGCCCAGGCAACGACAATCCACAGAACTTGAGGCCTGAGTTTCAGCAGGAGTTCGCTAGACTCAACATGGTGTTGGTCTCTGAGGGCACCATATCAAATCTGGAGATACATCCCACCCTAATGGAACAAATTAAGAAGGCTCAGCAGGGACATCCCAGCATCGAAGGTATAAAGAGAAAAATGAGCCTTGGCAAGGCTTCAGAGTTCGTCACAGACAATGAGGGGGTATTATGGTACGGGGACAGACTTTGCGTACCAAACATTGAGGAACTCAAACAGCAGATCCTAACCGAAAGCCACACCGCCCCATACTCGATCCACCCTGGAGGAACCAAAATGTACAAAGACATTCAGGAAAGATTTTGGTGGCACGGTATGAAAAGGGATATAGCCGCATTCATTGCTTGTTGCGATTCATGTCAGCGCATTAAAGCCGAGCATCAAAAGCCAGCAGGGCTGCTACAGCCAAACCGGATACCTGAGTGGAAATGGGATGAAATTGGAATGGACTTCATCGTCGGACTACCTCGATCACAACGCGGAAATGACGCCATATGGGTCATCACAGATAGGCTAACCAAGGTAGCACATTTCATTCCCGTGAAGACGACCTACTCCACCCAAAGACTTGCCAAGCTTTATCTCTCCCGTATAGTTTGTTTGCATGGAGTCCCAAAGACTATAATATCCGACCGAGGCACTCAATTTGTCTCTAAATTTTGGGATCACTTACAACAAGCTCTGGGCACTCAACTAGCATTCAGTACAGCGTACCACCCCCAGACTGATGGACAAACTGAACGCGTGAACAAAATCCTAGAAGACATGCTGAGAGCCTGTGTTCTCACCTATGGATCCAGTTGGGAAGAAAGTTTGCTGTATGCCGAGTTCGCATACAACAACAGTTACCAAGCCAGCTTGCAAATGGCACCTTTTGAAGCATTGTACGGACGGAGGTGTCGTACCCCACTAAATTGGTCAGAGACAGGTGACAGTCATATCTTCGGCCCAGACATGCTCAAGGAAGCCGAGGAGAAAGTTAAACAGATCAGGGACAGACTCAACACAGCTCAAAGCCGACAAAAGAGCTACTACGATCGAAAACATCGTGAGGTCAGCTTTGAACCCGGTGATTATGTATACCTACGAGTGTCTCCTATGAGGGGCCTACAACGGTTCAAGATTAAGGGGAAGCTAGCCCCAAGATTTATTGGACCCTTCTGTGTAATTGCACGAAGAGGCACAGTAGCCTACCAGCTGGACCTACCCAAGGAGCTGTCAGACGTCCACGACGTGTTTCACGTCTCACAGTTGAGAAAATGTGTAAGCAACCCAGAAAAGCATGTATCTCATGAGAGCATTGATGTGCAACCAGACCTCACCTATAGAGAGCGGCCAGTAAAGATTTTGGAAGAGTCTAAAAGGAGGACCCGTCAGAAAACAACTAAATTTTTCAAGGTTCAGTGGAGCAATCACACCGAGGATGAGGCCACATGGGAAAGAGAAGATTTTCTTCACGCAGAGTACCCACATCTATTTGAGGATCAGCAGAAATCTCGGGGACGAGATTTTTCCTAAGGGGGTAGGTGTTGTGACACCCAAAAATTTTATCTGGCTTTTTCAAACTTTTATCTTGATTTGAGGGATGTTATTTAAAATTTTCTTCTAAAGGACTCTCCCTCTCAAAAACTTTCTTTTATGACAAGTGTTTTGTTTGGATTCACCCAAGACTTGATTTTTGGTCTTGGAGGTTTTTCCATCTTATGTGGACTCAACACCAAATGTTTTTCATTTGGGAATTTTTTTTTTTGAAAACCTTTTTAAATAGCCCTATGGCTTTTGGAGTGATCTTTTTCCCCCTTTCAAAAATCACCTCTTGCCATGACCTAAGTGGAAATCCCCTCCCAAAAGCCTTTCCCCATCTTTGTGTCAAGATATACTTCAAATCCAGCAAGTTGAACCTCCCCATGAATTTTCTTCCATTTAATTCTTATCAAAAATATTTTTTGCCTTCTATTTTGATCCTTGGAGGTTTACAAAGGAACTACCATTTCTACTTTGAGTTTGGCCTCCAAACAAATTTCCCTGGCTAGTCCTTAGAGCCCTCAACCAAGATCCATGATGATCCCCTGGTCTCCATTTCAAATATTACAAATTGTACTTGCTGCAAGTTTGGACCATATTTGCCAAATTTGATGCAATTCAATTGTTTCCTCCTGCTAAAAATCTGAGAAAATTCAGGTAGCCTCTGGATGCATTGAGGGGTCACCTCACCAAGTCCCAGCCCCAGAAAAATCTTTCTTCATGCCATATCATTTCGTCGAACACCTGAAGGGCACTATTTCTCTCAAGTTCAGAAGTTCAGTAAACAGTTTCAGAGCCGCTGTCGTTTTCTTCAGAGACCTACCTCGATCTCGCCAGTAGCCGCGGTGGCGCCTTGCTCCCTGTTCCCTCCTTCTTATCCCTACGCCGCACGATCGCCTGGAGGCTTGCGGGCGTCGGCGACGAGCAGGAGGAGGTGCGCCACCCCGTGAGTGACGGCAGCAGCGGCCTTTGCGGCTGCCAGAGAGGCGCAGCGTTGGACGGCGCCGTCCAGCGCCGCCCAAGCCACCAGAGGCCACCGCGTGGCCATCCACTCACCCGTGCACACTGCCGTCCGTCGTCGTGAACTGCTAGGCGCGGAGCGCGCTCCCTGCCGCCGCCGTGCCCGTACGGACGTTCCGTCGAGGACTGGCGTATTACACCAAGCCCGACCGAGGTTTAGCGGAGGAATGGCACCAGTGACCCTCCCTGATGATGCCTAGCCTCCTAAACCCCCTGCACAACCTCTGCCTCGCCGTAATTGCTCGCCGGAGCTATCCCGTTCACGGCCACCCCCTCGGATCGCCTATAAAAGGAGGCCCCGAGCTCGAACTCGTACCCGCACCACCTCCACACACCATCAGTACCACGCCAAGCCACTAGGCAGCCCCCGAGGGAGTCTTCTTCCCCAACTCCGGCCGCCTTGACCCGCTTCGGGACCCAGCTCGATTCACCCCCGTGCGTGCACCTCTACCTCTCAGCTCATGCCAGTAGTCTCCTAGTGCATCCACTCTTCTGACCCGCGCATCAATTTGGAGTTTGCAGCACCCACCGGAGTACTCCACCATCGCCGGAACCACCGTCCGCCGGAGAAAGTGTCGCCGTCGACGTAGTGCTCTCCGACGGCCAAGTCCACCACCCACCGACGCGGAAGAACACCCTGAACCTCCTGGTACCCTCCGATCTCTCTGCCTCGCCGTGGTTCAACGCCGGCGACCACCGCAGCCTTCGGGCACCGGCGAGCTCCGTTGGGAGTTTTAAACCTGATGGGTGGGACCCCCCCGTCAGCCTCTCTTCTTCCCCCCCTCGAACCGTTTTCTGATAACGCCTTCGGGCAAAATGCGCTTTCTCTTTGGGCTGGCGCATTTCATTCCGAACCGTTTTCTGTTTTCTCAAACAAGTCCCTGGATCTTTTCTGTTTCATCACAGATCAGTCCTTGGACTAAAACCCTTATATCTTTTTAATAAAAGATGATTTTTGATTGATTCTTTTTCTTTCAATCTTATATTTTGTCTAGTTTTTTATAGTATTTATTTGGAAAAAATTTGGAACAATTTTTATGCACGCAACGATTTTCACGTTAGTATACGGTTTCGTTATACCGTAGGTTCCGGAGGAGGTGACGGAGCCGCGAACTTCGCCGAGCTAGACTCCGACTTCTCTGAACCAGGCAAGCATGTTTGAACCTTTCATATGATAGGTGTTTTGCGTGTTTGCTTGAATGGTTAGTGCATGGCATATGAGCATCGGTGAGTATTTCGTTGCATCTAAGGCAACTAAACCGTGTATTCCGAAGTTACTGTGATCTTTGATGAGAGATGACCTGATCATGTGGTGACATGAAAGGTAGTAAGATGGTATTGTTGTAGCATGCCAGTCTTACGTCATCTGATAAACTCCGACGTTAACGTGGACTGAGCCACGTTATCGTTCTTCCCCTTTCGTGCTGCCACATGTTTTCTGCAAAGAATACGGTTTAGTAAGTTGCTAACCTCTTTCCTTGTACACACCAAATAGAGGGGCCGGGATGAGGGTTCCATGGCCCTGGATTAAAGCCAGTCATCCGGTCACGGGGCATGGGTGTTTCCGGTTGGGACCGAGAGGGGGGCACCCCTTAGAGCGCGCGGTATAAATTTGATCCCATGCTACGCGAGGTTGTAGCCTCCCCGTCTCAAGGTTTTTCTTGAACGTTGCCGAGGGTGATTCCTGGCATCGGAATGTTGAATGGGTGTGTACTGGTTAGATGTGTTTCTCCTAAAACACCGTAAACGGAACTAGTCCCTTGTGGCTACTGAAATCCGTTGGCTGTGGTTAAGAGTACAAACTCTGCAGAGTCAAATCCTTCCGAGTCATCGTGTCCATGATCAAGGACCATGGCCAGCATGTCCATATCCATGTCAGTCCCTATGTCAGTCTCCATGGTAAATCCCCGGTGGACAAGCTTGAGTGGTAAACCCAGTTGAACGTTATTCCTATGGATGGACTAACCTTCTATTTATCTCGTAACTGAATATTCCCTTGAAATGATTTAAATTCATGAGCTACTGAATTATTAAGCTATGATATAAGCCCTTTATGTGATGTCGCTCAGACGTCTGACTGTGGCATGCTCGATATTTACCTTTTGATATAAGCCCTTTATGTGATGTCGCTTAGACGTCCGACTTTGGCACTTTGTCATTTACTTTTGATATAAGCCCTTTACGTGATGTCGCTCAGACGTCCGACTGTGGCACGCACTGTCATTTATATTCTAATATAAGCCCTTTATGTGGTGTCGCCTTGACGCCCGACTGCGGCATTGTTATTTCATTTGTACCCTTCCGAGGAGTCATTCACACACTCGATTGGCCTTCAGTATTACGTTTGGATTTCGGGAGGACTACCGCCCGACTTCCTTTTATTTGCCCATGCATTGTTATCTCATTGTCTGAATGCGCTCTATTAATCTGTTCATATGCATCATGTTTACATTTGTTATATCTTATGTCCGAACTGTCTTGCGAGTACTTTCATAGTACTCACCTGGCTTGTTGATTTGGCCAGATGTGGACGAAGGCGATCTCATGGATGAAGAGTGTGATAGTGAGTCCGACGCCTAGAGGAGTCCCAGTCAGTCCCGTGCGATCCTGGATATTGGTCACTTGTATTATATACGCTTCCGCCACCCGCAATAAGTATCCTCGAGCCTCACTCCGACGCTCGATGAGCTATTAGATTTCAGGAGTCATGTCATCCACTTCACTGTGACATATACACCACCACTTCTATTTGTGAGTCAGTAGTTATGCCACCATATCCGCCTTTATGTGTAATATCGGCGTGTTTGTAATAAAATTGTTGAGCCATCCCCGCTCAACCTTGTATTATATTTAGTACTCCTGGTTTTTCTTCTGTGATCAAGAAATTGTCTACCAGTGAGGAGGATTCTTCTCTACTGGTCCGTAAAAGCGATCGGTTTCTCAATAAATATTTTTATTGGAAAACCGGTCGTGACACGCACTCGCGCGATTGTTGGCAGCGACGACTTCGTGAACGACGACTTCTTCCCCGACCTCGGCAACCTCATCCTCGACGAGATGGGCGACAACGTCAACGCCGGCGGTGCTGCTCCCGCTGCACCATATGTGATTCTATCCTTCCTGTTCAGATCATGGTAGAATTCATGTTTCTAGTATGTACCCTAGATGTGATGTGTTCATCTGCTATGCTAGTTCGCATGACTAGTTTAATCTCTGCTACTGTAGTCATGATTTATCTTCTGTTTATTCGGATTAAATCTCGTAGTAATTTGCTCATATTTCCAACAATCCAAAAACCTGAGTATAGGCAATTTACTCCGAGTGGTTTTGCTGCGCATCTGAAGCCGCCTGCCTTTAAGGGGGCGCAATATAAGAGGTGGCGCACGAGAGCAGTCTACTGGTTTCAGACCATGGGCTGCTATGACGCCACCAAGGGCAAGCCTGAGGGCGATCTTAATCCAGCACAGCTGGAAGCTTTTGAGAAGATCGATACCCTCTTTAAAGGCGCTCTTCTGAGTGTTCTTGATGACTCCATTGTGGATTGGTATATGTCGTTTGACAACGGCAAGGATATGTAGGCTGCGCTCGAGGCCAAGTTTGGTGCCTCGGACGCCGGCAGCGAGTTGTACGTCATGGAGCAATTCTATGACTATAAGATGACTGATGAGCGCCCTGTTGTACAACAAGCTCATGAGATACAGTCGCTCGCAAAAGAACCTGAGTACTTCAAGTGTGTGTTGCCAGACAAATTTGTTGTTGGAGGCATCATTGCCAAGCTTCCACCTTCGTGGAACAATTTTTCTACTTCCCTGAAACACAAGAGACAGGAGTTTTCCGTTGCGGATATCATTGGTACTCTTGATGTTGAAGAGAAGGCGAGAGCAAAGGACACACGTGCTCGAGTTGCTGAGGGAGGTTCTAGTGCCCACATGGTACAGAAGAAGAACTTCCAGCCCAACAAGTTCAAAAACAACAAGAACAAAACTCAGGGCAAAGGCAAGTTTGATACAAAGAACAAGCCATCACATTCTACCAATTTCAAGAAGAATTTTCATAAGAAGGGGAAGGGACTTTGCCATGTCTGCGGTGATCCTAATCACTGGGCTCCGAAGTGTCCTAACCGCTTTGAGGAGTGCGAACATGAGAAGAGCGGCAAGTCCGCTAATGTTGTCATTCGTGACACTGATATGAAGGAATCAGGGTACAATATTTTTCCTACCATCCTTTCAGTATTTCAATCCCCTGATTATTAATTGACACCGGTGCCAATGTACATGTTTTTGCTGACGTCTCCATGTTTTCTTCTTACCAGGCAACAGGGGCTTCACCTGTGCTGATGGGGAACGGGTCACATGCCATCGTTCAAGGTGTTGGTACGGTCGATCTGAAGTTTACTTCGGGGAAGACTGAGCGTCTGAAGAACGTTCATCATGTGCCGTCCATCAATAAAAATCTCGTTAGCGGTTCCCATTTATGTCGAGATGGTTTTAAGTTGGTTTTCGAATCCAATAAAGTTGTAATATCTAAGTATGGACAATTTGTTGGAAAAGGCTATGAGAGCGGAGGCTTGTTCCGCCTGTCTTTGTCAGATATTTGCACTAAAGTTATTAATAATGTTTGCCACAATAATGAGTCTGATATTTGGCATTCATGACTTTGTCACATTAATTTTGGTTGCATGACGCGGCTAGCCAATATGAATTTAATTCTGAAAATCTCTACTGTCAAAGGCTCTAAGTGCCAAGTATGTGTGCAAGCTAAGCAACCACGCAAGTCCCATAAGACTGCAGAGGCAAGAGACTTGGCGCCACTGAGCTTATACATTCTGATCTTTGTGAGATGAATGGCGTGTTGACAAAAGGTGGAAAGAGATACTTCATGACGTTGATTGATGACTCCACTAGATATTGTTATGTGTATCTTCTGAAATCAAAAGATGAGGCTTTAACTTTCTTCAAAAACTATAAAGCTGAGGCAGAGAACCAACTTGATCAAAAAATTAAACGGCTTAGGTTTGATCATGGTGGAGAGTATTTTTTCAATGATTTTGATTTGATCCATGAGAGGACGCCTCCCTACTCACCCCAGTCAAATGGGGTAGCCGAAAGAAAGAACCGAACTCTAACTGATATGGTTAACACCATGTTAGACACTTCGGGTCTATCCAAGGAATGGTGGGGGGAGGCGCTAATGACTACGTGTCATGTCCTAAACCGAGTTCCCACAAAGCATAAGACCATGACTCCATTTGAGGAATGGGAAAGGAAAAGGTTGAAACTCTCTTACCTACGTACTTGGGGTTGTTTGGCGAAAGTCAATATACCAATTCCCAAGAAGCGCAAGCTTGGACCAAAAACTATGGATTGTGTTCTTCTGGGCTATGCTTTTCATAGCATCGGCTATAGATTTTTGATAATAAAATTTGAGGTATCCGACATGCATGTTGGTACGATTATGGAGTCGAATGATGCAACTTTCTTTGAGGACATATTTCCTATGAAGGATATGTCGAGTTCATCAAATCAGGAGATACATACTCCATCTAGTGAGGAATTCGCTGTAATTCCTCAACCCACCATTGCGATGGAACACGTTGAGAATCCTGTTGAGGGTGACAATGGAACTCCTGTGAGGAGTAAGAGACAGAGGACTGCAAAGTCCTTTGGTGATGATTTCATCGTGTACCTCGTGGATGACACACCCAGGACTATTTCAGAAGCCTATGCATCTCCTGATGCTGACTACTGGAAGGAAGCTGTACGTAGCGAGATGGATTCCATCTTAGCTAACGGAACCTGGGAGATCACTGACCGTCCTTATGGGTGCAAACCTGTAGGATGTAAGTGGGTGTTCAAGAAGAAGCTTAGACCTGATGGTACGATTGAAAAGTACAAGGCACGGCTTGTGGCTAAGGGTTATACCTAGAAAGAAGGTGAAGACTTCTTTGATACTTACTCACCCGTGGCTAGACTGACCACAATTCAGGTGCTACTATCATTGGCTGCCTCACATGGTCTTCCCGTTCATCAAATGGACGTCAAGACGGCTTTTCTCAATGGAGAGTTGAAGGAGGAAATTTACATGGATCAGCCAGATGGTTTTGTAGTACCTGGTTAGGAAGGAAAGGTGTGCAAGTTATTAAAGTCTTTATATGGCCTTAAACAAGCTCCTAAGGAGTGGCATGAGATGTTTGAAAGAACGTTAACTGCTGCCGTCTTTGTAGTAAATGATGGTGACAAGTGTGTGTACTATCGCCATGGTGGGGGCGAAGGAGTTATTCTTTGTCTGTATGTCGACGACATATTGATCTTTGAAACCAAACTTGATTTAATCAAGGAGGTTAAGGATTTATTATCTCACTGTTTTGAGATGAAGGATCTAGGAGTAGCTGATGTTATCTTAAACATCAAGCTGTTGAGAGATGAGAATGGTGGGATCACACTGCTTCAGTCTCACTATGTGTAAAAGGTCTTGAGTTGTTTTGGGTATAGCGACTGCACGCCTTCTCCAACTCCATATGATGCTAGTGTGTTGCTTCGAAAGAATCAACGGATTGCTAGAGATCAACTGAGGTATTCTCAGATTATTGGCTCGCTTATGTATTTGGCGAGTGCCACGAGGCCTGACATCTCTTTTGCTGTGAGCAAGCTGAGTCGGTTTGTGTCAAAACCGGGAGATGATCATTGGCATGCGCTTGAGAGAGTTATGTGCTATTTGAAAGGCACCGCGAGCTATGGGATTCACTACACCGGGTATCCAAGGGTACTGGAGGGTTGTAGTGAGTCAAACTGGATATCTGATGCTGATGAGATTAAGGCCACAAGTGGTTATGTTTTTACACTTGGTGGTGGCGCTGTTTCCTGGAAGTCTTGCAAGCAGACCATCTTAACGATGTCAACTATGGAAGCAGAACTCACAGCATTAGACACTGCCACTGTTGAAGCAGAGTGGCTTCGTGAACTCTTGATGGACTTACCTATGGTTGAAAAACCAATACCCCCTATCCTGATGAACTGTGATAATCAAACTATGATCGTCAAGATAAACAGTTCGAAGGACAATATGAAGTCCTCAAGACATGTGAAGAGGAGACTAAAATCTGTCAGAAAATTGAGGAACTCCGGAGTTATTACATTGGATTATATCCAAACGTCGAAAAACTTGGCAGATCCCTTCACAAAGGGTCTATCACATAATGTGATAGATAATGCACCGATGGAGATGGGTTTGAGACCCACCGCATGAGTTGTCCATAGTGGTAACCCACTCTATGTGATTGGAGATCCCGTGAACTAGAAGTGGGAGACAAGCTGTTGGTCAACTGGGAGGAGAGTATCCCTATATTAACTATCCCACTCCTTGAAGATGCAATACTTCCTGATCTGCATGGCAGGTTGATACTTATCTTAATGTGTTCCAAGTGACTTATTCGGGTAAGCAGAGATGTTGTCCTGCAAAACATCTTCTGAGGAACACACCTATATGAATTTGACTGTCAATGTCGCAGTCTGTGAGAATTGGGTGTTCTCTAATAAATTCATGAAAAGGCCCTGGAGTACGACGTATACGGTCCACCCGCGGGGAAGCCTTGCGGCAGCCCACTATCGGTCAAGAATTTGTGTGAAACTAGTCTCGCAGAAAACTTGTAGTTCAAGGCATAGTGCACTATTCAAGTTATGATCTAGTGTAGCATAAATCTCTAAGTGGAAGTTCAACTTCACAGTCTCCACTAAGCACCGGTATATAAACAATGTTTTGGAACTAAATGATGAGATGTGCCAATGAGACTTTGTGGGGGATTGTTGGAGTTTTGCTAGTAGGCCTTTGGCCCAAAGCCTAGCTAAAATTCTGAAATTCTCTTGGCCCATTCATGCACACATGTGAGTGGAGTGAGTGAGGCTAAAGTTTAGTCCCACCTCATAAGTTGAGGCGAGAGTTGCACCTCTTTATAAGGTGAGCTCTTCTACCACTTGTATGAGCATGAGATGAGGAGACCTACACGCGCACTCCTCCTTCTCGCTCGCCTCGCCACGCCACGCCTCGTCACGACGCGCCGCGGGTTGCGGGATTGAGCCGAGCCGAGGACAGAGCTATGCAGGTTGTCTATATTTTTGCTGCTCGGGAAAAATTAATGAGTCATTAATTAGTAATTAACGGACGCGTTAATTACTGAAATGTTTACGATTCTTTTGGATCGTGATGACTCGGACGTGGGGTTTACTCCCACGATTTGCCCGGCCCGCACTATATAGTCAGGCAGACGTCTACCCTAGCCGCCGCCGCTTCGTATGGTTTCTCACCACCGTTCCAGATCGTTGCGCCGCCAAGCAAGTCTTCTCCATCCCTCCTTTCGGCATGCACCGGCAGAAGGGACAGCAGGCCTCCGGAACCCTACCTCTCGTGATCCTGTACGAGAGAGGGGCGATCAGGTTTTTGGGGAGCGCACTCGCGCGACTACTGGCAGCGACGACTTCGCGAACGACGACTTCTTCCCCGACCTCGGCAACCTCATCCTCGACGACATGGGCGACAACGTCAACGCCGGCGGTGCTGCTCCCGCTGCACCGTATGTGATTCTATCCTTCTTGTTCAAGATCGTGGTAGAATTCATGTTTCTAGTATGTGCCCTAGATGTGATCTGTTCATCTGCTATGCTAGTTCGCATGACTAGTTTAATCTCTGCTACTGTAGTCATGATTTATCTCCTGTTTATTCGGATTAAATCTCGTAGTAATTTGCTCATATTTCCAACAAATAGTAGGTGATGTTGGACCAGCCGACGAACCCTAGCTAATATACATGGGGAGCTGGGGAGTAGTCGCATAGAAGAAAACCCGCATGCGGCAACCTGGGGAGCTGGACCAGTACAACAAGTTATACCTCAGGTGGGCGAGATGACGTTTAGGCGGGCAGGCGGGATCTGCCCACACGACAGCAGCGAACAAGGGCGCGGAGGACCTTCGTCCGCGCTAGTGCCGGCTCCGAGAGGACGGTACGCATTGGCTTCCTCCATCGCCGACGGGGACAACGTCAATGCTGCACCTCCTCACCTCCCGCAGCGGACGGGATTCGGCCGGATCTGTGACCACCGGTGAGGAGAGAGATAGTGTGGACACCGTCATCTTGTTTTGATATGGAGAGGGTGAGAGAGCGAGACGCGAGAAACTCTATCAAACAAGAGGCTACAATGGAGTAAAACAATCTCTCCATAGCAGTGGTTTTAAATAGAATATGCGCGTTCCTGGAAAAAAGAAACGAAAACTGGCGGACAATTTTTTAACGTACCAAGAAAGAAAACTCGATCAAAAACACGCCCCCGCTTCCAGGTCGCGAGAGTCCTCGCGCACACACACACATAGACATATACATGCATATCCGTGTTTACGTAAAATTCCATTTCCATCTCCATCTCCAATCATATTTGTCCAACTGGCACATTATTTATGTTGTTAATTATATACGCGGCAATATTAACGTACAACATCTCTTGTTTGCGCGTGTCCGGATCGTTGCCACGGCCGCTCCTAACCAACCCGAACCCTCTTCATCACCCGCGCGTGCTTCCCGCCCGAAACGGTCAGTGCCGCATTCATGCCCGGCCAAAGCAGACGCGACCTCTCACTGGTGCCGGCATTGAAGCGTCGCGCCGGCCGAGAGAGAGTCGCCCGCGCCCCTTCTTGGTGCACGCGACTGCTCTACGTTCAAAGGTCGCAATAGCCGGACACAACATGCATGTAAAAAGTTCTTGAGAGTCCGTGCTACATCTAGCTGTCCTCCCAACTCGTCAATCTCTTCCAGTAGTACTAGTACTCCATGGAGCGATCCATCGACAAGCAGGCGGGGAAGTTATCGTATACTCAGTTTGCGGTGAGTGGCATGCCGAGCGACCATGTGGGGTCGAGCCGTGGAGGAGGGTGAGACACGGACGCGACAGACGTGATTTAAATGTTGGTTTTGCTCGCGCGATCCAACAAAACGAAATGTTGGTTTCTCTCCGTTTCCATTTTTCTCCAGAAAAACGGAAACTTTCCACTCCATTTTCATTCCTACTCCAAGGTTGCCCCGTTACAACATTCCATCAAATACAAAGGAAAACTAACACGCATGCTGATGCATCTCAATGATTCACAGATCATAGCCAATATTTACTTCACAACTAAAGACAAAAGTTGTGAGAGCGTGTATGAAAGAAAAACTACTGATGGGGTCACTACGACTCAAACCCTAAACCCTAAACAGGATTTAATTTCCTAGCCAGGTAGAACCTGTCAAAGGAAAGACGGGTGGCACCCTCGGATCATACGATGCTTTTGTGCAGTTCCACTAAAATCGAGCTGAGCATCCCTGATAGCAAAGATATTGAAGAAGTGTGATTAGAATAATAGTACTGGCACTAGTTCATGAGACATAAACTCATCACAAGTAGAAGCCCGTAGAAGTAGAGAAAGATCGACATGGAGATGGAGCTACGTGGGGAGCTGCGGCAGTGGAGCAAGCCGGCTCCAAAAGGAAGATGGACTACCTGGGACGCCGGGCTGTAGCTAGAAGGGCGGTTGGGACGCGGCATCGGCCCATACCACGGTGACCCCCGATTGGGACGCACCGACTATGGATTTTCTCCCCCGCCGATGTCAACCGCGTCTACGCAGAACATTGTTCCCTTCCCCCAGCTGCGGGATCAGGCCGGATATGTGACCAGCGGTGTAGCCACCGTTGTTCTATGCTTGTGAAGAGAGCAACCCAAGCAAGCAGGCTTGTAACTTAGGCTCCTTCTAGTGTATATATAGTGGTTTTCTTTTTCTCTCCATATCAACCATTTTATATTGCGTACGTGTCATTGAAGAGTGAAATGATGGTTGCTTCTTCCGACTAACTTACTGTGTGATTTGACTGCTCCTTTAGTGGCCCCTACACGTACTCCCCCTACGTGTATGCAACAGTCACACGTACATATGGACGAAAAAACGCGCGCGACGCCCTAATGCATGCATGTCCGAGCACACGACGGAACACACACGGTCACGCTCAAGTGCTCAACCTACACGTGCATGCACACACATACTCAGCCAGGGTGAGCTAGTGACCGTATAAACACTGGAAAATGTATATATTGAGTGCAATGAGCATATTATGAAGTCCACTAACCGTATTTTTACAAATATACAGTGAGAGACAGTGTATTTATCTCGTTTGAAATTAAGCCATATTAACCAGAAAGGAGGCAGTATGGACTAGCATTACTTTGCTGTCTCCCGTCAACTTGCCGAACGAGGAGAAGCTTGCAGGACGGGAGAAGCTTGCGCGCGGTGGCTCGCAGGACAAGGAGAAACTTTTGACTAATGCAAGCTGTCCTTCGCTCAGGCGGTGGACGTGCAATAGTTAATTCGGTGTCAGATTGCCAGAAGCATACACTATACTAGTACTATTATTGCTGCACTTCCCGAAGAGGCGAACAGCCAAGCGCCAAGTTTACCACTACTATAGTCTATAGAGGTACTATACTAGTACTAGGAACCGGATGGAGGAGCGTCTGCACTCTTATTATATTTTTGAAAGTGATAAAGCAATCTTCAACACATTTGGTTCTCTTCGAGGGCTCTCGCATGTGATAATGGAAGTTGATTGCATGGAACACTCGCCACAATTCTCGCTTAATTATGGCTCATATCCTGTTACAAATAGGAGCGCTCGGTAATATTTCGTCTCTTTTTTGTTATTCAGCATGTAAATAGGTCAGCAAACCTTGCGGCGCATCTTTGTGCGAACCGTGCTTGCTGCACTTTGAATGTGGCCGAGAGCTGGCTTGATGAAACACCTCGCTTCGTACTTCTTTTTTTGCGGGGTACCTCGCTTCCTAGTGACCAGTGTCTTGGTTGATCGTCCTAAGAATGCTTATATATGAATAAAGCTCTCTCATTTACCCGCAAAAAAGATTAAGCCATATTAACCGAAAAGGAGGGAGTATGGACTAGCACTACTTGTTGGTGTGTCCCGTCAACTCACAGAACGAGGAGAAGCTTGTAGGACAAGGTGAAGCTCGCTTACGCCTTTTGACTAATGCAACGTACCTCGCCCAGGCGGTGGACATGCATCAGTTCATTCGGTGTCAGATTGCCAGAGGCATACACTCTAGTACCGAACATGCGGAGTACCATCATCGTTCGACTTCACGAAGAGGCGAAGAGCCAAGCGCAAGGTTTAGTAGTACGAGTAGTACTACTACTAGAACCGCATGGTGGAGCCTCTGTACTCTTATTTTTCTTAATCTTTGATAAAGTACACATTTATTCAGGAGAAGGACGGAAAACGGCAGCCCAACATGTAATGATGATATCGATCAACCATGCTCGAATATATCTTGGCCTCCGTGCGAGCCCGTCTGTGTGTTCTCGCTCCTCGTCTCTCTCAAGGAATGGCGGGTTGGCCATTTTGCCGTCAATTGAGATCGGTTTGCTCACACTCCGGTCCCACATGTCAGTGATATGCCAAGACGAGGTGCGTTGACCGACTGGCCATACGCGTACTTGGTTTTGCACCTTCATACTACTCCTCCCTCCGTCACAGTTTACAGGGCGCACTTCATTATGATGCATTTCTCTCAATGCATTTCCACCACCAGAGAGACTTTAGACACGTTTGGTTTAATGCTCAATTATTTAGGGCGTGGTAACCGCAATTTTCTCTCGATGTAGTACTACGGAGTGGAGTAAGTGCATGCATGTGTCTACCCGGGGTGGAAGCACTGCATGCATGTGTTTACGCATTATTTCCTCTAGTAATAGACGTCGTGCTATAACTACCAATGCCATTTTTCAGTCCGATTGCTAGTCGCCTTGGTCCCAGAGATTTTCTCTTTTTCTGAAGCGTGCTCTATAAACAGTGATGGATGGAGTAGTATGAGCGGATTCAAAGAAGAGCGTATTGATGGTTGCTTCTTCCGAGCAACTTACAGTGGGAAAGGTGGGGCTTATGATTTGACTGCTCATTACTCACTATTAATGCGGCACAACGACCGGTCTGAGTCTCCCATGCGGCTGTGCACTACCCCCTCGGTTCTTAAATATACTCCGGAGTATTTGTCTTTCTAGAGATTTCAACGAGTGACTACTCAAATATTTTTCTTTTAGAGATTCAAATGGACTACTACACACGGATGTATATAGACATATTTTAGAGTGTAGATTCACTCATTTTGCTCCGTATGTAGTCACTTGTTGAATTATCTAGAAAGACAAATATTTAGGAACGGAGGGAGTACACATACGAAGCAAAATGAGTGAATCTACACTCTAAAATATGCCCATTTGAAATTTGTAAAAAGACAAATATTTAGGAACGAAGGAGTATAATTTTGTGCATGGCACATGGACCCGGATGCCGAAGAGGCTTCTGGCAATGCTATCAAGCTTCCAGCATTTGTTTACATAATTGACATACTATGCAAATAATTTTCCAGCGACATGAAATTGTACAATGGTGTGAGCTTTCAGCTTTTGTTTCGTGTGTCTTGCCATCGATGTTCTTTCAAAAACAATAAAAAACTAACTTCCTTACTAATCAGAGCTAATATTTACATCACAACTGAAGACAAAGTTGTGAGAAGGTGTTAAATTAAAATTGATCCATGCTTTCATTGGCAGCAACGTCCCCCCCCCCCCCAGCTCTGTCTAAATCAACAAGGCATGTTGGGAAAAAAGTAGCTGTCTGGAGCATGCAACATTCCGATCATTTTGTGCAGTTCCACTAAAATAGAGCTGAGCATCCCTGTTCCAAAGATATTAAGTGTGATTACGATAATAGAGGACTGCTGATGAAACAATAAACACACAAATAGAAGCCGGTCACCTTTGCAGTGTCTCTTAAGACTAACTAGTTGGAGAAGATTAGGATCGGAGTTGGATGAGGAGGATAGAGCAAAACCAATCTCCCTTTGTGCAGTCACAATGAAATGTAGAGACGTTGCCCGTGTGACATTTTGGCAGAACTGCACAAAACACTCTTAAGAAAAAAGTGATTTGTGCAGTTCACCAAAAGGTCGCAATAGCAATGAGGTGAAATGGATAGCCCTGTTTGCAAAAAAGAGGTAGAAAGGAAACATTACTGGCCAATAACAGTTGATGGCACATACGATGACAAAAAAGAAGCATATTCCTTGTCCTAAGGGAAGATAACAACACGGTTGTGTTTGTCTAAAATGGTGTGAGGAAGAGATTGCAATATGGAAAGTACGCCGGACGAGCTACGTTTTGGGCAAAGAACTATGGAAGATCCACATGCAGCGACGTGGGAAGACGGGCAGTGGAGCAAGGCCGGAGGGGATACCTGGAGGTCGTCGGGATGTAACTAGGTGAGCAGCGGCGGGCGGAATTTGCCCATACTGCGGCAGCGAGAAGGTGGCGTAGGCCCTACCACGCCGGAGCTTGGTCAGAGAGAACGGGGTGTGCCGCAGATCGGGACGTGCTGCCTCGGTGCCGTCGAATGGAGAAACGATGCACGTCCTCCCTTTCCGCTGGCGGACGGGATGCAGCCGGATCAGTGACCAACAGTGAGAGAGAGAGGCCACCGCAGCCTTGTGTGAGATACTCTTAAGAGAGACAAACCAGGCAGGCAGGCTCCATTGTATATAGTGGAGCGGACTACCTTTTTCTCCATAAAAATCATTTTATATTCTGTGTACGTGCCATTGAGCGATATAACTTTATTTAAAAATAATGCGCCAACGCATCAAGTCGAACTTTGTTTCGTGAACGCGTGGTACACGACCTCCGTAGGTAAACAACCGCTACACGCGTTCAAATTAGCACGTGGGCTGCCATTTCGTACAGAAATGAGCTCCACCCTGTACCCGCGCGGGTGTGGCTGGGCACGAAGTGTGAGTACATGCACGGTGCACCTATTCTCTTCTTGTATACGTACACCACCTACGTGGGGTTGTGTGAGAGAGATACAAACGTAGAGAGATATAGTGTGTGGGTTCGTGAGAGTTTTTGGGGGGAGGGGAGGGTGGGGTCAATAAAAAATGTAACATATGCAATGTGTGTGAAATAGAGTCCTGGATATATCATATATATAGAAGGGGCGATCCACGAGAAGAGAGTGGAGGTATCATCGGCTTGAGGTGTCCATAGAATCGAAGAGAGGGATGATGTGTGTGTGCGCGCGCACGCGATCGATAAAGAGTGCCATCGAATTTGTGTGTGCCCACGTCAAAGATATAGAGTGGCTGGCCTACTGGAACATGAGAGGGGACATGTGCAGTTTGTCTCTGTGGCATGGATACCTACCTACATCGCTCTACTATCGGTGTGTGGTGGGGGGGAGGGAGGCCTAATTAACTATAGAGGTACAATGGCTGGTATATGTGTGGAGGAGGAGAGAGGCCTACCTCATGTATTAAGGGAGATCGATCGTCATCCATGCATATGTGTAGGAGAGGAATAAGGTTGGGAGAGAGACAGAGCTAGAGTGTTGGAGGGGGTGGTAGTGGAGTTGCTTCTAACAAATGGTGGGATAGGCTTGCTAGACAACCGGAGGGCACACCTGCAATATCAATAAGAGAGGGGATGGCTGCCTGTCTGTGCACGTGCGTGTGAGAGACGGGTCAGGAGGCATGCACGAATGATTGGGGGGATATGGATGTGGTAAGCAGACATAACTACATAGGAAGATCAATCGTCCTTTGTCAGAGAAAGGAGAGACATAACTTGTGAGGTACGTCGATCGATGGGGGGGAATAGTTAAAGTCGACCTAGGTATATGTTGGGAGATTGATCGGTATACATGCATGTGTGTGTTAGAAGCAAATGAGGCACGGGGAGAAGGATAGAGAGAGAGGGATGCATCTAGGAGGTGGTGCGAGAGTCATACTATATCAGGGGGGAGAAGTGTGTGAGTACGAGATCAATGAAAAGAGTGGTGGGAGTGAGGCATGGATGATGATAAGAGAAGAAGGGAAGCTTGTGTTTTGTGCTAGGCACACCTGGCTAGAGAGGCATATCGATCGATGTGTGCCGTGAAGAAGGAGCTGGGGGCCTACACACACCGTGGGTGAATGGCCTAAAGTGAAAAGACGAATTTGCGCGATGGTGCTAGAGAATGCTGAGGGAGGGTTAGAGGGATGCGGGCGTCTGCATGCACGAGAGAAAGTTAGCACTAGCTAGCTACAAAGATAAGAGGACTGTGTGGGTGTAAAACACGAATAGAGATCATACTTCATTATAAAAAGCAAATTCGGATACTTGAAGAATTTATCATAGTGTTTTAAACCGACGCATGTGTGAATATATATAACGGTGATACACATGGTGTGGTTATGAACATGTTATACTACATATAATATATTTTATCTCTACTCTTATAAAAAACGGAGTTGTTGATGATGGTGCCATCCTGCAATATAGGCCGTCTGATTTATATCTGACGGATAGGAAGGAAACTATGGCAATTTTGAAAAAAGATACCCACACCCCTCTCCATATTTGCAAATTAGGCCTCCCCTTGATCATGTTGATGTTCTGTGGAACGCATGTGCATCTTGCTAGTACTACGTATAACATATAGAACATTGATCATAATTTGGGCTAATGTGTGGCTTTTGCAGCTCAGGTCAAAATATTTGTCATAATGTAGGGGGCGGGGCACTATACTATGTGTGATAAACACGGTGTACATGTATGGAACATGGTTTAGATTATGAATATATAGTTAGTACATCAAATGTACTATTATTTGGAATCAACATCAAGTGTATTCAAAAAATAGAATTCGAGTTCATGTAGTACACATAGTTCATATCTATCTCTATAGTAATCATGTGGCGTGTTATTAAGGTAATACACGAATGATGGTTGAAGTTGGCAACAATCATGATTGTAGATTTGTTATTGAAATAGAGAAACGAATTCAAATTCAGTTCGAATTGCAGGGGTAGTATAGGCATTTGGAATGCACTAAAATGTTGGTATGAGTAGGTTACATGCATTATACAGCAAGCGAAAAAATTTAATTGGACATAACATGGATTCATACTACCGAATATCATTTAATTGCACTAAATTGTTGGTATGAGTAGCTTTAAATAGCATTTTTATACTAAAACGGGGCAAGACTCTCTCTTTGTGTGGTGTGAATAGTTTTATTTTTTCGTTTTCTTTTTGGTTGAGGGAAGTGCGAATTGATTTGGTACGTACAAGTACAATATTACACGTTAGGCTTGTCCCTAAAATTCAACCCGCGCCTTGTTATATCCCGAAAATTCAGATATCGTGCTCCCAAAACTGTCACCTTCAGAACCCGCGCCTTGCTATCCCGAAATTACAACGCGCGCGAAAACTCCCTCCAGCTGCCAAATCCGGACACGCGAAATCCCCCTTCTAACCCTGAGCCGAAAGGGCCGGTAGTTCAAATCGGTGTGGGGTACTTTTGTACCACACCCTACATTTTGGACAAGCGCGTCCCTAAGTCATGGTTCACCCCCTCCCATCGCCTTCTTTTTGCCATTCGAAATCCCAGGCCGCCATAACCTCTCCGCTCCAGCCGCGAAACCCCACCCTCCTCCATCCTCCACCTCACCGCTGCCCAGCCGGAGCCTCTTCCCCTACGATGTCGTCCACTGCAACAACTCGACGTCCCTCGTCCACCTCCCCGGATGAGGATCCATCGTCCATCTCGTCGTCCCGCCGATTCAGCCGCCCCGTCCTCCACCTCCAAGGAACTGCTCCGACGATCGCCTCGTCTACCGCGGCTGCTCCATCCCCACAACGCCGCCTTAACCTGCTCCACCGGAACTGCAGCATCCTCACCGACTCCTCGGACAAAGCCGAGGCCTACTCGGCGCCACCAAAAAGGTTGTACACTCATCACATCGCACCTTCTCCTTAGCTCGACCTCCCGGCGCCGACGGTGCTCCATCCCGCACCCCCATGGAGCGGCTACCTTGAAGCCGGCACCGCGGGCGACATCTCCACGGCGGCTCTCCCCCAGTGCGAGGCCCCTTCGGCGGCAGCGTCCATACTAGCCGGATCTGCTCCTGCTGCTCCGGCTCTCGCTCGCTTGCTCGCACTACTGATACTGCTCCGGCTCTCGCTCGCTCGCCCAGCTGCTTCTGCTCCGGCTCTCGCTCGCTCGCTCGCGCTGCTGCTGCTGCTTCGGCTCTTGCTCGATCGCTTGCTCGCCCAGCTGCTGCTGCTCCGGCTCTCGCTCGTGCTGCTGCTGCTGCTCTCCCCCTCGCTCATGCTGCTGCTCTGCTCCTATTTAGCTACACTTCAGTCGACTGAATCGACTTTTGGGTCAGTCGGTTTTCAGGGGGTGGGGGGGGTGGCTCGCCGGAGTTAAGGAAGAACCACCCGTAGCGAGGACGGGGGCTCGCTGGAGAGGTACCCCACTATCTATCTTAGGGTTTAGGGTGGGGGCGAGGGGCCTATAGGGCTGGCCGGGGTGGCGGCGGACCGGCGGTGGGGAGTTGTTTCGGGCGGCGAGGCGGCGCTGGGGCCGGCGGTTCGGCCGGTGGTGGCTGGCGGCTCAGGGGGCTGCAGGTTGAAGATGAACTACAGGCTCTCCCTAAACTACATGTCAAGTGCCTCTCTGCTACCATTGCGTTCAGTTTCGACAGTAACATTCAGATTCCACAGTAAATTTCAGTTTCGACAGTTAAGTTCAGAGTCAACAGTTTTTACCTCATCTGTTGTAGTCAGGTGGTTTTTGGTGATGTAAATTTTACATCTATTTTACATCATCTATTGGAGATGCTATTAGAATCCCACTTGAGATTGACGATGTCTGTCTTGTGCTGCTTCAGCCTTGACGTCTTACGGCTCACCGGGGCTGCTCCAACGACAGAACGATCCATCACAACAGAGCAGTGCCCTGGACGCCGTCTACAGATTCCTCGAATCTTCCTCCACACCTCCGACAGCCACCTCTGCCTCAACTGCTTCAGCGACCAACCCAATGATGCTGAGGTCGACACGGCTACGGCAAAGAGGTTGTACAGTTGTTGCATCACTTATTACTATACATTCATGTCGATCCATTAGGGCTATTTTGGTTCAACGGAAAAACATAGCAATAGGGAATTTTGCAATGGCACTCTACTATTCAATTATTCATGCATTTTGTTGAAAGGAATGAAGCAAAACATCCACCTGGACCTACTTTTCAAAATCCTATGCATGAAAACAAGACCAAGTGCATTAGTGGCAGAATAACATTCTAACTATACACGCTTTCATATGGTTTCACTTTATTTTGGCCATGTTTCTTTGCATTCCTCTGCTCTTCCAATTCCTGTAAACCAAACACTCAAGTTGACAGAAATCCTGTGTTTACAAATGCTCTGTTTACCATGTGCATTCCTATCCTATTTCGGTGTTTTTCCTATCCCTGCGTTTTTAGAATCATGCAAGCCAAATGATCCCTTACAGAATTACTTCAGTTACAGGTAGGTGTCGAAGGGAACTTTGTGTGGTTTGTCCTGCTCCTGCCGCGACGTCGTCCACCTCAACTAAGCTGCTCCATCGAAAGAAACATCCACCAAACCAGACATCGCGACTCTTGACCATCTTTCGCCGTCTCAGATCTCCTTCCCTGCCGCCGGCACCCACCGCAACGGCATCACTATCATCGACTCAGCAGATGAACCTGAGGAGTACACGGGTCCACAAGAGAGGTCGCACTCTTTTGTTTATGCTTATGTTATGCATTGCTTAAAATTACCTGCTACTTTATCGTCCTATTCACCTCTTGGACTCCAAGTCAGGTCCAAATTAATGTTCAAACTTGAGTTCTAAATTAGTTGTGGGGCACATATCGAGGAAGCAATGAATAGTATCTCTGTCTAATATCTGGTTCACCTAGGGTATGCCTATGTTGTTCATCTTGGGTGGGAAACAAATAGTAAAGCAATCAGCATCTGTCTTTTTATTAAATTAAAGCAATCATCAGCTTACTATCATTATTTTTGGATCCATCCACTGGTTGTTACCATCATTCTAAATTTCTGCATGCTCTCCTTACATAATCTCACCATATCTTTTTCGTATGCATGTCAGATATTGTACACAGTCATGCTGAACATGTAGAGAAAAAGAGAAGAGTTTTGCGCGGCAATACAATGTCATGCAGACATCGCTCCATGGTGTGTTCAATGGCAAACCCTCCCCACCCCTCTCCAGATTGTAATCCAGAGGAAGATATCTGTTCTGAGGTGGATTCAGACGCCGCTGACCACTCCTATTTACCCCCAAGGTGTTTGCTCTACCTTGGCATGATGATGTTAGTCATATCATGCATATGTTGCCTTGCAGTGCCTACTTTTGACATCATATATGTCATCTGCTTAGTTTAGACATGTTTTGTAATGCCACTTGTTTAGTTTCTATATCATATATGGGAATTGTGCAGTCTCATGTCTTTTAGCCAGCCATAATATACATGAAATGTGCAATGCCATCCTATTTAACCAGGCATCATATATTTGAATGATATCTTGCCCATCCTTTTCTTCATTACATTTCCATTTGTTGACAATGTTTGTACATTAAACTACTCTTCCTGTGAATCAGCCATTTGGGTGGGAGATTGAAAAATCTGGAGTGAAAACAAGGCCTTCAGCGCAGACACTGCTACCTGTCGAAGCAGATCTCTTGTTGGGTCCCGATAGCTCCTCAGAGATGGATTCAGAGACAGATGACCAGTCCTATTCCTCCACCGAGGTGTATGCTCTAACTTGGCACGGTTATACTGCTCATATCATGCATATGGTGTCTTGCATTGCATAGATTAGACATCATATACACAATATTCAACACCATGTTCTTAGTTCAGACATCATATCTAATGCCCTCTATTTAGCATATAAATCACATATGTGAATTAAATGATGTGATCCTGATTACTTAGATAACATGTGGGTGAATTATGTCATGCGATCCTGTTTAGTTATTCATCATATCTTTGAATTATGTTATGCTATGCTATCCAGTTTAGATAGACATCATATATGTGAAATTATGTCATGCTATCCGTTTTAGTTAAACAATATACATGTCAACTATTTCATGCCCTCTTTTTTCCACACTATCTATTGCATCTGTCTCTCATACAATGTCTGTACATTCAACTATGTTTCCTGTTTACCAGCCATTTGAATTGGAGTGGGTGATGCCAGCATCTAGTGGACTAAAAACACAGTCTTCAAATAAAACAGTGCTACCTCTTGGTGGAGATAGCACCCCGGTTGTACATGCACGAGAACCAGCCCTACCACACATAACCCAAACTCTCGCAGATTGTACCCCTACTGCGATGGATAGAGAACCAGCTTCACCCAATCTAACCCCAACCCCAGCAGATAGTAACCCAGTTCCTGTTGACACAGCACCATCTCCACCACAGAGCTCCCAAACAAGAGCAGTTAGTAAGGCAGCTCCAGTGCCCAAAGGGCCAGTACTACCACGGAGAACCCCAACACCACCAGTTAGTACGCCTATTCCTGTGGAGGAAGCACAACCAGCTAGTCGTAGTTTAGCATCTATCGCATTTGATGTTGTTAAATCGTATGTGCGTATCTTACGATCTTGGAAATATTATACTGAAGATGAAGGAAAATGCCAGTTGCAGGTGTTTGTCCAGGAGTTATGTGTAAGTAATGTTATTCATGGCAATTACTTTGCTTTGTCCCATACATCCTACCTCCATGATGGTTATAATACAGCAAATTTTCCCATTTTTCTCTATAGAGAAGGACCGATTTGGAAACTCAGGATGAGGTAACCTGTGCTAATACCTCTGCTATCTTAAGAATTCTTGGTGGCAGTATCGGAATTACCTGAAGAAAACGTACTTCACCGGCAAAGAAACTCATCAAATTCCCTTACATTCTCCTGAGACACATTTACTGGACGATGACTGGGAACGCCTTGTTCTGCACTGGTCCCGAACCAAGAATGTGGTAAGGTCTATGAGCTCATTTTCTATTTTAAGTACTATATTCTTCCGTCTTACTATACTCTGTTCATGTAGAACAAGTGCCTAAACCTGAAGAACAACTGTTCTAATTTAAGATTCCATTGCTATCATAGTTCAAAAAAGCGCTAGGCGTTAATTGTGCGTTTTGCCATCACCTTGCGCTTTACTGACCAAAGCGCATACTTATGCGCATTTATGCACAGATTACGCGTAGTTATGCGCAATGCGTTTCGCCAACGCCTAGAGCCTAGGCGCGCTTAAGCGCTCGCTTAGGCGCGTCTTTTTTTAACTATGATTGCTATCGTGCATACTGCTTTGCTCTTGTATCACTGTATTTACTCATACAAACTTATTTTTAAATTGAAGGATCCAATCGAAACTTCAATGGCACAGTAGGTATGTTCACGCATGTTTCTTTAACAGGCTTGCTCTTATCAATAGCTCTGTTGATTTCAATTTCAATTGTGTATACAGTTGACTTCTCATATCATGCACATTACTAGCATCACAACAGAGCCAATAGTGTTGTTGTACATGTAGACCTGTGGTACCCATCTGAAATCTTGTTGTGCCGTGTAGTTTCCCACGCTTTGTATTCGTTCACTGCTGCTTTGTCTTGAACTGATATGATTTGAACCGTGTCTCTATTTTGATTTGGCAAGACAATGCAGTGACCATAGGACATAGACATATGTTTGTTTGATGCTTTTATTATGTACTAGTACTTGGCAATAGAAGACTTGGTAGTTTAATCCTGTCCACCTTACTAATGAACTGGTTCACCAAAATGAGTTTCATATACTAGTACATGCTAAACTATTATGTGTCTGCTTGTTTCTCCTTTTAGAATGCTGACAGAATATTGGGGAAGAGTGCCTTATTAAGCAATGGTAAAGGAAGTAATGCAGATAAGGTTCAGGATAGTGACACATCCTTGTTGGTCTCCAACAAAGCTGGTAAAAATGCTAAGGAAGACTATCTCGAAGACAGTGAGACAACCCCAAAGTCCTATCTTGGTTTAGAGTTGGAGTTACTGGCCACTACCGCTTGCACAAGCTATTCAAACTCACTGTCTGAATCAGTTCGGTTTCTTGAGTCTCAACTACAAGCTGAAAGACATCGATCAGCTATGTTGCGACAAGAAGCGGAAGGACTGCAGAAGTCCCTGGAGCATTAAGATGCATACTTTCTGGTGCAACAACAAGCATTGGAGGATTTTAGCGCCAAACAGGACAAAGCTAATAAGCTTGCTAAGCTTATTGCCAGCATGGTGGATACCACATTTCTTGAGCTCTTATGAAGTTGTTTCAGTTATGCTCTTGTTTTGTTGCCGCGTTTATTTGCACTTGTGGCCAATTTTGATGGGCCAGTGTATGTAATATGCTGCTTTGTTCCCTATATTTGCACTAGTGGCGAACTTTGATGCCCAGTGGATGTAATATGTGTAATAGCAGCAATAGGCTAGCGTTAATTGCTTGCTTATTTATTTCCTTATTGTCTTGTTTAGTTGTTTGCTTGTAGTCACTGCAGTTCTTTTTCTGTGTTTTTCTAGTGGCCACAATAACCTATTTTTGGAAACTAGGCACATGGCAACACACAGACTGTTGTAACCATGGGCCTCCTGCGGGCCGTATGATCCATGGGCCTTCTACGGGCCGTAGGATCCATTGGCCTTCTATACGGGCCGTAGGATCCATGGGCCTTCTACGGGCCGTACGATCCATGGGCCTTTTACGGGCCGTACGATCCATGGGCCTTCTACAGGCGTATCATCATTTCGCCAGTCATGGGCCATACTATTTGTGGACAATAACGGGCCGTTTATTGGCCCTATTTGATAAATCTATGAAAACAGCCCAACTGGTTTTTTTCGACATGAAAACGACCCAACGTATTAACGGGCCGCAAACGGGCCGACTGTAACCACGGGCTGAATTTGGCCCACAAGCAGAAAATGACAGTAACAGGCCATAAGTAACCAAATGCTGGAAATGAGCCCAAGAATAAATGGGCCCTGAGAAGGCCGAAAGATATCATGGGCTGGAAACGGCCCAACGGAATAATGGGCCGTTAATGGGTATAAAGTGATACACTGTTCATTACGGGCCAGTTTTACCACGGGCCGTTAAGGGGCCGAGGGTTACTAAGGGCCTCATATGGGCCGAAAGACGTCATGGGCCATACATGGGCTGGAAGTTAAAACGGGCTGCAATTATATTGGACGGCCCAGATGACGCTACTGGGCCTAATTCGGATAGGCCGTAAATGGGCCCTGGGATAGCGGGCTGTAAATGGGCTATATGCGAATAGGCCGTTAACAAGCTTGCCGTGGGCCGGCCCGCCACCTTTTGACCAAGTCAAACGGGCCGGCCTTTTCACACGAATGGGCCTCTGTTGGGCCCTGCCACGTGTCGGCGTATCATAGGCGCTTTGGGTCCAATGAGTGGATGACATCTGTCCCAACGGTGAGCCGACACGTGTTTCCTCCAGCCAATGATGATTTTACACGTGGAAAATCCCCATTGGTCGGGGCTGTTACCGGGTTATCGGATCCAAAACCGGACTCGATAGCTTAACGGTGTTCCGTTACGGTGGATGCCACGTGTCGGTCACCCTTTACGAAAGCACTTCTGTGACGCGCGATTTATCGTCATGGAAGTGGACACTTCCGTGATGATAATTTTGGTAATGTCATGGGACACTTCTACGACAGCACAGGTATGACTATCTTGATTCTGTCATAAAATTGTCATGGATGTACATGCATGACAGAAAACGTGACCTACTGTGACAAACACGTATCATCACGGAAGTGTATTTTTTTATAGTGATGTCTGCTTCAGCAGGTAGCATTGTCTGCTCTGAATACCTTGTTTTCACTCCAGATACTTCCATCACTGCTTCAAATGGTTGATGCACAGGAAGAGTAGTTGAATATACAAATGTTGTCGACAAATGGAACACATAATACAAAAAAATGATAGCATGATATAATTCACATACATGATGATTGGCTCAACAGCATGGCATTGCAGAATTCACATATATAATGCCTTTGCAACAAGATAGCATTGCATAATTCACATATATAATGTCTTGCAACAAGATGGCAATGCATAATTCACATATATGGTGACTAAACAGGTGGCATTCACACAAAGCATGTCTAAACTAATCAAATGACATCGCAATGCAAGACACCATATGCACGATATGAGCAACATAACCCTGCCAAGTTAATTAGAGCATACACCTCGGGGGGAATAGGACTGGTCATCTGTCTCTGAATCCTCCTCTGAGGAGCTATCCGTAACCAGCGAGATATGCGCTTCGTCAGATAGCATAGTCTGCTCTGAAGACCTTGTTTTCACCCCAGAATTTTCCATCACCGTGTCAAATGGCTGATGCACACGAAGAGTAGTTGAATGTACTAACATTGTTGACAAATGTAATCCGTAACGAAAAAAAGGATGGCCTGATATAATTCACATATAAGATGACTGGCTAAGCAGGATGGCATTGCAAAATTCGCATATATGATGCCTGGCTAAACAAGATGGCATTGCATAATTCACATAAACGATGAATAAACTAAACAGATGGCATTCACACAAAGCATGTCTAAACTAAGAAGTTGACATATTTGATGTATAAAGTAAGCAATGCAAGGCACCATATGCATGATATAACCAACATCAGCATGCCAAGTTAGAGCGAAGACCTCATGGGGTAAATAGGAGTGGTCTTCTGCTTCTGAATCCCCCTCAGAATAGTTATCTTCCTCTTGATTACGATCCGAAATGGGTGGAGGGGGGCTGCCTTTGCGCCCACCATGGAGCGACGTCTGCATGAAATTTTATTGCCACGCAAGACTCATCTCTTTTGCTCTACATGTTCAGTTCCATTGTGTACAATAACTGACATGCATAGGAATAAAACTTAGTGAGATTATGTAAGGAGTGCGTGCACAAATCCAGAGTGATGGTAGCAAACTGTGGATAGATCCAAAACCAATGATAGCAGGCTGATAATAGCTTTAGTTAAAAAATACAGATAATGGCTCCTTTAATGTTTGTTTGCACCCAACATGAAACTCATAGTAGACACCCGAGATTAACCAGATAGTAGACAGATAGTACTGATTGCTGCCCCAATATGTACCCCACAACCATTTAAAAACTCAAGTTTCAGCATAAGTTTGGACCTGACTCGGAGTCTAATAGGTGAAAACGATGATAAAGTAGCATGTCATCATATTAAGCGATGCATAACGTAAGCAGACACGGAAGAGTGCGACCTCTCTTGCAGACCCGTGTAGTCCTCAAGGTCATTTGCTGAGTTGATGATGGTAATGCAATTGTCGTGGCTGCCGGCGGCGGGGAAGAAGATCTGAGGCGGCGAAAGACAGTCTGGAGAGTGGATCCCTGCTGTGGTGAACCCTTCCGTCGTTGGAGCAGCTGAGCTGGGGTGGAACACAACACCGCAGGAGCAGGACAAACCACACAAAGTTTTCTTTGACACATATCTGTAATAGAAGTAATTGTGTAAGGGCTTGTTTGAATTTGAGGATTCTAACAATGCAGGGATAGGAAATAGACAGGAATAGGATAGGAATGCACGTGCAAAACAGGGAATTTAAAAACATAGGATTTCTGCCAATCTGGGTGTTTGGTTCACAAGAATTGGAAGATCACAGGATGCAAAGAAGCATGGTCAGATTAAGTCAAACCACAAGAAAATGAACGGTTATAATGCTATTATGCCACTATCTCTTAGTCTTGTGCTTCATGAATAGGAATTTGAAAAGGAGGACAAGTGGAAATTAAAATTCCTACGGTTTTTCTTTCAAGGAGACACTAAAGGAACAAATCCTACAGTTTTCATTTGCTCCATTCCTTTGCACCAAATTCATGAAAAGTAGTACCATACGAAAATTTCCAATTCCTATGTTTTTCATTCACTTTTCCTTTCAAGCACTGGCGATTCCAGTAGGCAGGCTTGAGCAAGGAAAAGCCTACACTAAAAAAATGTTTTTGTGCTACTTCTATTACTTTGGACCCAGGCCACTGCCCTACTAGCTCAACTCCCAGGGCCATCGACAAATGCACAGCTCAAACGCGCGGAGATAAATAATGATGGCGTTCAAGAGAGTCCATCACGGATAGCTAAGTTGCCTGGTACCTCACTGCTTGTCATATAGTAGGATAAAATGATCGTATTTCCCGTTACTCCGTGTGCTCAGTGGACAATATATATAACATGTAGAGTAAAAAGATATGCAACAAGTGTACAACCTCTTTGGCGAATCCATGTCGATCTCAGCGTGATTGGGTTGGCCGGTGAGGATGCTTCGGCTGACTTGGCTATCGAAGGAGGGGAAGAAGATCTTAGGCGTCTGGAGATGGAGCCCGAGGTACTGCTCCGCTGTGATGGAGGGTTTCGTCGTTGGAGCAGCTCCGGTGAGTTGTACGACGCCGAGGCTGAAGCAGGACAAGAGAGACAACGTTAACCTGAGTGGAGTTCTAATAGCATCTCCAATAGATGACGTAAATACATAACCACAAAGTGCTAGATGTATACATCAGCCACTCATCTCTGAACTTAACTATCGAAACTGAATTTAACTGTCGAAACTGAACTTAACTGTCGAAACTGAATTTTGTTGTCGAAACTGAATTTAACTGTCGAAACTGAACGCACTAGAGGTGAGGCTACACGTCAATCAACTGACTTTTTCATCTCTGGTCAGTCGATTTTGCAGCCGTTGGATACGAAATCAAGGGCCTGCAGTTCATCTTCAACCTCCACCCCTTGAGCCGCCAGCCACCACCGGCCAAACAGCCGCCGCCCGCCGCCCGCGGCCGGCAGTGCGCCACCCCGCCCGCCCCGAAAACACTCCACACCGCCGGTCCGCCGCCGCCCCGGCCATCCCTGTAGGCCCCCCGTGCCGAGCTTTTTCTCCGGCGATCCCCACGCCACCGCCCCACCACCGCCGGAGACCACCGCCCCCACCCTGAACCCTAAGATAGATAGTGGGGTACCTCTCCGACGAGCCCCCCTCCCCGCTGCGGCTGGTTCTTCCTTAACTCCGGAGAGCCCCCCCACCCCCTGAAAATCGACTGACCCAAAAGTCGATTCAGTCGACTGAAGTGTAGCTAAATCGGAGCAGCATCGCAAGCAAGAGCAAGAGCGAGAGTAGCAGCACGAGCAAGAACAAGAGAAAGAGCAGACCAGGTAGGGGACCGAGAGCAAGAGCAGAGCAGCAGTGCAAGCGAGAGTTAAAGCAGCAGCAGCTCCTACTGATGTGGACATCGCTGCCGAGGGAGCGACGGCATGGAGGAAGTGGCCGGCGATGCCACCGTGGATGGAGCTGCGCCGTGTCAGCTCGGGACCGAGCGCCGGTAGCACCGTGAGATCGAATCAAGAAGAAAATGCGACGATTAGTGTACAACCTCTTTGGTGGCGCCAATTAGGCCACAGCTTCATCCGAGCAAACGGTGATGATGATGCTCTTCTGGTGGTGCAGGTGAAGACGGCGGTGTGGGAATGGAGGTGGTGCAAAAGACGAGGGGAACATCGGGGCAGCTCCTTGGAGGTGGAGGACGGGGTGGCTGAACCGGCGGGACGACCAGATCGACGACGGATCCTCATCCGGTATGGTGGATGAGGGACATCGAGGTGTTGCTATGGACGACGTCGTTGGGGAAGAGGCTCCGGCTGGGTGGCGAACGGAGGAGGGTGTGGGGCTTCGCGGGTTTTCCCGGCCTCGGTGTACGAATGGGTGGGCAGATGGGATGGGAGTGGGGAACCATGGCTTAGGGACGCGCTTGTCCGAAATGTGGGGTAAGATACGCAAGTACCCCCACTGATTTGAGGCGGTTCTTTCGGTTCAGGGGTATCATGGGCATTTCGCGTGTCGGGATTTCACAGGAGGTGGGAGTTTTTGCGCGCATTGTAATTTTGGAATAGCAAGGTGCGGGTTGAGATGGAGGGAGTTGTTGGAGCACAACGAGACAAAGATATATCTTAAATATTTCGGGCTAACAAGGCGCGGGTTGAAATTTCCGGACAAGCCTAATGTGTACTGTACCAAATCAATTCGCACAACAAATGTCATTCAAAACTTTGAATTCATGTTACGTTCAATTAAAATATTTCGCTACGTGTATAATGCATGCAACCTAGTACTCAAATGAACGTTTTAGTGCATTCCAAACATATATACTACCGCTTCAATATGAACTAAATTTGAATTCGTTTCTCTATTTGAATAAGATCTACAATAATGATTGTTGTGAAGTCAAAGCATTTGAATTCGTTTCTCTGTTTTAATAAGATCTACAATCGTCATTATTGTCCAGTTAAACCATCGTTTGTGTATTACTTTCACAGCACACCACATGATTACTCTCGAGTTACATATGAACTATGTGTACTATATGAACTCGAACTCGATTTTTTGAATCCACTTTATGTTGATTTCAAATCATAGTACATTTCAAGCTCTAGCTAGATCTTCACAAACTAAACCATGTCTCATATGTATAATGTGTTTTTCACATTATGTATGGTGCCCTGCCCCCTACGCCTACAAGTATTTAGATG
Organism: Aegilops tauschii subsp. strangulata; assembly: GCF_002575655.3. Classification (NCBI taxonomy): domain Eukaryota; kingdom Viridiplantae; phylum Streptophyta; class Magnoliopsida; order Poales; family Poaceae; genus Aegilops; species Aegilops tauschii. The sequence goes on from NC_053039.3 coordinate 348,992,311, forward strand.
TGAGTTGCAAACACCACACATTACCACAAATTCAAATAAAATGTGAGAATGTTCAATATATAGTATTGTTTAGATTGTTTGATATTTAGTTGTAAGCTGCAAACGCCACACATTATCACAAATTCAAATAAAATGTGAGATTGTTCGATGTATAGTATGGTTTAGATTGTTCGACATTTAGCTGTGAGTTGCAAACGCCATGCATTATCACATTATGGTATAACATGTGCAAAACCACAACACGCGTATCACCGCTATATTCATGCATGCATATGTTTAAAACACTATGATCTCCTGTTCAAATATATGAATCCACTTTCATATCAAATTATGATCTTTGTTAGTCTCTTACAACCACACAATCCTCTAACCTTTGTAGCTACCACTAACTTTCTCTCGTGCATGCACACGCCCTCCTCGCCCTCCCCCTCCCTCAGCATTCTATCCATCGCGCACATTCATTTTTTTTTCTTTAGGTCATTCTCCCACAGTCTCCACAACTCCTTTCCAACACACACCGATCGATAAACCTCTCCACCGATGTCTGCCTACAACATACACACGCACCTTCAATCTCCTCCTTTATGTGTCCTTGCCTCCTGTCTCTCATACGGTCCCACACACGTGTAAACTCTCGCCCCTCTTTTCATCGATCTCACAACTGCACACTCCTCCCCCTATCTAGCTAGTAGTTGGGCCTCTCGCACCACCTCCTAGCTCCATTCTCTCTGGCTATCCGTCTCGCCGGGCCTTATTTGCCTCTAACAAATGGACGTACACCAACCGATCTCCCGCTATACATATAGCTAGCTAGGTCCTTATAACTCATTTTCCCCACGCGTCGATCGATCTACCTCATTAGTTGTGTCTCTCCCTTCCTCCGACAAACAACAATTGATCTACCGATCTAGTTAGGTTTGCTTACCAAACACATGGTTCCCCTTCATCATCCATGGATGTGTCCCGACAGATCTATCACGCACAGGCACACACAGAAACACATCCCCACTCTTATTGATAATATTGCAGTTCCACCCTCAGTTTGTCTAGTAGGCCTCTCCCACCATCTTTGAGAAGCAACTCCATCACCCATCCAGCACTCTACCCCTCTCCCTCCCTCTCTCTCTCCTCTCTCTCTCTTTCCCATCCTATTTCCCGTCCTTCAGTTATGTATGGACGTCGATCGATCTCCCTCAAGACATAGCTGGGTCGCTCCTTCTCAATACATATACGAGTCGTTCTACCTCTATAGTTAGGCCTCTGCCTACCCCTCCCCCCACCCCCTCGCACACACACACACACACACACACACCGATACATCGAGAGCTCTAGTCATGTCTCCCTGCCACACACAAACTTGACATGTGCCCTCTGACGTTCCGGGAGCTAGGTCAGTCGCCCTATATCTTTGACTTGCACACACACACAATTTCGATGGCTCTCTTCATCGATCTCGCACCCACCCACTTGATCCTCTCTTCGACTCTATCGATATCTATGACCCCTCCCTCTATTCTCGTGGATCGCCCGACCCTCTATATATGATATGGATAGGCCTCCATTTCACACACATTGCATGCAAAATTTTGTTTGAGATGTCATCGACACATATTCCCACAAATACATTCACGAAATCAACCCCCCCCCCCAAAACAAAAAACACTCACGAACGCACAAGCCATTTGTCTAGGTTTGTATCTCTCATACACACCCACATAGGTGGGGGACGTGCACGAAGAGAAGAGGTGCACGCACGGCGCACGTACTCCCATCTCTTTCCCAACCACACCCGCGCGGGTACACGGTGGAGCTCATTTCTGTACGAAAAGGCAGCCCACGTGGTAACTTGACACGTGTACTGGTTGTCCACTAGATGGAGGGAGGATCGTCTACCACGGGTGAACAAACAAATTGTGACTTGACGCGTTATGTTAAAAAAGAGGCAAACCATGTGGGGCCTACCTTAGAGGCAAGGCTCTATACACTGGAGTACTTTTGATGTGTCCCGTCAACTCGCAGACTGAGGAGAAGCTTGCTTAGTACACCGTCTCCCCCGCCCACGGGCGCGGTGGCTCGCAGGATGAGGTGAAGCTTGCTTACTATGCCTTACGCCCGCTCCCTCGCCCACGCGCGCGGTGGCTCGCAGGTGAGGAGAAAATTTTACTGGTACTCCCTCCGTTTAATCCTCGTCCCTACCTTGGTTAGAGAGATTGTCATATTGTTTGGAATATATGTCCTTTAGTAGATTTCAATATGAACTACTAGTACATACTCCAAACACTGATGTATATAGACGTATTTTAGAGTGTAGATTCACTCATTTTGCTCCGTATGTAGTCCATATTGAAACAGACGTAATAGTACGCACTCTCCCTCGCCCCTTGATCCTCGCCATGTGGTGGACGTGCAGCAATTCATTCGGTCTCATATAGCCAGAATGATATATACTGCAGTACCATTATTGCTCGACTTCCCGAAGAGGCGAAGAGCCAATCGCAAGGTTAATAGTTTGGAGATGCCAAGCGCAAGGTTTATAGGAGAACGAGTAGTAGGTGCTGCGTCATTTATAAAGAAAGTTCTTTTCTTCAGTGGCACATATGCAATATAAATAGGTTCACATGGAGAGAAAAAGAAACCACTCCAGTATATACATAGGCAGGACGAGCCTACACGGTTGCTTGCTGGGGTTGCTCTCTTCAGTTTTCACACTCTCTCGCACAAAACCACTGTGGCCACATCTCTAACATCCCGGTGGATCACGTCCGCCGGGGGAAGGGGTGGATGCTTAGTGTAGATGCGGTCGCCGTCGCCGACGGCGAAAACCCACTGTCGGCACGTCCCGATCAGGGGTCCCCTCCATTCTCTCTCACAAAGCCGGTGAGGTTGCCTTCGTCCATTGCTCACTGCCGCGACATGGGTAGTTTCCTCCTCCCGCCGCCCTCCTCTAGGTTGAGCTACGTCCCGACATCCCTCAGTTACAACGCCCTTTACAGCCGGCTTGCACCACTGCTCCAGCTGCCCACATCACTCCATGTGGATATTTCTCTACTTCTTTGCCCCGCACATACCTCTACTGGCTTCTACGTACTGTATTTGTGATGAGTTTATGTCTCATCAACTAGTCCCGGTAATCTTATTCTAATCACGCTTCTTCAATTTCTTTGCCACATGGATGCTCATCTTGATTTTGGTGAAACTGCACAAAATGATCCGATGGTCAAAGGGTTGCAAACTTCATTTCTTAGGAAGCGCCGACGTTGCCAGCAAATTAAAGCCTAGTTAGGGTTTACAGTTCAAGGGCTAGGGACTGCATGGATCGTTTTTTTAGCTGTCTCTGTTTCAATGGCTAGGGACTGCATGAGTAGTAGCAGTACTGTACGCCTTACGCCCGCTCCCTCGCCCACGCGCGCGGTGGCTTGCAGGACAAGGAGAAAATTTTACTACTACCTCCGTTTACTCCTCGTCCCTACTACCTTGGTTAGAGAGATTATCATATTGTTTGGAATATATATGTCCTTTAGTAGATTTCAATATGAAGTACTAGTACATACTCCAAACACTGATGTATATAGACGTATTTTAGAGTGTAGATTCACTCATTTTGCTCCGTATGTAGCACAAAGTTGAGACACTTATTTTGGAACGGAGGGAGTACATATTTGCTATGATCTGTCAATCATTGAGATGCAATAGCATGCATGTTAGTCTCCTTTGTATTTGATGAAATGTTGCAACAGGCAACCTTGGACGCAAGATACATGTAACAGAAGCTGGAAGCTTCATAGCATTGTACTATCTCGCTGATAAATTATAGTACGTACTATACAAGTACTTCCTCAGTTCCTAAATATAAGTCTTTGTAGAGATTTCACCATGAACCACATACGGATGTATATAGATGCATTTTAAGTGTAGATTCATTCATTTTGTTCCGTATGTAGTCCACCTAGTGGAATCTCTACAAAGACTTATATTTAGGAACGGAGGGAGTACTATGTAAAGAGTTAGGTGTCGCACGGTGTCCAGAAAATATGGTGATAGTGTGAGGTGGGCCATGTAATCACTGAGCCTGCGTGTTTTCACTACTCTTGCACTCCTCCGCCATAAGAATGGAGAAAATTGTAATCTAGTAGTACCTCCTTTCGCCGAAAGCGTGGGACATCCAGCAATCCTACCACCTCAGTAATAATGACCAATGAGCCGTCAAATCACATAGACCCAGCAGTAAGTTGGACGGACGAAGCAACCATCACTCTTGAATCCGCTTCTCCCTTCAACGCAAGTGCCAGTGAGAGGTCGCGTCCGCTCTGCCCGGGCATGAATGCGGCACTGACCGTTTCGGGCGGGAAGCGCCCGCGGGCGATGGAGGGGCTTTGGGTGGGCCAGGCTGGTCAGGAGAGGGCGTGGCAGCTGTCCGCCTGTCCCTACCGGACGCCCGGAAACGAGAGGATGCACCGACTCTGGGGGCTAAAATCGTACACCATCTCTCTGTAGGAGTAGGTCGATCTGTCGCTCTCTCTAACACACACATGTTGTTAAACACACAGACACGCACACGCACACACAAGTTCATAGAATAGGAAAATTATGCGAGTGTGAAGCCATAGGAAGTGAGATACAAATGGAGTACGTACAAGAAGAGAACAGGTGACGAATATTCCATCAAACCTGGACTGAGGAGTAGTACTCCCTCCGTCTAGGTGTTAAGTCATCCTACGGAAATCAGATATTCCCAAAATGATTAGGCGCCGTCCATTAACTTCGCATCTCAATCCCCTCCTGGCCTCGTTGCTAGCGAGCATTCTTACTTAGGGAGCGTTTGGATCCTTAGCAAGAACAGCTTATAGCATAGCCGGGCAAGGTTAGGTGTTTGTAACTGTCAAAATATGTTAGCTTTTGTGGGCCAGCTAGCTTGGGTGGGCTAGAAAAACCTTGCTAGCTCAGGAGAGCCAGATCGGCTCGCTTCTGACGACAAACTTCGCGTAGTAGTAACATAGACTAGTAACATATGCATGTTGTACTAGTCCAAGTTACTCACCACTATGACCAGCCTAAGCAATGTAACAAAACGCTCCTTACTCTGCCTTGTTATCTCCCCCAGAAACCCAATGCATGGAGCGCAACTAAGCATTGATCAGTCAAGAAATCAAAGTCGGTTTGCATGCGAGTTAATACGTGGCCCTGCATGGTAGCTAAAATGGCATCTCTTAGTTGTTTGGATTAATTGTTGCGTTTAGAGACAAAAATCAGGGCTTTGATTGGAGGAATGACCGGTCAAGTATCTCCTTCTCCTCCAATCTGCTTGCACCTTGGTCCTGCTACACCTTCTAATGTGACTTATTACACCTAGACGGAGGGAGTCGTACGAGATACGGTGGCACACTGACTTAGGTCGAATACAAGTGCCCAAAATTGTGTGCATGTTATAATAAGGATTCACTTAAAATAGTACGTGAGCGAACATAGGCATCAATTGGACAGTGTTCCCAAGCAGTAGCGAGATGTGTGAGGTAAGATACACTGCTGGCGCTTTTAATTTTTCTTATTAATTTGTTTGTTTCACCCTCTGACTGGTGGGACCCAACATACTATGTGGAGAGAGGTAAGGTGACTAAGGCTGCATTATTTCTGCACCACTGTGGATAGTCTTACCACCAAAGCCACATGACACGATTATGATTTAAATCCCAATGACCCCCACACAAAAAAACCCACGGCATGCTTGTCACACGAATGCAGGAATGTATAGAAGGTTATTTTCCTCTCGTTGAACATAACGGGAGGGTTGTGTAGCTGGTTAGCCTGTTCGCTCATCAAACTTGAGGTCTCGGGTTCGATAACTACACTTGAGCATAATTCGTGCCAGGAGGATTCTTTGACTGGTCAAAATGGATGGATACGGAGCTATACGATCTCGTAGTGACCGTATAATCACCTCATCACGTATAAGCTGCAGCCTCGGCGCTTGTTTTCTAGGGTTTGCACTCTTAACACTCTCTCCAGTATATATATACACGCTGGAGCCTTAGTGCTTGTAGTTGCTCTCTTCACACTCACTCACCCTCTCCAGATCTAAACAAGACTTCGTTGGCCTCTCTCTCTCCCCTCACTGCTGGTCTACTTGTAGTTGCTCTCTTCACACTCTCTCACCCTCTCCAGATCTAAACAAGACTTCGTTGGCCTCTCTCTCTCTCCCCTCACTGCTGGTCAAAGAGCCGGCAGGATCCGTCCGCCGGGAAGGGAAGGAGGCTTAACGTTGTCGCCGTCGGCGAGGGAGGGAATCCACTACCGGTGCAGCTGTTCACTTTCACCCAGCGGCGGCGCGGGAGGGCCTCCGACCCCTTCTTCTTCGCCGCTGTACGTAGTGTGGGTCGAACGGCCTCCGGTCGCCCACCGAACCACACCCCAAGAACCTTAAGGTATAATTTACTTATTCCACATGCATTGCTCTAGCTGCATGTGGGCTTTTTCCGCTTCTGCACTCGAATCTAGGTATTGGATCAAACAGGAAAGTAGTGGGGAAAGTTGTATACCATGAATCTAGGACGTGGTTCAAAGAGGAAAGGAATGGGGGAAAGTAGTGGGAAAAGTTGTATAGCATGAATCTAGGACGTGGTTCAAAAAGGAAAGGAAGGGGGAAAGTTGTATCGCATGAATCTAAGACGTGGTTCAAAGAGGACAGGAATGGGGGAAAGTTGTGGGGAAAGTTGTATAGCATAAATCTAGGACATGGTTCACAGAGGAAAGGAAGTGGGGAAAGTACTAGTACAGACTGGCTATCCAGCACCTACGTTGGTCGAAAAGGGAAAACAATGACAAACGCAGTACGCACATCTGTAACAAACTGATCTTTTGTTTTGGGGGACAAGGCTGTAGAGTTTGAGCAGGACTAGATTTGCTGCGCTCACATAGGGAAAGGTGTCTAAAGATAACAAAACTGGGACCAACACAAATATGCTCCTTGGTTGTTTGTTCTTTGTTGCAACAGACTGTGCATCACCCCAGTACATCGGTAGATGCACATGGTGCTGGTGCGTCCACTATCCCGTGCAACTCTTTAGCTGTTGTTAATTTAAGGCCATGTTTGGTTAAAAACTCCCTAGTCCCTACCTTGTTAGTTCCAGGGACTAAACATGGACTAGAGGTTATTAAATGACATGCTAAAAGACCATGTTACCCCTAGTAATGAACTAATAGAGACAAGGTGCGATGCGTGGCAGGGGCAACTGTTGGAATAAGTCCCAAAAAGACTCTCCCTCGGGGTCTTCTTTCTTTAGTCCCAAATGCCCACTTTTAGTCCCTAAAAGTCCCTCCTGTTTGGTTTAGATGTGACTGACACGGAGTTTCTTTAGTCCCTCCACCAAAATGTCCCTGTAAACAAGCACCCTCTAATAATGCCGCTGGAAAATTGATGCAATGCCCCAGTTAAAAGCAAATTACATGTTTAACGAATTTTATTGTTAATATAATCTCTCTGTTAATATTAATCAATGCTGAATGCCCCTGTTTGAGAAATGCTACTGTCTTGCTTTCTTTCCCATTTAGGTAAGGTAGATGCTTCTTTTTGTTGGCTTCTGTGTCATCCACCGTTATTGACCACTAGTTGTTTCCTTTGCACCTCTGTGTAAACTGGGTTATCTACTTCACCTTGTTGCCATTGTGATCTTTTGTTGCACTGCACAAAACATTTTGTTTTAAGAGTGTTTTGTGCAGTTCAACCAAAATGTCACACCGACAACGTTGGTTTATTGCTTGATCTTAGTGGAACTGCACAAGAGGAGATCTTACTTCCTATCTGTGTTGGCAAATTTGGTTCAGATCTTCTTCTTGTGAGTTGTTTGAATTCCGCGTCATGAGAGGTCAGTACTAGCCTTCTTTCACATGATTCTGCAGTGTGCTTTCATATGTTGTGCTACTTGTACGGTAATGTTGCTTGATTTTAGTGAACTGCACAAATGGAGACAAGACTTCCAATCCGTATGTGCACCACAATATCCCACTGAGGTAAGATAAGGATATTTCACAACTTTTGTCCTGTATTTTGCCACTTTCATCAGAAAATTAATGTCATTGTTTAGTGCTATACTTGTGCAACCTAATTGACATGCCAAATCTTACATTGAAGGCGAAGCTTGTCTGTTATTGAACCAAGTGATGAAGGGGAAGAACAAGCGAAAGAAAAACAAAAATCAACTCCTGGTGCTGTAATGAAGCACTGGAACTGTGATGACACAAGTAATGATATAGTTTTGCATCTTAATTTATTGCTATGGATGGAACGATCAATTGTTTTGCCACTGATTTGATGCCACTCTTACTGTAATACGTAATTATCTCTACTTGTGCAAACAGGGATCTTCTTTGAAGATACCATATATTTTAGTGGAACTGCACAAGAAGATGTTGGAAACATTAATCTAATCGAGGAGTATATAGTAAGCATGGCCACCACAGTAGATAGCAACAGATGGTTCCAGAGAAGTGCTTCATCTGTATGCTCTACACAATAAGCCTCCTGACAAAGGTTGGTACTCGCCCACTGATTTCATCCATATGATTGAGCTTTGTCATCTCTATTGGTGTTGTGCTACTGTTTAGATACTATCATCAAAAAGTGGTATTGTCCTTGAGAAGTGCTTCATCTGTGCTATTTTAAATATTTCCTTTCCTTTTTTTCGAGCAAATAGGGATGCTAGCATTTAGTTATCCTCTTGTCTTTGCACAACAGGATCATCCTCCTCTTAAGAAGAATATGGAGTACGTGAAGTGACTAGTTCCGATTATGCCAGGATGAAGAAGCCCTGTCTATCTTCTCATCAGAAGGAGCAGTTGAAGGATGGTTACACTACCCCCCCCCCCACAAGACCAAACTAACTTAAGCTCAGAAGGACTGACAAATCTCCATTTTCTTGCTGTGATGCGCGAGTACAATGTTGTTCTAGGATTCTTTCCGGTGAGTTCCATTTTTCGAAAAGTGTGCTCTACATGGACCATTCGGTGCCTGTTTAAGCTGTCAATTCATAGTACAGTTTGCTTTATACTAATCACTTTTTTGTATTTGTGCAAACAGGGTGCTCACCTTGACTTCAATGGGAACTACACAAAATGTTCATGAATACATCGAATCATTCATTTCCACCACAAGAAAGTAGGTGACGATAAGTTCAAGGTGTTGCAACATATAAGGGCGAAATCATACAAGCTACGCGCGAATTTGGTTGATTTTGGTGGAACTGCACAAAAAGAACATCTGGTTTATTTAGCACGAGGTGCCATGTCAATGTCGGAACTGATGGCAAACCCTGCCCATTCCACAATCGTAGGCATTTGATATTTTGGAATGGGAAAACCTTGTCAAATTTTGCTCATTGATTTTAGCAAGAAGACATGCGTTTGATATTTTCGAATGGGACGCCCTTTGCTGTCAGCAGCGTCAATCCATTTTTTATTTATTCTTTAGGTGTGAAGTAAATATTGGCTCTGACATGTGAATCACTGAGATGCATAATCATTGATTGTTTTGAATGTTCTCTATGAATTGCCAGGCCTGTGTGTTTGATTGCAATGTACAGGAACGCTAAAAAGCTGCTCAAACTCTTTGTACTCCTTCTGTTCCTTTTTACTTCGCACATTGTGAAAGTGCATACTTTTTTCTATAAGATTGGTCAAAGTAGAGATACTTTGACTGCAGCCAAAACTTGTATGCAAACTAGAAAGGACCGGAGGGAGTACATGTGAAACTGGTGCAAACGAGGTGATCACCCTGGGAATAATGCTAGTACGTATTGTTTTGCATGTTCATCCTATGCCAGTGATACAAGAATTCGAAGTAATCGAAATAAATTCATTCATACACGGTCGGATTTCATATAAACATGCCGGATTTCATTACATTTCATACATTCTTCAACTAAAAAGGGGTGCGCTGGAGGTATAATTAATTAACTGAAGCTACCCACATGTGTCCTGCTGAGCCGAACAGAGGCTTCAGTGACTTAACTGCAGGTGCAGTTGCGTAACTGACATGTGGCCCAGATGCCTGTTGGGCCCACGTGTCAGTCAGCCAACTGCACTAGCAGTTAAGTAGAAGCAGCGTCCTTCTCCAACATATCTCTCCGACTCCACGTCGCCACCAAGAAGCTAACGGGCCGTCAGTGGTCAACCCGCCTAGCTTGGCTTCAACCGAGGGTAGCAGCGGTGGCCTTACTTGGACCCGAGCGGCGGCGACCTACCGTGTTCTACTCTTCCTCGTTTTCTGTGTGGTGCAGCCTTGCTGGCAGTGGGGCGGGGCCTCGGCGGGGCCTCGGCGGAGCCGGCGATGTCCTCTGTCTCGTTGCCGGCGGGCGGCACCTCGGCGGAGCGGGGGAATCCTCCCCCTCATTGCTGGCAGGGTGGGGCCTCGGCGGAGCCGGCGGTGTCCTCTGCCTTGTTGTTGGCGCCGCGGGGCCTCGACGGAGCAGGGCCTCGTCGACGCCAGTGGAGCGGGGACTCATCGGAGCCGGCATTGTCCTCTGCCTCGTCCTCGGTCTCACCAAACAGCGCCTCGCCCGCTTCATCGCCCTCTTTGTAGGCGGCCGCAGCCTCCGCCACCCGCATGCGGTACCGCCAGCGCTCGAGGCGGCCCTCGCGGGCGGAGAGGTACGAGTCGAGCAACGCCTCCTGCTCTGCCCGCTCCGCGGCGATCTGTTCCTCCACCTGCAGGTGCTCCTGGAGGAGATGGTGGTTGTAGGCGACGTCGGCCTGCGCCTCCCGGAACTGCTCCTCACGCTTCTGCCTCACCGTGTCCATATAATGGGCACGGGCCTCGCCGATGGTCATGGTGCAATGCACCGGCGAGCATGGCACGGAGGAGGGGGTTGGCGCCGGATCGTCGACTACCATGTTCTCCATTGGGACGTCGTCGTCCTCCGGCTGCCTGCCGGCCAACCAGTCGGCAGCAATGGCTGCCATCTCCTTGTGGTCCGTCGTCCGCCTGTCCCGAAGAGCGCTGGATCGCGAGGAAGCCATGGTGGGCAGTAGTGGTGTGGACAGGAGAATAGGAACGAATGCGGATGACTGCGGCTATGGCCGGCGCAGCAGTTTATATAGCAATGGTGGGCGGCGGAGGGACGGACGTGTGGCACCGGAGTAGCCGCCTCGGCAACCGCGTATCATTAATGTGGGCGGCAGAAGGATGGACGGACGGCACTTGTGTCGTTTGAAGGCGGAGCAATCGCATGCACCGGGAAGCGAGGCGGGCGGCGCTAATCGTTTCGGGCGGAAAGCGCGCGCGGGCGAGGGAGGTGGTCTGGGTGGGCTAGGGCAGTCAGACTCGTGCTTGGCAGTGGGTCGGTCCAGCAGCCGGACATGCTGGCTCGCCAGCTACCTCGCCGAGCTGAGCGACGACAATCAGACGATGGACGTAGCTTTCGACCAGGAGCCGGCGCCACTGTCCAAGCCGGTTCATGCCGTGTTCACCATAGAGCAGGTGCAGCCGCACTTCGACGCCCTAATGGCGGAAGAGCTACCAGCGCAGGAGGACATGTGCTACAACCTCCGTCTCCTCAACGAGCACCGGTGAACAAGCGAATGACAATGCCGTCGCGGACATGTGGCCCTATGATCCTGGCTTCCCGAATGAGCAGCGGGCGCTGTATCAGACCATCCGTAGGGCCCGCGAGGCCCTCTCTGTCATCCTTCGAGTTGTTGCGCTCGTCGTGGCGCCGCCGTCTCGCATTGTCAACATGGTCAACGGACATGAGGATGAGGAGATGACTTTACTTGGAGAGGATGACAGTGGGGACCCACCAGGGCCATAGCCACACGGAAGCAAGTGCCTCCTTATTAGTATATAAAACAATAATTTTTTGCTTCCTCCTAGTTTCCTGACATCAGGGTCCCACACCATTGTCAACCTATGTAGTCAATAAACAAGAGAATTGCACAAGAAGCGGCCGACAGCTGGGACCAAGCAGCTCGAGCAGTATTTGTGTTTTTGAGGTGTGAGCACTACAGAGTTTTTCTTGAGCGATGTTTGGCCCAGATATTAATTTTTCTCCTCTAAACAACAACGAAAACATCGTTGCAGCTATTAACTCGGCGGGCTGTGGCCCGTCTAGCCCAGGCCAGATATCCAACCCAGATATTAATTTTTTGAAGCTGAAAATGGCTAGCCCAGCTATACTTTTTTTAGGAATACCCAGGCAAGGTCAAGTTGTTATTCTCCGCCCCGCTGTGTTGCAAATCCTTCCTAGGAGGGATGCATTAGGCTTAACAAGAAAATGGGCTTTAAGAAATAATAAATGGGATGTAATTATAAAAACTGGGCAGTAACTATAAAAAATGCACCAAACACGTAATTACTTTATAAAATATTATTTTTGGATATTAAAAAATTTAATTTCATTAATTGTTGCGAGCGCAATGTTCCGTTGGATTTTTACGTAATATAAATTTATATTGAAATTGTATTTAATCTGACTAGAAATTTTGGGATAAAAATATTTCGGATCCCATCAAAATGTGGGAAATTTTATTGAATTCTGTTTTGAACGGTTGGTTGAAATGGGCTATACTATTAAGAAACTGTAAATGGACTGTAGTAAATTCCATTAGAATTCAAAAATTGGCTGCACATTCTTACAAATCTCAATTGGGCTATAAGTTCTCTGCCACACACTTGTGGCCTTACTAAGTTGACGCGTCCCCTCAAAAAAAAAAGAGTTGACGCGTATGCAAGGCTTTGTCAAATTATAGTCAACACACGCTTCTAGCAGCAGTGGCCATTGGATGTCCATCCAACGGATCCCGTGCTTCTTCTTCAATCTCGGATATTCTAGCTTCACCCGCCCAAAAAATGATTCCTCCCCCTGACATCTGGGGTGCACCGTTTCGGAAGCTGACCTGTGGGCCTACTAAGTTGACGCGTACCAAGGGCTTTGTCAACTTAGTCAATATAAACGATTCTAGCTGCAGTGACCGTACGATGTCCATCCAACGACCATCGTGCTTCTTCAACCTCTGGTCTTCTTGCTCCAGCCGCCCAAAGCAGCGCCGGTCGTGCCGCCTGCTCCTGCCTCCCGTGGCCGGCTGTGCTGCCGCGCAGGCCTCACCGCCCCCTACTACTCCCACTGCTGGCCAGGGCATCCGTCCACTCATCCACACCCCATGTTATTCTGCGGCGACGACAGCCTCACACCGAAGCCGAACCAGTTAACCCTCGTACTCCTCTCCGCGTGGGCATCCACTGCCGCGTCTTCCCCGGCTCCTCGTCGTCCCCTTCATAGGCCTCGCCATCGTCCACCGCCCTGGTGCTCTCGGCGCGGCGTGGTCAACGTGGTCAAGGAACGACTTCCATCGGAAGAGTACTGTACGTGGAGAGGCTGACAGCTGCGTCCACGACAGCCGCAAGGAAGTGCCTCCTTATTACGCGGAAAATAATTATTCCTCCACCTGACAGCGGAGACCCACTGGATGGGCCACCGTATTTGGGGAAAAACGTTTCCCCCCTGACTGCTGGGACCCACTGGACGGGCCAACGTATTTCGCAAAAAAAAACGTTCCCCCCGCTGTCAGCTCAGACCCCCCGGAGGTGCCTCCTTATTACGCACAAAAAAATGAATACTCCCCCTGCTTGTTGGGACCCACCTTGGTGGGACGCTGACTTGTGGGCCTACTAAGTTGACGGGGACGGAGTGCTTTGTCAACTTAGTCCATATGAACGATTCTAGCTCCAGTGACCGTACGATGTCCATCCAACGGCCGTAGTGCTTCTTCAACCTCTGGTCTTGTTGCTCCAGCCACCCAAAGCAGCGCCGGTCTTGCCGCATGCTCCTGCCTCCCATGGCCGGTTGTGTTGCCCCGGAGGCCTCACCGCCCCCTACTATTCCCACCGCTGGCTAGCCATCCCTCTACTCACCCACACCCCCTGTTATTCTGCGGCGACGGCAGCCTCACACCGCAGCGAACCAGTGAACCCTCGTACTCCTCTACACGTGGGCATCCAATGCCGCGTCTTCCCCGGCTCCACGTCGTCCCCTTCCAAGGCCTCGCCATCGTCCACTGCTACCTCCTGACCACTGCGTTGGTCTTTCCCTTGAAGAGGAAAGGGTGATGCAGTAAAGTAGCGTAAGAATTTCCCTCAGTTTTGAGAACCAAGCTATCAATCTAGTAGGAGACCACGCTCAAGTCCCTCGCACCTACACAAACAAATAAGAACCTCGCAACCAACGCGATAAAGGGGTTGTCAATCTCTTCACGGTCACTTACGACAGTGAGATCTGATAGATATGATAAGATAATATTTTTGGTATTCTTATGATAAAGACTAAAAGTAAAGAAAGCAAAATAAACAAAGATAGAAATAGCTTGTTGACGGAAGATTAATATGATGGAAAATAGACCCGGGGGCCATAGGTTTCACTAGTGGCTTCTCTCAATATAGCATAAGTATTACGGTGGGTGAACAAATTACTGTCGAGCAATTGATTGAATTGAGCATAGTTATGAGAATATCTAGGTATGATCATGTATATAGGCATCACGTCCGTGACAGTAGACCGACTCCTGCCTGCATCTACTACTATTACTCCACACATCGACGGCTATCCAGCATGCATCTAGAGTATTAAGTTCATAAGAACGGAGTAACGCTTTAAGCAAGATGACATGATGCAGAGGGATAAACTCATGCAATATGATATAAGCCCCATCTTGTTATCCTCGATGGCAACAATACAATACGTGCCTTGCTGCCCCTGCTGTCACTGGGAAAGGACACCGCAAGATTGAACCCAAAGCTAAGCACTTCTCCCATTCCAAGAAAGATCAATCTAGTAGGCCAAACCAAACTGATAATTCAAAGAGACTTGCAAAGATAACCAATCATACATAAAAGAATTCAGAGAAGATTCAAATATTGTTCATAGATAAACTTGATCATAAACCCACAATTCATCGGTCCCGACAAACACACTGCAAAAGAAGATTACATCGAATAGATCTCCAAGAGAATCGAGGAGAACTTTGTATTGAGATCCAAAGAGAGTGAAGAAGCCATCTAGCTAATAACTATGGACCCAAAGGTCTGAGGTAAACTACTCACACATCATCGGAGAGGCTATGGTGTTGATGTAGAAGCCCTCCGTGATCAATGCCCCCTTCGGCAGGATGCCAAAAAAGGCCCCAAGATGGGATCTCACGGGTACAGAAGGTTGCGGCGGTGGAATTAGGTTTTCGTGGGTGCCTCTGATGGTTTGGGGGTATGTAGGTATATATATGAGGAAGAAGTACGTCAGTGGAGCAACGTGGGCCCCTCGAGGGTGGAGGGCGCGCCTTGGGGGGGGTACGCGCGCCCCCCTACCTCGTGCTCTGCTCGTTGATTTCTTGACGTAGACTCCAAGTCCTCTGGATCACGTTTGTTCCGAAAATCACGTTCCCGAAGGTTTCATTCCGTTTGGACTCCGTTTGATATCCTTTTTCTACGAAACACTGAAATAGGCAAAAAAACAGCAATTTGGGCTGGGCCTCCGGTGAATAGGTTAGTCCGAAAAATAATATAAAAGTGTATAATAATTCCCATTAAACATCCAAAACAGAATATAATATAGCATGGAGCAATCAAAAATTATAGATACGTTGGAGACGTATCATCCACCGCCCTGGTGCTCTCGGTGTGGCGTGGTCAACGTGGTCAAGGAACGGCTTCCATCGGACGTGGACTGTACGTGGAGCGGCTGACAGCTGGGTCCATGGCCGCAGCAAGGAAGTGCCTCCTTATTACGCGCAAAATAACTATTCCTCCACCTGACAGCAGGGACCCGCCGGACGGGCCACCGTATTTCGTGAAAAAAATGTTTCCCCTGACTGCTGGGACCCACCAACTACATCTTCGCACGCAAGGAAGTGCGTCCGGGCAAAAAAAACAATTCGCCCCCCTGACTGCTGGGACCCACCAGCTACATCTTCGCACGCAAGGAAGTGCCTGACAGTCGGGACCCACCTGGTCGAAGCGTATGTAGCGTTGTCATTCTAGTCGCGAACGTGTACGTACATACTGGTCGATGTAGAGGCGCGCACGTGTCGTAGTATAGGCGCGCACGTAGCATGTACACATACGTACAGCGGCTAGTGTGCAAGAAAGAAAATACGGCCACGTACGTACATACGGGCAGGGTCTCGAATGCCTACTCGCGCATACGTACGGCCAGGGCTCGTGTACATGGCTGGGTCGGAACGGAGAAACAGCGTCGTCGTCGTGTTCATGGGGAGCCAACCGGCTGGGTCGGAACGGAATGCGTCATTGTGTTCATCGGGAGGGCTTGGACGGAACAGCCGATGGAAACGAGGCCTGGAGTACCGCAGAACGGAGGAAACGGCCTTGTGTTCGACCGGCCACGTTCGAAACGGGATCCTGTTCATCGGGAGGGGTCTGGCGTACTGCAAAATGGAGGAAACGGACCTCCTACGGTCAAAATGGGGGTCCTATTGATCGGGAGGGGTGTGACGTACCGCAAAACGGAGGAAACAGACTTGTGTTGGAGCGCTACGGTCGAAATAGGGGTCCTGTTCATCGGGAGGGGTGTGGCGTACCGCAAAACGGGACTCCACGTCCATCCTCCACGGACTACTGTTCATCCACTGTCGACCTCCTCCAGCCTCCACCTGCGACTGTTCATCCACGGGCTCCTGTTCATCCAGCCTCCACCACGCGCTACTCCATCGACTACTGTTCAACCAGCCCTCTCCACGGGCTACTATTCATCCAGCCCTCCACCGTCTACTGTTCATCCTGCCCTCCACGGGGTGGTCCTGTTCATCCTACCCTCCATGGGGTCCTGTTCATCCAGCCCCAACCGACTCGATCGATCGGGGTCCTGTTCATCCAGAGGCAACACCACGGGGTCCTGTTCATCCACCCCCACCGGGAACTGTTCATCCAACCCCCCCCCCAACGCTCACCGTTCATCCGGAGGCAGCATCGATCGGCTTCAGTTAGAAGCAGTAGCGAAGGAATCGCTCGATCGGGTTCAGTTAACAGCCATCGATCGATCGCTCGGGTTCAGTAACGCGTAGCCTGCAGTGCAATCGCTCGGGTTCAGTTAGAGCCCAACGCCTCGCTCGGGTTCAGTTAGAGCCCAACGCCTCGCTCGGGTTCAGTTAGAGCCCAACGCCTCGCACCCATGCGCGTGCGTGTATGAGAGAAACGCGCATCGCTCGGCCCCGACCACCCACCGTAACCGGGAACACCCCGATATTTTCCTCGCCCTCGCTTCTACCACGGTTTTTTCCGTCATGGACGACCCAAAGAATGTCATGCAGCTGCGTCTCCAGCCCGCCCAGGACGAAAAGCCCATTTTCTGTCATGATTTTTTGTCATAGAAGTAGGACCCACCACATCTATGATGATATCGGGTTTTGTCACAATTATCGTCATAGAAGTGTCATAAGTATGACAGAAAAAAAATTCGTTCGGCCCAAAATGTGACAGATGTGTCTTTTTTCTGTAGTGCTTGAAGCTACGTCGGTATTTCCCCAAAGAGGAAGAGATGATGCAGCGCAGCGATGGTAGGTATTTCCCTCAGATATAAAACCAAGGTTATCGAACCAGTAGGAGAACCAAGCAACACAATGTAAACTGCTCCTGCACACAGATAACAAATCCTCGCAACCCGACGTGTTAAAGGGGTTGTCAATCCCTTTTCCGGGGTACGACGCCTCAAGATAGGCAAACTGACGTGAGATAAATTTGTAGTAAATTGATAAATCGAACGCCAAATAAAATAAATAAGAATAAATTGCGCCAAGGTATTTTTGTATTTTTGGTTTAATAGATCTGAAAACAAATGCAAGGAAAAAATAGATCGCAAAGGCAAATATATGAGAAAGAGACCCGGGGGGGCGTAGGTTTCACTAGTGGCTTCTCTCGAGAAAAATAGCAAACGGTGGGTGAACAAATTACTGTTGGGCAATTGATAGAACTTCAAATAATCATGACGATATCCAGGCAATGATCATTATATAGGCATCACGTCCAAGATTAGTAGACCGACTCCTGCCTACATCTACTACTATTACTCCACACATCGACCGCTATCCAGCATGCATCTAGTGTATTAAGTTCAGGAAAATACGGAGTAATGCAATAAGAACGATGACATGATGTAGACAAGATCTATCTATGTAGAGATAGACCCCATCGTTTTGTCCTTAGTAGCAACGGTACATACGTGTCGATTCCCTTTCTGTCACTGGGATCAAGCACCGTAAGATCGAACCCACTACAAAGCACCTCTTCCCATTGCAAGATAAATAGATCAAGTTGGCCAAACAAAACCCAAATATCAGAGAAGAAATACGAGGCTATAAGAGATCCTGCATAAAAGAGATCAAAGAAACTCAAATACTTTCATGGATATAAAAAGATAGATCTAATCATAAACTCAAAGTTCATCGATCCTGACAAACACATTGCAAAAGAGTTACATCATATGGATCTCCAAGAGACCGTTGTATTGAGAATTTCGAGAGAGAGAGAGAAAGCCATCTAGCTACTAACTACGGACCCAAAGGTCTACAAAGAACTACTCACGCATCATCGGAGAGGCACCAATGGAGGTGGTGAACCCCATTCGAGATGGTGTCTAGATTGGATCTAGTGGTTCTGGACTCTGCGGCAGCTGGATGAATATTCCGTCGATTTCTCTAGGGTTCTGGAAATATTGGGGTATTTACAGAGCAAAGAGGTGGTCCGGGGGGCACCCGAGGTGGGCACAACCCACTAGGGCGCGCCCTGGTTGGTTGTGCCTCCCTCAAGGCACCCCCCAGGCGCAGTCAGGGCCTGTTGTGTTCCTTATGGCCCATAAAAATTCTCCGTAAAGTTTCGTGGCATTTGGACTCCGTCTAATATTGATTTCCTACGATGTAAAAAACACTCAGAAAACAGCAACTGGCACTTGGCACTATGTCAATAAGTTAGTACCAAAAAATGATATAAAATGACTATAAAATGATTATAAAACATCCAAGATTGATAATATAACAGCATGGAACAAACACAAATTATAGATACGTTGGAGACGTATCAGCCACCTGTGTCCGAAGCACGTCGGTAGAACCAGTCTCATGAACGCGGTCATGTAATGTCGGTCCGGGCTGCTTCATCCAACAATACCGCAGAATCAAAGTAAGTCGTTGGTGGTAAGCAGTATGACTATTACCGCCCACAACTCTTTGTGTTCTACTTGTGCATATAACATCTACGCATAGACCTGGCTCGAATGTCACTGTTGGGGAACGTAGCATGCAATTTCAAAAAATTTCCTACGATCACGCAAGATCTATCTAGGAGAAGCATAGCAACGAGACGGGAGAGTGTGTCCACGTACCCTCGTAGGCCGAAAGTGGAAGCGTTATGTTAACGTGGTTGATATAGTCAAACGTCTTCACGATCCAACTGATCCAAGTACCAAACATACGGCACCTCCATGTTCAGCACACTTCAGCTTGATGACGTCCCTCGAACTCTTGATCCATCAGAGGGTCGAGGAAGAGTTCCGTCAGCACGATGGTGTGGCGACGGTGTTGGTGATGTGATCCGCGCACGGCTTCGCCTAAGCACTACGTGAATATGACTGGAGGGGTAAACCATGGAGGGAGACGCCGCACACGGCTTGGAACAATTGTTGTGTCTCCAAGGGGTGCCCTGCCCACGTATATAAATGAGGGAGAGGGAGGAGGCCGGCCCTAGGGAGCGTGCCATAAGGGGGAGTCCTGCTTGGACTCCTAGTCCTAGTAGGATTCGCCCCCCCCTTCTTTTCCTTCTCGTGGAGGGGGAAAGGGGGAAAGGAGAGGGAGTAGGAGAAGGAAAGGGGGTGGCGCCCCCTTACCTAATCCAATTGGGCCTCCTCCCTTGTGGGGGTCGCACCAGCCCTTGTGGGCTGGTTAGCCTCCCTCCTATGGCCCATATCTTTCCCCGGGAGGTTCCGGTAACCCCTCCGGTACTCCGGTATGTACCCAATACACTCCGGAACCCTTCTGGTGTCTGAATACTACCTTCCAATATATCAATATTTACCTCTCGACCATTTTGAGACTCCTCGTCATGTTCGTGATCTCATCCGGGAGTCCAAACAAACTTCGGTCACCAAAACAGATAACTCATAATATAAATTGTCATCGAACGTTAAGAGTGAGGACCCTACGGGTTCGAGAACTATGTAGACATGACTGAGACACATCTCCGGTCAATAACCAATAGCGGAACCTAGATGCTCATATTGGTTCCTACATATTCTACGAAGATCTTTATCGGTCAAACTGCATAACAACATACGTCATTCCCTTTGTCATCGGTATGTTACTTGCCCGAGATTCGATCATCGGTATCATCATTCCCTTTATCATCATTCCCTGCAAGTCTCTTTACTCGTTCTTTAATACATCATCCCGCAACTAACTCATTAGTCACATTGCATGCAAGGCTTATAGTAATGTGCATTACCGAGAGGGCCCAGAGATACCTCTCCGATACTCGGAGTGACAAATCCTAATCTCGATCTATGCCAACCCAACAAACACCTTCGGAGACACTTGTAGAGCATCTTTATAATCACCCAGTTACGTTGTGACGCTTGATAGCACACAAGGTGTTCCTCTGGTATTCGGGAGTTGCATAATCTCATAGTCAAAAGAATATGTATAAGTCATGAAGAAAGCAATAGCAATAAAACTGAACGATCAACATGCTAAGCTAACGGGTGGGTCTTGTCCATCACATAATTCTCCTAATGATGTGATCCCGTTCATCAAATGGCAACACATGTCTATGGTCAGGAAACTTAACCATCTTTGATTAACGAGCTAGTCAAGTAGAGGCATAGTAGGGACATTCTGTTTTGCCTATGTATTCACACATGTACTAACTTTCTCGTTTATACAATTCTAGCATGAATAATGAACATTTATCATGATATAAGGAAATATAAATAACAAATTTATTATTGCCTCTAGGGCATATTTCCTTTAAATTTTCCCCTCTAAGACGAGGGGAGATAAGGAACTGCCATATAGCTCTGTACTTGATTGACAATCTATTTTGAGTAAACTTGCAACACCACCACATGCTATTAATCCTGATATGTCGCAAGTTATTGATGATGGTACTTCTGCTATGGATGATGCTTATGATGATTCTAGTACCTTTCTTGATGATAATGTGCCACTAGGTGAATTTCTTGATGAACAAATTGCTAGAGCTGAAGATATTGAGAATGTTAACACCGATGAAATTACTGAACCTGATGAAGTCTTTGAAACCAAAAACTATGAAACACCTTTTAGACCTAGGTCTCCTAGATTTGAATTGCCTAAGATACCTGAGGATTATGTTATCGATGGAGAGGTAGCTAGAGACTTCCTTGCTTGTAATGGTAGAGATGATCTTAAGAAATTACTAGTCAAGTTGAAAGAAAAATGCTAGAATTCTAGAATGAAATGTGATCCTAAGTTTGCTACTTCACCTATCTGTGTTGCTGATAAGGATTATGAATTCTCTGCCAACCCAGAGTTAATTACTTTGGTTGAATCTGATCCTTTCCATGGCTATGAAAATGAAACTGTTGTGGCACATCTTGCGAAACTAAATGATATAGCCTGATACGTCTCCAACGTATCTATAATTTTTTATTGCTCCATGCTATATTATATTCTGTTTTGGACATTATTGGGCTTTATTTCACACTTTTATATTATTTTTGGGACTAACCTATTAACCGGAGGCCCAGCCCAGAATTGCTGTATTTTGCCTATTTCAGAGTTCCGCAGAAAAAGAATATCAAACGGAATGAAACCTTCGGGAACGTGATTTTCGGAACGAACGTGATCCAGAGGACTTGGACCCTATGTCAAGACATCAACCAGGAACGCACGAGGTAGGGGGGGCGCCCTCCACCCTCGTGAGCCCCACGTTGCTCCACCGACATACTTCTTCCTCCTATATATACTTACGTACCCCCAAACTACTAGATACGGAGCCAAAAACCTAATTCCACCGCCGCAACCTTCTGTACCCGTGAGATCCCATCTTGGGGCCTTTTCTGGAGCTCCGCCGGAGGGGGCATCGATCACGGAGGGCTTCTACATCAACACCATAGCCTCTCCGATGATGTGTGAGTAGTTTACCTCAGACCTTCGGGTCCATAGTTATTAGCTAGATGGCTTCTTCTCTCTTTTTGGATATCAATACAATGTTCTCCCCCTCTCTTGTGGAGATCTATTCGACGTAATCTTCTTTTGCGGTGTGTTTGTTGAGACCGATGAATCGTGGGTTTATGATCAAGTTTATCTATGAACAATATTTGAATCTTCTCTGAATTCTTTTATGTATGATTGGTTATCTTTGCAAGTCTCTTTGAATTATCAGTTTGGTTTGGCCTACTAGATTGATCTTTCTTGCAATAGGAGAAGTGCTTAGCTTTGGGTTCAATCTTGCGGTGTCCTTTCCCAGTGACAGTAGGGGCAGCAAGGCACGTATTGTATTGTTGCCATCGAGGATAACAAGATGGGGTTTATATCATATTGCATGAGTTTATCCCTCTACATCATGTCATCTTACTTAAAGCGTTACTCTATTCTTTTGAACTTAATACTCTAGATTCATGCTGGATAGCGGTCGATGTGTGGAGTAATAGTAGTAGATGCAGGCAGGAGTCGGTCTACTTGTCTCGGACGTGATGCCTATATACATGATCATACCTAGATATTCTCATAACTATGCTCAATTCTGTCAATTGCTCAACAGTAATTTGTTCACCCACCATAATATTTATGCTCATGAGAGAAGCCACTAGTGAAACCTATGGCCCCGGGTCTATTTTCCATCATATTAATCCCCCGTCAACAAGCTATTTTTGTCGCCGTCTTTATTTTGCTTTCTTCACTTTGCATCTTTATCATAAAAATACCAAAAATATTATCTTATCATATCTATCAGATCTCACTCTTGTAAGTGACCGTGAAGGGATTGACAACCCCTTTATTGCGTTGGTTGCGAGGATTTATTTGTTTGTGTAGGTGCGAGGGACTTGTGCGTGGTCTCCTACTGGATTGATACCTTGGTTCTCAAAAACTGAGGGAAATACTTACGCTACTTTGCTGCATCACCCTTTCCACTTCAAGGGAAAACCAACGCAGTGCTCAAGAGGTAGCAAGAAGGATTTCTGGCGCCGTTGCCGGGGAGTCTACGCAAAAGTCAACATACCAAGTACCCATCACAAACCCTTATCTCCCGCATTACATTATTTGCCATTTGCCTCTCGTTTTCCTCTCCCCCACTTCACCTTTGCCGTTTTATTCGCCCTCTCTTTTCCGTTTGCCTCTTTTTTGCTTGCTTGTCGTTATGGCTAGTCCCCTATCTTCTTCGTTGTCTCCCGAGAATGAAGTTCTTAATTTTAAGCAAAGGGAGGGGGAAATCTAAAAGACGCTTGGTATAGAATTTGCAATGCTCAAAATAAATCTACTAGGAAGCAATCTACTTCCGTTCTTCTCCGCAATTTTTATGTAGGCGCTACTCCGTGGTACAGATATATCCTTGATACCATTACCGGAGGGAATTTCTTGGGTAGCCATACTTTTGATTCTTATAATGCGATGACAGATTTGTTTGGCTCACCACCTCTTTTGGTTAATGGAACTATGTCAACTTTGGAGCATGTAATGCAAAGACTTGAAATTATTGAAAATAAAGTTGCTACCGTAGAGTTAATTGAAAATTTGGATAAAAAGATCCACAACCAAATTACCCAATATGGGTCTAAAGTAGGAGTCACTTTGAAAAATATTAAGGAGAAGGAACCCATAGTTAATGAAAGAATAAATCAGGATTCCACTAGAATCGATAAACTTGAGGGTATCATTATCAACTTGGGAACCGCTTTTTCTTCCGTAAAGAATACTCCAAGTCCTCCAACTAAAAGCTTATGTATGTTCCTAAAAATAAGGGTGAATCCTCTAGTAAGGAAACTGCGGATATCAAATCTATAAGTATTCATCCCAATCTTTTTGCTATCATTAAGGAACCATTTGCTACAAATGAATTTTCCGGTTATGTGCCTAGAAGTTTGATAATTAATAAAAAGAAATAAACTCCTGAGGATGATAGATGTCTCATTGAAGAATTGCCTACCAAAGATGGCAATACCTAGATCCTTGCTTTTATGCCTAGCTAGGGGCGTTAAACGATAGCGCTTGTTGGGAGGCAACCCAATTTTATTTTTAGTTTTTTGCTTTTTGCTTCTGTTTAGGAATAAATATTTGATCTAGCCTCTGGTTAGACTTGTTTTTATGTTTTAATTAGTGTTTGTGCCAAGCTAAACCTATAGGATCTTCTTGGATGATAGTTATTTGATCTTGCTGAAAATTCCAGAAACTTTCGGTTCACGAAAACAATTGTTAAAAATTACCAGAACTTGATATAATACTGATTCCAATTGCAGCAGATCAATAAACAAATTATTTTGGTCGTCCTATTTTGTTAGAATTTTTAGAGTTCCAGAAGTTTGCGTTAGTTACAGATTACTACAGACTGTTCTGTTTTTGACAGATTCTATTTTTCGTGTGTTGTTTGCTTATTTTGATGAATCTATGGCTAGTAAAATAGTTTATAAACCATAGAGAAGTTGGAATACAGTAGGTTTAACACCAATATAAATAAAGAATGAGTTCATTACAGTACCTTGAAGTGGTGTTTTGTTTTCTTTCGCTAACGGTGCTCACGAGATTTTCTGTTAAGTTTTGTGTTGTGAAGTTTTCAAGTTTTGGGTAAAAGATTTGATGGATTATGGAACAAGGAGTGGCAAGAACCTAAGCTTGGGGATGCCCATGGAACCCTAAGATAATCTAAGGACACCTAAAAGCCAAAGCTTGGGGATGCCCCGGAAGGCATCCCCTCTTTCGTCTACTTCCATTGGTAACTTTACTTGGAGCTATATTTTTATTCACCACATGATATGTGTTTTGCTTGGAGCGTCTTGTATGATTTGAGTCTTTGCTTTTTAGTTTACCACAATCATATTTGCTGTACACACCTTTTGATGAGAGACACACATGATTCGGAATTTATTAGAATACTCTATGCGCTTCACTTATATCTTTTGAGCTATATAGTTTTTGCTCTAGTGCTTTACTTATATCTTTTAGAGCACGGTGGTGGTTTTGTTTTATAGAAACTATTATTCTCTCATGCTTCACTTATATTATTTTGAGATTCTTAAACAGCATGGTAATTTGCTTAAATTGGGAAATCAATCCTAATATGCTAAGTATTCAAGACTAGTAAAAAACTTTCTTATGAGTGTGCTGAATACTAAGAGAAGTTTGATGCTTGATGAATGTTCTGAGATATGGAGGTAGTGATATTAAAGTTGTGCTGGTTGAGTAGTTGTGAATTTGAGAAATACTTGTGTTGAAGTTTGCAAGTCCCGTAGCATGCACGTATGGTAAACGTTATGTACCAAATTTCAAATATGAGGTGTTCTTTGATTGTCCTCCTTATGAGTGGCGGTCGGGGACGAGCGATGGTCTTTTCCTACCAATCTATCCCCCTAGGAGCATGTGCGTAGTGCTTGGTTTTTGATGACTTGTAGATTTTTGCAATAAGTATGTGAGTTCTTTATGACTAATGTTGAGTCCATGGATTATACGCACTCTTATCCTTCCATCATTGCTAGCCTCTTCGGTACCGTGCATTGCCCTTTCTCACATTGAGAGTTGGTGCAAACTTCGCCGGTGCATCCAAACCCCGTGATATGATACGCTCTTTCACACATAAACCTCCATATATCCTCCTCAAAACAGCCACCATACCTACCTATTATGGCATTTCCATAGCCATTCTGAGATATATTGCCATGCAACTTTTCACCGTTTCATTCATCATGACACGTTCATCATTGTCATATTGCTTTGCATGATCATGTAGTTGGCATTGTATTTGTGGCAAAGCCACCGTTCATAATTCTTCATACATGTTACTCTTGATTCATCGCTATCCCGGTATACCGCCGGAGGCATTCATATAGAGTCATACTTTGTTCTAGTATCGAGTTGTAAATAAATAGAAGTGTGATGATCATCTTTCATAGAGCATTGCCCTAATAATAATAAAAAGAAAGGCCAAAAAAAGAGAAGGCCCAAAAAAAGAGAAAAAAAAGGGGCAATGCTACTATCCTTTTTCCACACTTGTGCTTCAAAGTAGCACCACGATCTTCATGATAGAGAGTCTCTTGTTTTGTCACTTTCATATACTAGTGGGAATTTTTCGTTATAGAACTTGGCTTGTATATTCCAACAATGGGCTTCCTCAAATGCCCTAGGTCTTCGTGAGCAATCAAGTTGGATGCACACCCACTTAGTTTCTTTTGTTGAGCATCATGCATTTATAGCTCTAGTGCATCTGTTGCATGGCAATCCCTACTCCTTGCATTAACATCAATCGATGGGCATCTCCATAGCTCATTGATTAACCGCGTTGATGCGAGACTTTCTCTTTTTTTGTCTTCTCCACATAACCCCCATCATTATATTCTATTCCACCCATAGTGCTATATCCATAGCCCACGCTCATGTATTGCGTGAAGGTTGAAAAAGTTTGAGATTACTAAAGTATGAAACAATTGCTTGGCTTGTCATTGGGGTTGTGCATGATGAGAGCATTCTTCTGTGACAAAAATGGAGCATGACTAAACTATATGATTTTGTAGGGATGAACTTTCTTTGGCCATGTTATTTTAAGAGGACATAATTGCTTAGTTAGTATGCTTGAAGTATTATTACTTTTATGTCAATATTAAAGTTTTATCTGGAATCTTTCGGATCTGAATATTCATACCACAATTAAGAGAATTACATTGAAATTATGCCAAGTAGCATTCCACATCACAAATTCTGTTTTTATCATTTACCTACTCGAGGACGAGCAGGAATTAAGCTTGGGGATGCTTGATACGTCTCCAACGTATCTATAATTTTTGATTGCTCCATGCTATATTATATTCTGTTTTAGACATTATTGGGCTTTATTTTACACTTTTATATTATTTTTGGCACTAACGTATTAACCGGAGGCCCAACCCAGAATTGCTGTTTTTTGCCTATTTCAGAGTTTCATAGAAAAAGAATATCAAACGGAGTCCGAACGGAATGAAACTTTCGGGAACATGATTTTCGGAACGAACGTGATCCAGAGGACTTGGACCCTACGTCAAGACATCAACCAGGAAGGCACGAGGTAGGGGGGGCGCGCCTACCCCCCTGGGCGCGCCCTCCACCCTCGTGGGCCCCACGTTGCTCCACCGATGTACTTCTTCCTCCTATATATACTTACGTACCCCCAAACTACCAGATACGGAGCCAAAAACCTAATTCCACCGCCGCAACCTTCTGTACCCGTCAGATCCCATCTTGGGGCCTTTTCCGGAGCTCCGCCGGAGGGGGCATCGATCACGGAGGGCTTCTACATCAACACCCTAGCCTCTCCGATGATGTGTGAGTAGTTTACCTCAGACCTTCGGGTCCATAGTTATTAGCTAGATGGCTTCTTCTCTCTTTTTGGATCACAATACAATGTTCTCCCCCTCTCTTGTGGAGATCTATTCGACGTAATCTTCTTTTGCGGTGTGTTTGTTGAGACCGATGAATCGTGGGTTTATGATCAAGTTTATCTATGAACAATATTTGAATCTTCTCTGAATTCTTTTATGTATGATTGGTTATCTTTGCAAGTCCCTTTGAATTATCAGTTTGGTTTGGCCTACTAGATTGATCTTTCTTGCAATAGGAGAAGTGCTTAGCTTTGGGTTCAATCTTGCGGTGTCCTTTCCCAGTGACAGTAGGGGCAGCAAGGCACGTATTGTATTGTTGCCATCGAGGATAACAAGATGGGGTTTATATCATATTGCATGAGTTTATCCCTCTACATCATGTCATCTTACTTAAAGCGTTACTCTATTCTTTTGAACTTAATACTCTAGATTCATGCTGGATAGCGGTCGATGTGTGGAGTAATAGTAGTAGATGCAGGCAGGAGTCGGTCTACTTGTCTTGGACGTGATGCCTATATACATGATCATACCTAGATATTCGCATAACTATGCTCAATTCTGTCAATTGCTCAACAGTAATTTGTTCACCCACCGTAATATTTATGCTCATGAGAGAAGCCACTAGTGAAACCTATGGCCCCCGGGTCTATTTTCCATCATATTAATCCCCCGTCAACAAGCTATTTCTGTCGCCGTCTTTATTTTGCTTTCTTTACTTTGCATCTTTATCATAAGAATACCAAAAATATTATCTTATCATATCTATCAGATCTCACTCTCGTAAGTGACAGTGAAGGGATTGACAACCCCTTTATTGTGTTGGTTGCGAGGATTTATTTGTTTGTGTAGGTGCGAGGGACTTGTGTGTGGTCTCCTACTGGATTGATACCTTGGTTCTCAAAAACTGAGGGAAATACTTACGCTACTTTGCTGCATCACCCTTTCCTCTTCAAGGGAAAACCAACGCAGTGCTCAAGAGGTAGCATAGCCACCCTATTTGCTCATGATGAGAACATTTGCTGCTACTATATTCTTAAGTTATTTCCATTCTTGTTAAAAGGTGATGCTAAGATATGGTACAATACTCTTGCTCCTGGTTGTGTGCGTAGTCCCTAGGATATGATTTATTACTTCTCTGAAAAATATTTTCCTACTCATATGAAACGAGCTGCCTTACATGAAATATTTAACTTTGTGCAAATTGAGGAAGAGAGTCGCCCACAAGCTTGGGGGAGGCTTCTCCAATTGCTTAATGCTTTGGCTGATCATCCTCTTAAGAAAAATGAAATACTTGATATGTTCTATAATGGACTAACCGATGCTTCTAGGGACTTCCTAGATAGTTGTGCTGGTTGTGTTTTCAGGGAACAAACTGTTGAACAAGCTGAGGAATTATTGAATAACATATTGCTGAATTATGATGATTGGACACTTCCTGAACAACCGCCTAAACCCACTCCGAAGAAGAGGGGTATTTTATTTCTCAGTCCTGAAGATATGCAAGAGGCAAAGAAATGTATCCAGGAAAAAGGTATTAAAGCTAAAGATGTTAAGAATTTACCACCTATTGAAGAAATACATGGTCTTGACACACCACCACCACCGGTGGTAGAGCTAATTTATTAATTAAAGTTTGATGAAGGAGACATCCCTTACAATAAGCATCCTAGTCAATGCCTATATGAATTTGACAATTACACTATGAAGCAAGATCACTTCAATGCAAATGTTATGAAACAATTGAAACAAAATTATGATATGATAGCTTGCTACCTCTTGAGCACTGCGTTGGTTTTCCCTTCAAGAGGAAAGGGTGATGCAATAAAGTAGCGTAAGTATTTCCCTCGGTTTTGAGAACCAAGGTATCAATCCAGTAGGAGACCACGCTCAAGTCCCTCGCACCTACACAAACAAATAAGAACCTCGCAACCAACGTGATAAAGGGGTTGTCAATCCCTTCACGGTCACTTACGAGAGTGAGATCTGATAGATATGATAAGATAATATTTTTGGTATTTTTATCATAAAGACTAAAAGTAAAGAAAGCAAGATAAACAAAGATAGAAATAGCTTGTTGACGGAAGATTAATATGATGGAAAATAGACCCGGGGGCCATAGGTTTCACTAGTGGCTTCTCTCAAGATAGCATAAGTGTTACGGTGGGTGAACAAATTACTGTCGAGCAATTGATAGAATTGAGCATAGTTATGAGAATATCTAGGTATGATCATGTATATAGGCATCACGTCCGTGACAAGTAGACTGACTCCTGCCTGCATCTACTACTATTACTCCACACATCGACCGCTATCCAGCATGAAGCTAGAGTATTAAGTTCATAAGAACGGACTAACGCTTTAAGCAAGATGACATGATGTAGAGGGATAAACTCATGCAATATGATATAAACCCCATCTTGTTATCCTCGATGGCAACAATACAATACGTGCCTTGCTGCCCCTGCTGTCACTGGGAAAGGACACCGCAAGATTGAACCCAAAGCTAAGCACTTCTCCCATTGCAAGAAAGATCAATCTAGTAGGCCAAACCAAACTGATAATTCGAAGAGACTTGCAAAGATAACCAATCATACATAAAAGAATTCAGAGAAGATTCAAATATTGTTCATAGATAAACTTGATCATAAACCCACAATTCATCGGTCCTGACAAACACACCGCAAAAGAAGATTACATCAAATAGATCTCCAAGAGAATCGAGGAGAACTTTGTATTAAGATCCAAAGAGAGAGAAGAAGCCATCTAGCTAATAACTATAGACCCGAAGGTCTGAGGTAAACTACTCACACATCATTGGAGAGGCTACGGTGTTGATGTAGAAGCCATCCATGATCAATGCCCCCTCCGGCAGGACGCCGGAAAAGGCCCCAAGATGGGATCTCGCGGGTACAGAAGGTTGCGGCGGTGGAATTAGGTTTTCGTGGACGCCTCTGATGGTTTGGGGGTACGTAGGTATATATAGGAGGAAGAAGTACGTCAGTGGAGCAACGTGGGCCCCATGAGGGTGGAGGGCGCGCCTGGGGGGGTAGGCGTGCCCCCCTGCCTCATGCTCTCCACTTTGATTGCTTGATGTGGAATCCAAGTCCTCTGGATCATGTTTGTTCCGAAAATCACGTTCCCGAAGGTTTCATTCCGTTTGGACTCCGTTTGATATTTTTTTCTGCGAAACTCTGAAATAGGCAAAAAAACAGCAATTTTGGGCTGGGCCTCCGGTTAATAGGTTAGTCCCAAAAATAATATAAAAGTGTATAATAAAGCCCATTAAACATCCAAAACAGAATATAATATAGCATGGAACAATAAAAAATTAAGATACGTTGGAGACGTATCAAGCATCCCCAAGCTTAATTCCTGCTCGTCCTCGAGTAGGTAAATGATAAAAACAGAATTTTTGATGTGGAATGCTACTTGGCATAATTTTCAATGTAATTCTCTTAATTGTTGTATGAATGTTCAGATCCGAAAGATTCAAGACAAAAGTTTAATATTGACATAAAAATAATAATACTTCAAGTATACTAACTAAGCAATTATGTCTTCTCAAAATAACATGGCCAAAGAAAGTTATCCCTACAAAATCATATAGTCTGGCTATGCTCTATCTTCATCACACAAAGTATTTAATCATGCACAACCCCGATGACAAGCCAAGCAATTGTTTCATACTTTTGGTGTTCTCAAACTTTTTCAATCTTCACGCAATACATGAGCGTGAGCCATGGACATAGCACTATATGTGGAATAGAATGGTGGTTGTGGAGAAGACAAAAAAGGGAGAAGATAGTCTCACATCAACTAGGGTATCAACGGGCTATGGAGATGCCCATCAATAGATATCAATGTGAGTGAGTAGGGATTGTCATGCAACGGATGCACTAGAGCTATAAGTATATGAAAGCTCAACAAAAGAAACTAAGTGGGTGTGCATCCAACTCGCTTGCTCACGAAGACCTAGGGCATTTTGAGGAAGCCCATCATTGGAATATACAAGCCAAGTTCTATAATGAAAATTTCCCACTAGTATATGAAAGTGACAACATAAGAGACTCTCTATCAAGAAGATCATGGTGCTACTTTGAAGCACAAGTGTGGTAAAAGGATAGTAGCATTGTCCCTTCTCTCTTTTTCTCTCATTTTTTTCTTTGGCCTTTTTCTTTTTTTTATGGCCCCCTTTTTTTATTTAGTCCGGAGTCTCATCCCGACTTATGGGAGAATCATAGTCTCCATCATCCTTTCCTCACTTGGGACAGTGCTCTAATAATGATGATCATCACACTTTTATTTACTTACAACTCAATACTTAGAACAACAATATGACTCTATGTGAATGCCTCCGGCGGAGTACCGGGATATGCAATGAAACAAGAGTGACATGTATGAAAGAATTATGAACAGTGGCTTTGCCACAAATACAATATCAACTACATGATCATGCAAAGCAATATGACAATGATGGAGCGTGTCATAATAAACGGAATGGTGGTAAGTTGCATGGCAATATATCTCGGAATGGCTATGGAAATGCCATGATAGGTACGTATGGTGGCTGTTTTCAGGAAGGTATATGGTGGGTTTATGATACCAGCGAAAAGTGCGCGGTATTAGAGAGGCTAGCAACGGTGGAAGGATGAGAGTGCGTATAATCCATGGACTCAACATGAGTCATAAAGAACTCATATACTTGTTGCAAAAAATCTATTAGTTATCGAAACAAAGTATTACGTGCATGCTCCTAGGGGGATAGATTGCTAGGAAAAGACCATCGCTCATCCCCGACCGCCACTCATAAGGAAGATAATCAATAAATAAATCATGCGCCGACTTCATCACATAACGGTTCACCATACGTGCATGCTACGGGAATCAAAACTACTCAACTAGCATGACTCTAATATTACCATCTTCATATCTCAAAACAATTATCAAGCATCAAACTTCTCATAGTATTCAACACACTCATAAGAAAATTTATTTTTTCTTTTTTTTCTTTACTAATCTTGGATGCCTATTAAAGCAAATTACCATGCTGTTTTGTAGTACTCTCAAAATAATCTAAGTGAAGCATGAGAGAACAATAGTTTCTATAAAACAAATCCACCACCGTGCTCTAAAATATATAAGTGAAGCACTAGAGCAAAAACTATATAGCTCAAAAGATATAAGTGAAGCACATAGAGTATTCTAACAAATTCTGAATCAAGTGTGTATCTCTCAAAAGGTGTGTACAGCAAGGATTATTGTGGTAAACTAACAAATAAAGAATCAATTCATACAAGACGCTCCAAGCAAAAACCATCATGTGGTGAATAAAAATATAGCTCCAAGTAAATTTACCGATGGATGAGGACGAAAGAGGGGATGCCTTCCGGGGCATCCCCAAGCTTTGGCTTTTTGGTGTCCTTAGATTATCTTGGGGTGCCATGGGCATCCCCAAGATTAGGCTCTTGCCACTCCTTGTTCCATACTCCATCAAATCTTTACCCAAAACTTGAAAACTTCACAACACAAAACTCAACAGAAAATCTTGTGAGCTCCGTTAGCGAAAGAAAACAAAACACCACTTCAAGGTACTGTATTGAACTAATTCTTTATTTATATTGGTGTTAAACCTACTGTATTCCAACTTCTCTATGGTTTATAAACTATTTTACTAGCCATAGATTCATCAAAATAAGCAAACAACACACAAAAAACAGAATCTGTCAAAAACAGAACAGTCTGTAGTAATCTGTAGGTAACGCAAACTTCTGGAACTCTAAAAATTCAGCCAAAATAGCACGACCTAAATATTTTGTTTATTGATGTGCTGCAATTGGAATCAATGTTATATCACGTTCTGGTAATGTTTAACAATTGTTTTCATGAACAGAAAGTTTCTGGAATTTTCGGCAAGATCAAATAACTATCATCCAAGAAGATCATATAGGTTTAACTTGGCTCAAACACTAATTAAAACATAAAAACAAATCTAAACAGAGGCTAGATCAAATATTTATTCCTAAACAGAAGCAAAAAGCAGAAAAAACTAAAAATAAAATTGGGTTGCCTCCCAACAAGCGCTATCGTTTAACGCCCCTAGCTAGGCATAAAAGCAAGGATAGATCTAGGTGTTATCATCTTTAGTGGGCAATTCTTCAATAAGACACCTGTAACCCTTAGGATTTTCTTTCTTTTTATTAATTATCAAACTTCTAGGCACGAAATCGAAAAAATCATTTGTAGCAAATGGTTCCTTAATGATAGCAAAAAGATTGGGATGAACATTTACCGATTTGAGATCCGCAGTTTCCTTACTAGAGGATTCACCCTTATTTTTAGGAACATACATAAGCTTGACAATTTTGGTCGGAGGATTTGAAGTGTTCTTTACGGAAGAAAAGGCGGTCCCCAAGTTGGTAATGATACCCTCAAGTTTATAGATTCTAGTGGAATCCTGATTTATTCTTTCATTAACCATGGGTTCCTTTTCTTTAAAAAATTTCAAAATGACTCCTACCTTAGATCCATATTGGGTAATTTGGTTGTGGATCTTTTTATCCAATTTTTCAATTAACTCTATGGTAGCTACTTTATTTTAAATAATTTCAAGTCTTTGCATCACATGCTCCAAAGTTAACATAGTTCCATTAACCAAAAGAGGTGGTGGGCCAAACAAATCTATCATTGCATTATAAGAATCAAAGGTATGGCTACCCAAGAAATTTCCTCCGGTAATGGTATCAAGAATGAATCTATTCCAATGAGTGATGCCTACATAAAAATTACAAAGAAGAATGGAAGTTGATTGCTTCCTAGTAGATCTATTTTGCGCATTGCAAATTCTGTACCAAGCATATTTTAGATTTTCTCCCTCCCTTTGTTTAAAATTAAGAACTTCATTCTCGGGAGATAAAGGAGTGGATAAAGGACTAGCCATAACGACAAAGCGAACGGAAAAGAGAGGGTGAATAAAACGACAAGGGTGAAGTGGGGGAGAGGAAAAAGAGAGGCAAATGGCAAATAATGTAAGGCGAGGGATAAGGGTTTGTGATGGGTACTTGGTATGTTGAATTTTGCGTAGACTCCCCCGCAACGGCGCCAGAAATCCTTCTTGCTACCTCTTGAGCACTGCGTTGGTTTTTCCCTTGAAGAGGAAAGGGTGATGCAGTAAAGTAGCGTAAGTATTTCCCTCAGTTTTGAGAACCAAGGCATCAATCCAGTAGGAGACCACGCTCAAGTCCCTCACACCTACACAAACAAATAAGAACCTCGCAACCAACGCGATAAAGGGGTTGTCAATCCCTTCACGATCACTTACGAGAGTGAGATCTGATAGATATGTTAAGATAAGATTTTTGGTATGTTTATGATAAAGACTAAAAGTAAAGAAAGAAAAATAAACAAAGATAGAAATAGCTTGTTCACGGAAGATTAATATGATGGAAAATAGACCCGGGGGCCATAGGTTTCACTAGTGGCTCCTCTCAAGATAGCATAAGTATTACGGTGGCTGAACAAATTACTGTCGAGCAATTGATAGAATTGAACATAATTATGAGAATATCTAGGTATGATCATGTATATAGGCATCACGTCTGTGACAAGTAGACCGACTCCTGCCTGCATCTACTACTATTACTCCATACATCGACCGCTATCCAGCATGCATCTAGAGTATTAAGTTCATAAGAACGGACTAACGCTTTAAGCAAGATGACATGATGTAGAGGGATAAACTCATGCAATATGATATAAACCCCATCTTGTTATCCTCGATGGCAACAATACAATACGTGCCTTGCTGCCCCTGCTATCACTGGGAAAGGACACCGCAAGATTGAACCCAAAGCTAAGCACTTCTCCCATTGCAAGAAAGATCAATCTAGTAGGCCAAACCAAACTGATAATTCGAAGAGACTTGCAAAGATAACCAATCATACATAAAAGAATTCAGAGAAGATTCAAATATTGTTCATAGATAAACTTGATCATAAACCCACAATTCATCGGTCCCGACAAACACACCGCAAAACAAGATTACATCAAATAGATCTCCAAGAGAATCGAGGAGAACTTTGTATTGAGATCCAAAGAGAGAGAAGAAGCCATCTAGCTAATAACTATGGACCCGAAGGTCTGAGGTAAACTACTCACACATCATCGGAGAGGCTATGGTGTTGATGTAGAAGCCCTCCGTGATCAATGCCCCCTCCGGCAGGACGCCGGAAAAGGCCCCAAGATGGGATCTCACGGGTACAGAAGGTTGCGGCGGTGGAATTAGGTTTTCGTGGACGCCTCTGATGGTTTGGGGGTACGTAGGTATATATAGGAGGAAGAAGTACGTCGGTGGAGCAACGTGGGCCCCATGAGGGTGGAGGGCGCACCTGGGGGGTAGGCGCACCCCCCTGCCTCGTGCTCTCCATGTTGATTGCTTGATGTGGACTCCAAGTCCTCTGGATCACGTTTGTTCCGAAAATCACGTTCCCGAAGGTTTCATTCCGTTCAGACTCTGTTTGATATTCTTTTTCTGCGGAACTCTGAAATAGGCAAAAAACAGCATTTTGGGTCGGGCCTCCGGTTAATAGGTTAGTCCCGAAAATAATATAAAAGTGTATAATAAAGCCCATTAAACATCCAAAACAGAATATAATATAGCATGGAACAATCAAAAATTATAGATACGTTGGAGACGTATCATAGCTCGCTTGAGTGACTTGTTATTTAGAATCACTAATTGATAACCCACAAGTATAGGGGATCACAACAGTTTTCGGGGGTAGAATATTCAACCTAAATTTATAGATTTGACACAAGGGGAGCCAAAGAATATTTGAAGGTATTAGCAGCTGAGTTGTCAATTCAACCACACCTGGAGATTAATTATCTGCCGCAAAGTGATCAGTAGCAAAGTGGTATGATAGTTTTGATAATAGTAGCAGCAGTAACGGTAACAGTGATAGCAGTAATTTTGTAGCAAGTGTAACAATGATGATAGAAGTAGTAACTTAGCAGAACAATATAAGGTAAATTCGTAGGCATTGGATCGGTGACTTCTTGGATGATATTCATCATGAGACAGTTATAACCTAGGGCGATACAACACTAGCTCCAGTTCGTCAATATAATGTGGGCATGTATTCCATAAATAGTCATACGTGCTTTATTAAAAGAACTTGCATGACATCTTTTGTCCTACCCTCCCGTGGCAGCGGGGTCCATATTGGAAACTAAGGGATATTAAGGCGTCCTAGAAATAGAGAACCGGAACAAAGCATTAACAGATAGTGAATACATGAACTCCTCAAACTACGGTCATCACCGGGAGTGGTCCCGGTTGTTGTCACTCCCGGGTTGCCGGATCATAACACGTAGTAGGTGACTATAACTTGCAAGATCGGATCTAGAACATGGATATAATGATGATAACATAAACGGTTCAGATCTGAAATCATGGCACCCAAGCCCAAAGTGACAAGCATTAAGCATGTCAAAGTCATAGCAACATTCAATCTTAGAACATAGTGGATACCAGGGATCAAGCCCTAACAAAAATAACTCAATTACATGATGAATCTCATCCAACTCCTTGCCGACCAGCAAGCCTATGAAGGAATTACTCACTCCCAGTGGGGAGCATCATGGAATTGGCAATGGAGAAGGGTTGGTGATGTCGAAGAACGAAGATCCCCGTCTCCGGAGCCCCAAACGGACTCTAGATCTGCCCTCCCGAGGAAGAATAGGGCTTGGCGGCGGCTCCGTCTCGTGGACCACGATAATTTTTTCTCCCTGATTTTTCTGGAAAATAGGATTTTATAGTGTTGGTTTCAGGGTTTGCGGCGCCACCAGGTGGGGACAACCCACCTAGGCGCGTCAGGTGAGGGGGCGTGCCCTGGTGGGTTGTGCCCACCCAGGTGCCCCCCTTCGGCAGGTCTTGGCTCCAGAAATTCTCTTATTTGACATAAAAAAATCCTCGCAAAGTTTCGTTCCATTCCGAGAACTTTTATTTCTACACAAAAACAACACCATGGTAGTTATGCTGAAAACAACGTCAGTCCGGGGTTAGTTTCATTCAAATTATGCAAATTAGATTCAAAAACAAGAGGACAAGCGTTAGGAAAAGTAGATACGTTGGAAGACGTATCAACTCCCCCAAGCTTAAACCTTTGCTTGTCCTCAAGCAATTCAGTTGATAAACTGAAAGTGAAAAAGAAAAACTTTTACGAACTCTTTTGCTCTTGTTTGCATAAATAAGCTTAAACAACACCCAGGGTTTTAGCCAACATTATAACTTACCATGTCGACAATAACTCTTAAAGATTATAATGACTCATATCAATGACATAATCAGCTAGCGAGCAATAATAAGATATCTCAAACGGCAACACGTTGTCGAAACAACCATGATATAATATGACAATAGTGGTATCTCGCTAGCCCCTTGTGAGACCGCAAAACATAAATGCAGAGCACCTCCAAAGTTCAAGCAGCGACTAAAAATTGTAATTCATGGTAGAAAAGATCCAGTCATGATGCACCCAACATTAGCTACACACAATGCATAAGTCATGACAGTTGTGCTCTCAGGTTCTAGCACTTGTTTGAGAAGGGGATGACACAACATAAAAGTAAATAGATAGTCCCTTCGCAGAGGGAAGCAGTGATTTGCAGAGGTGCCAGAGCTCAGTTTTTAAAACGGAGGTAAATGATATTTTGAGACATGCACCCTTCTCATTTACTTCACGACCATCAGTTATCAATATATTCCATGCTAAGCACGCTAGTGGCGGTTCCCAAGTGATAAAAGTAAAGGTTTTGACTCCACTGGGAGTTTTTGTTTGATTATTTAAGAGATTAACACTTTTTCAGTTTGTAGTTTGGGACTGGGCATCCCTATACCGCCCTTTTCTCGTGCGATGGCGAGTGAATAAACACTCGACCTGAGAATAACCCCCTTAGCATGAAAGATACCGACCACCTCCTGTCGTTCCATGAACGGTCCAGGCACACAAAACCGATATTTATTTAGATGTTTTTAGAGGTGGCACATGCAAATTACTTAGGACGGTAGGGTAATACCACATATAGGTAGGTATGGTGGACTCATCTGGAATAACTTTTGGGTTCAAGGTTTTTGATGTACAAGCAGAATTCCCACTTAGTAGAGGCGAAGGCTAGCAATTAGATTGAGAAGCGGCCAGCTAGAGAGCAACAACGATCATAACCATGAGTAGGATATGAACACCATGAACATAAATATCATAGAGGCTATGTTGGTTTTGATTCAACTACATACATGAACATGTGCCAAGTCAAGCCACTCAAACATTCAGAGGAGGATACCATATCATCATACTACATCACAATCATTTTAACGCAATGTTGATATCCAAGATAAATCATTATCCACTCCCAGCTACTTATGCATGGCATGAGAAACTATAATCTCTAATTGTCATTGCAAACATGTTTAATCATAATTGGTTGAATCATGGATACTAGGTTAAACATATTTACACAAACAGAACAAGTCGATTCCATACCAGTTTCTCTCTGCCACGGCAAGTTCATCGAATATCGTCATTATTGCCTTTCACTTGCACGACCGAACGATATGAAAATAATAATAGTGCAAGAGTGCCGTGGACTAAGCTGCAATCTGCAAACATTTTATTCAACAGGAGAAGACAAGGTAAAATGTGCTCTTTATTAGTTCAATAGTTATTCATATGAGAGGCACTCAACATTTTCATCGTGGTCTTCTCCTTGGTAAGACTCGAATAAAAAGAAAAGAAGTTCAGAGAAACACACTGAAATATTTTTGGAGTTTTTGGTTTTCTTGAACAAGCAAATAAAAGAGAAAAGCAAAAATGAGAAAAACTATTTACCCGGGAAAGCTCCCAACATGCAGAAGAAGAACAAGGAAATCTTTTTGGGTTTTCTTTTTAATATTACTACTAAGCATGCATAGAAAGTAAATTAGCTACAACTAATTTTTTTGGTTTTTCTGAAGCTTTTCAAACACACAAGAAGAAAGCAAGAAAAAATAAATCTAAGCATGGATAATACAATGAAAAAGTGTGGACACCGACAAAATGAATAAGTGGACATGAACATAAAGTCGGTGGAAACACGTACTCCCCCAAGCTGAGGCTTTTGGCCTAACTTGGTAGTCGATCAGTAGCTTGGAGGGTAGTAGTTGGCGTGGTAGCTCACGGAGGCTCTCGGTGCGGATGCCTCAGCCTGCCGTGCTGCCTCCACCGCTGCGTTGTGAGCTCGGGCCTCGCTCTCAAGAACAAAATATCTTCCTTTGCTGTGATAGTCAAAAAGAGCAGGCGCAGGCAAATATGTGTGCACAACAGATTTTTGGTTAAACAATAGATTATAAGTGAAGTTATCAACCTTTCCCTTGAGAATCTTATGATCCTTTAACGTATGAAAATCTAAATACTGCGTGGGTAGGATAGGATCAAAGGGCAAAGGTGAAACACCTAGCCCTCATGCTAAACGCGTGGCATGTATTCCACCATAGAAATAGCCACTGTTAGCATTGTGCTGAAGTCTGCATGCAACAATTGCTCCAAGGTTATAATTCCTTTCACCAGTGAGAGTAGTGTGAATGAGGCTCAAGTCTGGAGCACAGAGTGTGCTACAGTCTTGCTTGCCTACATTTCCCA
Organism: Aegilops tauschii subsp. strangulata; assembly: GCF_002575655.3. Taxonomy (NCBI): domain Eukaryota; kingdom Viridiplantae; phylum Streptophyta; class Magnoliopsida; order Poales; family Poaceae; genus Aegilops; species Aegilops tauschii. The sequence continues at coordinate 349,032,560 of NC_053039.3, forward strand.
TTAAATAACGCGAAGTACTGAATTGCGGGAAAATGAATGCTCTTTATTCTACCTTGTGTCACTCCGCTCGTCTCACCGCAGCAAAGACTAGTTAAGAAAGTTTGGTACTCAGCCCTTGGCGGTTCGTCAAGCGAACCCCAAAACGGGAGTTTGCAGTGGTAAGCAAAATTCCCTAGTGGGATGGTAAATGGATTATCATAAAGCATAAACGACACCCTAGACTCACGAGGAAGGAATTTAAATCCTTTGAAAATGATTCAGTGAGAAGGTGGTGTTGTTTGCACTTATTTGAAAGGTAGGGGCCAAGACCGGCATTGTGAACATATTGCTCAAATTCCTCCTTAATACCCACATGCATCATATACTCATCGCAAGGCCATAAGCATGTTTTGGTGGCGGCATCTCGAGTAGAACTTTCACTTGGTGCAACATAAGACCGGCGAGCAGAACTGTCACTAGAAGATGCCCCCGAGGATCTCCTCCTCTAAGAACTCCTTCCAAACAAGTTCATCATGTTCGCGTACAATTTTCTGAAAAATTTTGGGTGACAAAAATTTGTCAACAAAACTTCAATAAATTGGTAGAAACTACTCATAGGGATGCATAGAGGCCATAACAAGCATTCAAACTACTTAGAACTCTAAGAATTCAACATGCAAGCACATCTACAGCAGCACCAAGAGTAGCTAATTATTCAAAATATAAACCACAAAAACAAAAACTAATTGGACAAACGGTGGAGTCACATACCAAGCAACAATCCCCTGGAACAGTTTCAGAAACGGAGCTTCGAGCAAAGAGATCGAAATCTGCGGGTTTGAGGGCAAGAACACAGGAGAGAGAGCTATGGAGATTTTTTTTCTAGAGGCGAGTGATGAAGTGGGATGATAGGATAAGTGAGGGGGGCCACGTGGGGACCACAACCCACCAGGGCACTCCTGGGGGTCCTGGCGCGCCCAGGTGGGTTGTGCCCACCTGGTGCACCTCCCTCTGATATTATTTGCACCAGAAATTCAAAAATATTCAGAAAAAAAATCATATTAATTTTTCAGGGCATTCTGAGAACTTTTATTTTTGGGTCATTTTTTATTGCACGAGAAATTCAGAAAATAGGCAAAGCATGGCATTTTATTTTATTTAACTAATAGAAACAAAGAACAAAATGTAGGGACAGAAGGTAGTTCTTACTAAATTCATCAACTTCATACCGCTTAAAATTGATCCATTAATAAGGTTGATCAGGTCTTATTAACAACCACTTTCGATTAGCATGAAATCGAAGAACTTTCGTAAATCACTAAGTTACCTCAATGAGGATATGCATTTCCCCAACAATAAGCATTTCATATTTCTTTTTGACAGTAGGTAGAGCTATTTGGAAACTTCCAATAGTGATTGTCGAAGATTTTTCAATAACATTAATACCATTCACTTGGAATTGTTTCTTCAGAAAGTGCACCGTATGCTCATTACCATTGATATGAAAAGTGACCTTGCTTTTATTGCAACCAATAACAGCCCCTGCAATATTCAAGAAGGGTCTACCAAGGATAATCGACATGTTGTCGTCCTCGGGCATCTCAAGTATAACAAAGTCAGTCAAAATTGTAACATTAGCAACAACAACGAGCACATCCTCACAGATACTGATAGGTATGGCAGTTGATTTTTCAGCCATTTGCAAAGATATTTCAGTAGGTGTGAGTTTATTCAAGTCAAGTTTTTTATATAAAGAGAAAGGCATAACACTAACACCAGCTCCTAAATCACACAAAGCAGTTTTCACGTAATTCTTTTTGATAGAGCAAGGTATAGTTGGTATTCCCGGATCTCCAAGTTTTTAGGTACTCCATCCTTAAAAGTATAATTAGCAAGCATAGTGGAGATTTATGCTTCCGGTATTTTTCTCTTATTTGTGATGATGTCTTTCATATACTTTGCATAAGTAGGCATCTTCAAGATATCAGTCAAGCGAGTATGCAAAAAGACTGGCCTCAGCATTTCAGCAAAGCGTTCAAATTCTCCATCATCTTTCTTTTTAGTTGACTTGGGTGGAAAAGGCATAGGTTTTTGAACCCATGGTTCTCTATCTTTACCGTGTTTTCTAGCAATGAAGTCTTATTTATCATATCTTTTATTCTTAGGTTGTGGGTTATCAAGATCAACAGGTGGTTCTATCTCAACATCATTGTCTCGTTCTTTTTCATTGGGTTGAGAGTCTTCATGAACCTCATCATTATCTTTTTCATTATCACTAGGTGAGTGTTCATTACCAGACTGAGTTTCAGCATTAGAGCTAGAAGTTTCATTATCATTATCAAGAGGTTTTTCTATTTCAGGTTCACTAGAAGTATGCAAAGTCCTATCATTTTTCTTTTTCCTTTTCTTTCTAGAAGGACTAGGTGCATCAGTGTTAACTCTTTGTGAATCATGTTCAATTCTTTTGGGGTGTCCCTCGGGATAATGAGGTTCCTGAGTCATTTTACCTCCTCTAGTTGCAACTCTAACAACAAAGTCATGTATATTATGATTCATTTCATCAAGCAATTCTCTTTGAGATTTAGCAACTTGTTCTAACTGAGTTTGAACCATAGAAGCATGTTTTCCAACACCTCTAACATCATTTGAAATTCTAAATAACAAGTCACTCAAACGAGCAATCATATCAGAATTATATTTCAATTGTTAAATAACATTTGCACTGAAGTAATCTTGTTTTCTAATATAGTTTTCAAACTCATAAAGGCATTGACTAGGATGCATATTGTGAGGATTGTCATCATCATTGAACTTCATTAGAGAATTTACCTCTACCACCTTAGGCAGTGGTGGTGTATTAAGCCCATGTATTTCTTCAATAGGAGGTAAATTTTTAACATCCTCAGCTTTAATACCTTTTTCCTTCATGGATTTCTTTGCTTCTTGCATATCTTCAGGACTGAGATATAATATACCCCTCTTCTTTGGAGTGGGTTTAGGCAGTGGTTCAGAAATGGTCCAACCATCATAATTTTTTCAATATGTTATTCAATAATTCTTCAGCTTGTCCAACAGTTTGTTCCCTGAAAACACAACCAGCACAACTATCTAGGAAGTCTGTAGAAGCATCGGTTAGTCCATTATAGAAGATATCAAGTATTTCATTTTTCTTAAGAGGATGATCAGGCAAAGCATTAAGTAACTGGCAAAGCCTCCCCCAAGCTTGTGGGAGACTCTCTTCTTTAGTTTGATGTGCCACAACAGTTTCATTTTCATAACCATGGAAAGGACCAGATTCAACCAAAGTAATTAACTCTTGGTCAACAGAGAATTCATAATCCTTATCATCAATAAAGATAGGTGAAGTAGCAAACTTAGGATCACATTTCATTCTAGCATTCATAGATTTTTCTTTTTACTTGTGTAATAATTTCTCTAGATCATCTCTATCCTTACAAGCAAGAATATCTCTAGTTGTTTCTTCACTCATAACATAACCTTCCGGTACCTTAGGCAATTCATATCTAGGAGGGCTAGTTCTAGTAGGTGTTTCAGGAGATTCAGTTTCAAGCTCATCATCACATTCAACAACATCATGTTGTGTTACTCTAGCAATTTGTTCTTCAAGAAATTCACCAAGTGGCACATCATCATTATCAAGCAAGGTACTAGCATCATCATAAGCATTATCCATAGCAGAAGTAGCATCATCAATAACTTGCGACATATCAGAATTAATAGCATGTGGTGGTGTTGCAAGTTTACTCATAACAAAAGGTGAATCTAAAGCAGAACTGGATGGCAGTTTCTTACCTCCCCTCGTACTTGAGGGAAATATCTTAGTCTTAGGATCCTTCAGATTCTTCATAGTTATAATATGATAATAATCCCAAGTGACTCAACAAATATAGCTATGCTCCCCGGCAACGGCGCCAGAAAAAGGTCTTGATAACCCACAAGTATAGGGGATCGCAACATTTTTCGAGGTTAGAGTATTGAACCCAAATTTATAGATTCAACACAAGGGGAGCCAAAGAATATTTGAAGGTAAATTAACCTGTTGATATAGCCTGATACGTCCATTTTGGATGAAACTTTTGGAGAATTATTTTGCAATAAATAAAAAATACTGGAACCAAGACCCACTAGAGGGGGGTGATACGTCCATTTTGCATCATGTTTTCTTACTGTTATTTATAATGTTTTTATCCATAATCATGCTTTTTGGAGTAATTCTAATGCCTTTTCTCTCATAATTTGCAAGGTACACACCAAGAGGGAGAATTCCGGTAGCTGGAAATCTGGACTTGAAAAAGCTACATCAGGCCACGTATTCTGCACAACTCCAAATGGGCTGAAACTTTACGGAGATTTTTTATGTAATATATAAGAAATATTGGAGCCAAAAACTACTAGAGGGGGCCCACCAGGTGGGCACAACCCACATGGGTGCGCCAGGCCCCCCTGGCGCGCCCTGGTGGGTTGTAGCCCACACAGCCCACCTCTGGTACCCATCTTTTGGTATATAGTGGTTTTGACCTAGAAAAATTAAAGATAATACTTTTGGGACGGAGCGCCGCCGTCTCGAGGCAGAACTTGGGCAGGAGCACTTTTGCCCTCCGGCGGAGCAATTCTGCCGGGGGAACTTCCCTCCCGGAGGGGGAAATCATCATCATCATCACCAACAACTCCCCCATCTTGGGGAGGGCAATCTCCATCAACATCTTCACTAGCACCATCTCATCTCAAATCCTAGTTCATCTCTTGTATTCAATCTTGTTACCGGAACCATAGATTGTTGCTCGGGGGTGACTAGTAGTGTTGATTACATCTCGTAGTTGATTACTATATGGTTTATTTGGTGGAAGATTATATGTTCAGATCCATTATGCATATTAATACCCCTCTGATCATGAGCATGTTTGTTGATTGTGAGTAGTCACTTTTGTTCTTGAGGTCACGGGATAAATCATGTTGCAAGTAATCATATGAACTTGATACGTGTTCGATATTTTGATAGTATGTATGTTGTGATTCCCTTAGTGGTGTCATGTGAACGTCGACTAGATGACACTTCACCATATTTGGGCCTAAGGGAATGCATTGTGGAGTAGCAATTAGATGATGGGTTGCGAGAGTGACAGAAGCTTAAACCCCAGTTTATGCGCTATTCCGTAAGGGACCGATTGGATCCAAAAGTTTAATGCTATGGTTAGAATTTATTTTTAATACTTTTCTCGTAGTTGCGGATGCTTGCGGGAGGGTTAATCATAAGTAGGAGGTTTGTTCAAGTAAGAACAGCACCTAAGCACCGGTCCACCCACATATCAAATTATCAAAGTAGCGAACACAAATCAAACCAACATGATGAAAGTGACTAGATGAAATTCCCGTGTACCCTCAAGAACGCTTTGCTTATTATAAGAGACCGTTTTGGCCTGTCCTTTGCCTCAAAAGGATTGGGCTACCTTTCTGCATACTTGCTACAATTATCGTTACTTGCTCGTTACAAATTATCTTGCTATCAAACTACCCGCTACTTACAATTTCAGCATTTGCAGACAACACCTTACTGAAAACTACTGTCATTTTCTTCTGCTCCTCGTTTGGTTCGACACTCTTACTTATCGAAAAGAGCTACAATTGATCCCCTATACTTGTGGGTCATCAAGGCTATTTTCTGGTGCTGTTGTCGGGGAGTGAAGTGCCTTTGGTAAGTGTAATTCAGTAAGGAAACATTTATATAGTGTGCTGAAATTTATTGTCACTTGATACTATGGAAAACAATCCTTTGAGGGGTTTGTTCGGGGTATCTTCACCTCGTCCGGAACCACAATTAATTGCCCCTCAACCTACTACACCTACTGAAAATATTGAATATGAAATTCCTTCGGGTATGATAGAACAACTGCTAGCTAATCCTTATGCAGGAGATGGAACGGAACATCCTGACTTGCACTTGATACATGTGGAACAAATTTGTGGATTGTTTAAGCTTGCAGGTTTACCCAGGGATGAAGTTATGAAAAAGGTTTTCCCTTTTCTTTGAAGGGAAAATCATTGGCATTGTATAGGCTATGCGATGATATTGGATCATGGAATTGGAATCGTTTAAAACTGGAGTTTCAACCAAAAAATTATCCTATGCATCTAGTTCATCGTGATTGGAATTATATATATAATTTTTGGCCTCGTGAAGGAGAAAGCATCGCTCTAGCTTGGGGGAGGCTTAAGTCAATGTTATATTCATGCCCCAATCATGAGCTCTCAAGAGAAATTATTATCCAGAATTTTTATGCTCAGCTTTCTCGTAATGATCAAACCATGCTGGATACTTCTTGTGCTGGTTCTTTTATGAAGAAAACTATTGAATTCCGGTGGGATCTTCTGGAAAGAATTAAACGCAACTCTGAAGATTGGGAACTCAATGAAGGTAAAGAGTCAGGTATAAAGCTTAAGTATGATTATGTTAAATCTTTTATGGATACCGATGCTTTTCAAAAGTTTAGCACTAAATATGGACTTGATTCTGAGATAGTAGCCTCCTTTTGTGAATCATTTTCTACTCATGTTGAACTCCCTGAAGAGGAATGGCTTAAATATCACCCACCTATTAAAGAAGAAATTAAAGAACCGGTACCAGTTAAAGAAGAAACTATTCTCTATAATGTTGATCCAGTTGTTCCTACTGCTTATATTGAGAAACCCCCTTTTCCTGTTAGAATAAAGGAACATGCTAAAGTTGCAACTGTGGTTAACAAAAGCTTTGTCAAAATACCTAAACCATATGAACAAATTAGAGTTGAACCTAATATTGCTATGGTTAAAGATCTCTTAGAAGAAGATGTGGATGGGCATGTTATTTACGTCTGCAAAGATGCTGCTAGAATTGCTAAACCTGATGAGATAAACATAGACCAGTTGTTGGCCTGCCTGTCATTTCAGTTAAAATAGGAGATCACTGTTATCATGGTTTATGTGACATGGGTGCTAGTGTGAGTGCTATACCTCACAAGTTATATCAAGAAATTGGGGAAGAGATAGCACACGTTGAGATATAAGACATAGATGTTACTATTAAACTTGCAAATAGAGACACAATATCACCAGTTGGGATTGTTATAGATGTTGAAGTCTTGTGTGGCAAAATAAAATATCCTACTGATTTTCTTGTTCTTGGTACACCGCAAGATGACTTCTGTTCCATTATCTTTGGAAGACCTTTCCTAAACACAGTTAATGCTAGGATAGATTGTCAGAAACAAACTATGGAGGTTAGCTTTGGTGATGAGTCTCATGAGTTTAATTTTTCCAAGTTTAGTAGAAACCATCATGAAAAAGAATTGCCTAGTAAGGATGAATTAATTGGTCTTGCTTCTATTGTTGTGCCACCTACTGATCCGTTAGAACAATACTTGCTAGACCATGAAAATGATTTACATATGCATGAAAGAAATGAAATAGATAATATTTTCTTTGAACAACATCCTCTGCTTAAACACAATTTGCCTATTGAAACTCTTGGAGGTCCTCCTCCACCTAAAGGTGATCCTGTGTTTGAATTAAAACAACTGCCAGACACTTTGAAATATGCTTATCTTGATGAAAATAAGATATATCATGTTATTATTAGTGCTAACCTTTCAGAACATGAAGAAGAAAGATTATTGAAGGTTCTAAGGAAGCACCGAGCTGCTATTGGATATACTCTTGATGATTTAAAGGGCATTAGTCCCACTCTATGTCAGCATAAAATTAATATGGAACCTGATGCTAAACCCGTTGTTGATCACCAACGTCGGTTAAATCTGAAGACGAAAGAGGTAGTAAGAACGGAAATATTAAAACTTCTGGAAGCAGGTATAATCTATCCTATAGCTGATAGTAGATGGGTAAGTCATGTTCATTGTGTTCCTAAGAAAGGAGGTATTACTGTTGTTCCTAATGATAAGAATGAACTCATTCCAGAGGGATTTGTTACAGGCTATAGAATGGTAATTGATTTTAGAAAATTAAATAAAGCTACTAGAAAAGATCATTACCCTTTGCCTTTTATTGATCAAGTGCTTGAAAGATTATCTAAGCACACACACTTTTGCTTCCTTGATGGATGCTCTGGCTTTTCACAAATACCTGTTTCTCAACCTGATCAAGAAAAGACTACTTTTACTTATCCTTTTGGAACGTATGCTTATAGACGTATGCCTTTTGGTTTATGTAATGCACCTGCTACCTTTCAAAGATGCATGATGGCTATATTCTCTGACTTTTGTGAAAAGATTGTTGAGGTTTTCATGGATGACTTCTCTGTTTATGGGAAGTCTTTTGATGATTGTCTAAGCAATCTTGATCGAGTTTTGCAGAGATGTGAACAAACAAATCTTGTCTTGAATTGGGAGAAGTGTCACTTTATGGTTAATGAAGGCATTGTCTTGGGTCATAAAATTTCTGAAAAAGGTATTGAAGTGGACCAAGCTAAGGTTGATGCAATTGAGAAAATGCCATGTCCTAAGGACATAAAAGGTATTCATAGTTTCCTAGGTCATGCTGGTTTCTATAGCAGATTTATCAAAGATTTTTCTAAAATTTCTAGGCCTCTTACTAATCTTTTGCAAAAGGATATTCCTTTTGTCTTTGATGATGATTGTCTTGAAGCCTTTGAAACACTCAAGAAAGCTTTAATCACTGCACCTATAGTTCAACCACCTGATTGGAATTTGCCTTTTGAAATTATGTGTGATGCTAGTGACTATGTTGTTGGTGTTGTTCTAGGGCAAAGAGTTGGTAAGAAATTGAATGTTATTCATTATGCTACTAAAACTCTAGACAGTGCTCAAAGAAATTATGCTACTACTGAAAACGAATTCTTAGCAGTGGTGTTTGCTTGTGGTAAGTTTAGACCTTATATTGTTGATTCCAAAGTAACTGTTCACATAGACCATGCTGCTATTAAATATCTTATGGAAAAGAAAGATGCTAAACCTAGACTTATTCGTTGGGTTCTCTTGTCACAAGAATTTGATTTGCATATTATTGATAGAAAAGGAGCTAAGAACCCCGTAGCTGATAATTTGTCTAGGCTTGAAAATGTGCTTGATGACCCACTTCCTATTGATGATAGTTTTCCTGATGAGCAGTTAGGCGCAATAAATGTTGCTAATGGGACCCCTTGGTATGCTAACTATGCTAATTACATTGTTGCCAAATATTTACCACCTAGCTTTACTTACCAACAAAATAAAAAATTCTTCTATGATTTAAGACATTACTTTTGGGATGACCCACATCTTTATAAAGAAGGGGTAAATGGTATTATTAGACGTTGTGTACCTGAGCATGAACAGGGACAAATCCTACGGAAATGTCACTCCGAAGCTTATGGAGGGCATCATGCTGGAGATAGAACTGCACACAAGGTATTGCAGTCTGGATTTTATTGGCCTACTCTCTTCAAGGATGCTCGTAATTATGTATCATCTTGTGATGAATGCCAAAGAATAGGTAATATCGGTAAGCGTCAAGAAATGCCTATGAACTATTCTCTTGCTGTTGAACCATTTGATATTTGGGGATTTGATTACATGGGACCTTTTCCTTCCTCTAATGGGTATACACATATCTTGGTTGTTGTTGATTATGTTACTAAATGGGTAGAAGCTATTCCAACTAGTAGTGTTGATCACAACACCTCTATTAAAATGCTTATGGAAGTTATTTTCCCAAGGTTTGGAGTCCCTGGATATTTAATGACTGATGGTGGTTCACACTTTATTCATGGTGCTTTTCGTAAGATGCTTGCTAAGTATGATGTTAACCATAGAATTGAATCACCCTATCATCCTCAGTCTAGTGGTCAAGTTGAACTTAGCAATAGAGAAATAAAATCAATTTTGCAAAAGACTGTCACTAGGTCCAGGAAGAATTGGTCTAAGAAATTAGATGATGCACTTTGGGCTTATAGAATAGCGTATAAAAATCCTATGGGTATGTCTCCTTATAAATGGTTTATGGAAAAGCTTGTCATTTGCCTCTTGAGTTAGAACATAAGGCATATTGGGCAGTTAAAGAACTCAACTATGATTTCAAACTTGCTGGTGAAAAGAGGTTATTTGATATAAGCTCATTAGATGAATGGAGAACCCAAGCTTACGAAAATGCAAAGTTATTCAAAGAAAAAGTTAAAAGATGGCATGATAAAAGAATTCAAAAACGTGAGTTTAAAGTCGGAGAATATGTTCTTTTGTACAACTCTCGTTTTAGATTCTTTGCAGGGAAGCTCCTCTCGAAATGGGAAGGCCCATATGTCATCGAGGAGGTTTACCGGTCGGGTGCCATCAAAATAAATAATTCTGAAGGTACTAAACCGAAGGTTGTCAATGGACAACGAATAAAGCATTATATCTCAGGTATGCCTATTAATGTTGAAAGTAATATTATCCAAACTTTGACACTGGAAGAACACATAAAAGAGTCCTTCCGGAACACTCCAGAATTGTGAAAATAAGGAGGTACGTGATACGGTAAGTAAACGGACTCCGAAAAATCTGCAAAAATATTTTCTACCAGTTTTGGAATATTTTAGAAATTTGGAAATAAAGAAACTCCCAGGAAGCGTCCCCTGTTGGGCACAATACACCAGGGCATGCCAGGCAAGCCTGGCGCCCCCAGGTGGGTTGTGCCCACCTGGGACACCTCCCGTACTCCGTTTTTCTTCCATTTGCTTGTCCTGCAAGATAAAAATTCTATATATACTTCCTGAACCTGCTAACTACTGTATCACAGAGAAAATCCCCTGTTCTCTTTTCTTGTTGTTTTTGGTCAGCTTAATCAAGCTAAGCATCATGTCTTCCTGCTCCTCCAACCACATGGAAGAAGGTGCTAAGCTGATGAAGATCGAAACAAAGCTGAAGGAAGCAAAGGGCAAATTACCTTCTTCACCACCACCACCATCTTATTCACCACCAAAGGAGAAATGAGTGTCGGGTATGGGCACTCCCCTTGGCTTCCGCCAAGCTTGGGGGAGGTGCCCCGGTATCGTATCATCCTATTATCTTTTTGCTTTTATTTATTTTAGTTCAAACTTTTGCTTAGATGAATAAAGTTTAGTTCGATCTTTTCTTCTTCCAGAAGTTTGCTTAGTGATCTATCATTGCAATCATGTGCAAGTTATATAATGAAGCTAGTTTGAGTTTTTACTTTATTTACTTTCATATTGCAAATAAAGAAGAGAAATAAGAAAGAAAGAACAAGAGAAAGGAAGTAAATAAAAGAAAGGAAGTAAATCAATAAGATCATATACTAATCCTATGGTAGGTGATAGCACCATATAAGGAAAAGTATAAGTAAGAAAATTTTATTAGAGATTGACAAACATAGCATTAGTCAATGATGCAACTCATGAAAGAATTAATAAGGGAAGGGAAGACTCACATATAAATATACTATCCTAGAAATCTTTTGTGATTGTGAATCCTCATCAAAATATTATATGCCCAAATTGTTGACGTTGGACAAGGAAGACAACGCAATGGTTTATGTATGTTTATATTCACATAGAAGTCATATTGTCATAGATCCTTTAACATGTGATGCTTGCCCTTATCTTTGCTAGCCAAAAACTCCGCACAAAGTAGAGATACTACTTGTGCATCCAAAAACCCTTAAACCCAAACCTTTTTCAAGTGTCCACCATATCTACCTATGGATTCAACAAAATCCTTCAAGTAAGTTGTCAACAGTGCAAAAAGGTAATAAAAATTGCTTCTAAATATGTAAGATCATTTAGTGTAAGAGAAAATTGAGCATTGTACGAACTTGGATGACAAAGAATAAAAGCGACAGACTGCATAATAAAGGTTGTCATCTTAAGGGGCAATACAACGTGACGTTCTTTTGCACCAAGGGATTGAGCATGCAAACAAATAAGCGCATGGCAACCTCTGCTTCCCTCTGCCAGGGGCCTATCTTTTACTTTTATGTATTTACTTTTATGCAAAGAGTCAAAGTTTTCCTTCTATTCCTTTTTATTTATTCTTTTGACAAGCATCATGTTGTAAGGAAAGATCTAGGCACATATGTCCAGTTGAATATAGATAGCATGAGTTATTATTGTTGACATCACCCTTGAGGTGAGTAAGTTAAGAGGCGAAACTTTAAGCCCCTATCTTTCTATGTGTCCGGTTGAAACGTTTTGCTCATGGGTACAAGGTGAGTGCTAGCAATCATAAAAGACTATATGATGGTTGAGTATGTGGACTTGCTTAAGAGCTCCGATACGTGACCCTTCTTGAAAAGATGATGAATTGTAGTTGCAAAGTTGACTGAGAACATAGTTTGTTGGTTTCTAATAGATTTTTTGCTTTATACTTCGATTGTGTGACAAACTATTACTTATTCATGGGAAGTATATGATGCAAGTTCTATGATAAAAGTCCTATGTTTAACTTTGTGGTTGTTATAATAACCAACATGATGCTTCTATGCACGTATTTTTGTTTTTATCGACACCTCTCTCTCAAAGCATGTGGACATGTTTCTCAATTTTTTTTCGCTTGAGGACAAGCGAGGTCTAAGCTTGTGGGAGTTGATACGTCCATTTTGCATCATGTTTTCTTACTGTTATTTATAATGTTTTTATCCATAATAATTCTTTTTGGGGTAATTCTAATGCCTTTTCTCTCATAATTTGCAAGGTACACACCAAGAGGGAGAATTCCGGCAGCTGGAAATATGGACCTGAAAAAGCTACGTCAGGCCACCTATGCTGCACAACTCCAAATGGGCTGAAACTTCATAGAGATTTTCTATGGAATATATAAGAAATATTGGAGCCAATAACTACCAGAGGGGGGCCACCAGGTGGACACAACCCACCTGGGCGCGCCAGGCCCCCCCGGCGCACCCTGGTAGGTTGTAGCCCACACAGCCCACCTCCGGTGCCCATCTTTTGGTATATAAGTGGTTTTGACCTAGAAAAAATAAAGCTAATACTTTCGGGACGGAGCGCAGCCGTCTCGAGGCGGAACTTGGGCAGGAGCACTTTTGCCCTCCGGCGAAGCGATTCTGCCGGGGGAACTTCCCTCCCGGATGGGGAAATCATCATCACTAACAACACTCCCATCTTGGGGAGGGCAATCTCCATCAACATCTTCACCAGCACCATCTCATCTCAAACCCTAGTTCATCTCTTGTATTCAATCTTGTTATCGGAACTATAGAATGTTGCTCGGGGGTGATTGAAGGAAATATGCCCTAGAGGCAATAATAAAGTTATTATTGATATTTCCTTATATCATGATAAATGTTTATTATTCATGCTAGAATTGTATTAACTGGAAACTAAGTACATGTGTTAATACATAGACAAACAAAGTGTCACTAGTATGCCACTACTTGACTAGCTCGTTGAATCAAAGATGGTTAAGTTTCCTAGCCATAGACATGAGTTGTCATTTGATTAACGGGATCACATCATTAGAGAATGATGTGATTGACTTGACCCATTCCGTTAGCTTAGCACTTGATCATTTAGTATGTTGCTATTGCTTTCTTCCTGACTTATACTTTTCCTATGACTATGAGATTATGCAACTCCCGAATACCGTAGGGACACTTTGTGTGCTACCAAACGTCACAACGTAACTGGGTGATTATAAAGGTGCTCTACAGGTGTCTCCGATGGTACTTGTTGAGTTGGCATAGATCAAGATTAGGATTTGTCACTCCGATTGTCGGAGAGGTATCTCTGGGCCCTCTCGGTAATGCACATCATTATAAGCCTTGCAAGCAATGTGACTAATGAGTTAGTTTCGGGATGATGCATTACGAAACGAGTAAAGAGACTTGCCGGTAACGAGATTGAACTAGGTATTGAGATACTGACGATCGAATCTCGGGCAAGTAACATACCGATGACAAAGGGAACAACGTATGCTGTTATGCGGTTTGACCAATAAAGATCTTCGTAGAATATGTAGGAACCAATATGAGCATCCAGGTTCCTTTATTGGTTATTGACCGGAGATGTGTCTCGGTCATGTCTACATAGTTCTCGAACCCGTAGGGTCCGCACGCTTAACGTTTGGTGACAACCGGTATTACGAGTTTATGTGTTTTGATGTACCAAAGATATTTTGGAGTCCCGGATGTGATCACGGACATGACGAGGAGTCTCGAAATGGTCGAGACATAAAGATTGATATATTGGACGACTATACTCGGACACCGGATGAGTTCTGGGGGTCACCGAATATTTATCAGAGTGCCGGGGTTTATCGGAACCCCCGGGGGAACTAATGGGCCAACATGGGCCTTATGGGAGAGACAGGAGAGGGCCTAGGGCTGGCCGCCCCCCCCCCCTTGGGAGTCCAAATCGGACAAGGAGGGGGGGCGGAGCCCCCTCTTTCCTCCCTCTTTCCCTCTCCTTCCTCCCCCCTTCCCCCTTCCTAGTAGGACTAGGAAAGGATGAATCCTACTCCTACTAGGAGGAGGATTCCTCCTCTCCTTGGGCGCACCAAGGGTCGGCCGGCCTCCCCCTTGCTCCTTTATATATGGGGGCAGGGGGCACCCTAGGACACACAAGTTGATTGTTCCAAGCCGTGTGCGGTGCCCCCCTCCACCATAATCCACCTCAGTCATATCGTCGTAGTGCTTAGGCGAAGCCCTACGCCGGTAGCTTCATCATCACCTTCATCACGCCGTCATGCTGATGAAGCTCTCCCTCGAAGCTCTACTGGATCATGTGTTCGTGGGACGTCACCGAGCTGAACGTGTGCAGATCACGGAGGTGCCGTACGTTCGGTACTAGGATCGGTCGATCGTGAAGAGGTACGACTACATCAACTGCGTTGTCATAATGCTTCCGCTTTCGGTCTACGAGGGTACGTGGGCAACACTCTCCCCTCTTGGTGCTATGCATCACCATGATCTTGCGTGTGTGTAGGAATGTTTTTGAAATTACTACGTTCCCCAACAGTGGCATCTGAGCCAGGTTTATGCGTAGATGTTATATGCACGAGTAGAACACGAGTGAGTTGTGGGTGATACTAGTCATACTGCTTACCAGCATGTCATACTTTGATTCGGCGGTATTGTTGGATGAAGCGGCCCGGACCGACATTACGCGTAAGCTTACGCGAGACTGGTTCTACCGACGTGCTTCGCACACAGGTGGCTGGCGGTGTCAGTTTCTCCAACTTTAGTTGAATCGAGTGTGGCTATGCCCCGTCCTTGTTGAAGGTTAAAACAGCACATACTTGACGGAATATCATTGTGGTTTTGATGCGTAGGTAAGAACGGTTCTTGCTCAGCCCGTAGCAGCCACGTAAAACTTGCAACAACAAAGTAGAGGACGTCTTACTTGTTTTTGCAAGGCATGTTGTGATGTGATATGGTCAAGACATGATGCTAAATTTTATTGTATGAGATGATCATTTTTTGTAACGGAGTTATCGGCAACTGGCAGGAGCCATATGGTTGTCGCTTTATTATATGAAATGCAATCGCCATGTAATTGCTTTACTTTATCACTAAGCGGTAGTTATAGTCGTAGAAGGAATAGTTGGCGAGACGACAACGATGCTATGATGGAGATCAAGGTGTCGCGTCGGTGATGATGGTGATCATGACGGTGCTTTGGAGATGTAGATCAAAGGCACGAGATGATGATGGCCATATCATATCACTTATATTGATTGCATGTGATGTTTATCCTTTATGCATCTTATTTTGCTTAGTTCGACGGTAGCATTATAAGTTGATCCCTCACTAAATTTCAAGGTACAAGTGTTCTCCCTGAGTATGCACCGTTGCCAAAGTTCATCGTGCCGAGACACCACGTGATGATCGGGTGTGATAAGCTCTACATCCATATACAACGGGTGCAAGCCAGTTTTGCACACGCAGAATACTCGAGTTAAACTTGACGAGCCTAGCATATGCAGATATGGCCTCAGAACACTGAGACTGAAAGGTCAAGCGTGAATCATATAGTAGATATGATCAACATAGTGATGTTCACCATTGAAAACTACTCCATCTCACGTGACGATCGGACATGGTTTAGTTGATATGGATCACGTGATCACTTAGATGATTAGAGGGATGTCTATCTAAGTGGGAGTTCTTAAGTAATTTGATTAATTGAACTTTAAATTATCATGAAGTTAGTACCTTGTAACACCCCGCATGTAACTTGCCATATTTGTAACTCCGACTCTTGCCATTTCCGGCTATGTGATATGTTTTTCCCTCCGTTGTCGGGTTTTGTCTTTCATTTTGTATTTTGTCATGTCATGCATTTTCATATCATGTCATCATGTGCATTGCATTCGCATACGTGTTCGTCTCATGCATCCGAGCATTTTCCCCGTTGTCCGTTTTCCAATCCGGCGCTCCTATCTCCTCCGGTGCACCCCTCTAGTTTTCTTTCGTGTGCGTGTGTCAAACTTTTTCGGAATGGACCGAGGCTTGTCAAGTGGTCTTATTATACCACCCGGAGACTACCGGTCAGGTTTCGTTCCATTCGGAGGTCGTTTGGTACTCCATCGGTTAACCGGGCATCCGCAAAGTCCATTTGAGTGTCCAGCAAAAACCCCCTCCAAAACCAGCCCAAAGTCCACCAAACACTCTTCCATGCTCTAGGTCGTTCGATCACGATCGTGTGGGCGAAAACCGCACCTCATTTGGAGCCTCCTAGCTCCCTCTACCTATAAATAAGTGGGCATCCCGAAAACGAAATCGCAGTCTCCCGTAACCCTAATTTTCCCCTCTCCGCGGGCGGACGCGTCCAGCGCCCCCCGGACAAACGCGCCGCCGCTCCCGGCCAGTGGCGTCGCGCCACGTCACCCGCCGCCGATCCCGTCGCGCCAGGCCCGCCGGGCCCGGATCGGGCCCGCCGGCCCATCCCGCCGCCGCGCGCCCGCGCGTGCCGCCGCCGTCGCCAGTCGCCCGGCCCGCCGACCCGCCGCCCGTCGGTCTCCTCGCCGCCGGCCGAGCTCGCCCCGCCGTACGCCGCTCCGGGCGCCGCCGCCCGCCGGCGTCGCGCCTCCCGAGGCGCCGCCTCCGCCGCCCCGCCGGCCTCGCCCTCCGGCCGTCGCCCCGCAGGTCCCCTCTCCTCCTCCGGCCCGAGCCGGCGAGCTCGAGCTCCCGTTGACCGCGATCCAGATCTGGTCAAAGTTGACCCGAAACCCCCCTCCGTTTTTGCTGTCATGAAATTCTCTCTGCATATGCCTCTGTTCCCGATGCGATAACTTTGTGCATGTAGCTCCGATTCGCGTATATAATATGTCAAACTGTTCGTCTCATGATGCTCTTCATTTTATTCAATTGCACCATTTTCATTAGAGGTCATCTTGATGCCCAAATCCTCGTTGGAAGAGGGCTAGTTGCTGTTAATCTCTGGTTCTTATCAGAACTTGGAGATTTGTCATTTTTGTATCATTTATTCTGTGCACCTTTTGAGCATGAGCTCTACATGTGTTTTTAAGTATGCCATGCCATCTCTCCATTGGTATAGTCCATGTATTTGTTTGATCTTTGTGGTGACTGGCACAAGCATGCAAAGTAGGCCCCGTAATAATTCTGATTTCAGGGACTTAGTGATTTCTCTTAAGTCTTTGTCTGCTGTAATTTTGTTGCCATCTAAACTTGATGCTACGGAGAGATCCATGCATATTTTGGAGATGTTCAGTAAGGATGTTTTGTAGCTATAGTTGTAATTGATCCTTTCCTGAAATTTTTTGCAATTTTAGAGTGCCATAGCATGACTCAAGCTTGCTCTACTTTTGCTATAAATTATTTCTGGCAGATTCTTGACAAGATTTGCAATCTTGCCAAGCTTATTGTTGTTGATCCACACATGCTATGCAATTGTTCTTGCTATGAATAGCTTCATAAACATGCCATCTTGCTGTAGGTATGCTTGGTTTGTCATGAATTGCTCTGTAGTGAGTGCATCAAGCTCACAAAGAGGCCTACATATTTATATTTCTGCCATGCTCTGTTTTCCGCCAAGTCTGGAACCTGATAACGAAACTTGCTATGTTTACATGCTTTCCATCATATCTTCTGGTCCTTTTTGGCTTATGGTCAGTAAGGGACTTTTGTCATGTGCTTTTAGTAAAATACTACCATGCCTTGTTTTGCTATGTAAAGTTTCTGTAGCATGTTGATTTCGTGTTCTGAACATTGCTGCCTGATGATGATTTCTGCCATGTCCAGTTTTTCACTAAGTCTGTGAACCTGTAATCTTTTGCACTTTTGCCATGCTTGTTTGAGCTTGATATGTTGTGATCTAGCCGTAGCTCAGTGTTCATCTTTTGTCAAGCATCTCCTGTAGATTACTACCATGTGCTTTGTTGCTATGTTGGGGTGCTGTAGCATTGCTACTTGTTGCATTTTAAGTGCTATCTTGCTGTTTATCGCAGATTAGTGTCATTCTTGTTTTGCTTGCCATTTGCAAACCGTGCATCCGATTGCGGTGATATTTATATCGATTTCGACCGAAATCACCTCATCTTTCCAGTGGCATGCTTGGTTTGCCAAGTTACTGCCATGTTCATCATTTTCTTTCCGGAGCACGCATATGCATCGCATATCATATCTCGCATATCATACATGTTTTGCATCATGTTGCTTGTGCATTCCTCGTTGTTGATTGTGGTTCCGTTTGTTGGTGTTCTTGTCTTGGGTAGAGCCGGGAGACAAGTTCGTGAACGAGGAACCTGTCGAGTACGCTTACGAGGATCAAGCTTTCGACAACTCTGAGAATCTTGCAGGCAAGATGACCACCCCTCGAAATCACTTCTATCTTTGCTATGCTAGTTGTTCGCTCTATTGCCATGCTCGCTACCTATCACTTGCTATATCATGTCTCCTATTTTTAGCCATGTCAGCCCCTAACCATCCTTTCCTAGCAAACCGTTGTTTGGCTATGTTACCGCTTTTGCTCAGCCCCTCTTATAGCGTTGCTAGTTGCAGGTGAAGTTGAAGTTTGTTCCATGTCGGAACATGGATATGTTGGGATATCACAATATCTCTTATTTAATTAATGCATCTATATATTTTGGTAAAGGGTGGAAGGCTCGGCCTTATGCCTGGTGATTTGTTCCACTCTTGCCGCCCTAGTTACTGTTATACCGGGATTATGTTCCTTGAGTTTGCGTTCCTTACGCGGTCGGGTGTTTTATGGGACCCCCTTGACAGTTCGCCTTGATTTAAACTCCTCCAGCAAGGCCCAACTTTGGTTTTACTTTTGCCGCCTAAGCCTTTTCCCCCGGGTTTTCGCGAGCCCGAGGGTCATCTTATTTTAACCCCCCCCCCGGGCCAGTGCTCCTTCGAGTGTTGGTCCGAACCGAGCAGCCTGCGGGGCCACCTCGGGGAAACTCGAGGTCTGGTTTTACTCGTAGCTTGACTTATCCGGTGTGCCCTGAGAACGAGATATGTGCAGCTCCTATCGGGATTTGTCGGCACATTCGGGCGGCTTTGCTGGTCTTGTTTTACCATTGTCGAGATGTCTTGTAAACCGGGATTCCGAGACTGATCGGGTCTTTCCGGGAGAAGGTTTATCCTTCGTTGACCGTGAGAGCTTATGATGGGCTAAGTTGGGACACCCCTGCAGGGTATTATCTTTCGAAAGCCGTGCCCGCGGTTATGAGGCAGATGGGAATTTGTTAATGTCCGGTTGTAGATAACTTGTCACTTGACCAAATTAAAATACACCAAGTGTGTGTGTAGCCGTGATGGTCTCTTCTCGGCGGAGTCCGGGAAGTGAACACGGTCTGTGTTATGTATGACGTAAGTAGGTGTTCAGGACCTCTTCTTGGTCATTGCTAGATGACGACCGCTCCATTGCTTCTCTTCTCGCTCTCTTTTGCGCAAGTTAGCCACCATATATGCTTTTGCCGCTGCAGCTCCACCTCTTTGTACCTCCTTGTCCTATAAGCTTAAATAGTCTTGATCTCGCGGGTGTGAGATTGCTGAGTCCCCGTGACTTACAGATACTTCCAACACCAGTTGCAGGTGCCGACGATGCCAGTGCAGACGATGGCGTCGATCTCAAGTGGGAGTTCGACGAGGAACATGGACGTTACTATGTGTCTTTTCCTGATGATCAGTAGTGGAGCCTAGTTGGGACGATCGGGGATCTAGCATTTGGGGTTGTCTTATTTTCATCTGGATTTTGACCGTAGTCGGTCTATATGATTATATTTTGGATGATGGATGATATTTATTTATGTATTGTGTGAAGTGGCGATTGTAAGCCAACTCTTTATCCCATTCTTGTTCATTACATGGGATTGTGTGAAGATGACCCTTCTTGCGACAAAACCACTATGCGGTTATGCCTCTAAGTCGTGCCTCGACACGTGGGAGATATAGCCGCATCGTGGGTGTTACAAGTTGGTAATCAGAGCCTTCCCCGACTTAGGAGCCCCCTGCTTGATCGAATCGCTGACGTTGTTGAGTCTAGAACAAAATGTTTTGAGTCTTAGGATTATATATATCGGAGAGTAGGATTCTTTTTACTCCTCAGTCCCTTCGTCGCTCTGGTGAGGTCTCCTGACATAGAGTTTTGACTACTCTCTCCTCAAATTTCACAAAAAAAAATTTTAGGATCACGCGGGTATCTTGGAATCGTTCCGATCGATTTGTGACGAGAACATTGTTCTTGGTGCCTCCTGTCATTTAGGGGTTGTGGCAGTGTCCCGGGGAGTTGAGCTCCGAGGTGTTGTCGTCACAATTTTATCGTTGCAGTTCTGGAATACCTGAGTTTCGCCGACATCGAAATCTCTTTTATGCAGTTGTTGGTGAGATCACCTCGACGCCACCCAGTACTGGGGCGGGAGTTCGGGAGTATTGCCATAACTTGTATAACGGATGTTTTTCGAAGGTTGAGGTAAACGATTTCCGAAGGTTTCTTGGTTATGTGTTGACGGATGGATACAGCTGGATCTAGGGTTTGCTAGTTTGGGTGATATATATTTGTGTCCCCTGTATCCCCTACACCAGATTGCATAACCAGAAAGTTTCGGGAGTTCATAAGTGGGAATTCTAGTAGCCTTAGGATATCTTTCTGACAGATGCATGATATGAGATTGGGGTTCGACGTCTAGTGGTCCGCCTATATACGGTTGATTTTACAGTGGTCTCGTTGTGTCTTAAAGAGTCCATGGCTTTGCCGACTCGGGGACGCTTCGTATGTCATGTGCACAGCCTTGTACATGATGGTGCTGTACGATTGAGACCGTGTGGGCCCCACCACAAAAACTTCGGACGAAACCTCTATCATATGTTTGTTCCGGCTTATTCTGCAAGCCAACACTTTGTTTTATTTTGTATTGTGGTATTCGAGTTTCTTCGAATTCATTTATTCATTCCATATCTTTTTCAAGTGGCTTCTCAACTTATGGAAGTGTGATGATTTACTACGGAATTCATTCGTTCATCTTCGTGCGAATGTTTATTGTGAAGACTATATGTTGCAATTTCTATCCGTTGATTCTACTTATCTTTTTTCTATCGAGATGCTAACGGATGTCACCCTCTTCAGGATGGCTCCGCCAACGCGTCAGAATCCGGATCGCAATGAAGGGAGTCAAGCGAACCCTCCGCCACCACCTCCACCTCCGGAGGCATGGCAAGCAATCATGGCAGCCACCAACGCCAATGCTCAGATGATTCTGCAACTCTTGCAAGAACGTACTCAAGGGCAAGGCAATCAAGGTCAAGGCAACAATCAGTTTCACTTTGCCACTCTCAACCAGTTTGTCGCAAATCAGCCCAAGTCTTTCAGCTACTGTGCCGAGGCCACAGATGCCGATGATTGGCTCGTGGACATCTACAAGCATTTTGAATGTAGCAATGTCAGGCCTGAGGACTTTGTCAAGTTCGCTTCTTTCCAGCTCAAGGACCAAGCTGCTGATTGGTTTCAGCAATACAAAGATTCCAGAGGAGGTCGTGTGATTACTTGGACTGACTTCTGTCGGGACTTCAAAGCGCACCACATTCCACAAAGTGTTGTTGAGAGCAAGCGTGAGGAGTTCCGCAATCTCAAGCAAGGGAACATGTCTGTGTATCAATACAACATTCAGTTTCAGAAACTTGCTCGCTTCGCTAAACAAGACGTTCCTGATGAGAAGAGCATGATCTATCACTTCAGAGGTGGCCTTAAAGAGGATCTGCAGTTAGCTCTCGTTCTTGTTGAGCCTATTCAGTTTGATCAATTCTACAATATGGCACTAAAGCAAGAGGCTGCTCAGCTCAAGTGTGAGGCTTCTAAGAAAAGAGTCAGGGACGCAGTTCAGTCTTCTTCTTCCTCACTTGTGACAGCTAAGCAACAGAAGTTCTGGTTGCCTCCTCCTCCTCCGTTTCGTCAGCCTTACCAGCAGAAGAACAAAGGTGGCCATGGTTCTTCAAACTCTTCCAACTCTGGCTATCAGAACAAGTCTCAGAATCAAGCTCCAAATTCCAATGCTCCTTATCACCGTCCACTCTCAGAGGTGATTTGCAACAAATGTCAGCAGAAAGGCCACTATGCTAACAAGTGCTTCAACCAGAGGCGTCTTCCTCCTCCTCCTCCTGTCAGATCTTCCAGCAATGCAGTGGTCAAGCATAATCCAAAGTCTGCCAAGGTGAACATGATGAATGCAGCTCAAGCGAAGGAATCTACTGATGTGATAATGGGTAATCTCTCAGTTAATGATATTCCTGCAAAAGTTCTTTTTGATACTGGTGCATCGCTTTGTTTCATGTCAAGACCGTTTTTTGCCAAGCATGAATTCACTTGTTCTCATCTGAGTAAACCCATGGATGTCGTTTCTCCGGGTAAACGTTTGAGTTCTAGTATGATGGTTCCGGATGTTTCCATCAAGATGGGCGACTATAAATTTCAGTCTTCTCCAATTGTTCTTGGTGACTCGGATATTGATCTTATTCTCGGGATGGACTGGCTTTCTAAGCACAAGGCTCAACTTGATTGTGCTGCCAGAGAAATTCAATTGACACACTCGTCTGAGGATGTGATTATTTTTGCCGCTCGTGATGAAACCATTCGGTTTTTCTCTCTCAATGAGAAGGGCGAATTGGATGCCATCTCTCAAATTCCAGTCGTTTGCGAGTATCAAGATGTCTTTCCAAAAGAGCTTCCGGGTATGCCTCCTCATCGGCCAGTTGAGTTCGTTATCGAACTAGAGCCTGGTACTGTACCTGTTTGCAAGCGTCCATACAAGCTTGGACCTAACGAGCTGAAGGAATTGAAGAAGCAGCTCGATGAACAAGAACGTCTAGGTTTGATCAGACCGAGTTCTTCTCCTTGGGGTTGTGGTGTTCTTTTTGTCAAGAAGAAGGATGGCACGGACCGACTTTGTGTCGACTACCGTCCATTGAACAAGAAGACAATCAAGAACAAGTATCCACTTCCCAACATCAATGAGCTATTTGAGCAACTCAAAGGAGCTAAAGTATTCTCGAAGCTTGACCTTCGTATGGGTTATCATCAGATTCGCATTCGTGAAGAAGATATTCCCAAGACAGCATTCAGAACAAGCTTTGGTTCTTATGAATATACTGTCGTGTCTTTCGGCCTTGTCAATGCTCCTCCGGTGTTCTCTCGGATGATGAATTTCATCTTCAACCCCTATACCAATGAATTCGTTCTGGTGTATCTCGATGATATCTTGGTCTTCTCCAAGAATAAGCAGGATCATGCCAAACATTTGCGATTGGTGCTCGACAAGCTCAGAGAGTATCAATTTTATGCGAAGTTCTCCAAATGTGAGTTTTGGCTCGATGAAGTTCTTTTCCTTGGTCACATCATCTCTGCCAAAGGCATCGCTGTTAACCCCGAGAAGGTGTCCGCAGTTCTGGATTGGGAACCTCCTCAAAATGTCAAGCAGCTCCGCAGTTTTCTGGGTCTTGCAAGCTATTGCCGAAGATTCGTTGAGAATTTCTCCAAGATTGCAAAGCCTCTTTCCAACCTCCTACAGAAGCATGTGAAGTATGTCTGGTCTACTGAGTGTGACGTTGCTTTCAACACTCTCAAACAGAAACTAGTCACAGCTCTTGTCTTGACTCCTCCTGATGAATCCAAGCCGTATGAAGTTTTCTGTGAAGCTTCTCTCCAAGGTATCGGTGCTGTGTTAATGCAAGAGAAGAAAGTTGTGGCCTATACCTCTCGGCAGTTGAAGCCCAACGAGAAGAACTACCCCACTCACGATCTTGAGTTGGCGGCAGTTGTCCATGCTTTGGTTACGTGGAGACATCTCTTGTTGGGAAGACAAGTGGACATTTTCACTGATCACAAGAGTCTCAAGTATATCTTCACTCAGCCCAACCTCAACCTCAGGCAGACTCGATGGGTCGAAATGATTCAAGAGTACAATCCAAGTATTGAATATACTCCAGGCAAGGCAAATGTCATTGCAGATGCTTTAAGCAGGAAAGCTTATTGCAACAGCTTAATTCTCAAGCCTTTCCAGCCGGATCTTTGTGAAGCTTTCCGCAAGCTGAATCTCCAAGTTGTTCCTCAAGGCGTTCTTGCCAACCTCATAGTTTCTCCTACTTTGGAAGATCAAATTCTTGAGGCGCAACCCCTTGATGCCATGGTGAAGAAGGTGAAGCGTGGTATCGACAAGGGTCTTTCCAAATACAAGTGCTATCGCATTGATGACAGAGACACTTTGTTCTTCGAGGACCGGATTGTGGTTCCGAAAGGTGATCTAAGGAAAGTCATAATGAACGAAGCGCACAATTCTCTCCTTTCCATTCATCCTGGAAGTACGAAGATGTATCATGATCTCAAGCAGTCGTATTGGTGGACTCGAATGAAGCGAGAAATTGCTCAATTCGTGAATGAATGTGATGTCTGCCGAAGAGTGAAAGCAGAACACCAACGACCAGCTGGTCTCCTCCAACCTCTCGCTATCCCAGAATGGAAGTTTGATCATATTGAAATGGACTTCGTGACTGGATTTCCCAAGTCCAAGCGTGGAAATGATGCTATCTTCGTTGTCATTGACAAGCTCTCTAAAGTGGCTCATTTCCTTCTGTCGTGGAATTGTCACGGCAGATGTCCTCGGGTTAGGACTTAGTCGTGGAGCCATCGCAATTGGGAAGCTTGAAGGGGTTAAGTGGGACAAGGAACACGAGGGTTTATACTAGTTCGGCCCCTTACGGTGAAGGTAAAAGCCTACGTCCAGTTCGAGGTGTTATTGATTAGGGTTTCGATAACCAGGGAGCTAAACAGCTATGCCCGGCTCTCGATCAGATTGTTGTCGCCCCTAAACCGCTGCCGGGTCGTCCCTTTATATAGGGAGGTTGACACCCAGCGGCCCTTAGAGTCCCGGCCGGCTCATAAGAGTGTCCGGCTCGGACTCTAAACAATACTTGCCTTACACTACAAGTCTACTATAACAATAAAGATTGTACTACGGGCTTTAAGCCATCGCCGGGTCTCAGCCCATCTCTGGCCCATTATCTTGAAACTTAGCTCCGGGCTTCTGGCAATGACCCTTAGTGTAACCCGGCCCTCCTGGCGGGTGACTCCCAGGTCTATATCCTCAACATTAGGCCCCAGATTGATTT
Source organism: Aegilops tauschii subsp. strangulata (assembly GCF_002575655.3). Classification (NCBI taxonomy): domain Eukaryota; kingdom Viridiplantae; phylum Streptophyta; class Magnoliopsida; order Poales; family Poaceae; genus Aegilops; species Aegilops tauschii. The sequence goes on from NC_053039.3 coordinate 349,058,120, forward strand.
GAGCCGGCTCATGTCAATCTTCAACTCTGCCAACAGAAAAATCTCCGGCTTACCGTTCGTGTGAAGGCCATAACCCGGAGTGACGTCATTCTCCGGACTCCGGATAATCCGCCGTGACATCATCCTCCATAAAGTCCCTTTTTTACTCCGCCAGATCCGCAACGGATCTCTGCTGTTACTGTCTTTCCAAAAATCGAGGCGCCGTGAGGGGGAGATAACCACGCCGTGGTCTCCTTGAATATCGCGCCCACTTATGACTTGCCTTATAAATAGGCCGGCCCGGCACTCTCTTCTCACCCTCTCCTTCTTCTTCCTTGCGCTGTCGTTCCTCTGCCCGAGCTTCTGCCGCCGCCGCCGCCGTCGCGCCCCTGATCTTCATCGACCCGGCCGCTGCATCACCCTGACCCGGACCAGATAACGGCGGCGACCTTCGCTCTTCCTCAACTCCGGTGAGTCTTCTCTGCCTTGCTAGAACAAATCTGTGGTAGGGTTCATCTTGTGTTCTTCACGTTCTTCACCATTGCCGCAAGTTTCAGTAACCCCTGTAGTCACTGCCCCCATTGATCTTAACTCTTCGTAGAACCTTTGCGGCAAATGTTCGAGATCCATTCCATCTGCAAAAAATCCTCTTTTTACTGCTTAAAAATCATTTTCCACCTTAAGAACTTCTCCTGCTTCTGTTTCTTTAGGTCTAGAAAATTTTCATCTTGCCCGACCATTTTGATCCAAAAAAGTTACTGTAATATGTGAAATCTGTTTTACCACACTTAGTAAAAACTGCAGTCCTTGAATCTTGGCGGCTTATATTTCCGACTTAAAGAAAACACGCGTCGTAGAATTTTCTGGTTTAAAGAGAACCATGCTCTGTAGTATCTTCCGACTTAACCGCAGTAAGCCGTAGATGACCAACTCATCCTGAATGCCCCGACGGCTTAGATAACCCACCGTATCAATACATACCATTAGTCCCCTTCATAAGCCGTCATTGTAGTTTGAATGATAAACTCCGGCTTCTAATTAACCCGGACACTTTCCTCTTTATCATAGATCACCAACCGTCACCATGCCTCCCAAAGCTCCCATCACTTGCAACTGGATGAGATCCAACGTCACTGATGAGACCCTGGCCAACTTCGTTAAGTCCGGATATCTGCCCAGGAAGGAAGTGATGTCCTACCGTGCCCCTGATCCGTCAGAAGAAAAACCACAGCCGAGGGAGGGGGAGGTAGTGATCTTTGCGGACCATATGAGCCGGGGCTTCGCACCGCCCGGCTCAAAATTCTTTCGGGATGTGCTCAACTTCTTTGACCTTCGACCTCAGGGTATAGGACCCAATTCCATATCCAACATCTGCAACTTCCAAGTCTTTTGTGAAGTATATCTTGGAGAAGAGCCGAGTCTACTGCTCTTCAGAGAGCTGTTTTATTTGAACCGCCAGAATGAGTGTGCCAACGGGCCAAGTCTAGAGTTAGGCGGCATCTCCATCCAGCGACGTAGGGACTGTCTGTTCCCTTACGCAGAGCCGCCGAGCCACCCTAAGGACTGGAATATGACTTGGTTCTACTGCCAAGACACATCCCCGGCTGACGAGAATCCACTGCCCGGCTTTCGCCCAACACGCCTGGAGCCGACTCACCCGTTATCCGACAAACTTACTGCCGCGGAACGCCAACCTTTGCTTCCAACGATCAACAAGATCAAGGCCCTGCTAGGCAATGGTCTGAATGGAATTGATCTGGTCCGGGTCTGGATCTCATGGCGGGTGATCCCATTGAGCCGCCGCCCCGGCTTAATGTGTGAGTACACCGGGCGAAAGGATGACCCGCAGAGGCACAGTCGCAATGATCTTCCAGAAGACGTTGCTGAAGAAGAGACCAAGGCTCTGTTAAACGAGAGCCTGGCAGACTGTGGAAGAACCGGGCTAGCCCCGTTCTGCAAGACCAATCCAGCCCCAGCGGTAAGCCGCTGACTTTAACCTTTCAGCTTCTTTGATATGTCACCTTGCTCTGAACCATTTCAAGAATTCATTACTGTATTTCTCAGGCTGATGATAAATTCTGGCGGGTCAAGTATGACCATGAGGCGGCCAAGAAGGCCAGGAAGGCGAAGAAAGCCGCCAAGAGAGCCGCCCCTCGCAAAAAGGGAAGCAGACCCACTGCTTCGGAGCTGCTGCAATTAAGCGATAGCTCCGAGTCAGAGGTAACCCTTAAACCTTTAAACTCTTGCCATATTTGTTGTTTGCTGCGGTCCACTTTACCATCATTTTGTTTATTGACAGGATGACACCGGCGCCAGTAACCCGGTGATTGAAGAGGTAACATTACTCTCCTCCGACTCGGAGCCTTTGCCACAGCTGAAAGTCCGAAGGGTAACCCGGAAAGTAAGCTTTTCTCATCCATTAGCTCATCAAGACCCTCAATTTCTTTTGAAGCAGCAGGTTCACGAAAGCCGGCGTCTCACCCGGGCCCGCAAGGACACCGACCTCTCCGCCGGGTTACCCGACGCGACAAGGAAGCGCCGCACTGAGGTTTTTTCTCACCTGTACCCTTTTCATCCGTTGGCGGGTGTCATCCGTCAGCCACTCAACTCTTTTGACTCCAATTACCAGGAGACCTCCCCCTCTTCGGGTGACTCCATGCAGTCAAGTCTGCCGGCCTTCAAGACTGCACCCGGGTAATAACAATCTCCTTACATTATCTGTCTGTACTTACTTTTTGTATACCTAACACTTCTGTCTTTTCAGTGCCCAGGCAAAGCTCACCAAAAGAGCAAAGAAGACCAGGTCAGCCGGAGTGCCAGACTTGCCTGAGCCGGAAACGACGGCTCAAGAGCCGCCAGCCGCCTCCGCCCCCGAAGCCACCGTTCCCATGGACACGGCGCCTGAAGCCCCTGCCCCGACCACCAAGAGAACAATCAAAGCGTCAGCTAACCCGGAGGCGTCCGGCTCAGCCCCACCAGCTAACGACCCAGACGTGGTAATTACCCGGACGGAGTATGTTGAGCCGGGGAGGCCGACCGCACTGGCCAAATGCTCCACGAAGGGGGAGTTGCTGCAACCCCATCGGGTGAATCTGGATCTCTCCAGCTACACCGATTTAAGCATTGGAGAGCTTGTCTCAGGCTACATCAGCCAAGTTCACAAGAGCCGAGACGCCGAGATCGCCATGGTCAACCAGATCCAACAGAAATCTGAGGTAACCTTCTGCTGTTTTCTTATTTCTGCATAGTGATCCTTGTCATCCTAGCCCCCAAGTCTAGCACTTATACTTGAATATGTTGTAGACTTAGATTTCGGCTTACTGAATTGAGCCGGCCGTACATAGATAGATACGTTCAATATGCATTAGCCCCCAAGTGCCAAGTGTCTTTGCTTGGAAAGCGCTTGGGACTTTATAGAGTGACTGTTAATAACCCGGAAATATATGCAGGCTGTTGGCAAGAAATTAGAGTCGGACCTGGCGGATCTCAAGAGCCGGTTAAAAACCCAAGAGATGGAGACCCGGAAGGCGAATGCCAAGTTTGTCTCCAGCATCGCCGCTCAGGAGAAATTGAAGACTGAATTCGACGCTGAGCGGAAGGCCTGGGCTGAGGAGAAAGCCGCACTGGTGACCCGGGCATAACAGGCGGAGAAGGCCCTCACTGAGAAGACCGCTGAGCTCTCCGGTCTAAAGCACCAGGTTTCCCAAATGGTGGCTGCTATCTTCGGTAAGTTGCCTCACCGGCTTTCATCAAGTCTGCACATGTTACGATTCACCCTTGTCGCCGGCTTACCTGACCTTTATTAAACAGGTCCCAGGAGCGCCAACCTCAACCAGAGCGTGATCACCAAGCTAAAGGCCGTGTACACCCTGGTGGAACAACTCTACACCGGGTCACAGCGCGCCTTAGCTGTGGTGGCCCTATCCAATGAGGTGCCAACCCATTTGGCTGAAGTCCTGCGCCGGCTCGCAGTTTTGCCACAGCGAATCCAAGAGCTACGTCGAGCCTCCGCAAGATCCGGAGCAATTGCCGCGCTGAGCCGGGCCAAAGCCTTCCTGCCGGAGCTTGACCCGGCAGACATCGCCCTGGGTTACCCCAGCCTGAAGGAAGACGGCTCCACCTTCGACCAGAAGGATTTCGCGGCATGCGTGAAGGCTGTACGCCCGGTGGCCACCATCATCGGGAACGACACCGACTTAACCAAGTATCAGCCGGGGTACAACGCGGAGAATCAGAGGATTCCAACCCCTCGCTATGAAGCTCTTAGTCTGATTCCTCCGGCTCGCCAACACACCTACGCCCCCGAGATTGACCCGGCCGGGCTAATTGACGAAGAAGCTCAGTTCGAAGCTCTCAGCGGCATCAACTAGAAATTGTCGACCTTCGAAGCCTTGGGATCAGCCGGAGCAGAAGATGAGCCGGGGACTTCGACTCAGCAGGCGTCATAAACCGGCTAGCGGCTCACCAAACAACGCTCCACCCTTGAAACTTTGAAAGATTTTTGTAATAGAATAAGTGCAACAATTTATCTCTGCCGTGCCATCGTGCACGTAATGAATGCTGAAATCCTTTGAAGTCATTCTTTTGATGCTCCTCCGGGTCATAATTATCCTTCGTGCTTCTCAACCTTTAAAAAAGTACCTTCAAGCATCTGCATAGAAAGGTAAATCACAAGTCTCAAGACGGCTTACCACCCTCCGGATTAAATGACCCGGGTAGCATGGTTGGTATCTTAACTCTAATGGACTTGTCTTGATGACATCCAGGATGTTCAATTAACAAGATAACTCCAAAATTAAGCCGGTCAAGCGAAACCCGGCCATGCACACGTTGTCATAATCAGAGTAGACTTTGCGATAAATCGGAACTTAGGGGCTTCCAGTTCGAATACGACCAGAGACCCGGCCCGAAAGGGGTTTAAGCCAAGATTCGGATACGATCATATAGCCCCCAATGGGTGTGGCGATGCCAATCAAGAGGGTACCGACAGCTATGTTCTCTTGGGTTCGAATACGACCCATGTTTGAACAGGAAGCCCCCAAGTGATTCTGAAAATTGTTTAACGACGCTGATTCGAATACGATCCACGTCGGTTCTCAGAGGGGTTACACTATGATTCAAATATGACCAAAGGCAACCTCCCAATGAGCTCGGCACTTTGCCAATCAAATGGGTATCGACAGCTATGTTCTCTTTTGGTTCGAATACGACCCATGTTTGAACAGGAAGCCCCCAAGTGATCTTACTGCTTACGGCTAGACTCAAATGCGATCATAAGCCGGATCCTCCTTTCAAATTAGTATGACACGTATATTTGGAGGAGAAAAAAGGACAGAGGTCCTGCTTTATTGCTTATCATAATATATATATGTCTGAGATAAATATGTACACCACAAGAGCCGGTAGCTCAAGTGTAATAAGGCCGAAGCTGAGCGATATTCCACGGCCGACGGGTCTCCTCCTCAGATTTACGCGAATCTTTACGCTCCCGAACATCAATGAGGTAATATGACCCATTGTGCAACTTCTTACTGACCACAAAGGGCCCTTCCCAAGGTGGGGATAACTTGTGTGCATCTGTTTGATCCTGGATGAGCCGGAGCACAAGGTCGCCTTCCTGGAAGACCCGGGTTTTGACCCGGCGGCTATGATAACGGCGCAGGTCTTGTTGGTAAATCGTTGAACGGGCTGCTGCCACATCACGCTGCTCATCCAACAAGTCCAGAGCAACTTGGCGCGCCTGTTCATTGTCCGTCTCAACATAAGCCGCCACACGAGGTGAATCGTGACGGATGTCGCTAGGGAGGACCGCTTCTGCCCCATAAACCATGAAGAAAGGCGTGAAGCCAGTAGACCTGTTAGGAGTAGTGTTGATGCTCCATAAGACGGAGGGCAACTCCTCCACCCAACAACCCGGAGTCCGTTGCGAAGGGACCAAAAGCCGGGGTTTGATGCCCTTCAGAATCTCCTGGTTAGCTCTCTCAGCTTGACCATTGGACTGGGGATGAGCCACTGAAGAAACATCAAGCCGGATATGCTCTCGTTGACAAAACTCCTCCATAGCGCCTTTGGACAGATTAGTGCCATTGTCTGTTATGATGCTGTGCGGAAAGCCGAAGCGGAAGATCACCTTTTTCATAAATTGAACCGCCGTGGCTGCATCACACTTGCTAACTGGCTCAGCTTCCACCCACTTCGTGAATTTGTCCACTGCCACCAAGAGGTGGGTCTTCTTATCCTTGGACCGTTTAAAAGGCCCGACCATATCAAGCCCCCAGACCGCAAAGGGCCAAGTGATCGGGATCATCCTCAACTCCTGAGCCGGCACATGAGCCCGTCGGGAGAACCTCTGACAACCATCACACTTACTGACCAAGTCCTCCGCATCAGCATGAGCCGTCAACCAATAAAAACCATGACGGAATGCCTTGGCCACAAGGGATTTTGAGCCGGCATGATGGCCGCAATCCCCTTCATGGATCTCACGCAAGATCTCTTAACCTTCCTCAGGGGAAATACAACGCTGAAATACCCCTGAAACACTGGGATGATGCAACTCGCCGTTGATAACAATCATTGACTTGGCCCGCCGGATTATTTGCCTGGCCAAAGTTTCATCCTCAGGCAACTCTCCCCGGGTTATATAAACCAAGTACGGCATTGTCCAGTCTGGTATGACATGAAGAGCCACCACCAGTCGTGCCTCCGGGTCAGGGATAGCCAAGTCCTCCTCCGTAGGCAACTTAACCGAAGGGTTATATAGGACATCCAGGAAAGTGTTAGGCGGCACCGGCTTTCGCTGAGAGCCGAGCCGGCTTAAAGCATCAGCCGCCTCGTTCTTCCTGCAATCAATGTGCTCCACTTGATATCCCTGAAAGTGCCCAGCAATGGCATCAACCTCGCGGCGATAAGCCGCCATGAGGGGATCCTTAGAATCCCAAGTGCCTGATACTTGTTGAACCACCAAATCTGAGTCCCCAAAGCACCGTACCCGGCTTAAGCTCATCTCCTTAGCCACCCGAAGACCGTGGAGTAAGGCCTCGTATTCAGCCGCATTGTTAGTGCAAGGAAACATCAATTGTAGCACATACTGGAACTTGTCACCCCTAGGGGAAGCCAATACAACACCAGCCCCCGAGCCCTCCAGCTGCCTGGACCCATCAAAGTGAATAGTCCAATAGGTGTTATCCGGCTTCTGCTCAGGCACTTGCGACTCTGTCCAATCATTAATAAAATCCACCAAAGCCTGAGACTTAACAGCAGTGGGTGGCACATATTTGAGGCCATGAGGCCCAAGCTCAATAGCCCACTTAGCAACTCTCCCTGTAGCCTCTCGGTTCTGGATAATATCCCCAAGAGGGGCAGAACTGACCACAGTGATGGGATGACCCTGAAAATAATGCCTGAGTTTCCGGCTCGCCATGAACACACCATATACAAGCTTCTGCCAGTGCGGGTATCGCTGCTTGGACCCAATAAGCACCTCACTGACATAATAAACCGGCCGCTGAACCGGATGCTCCTTACCCGTCTCCTTACGCTCCACCACCATCGCCACACTGACGGCTCGTGTGTTTGCCGCCACATACAGTAGCAAGGACTCCTTATCAACCGGAGCAGCAAGGACGGGGGGCTCTGCCAGCTGCTTTTCCAAATCCTCAAAGGCGGTATTAGCTGCGTCATTCTAGACAAAGTTATCAGTTTTCTTCATCAACTGATATAAGGGCATAGCCTTCTCACCCAAGCGGCTTATGAACCGGCTTAAAGCAGCGATGCGACCCGCCAAACGCTGAACATCATTTATACATGCCGGCTTAGCTAGAGAAGTGATAGCTTTGATCTTCTCCGGGTTAGCTTCAATTCCTCTGTCAGAAACCAAGAAGCCCAATAGCTTGCCCGCAGGAACACCAAAAACACATTTGGCCGGGTTAAGCATCATCTTGTAGACCCGGAGATTATCGAAGGTTTCCCTTAAGTCATCTATTAGGGTTTCCTCCTTGATGGACTTAACCACAATATCGTCCACGTAAGCGTGAACATTGCGCCCGATCTGTTTATGGAGACAATTCTGTACACAACGCTGGTAAGTCGCTTGCGCACACTTGAGCCCAAAGGGCATAGACACATAGCAGAAGGCTCCAAAGGGAGTGATGAACGCTGTCTTCTCCTGGTCCTTAACTGCCATCTTAATCTGATGATACCCGGAATAGGCATCCAAGAAACTTAAGCGTGCACAACCTGCCGTAGCATCAATGATTTGATCAATACGGGGGAGAGCAAAAGGATCAGCCGGACACGCCTTGTTCAAGTCCGTGTAGTCCACACACATCCGCCAGGTGCCGTTCTTCTTAAGTACGAGCACCGGGTTAGCCAACCACTCTGGGTGAAAAACCTCAACAATGAACCCGGCCGCCAAAAGCCGGGCCACTTCTTCACCAATAGCCTTCCGCCTCTCTTCGTTAAACCGTCGAAGGAACTGTCGGACCGGCTTAAATTTTGGATCAACATTGAGAGTGTGCTCAGCGATTTCTCTAGGTACACCTGGCATGTCAGAAGGTTTCCACGCGAAGATGTCCCTATTCTCACGGATGAACTCGATGAGCGCGCTTTCCTATTTCGGGTCCAGATTTGCACTGATGCTGAACTGCTGAGACGAGTCACCTGGAACAAAATCAACAAGTTTAGTCTCATCAGCCGATTTAAAATTCATTGCTGGTTCATTCTCCATGGTTGGCTTTTTCAGAGAGGTCATATCTGTTGGGTCAACATTGTCTTTATAAAATTTCAACTCTTCTGTGGCACAAACAGACTCTGCATAAGCCGCGTCACCTTCCTCACACTCCAGAGCCACTTTCCGGCTGCCGTGAACCGTAACGGTCCCGTTGTGACCCGGCATCTTGAGTTGTAAGTACACATAACACGGCCGTGCCATGAACTTGGCGTAAGCCGGCCATCCAAATATGGCGTGGTAAGGACTTCTTATCTTGACCACCTCAAAGGTCAACTTCTCCACCCTGTAGTTGTTCTCATCACCGAAGGCCACTTCCAGTTCGATCTTGCCGACTGGATAAGCCGATTTACCGGGTACCACACCATGGAAGATAGTATTTGACTGGCTGAGGTTCTTATCAACTAGCCCCATACGACGGAAAGTCTCATAATAGAGGATGTTGATGCTGCTGCCTCCATCCATGAGTACCTTTGTGAACTTATAGCCTCCCACTTGAGGGGCCACCACTAAGGCCAGGTGGCCCGGGTTATCCACCCGGGGAGGGTGATCCTCCCTACTCCACACTATGGGCTGCTCCGACCACCGTAAGTAGCGTGGAACCGCCGGCTCAACAGCATTAACAGCCCTCTTGTGAAGCTTCTCGTCTCGTTTGCACAAACTAGTGGTGAACACGTGATACTGTCCACCGCTAAGCTGCTTTGGGTTGGTCTGATAGCCCCCCTGTTGCTGTTGATGACCCTGACCAGACTGTTGATTAAAGCCCCCTTGACCGTTCTGAGGACCGGAATTTGACCCGACGCCCGGGCCATCCTGACCCGCCGCCTCGGGGAGGGGGCCTCCCCTTGCGTCGCTGGTTATTACCTTGAGAGTTGGTGTTGGCTACGAACTCTAGGCTGCCATTGGCCTTGCGCTTGCCTCCTCCTTGGTTCCCCGGGCTAAACTGAGGACCCTTGCCGTTGCCGTTCTTCTTTCCCTTCCCTGCCCTTTCATCATCTGAAGGGGGATCCTTGGTACCATCTGAATCGGCGTACTTGACAAGAGCTGCCATCAGTGTACCCATATCAGTACAGTCACGCTTAAGCCGCCCGAGTTTCATCTTGAGGGGCACAAAGTGACAGTTTTGTTCCAACATTAAGACTGCAGAGCCGGCATCCATCTTATCCGATGAATGTATGATCTCCTTGACCCGGCGAACCCAATGGGTCGTGGATTCACCCTCCTGCTGCTTACAGTTAGTCAGATCCACGATTGACATAGATTGCCTGCAGGTATCTTTGAAGTTTTGAATGAACCGGGCTTTCAGCTCAGCCCAAGACCCGATGGAGTTCGGCGGTAACCCTTTCAACCACGTGCGGGCAGTTCCATCTAACATCATGGTGAAATATTTGGCCATGGCCGCCTCGCTGACTTCCAGCAATTCCATAGCCATCTCATAACTCTCGATCCAGGCTGCCGGCTGTAAGTCTGCTGTATAGTTAGGCACCTTCCTAGGTCCTTTGAAGTCCTTGGGTAGACGTTCATTACGGATAGCTGGCATCAAACACGGGACACCCCCGGTTCTAGTAGGGATACCCGCATCAACGGACATCGTCGGATAAGCCGGGGGGGGTCTGGTAAGCCGTCACTTGAGGCGCCTGCTCCGCCTCCTGGCGTGCTTGGTCTGCTACGTAAAAGGCTCCATTATGAGCCGGGCCATGACCAGGGGGCGGGTCATGGCGTCGGACATTACTTGAGCCGGTCGCCGAGACCATGTGCCGGCTGTAACTCGGGCTCTGCCCTGGACGAGGGGTTGAATGGATCCTATCCCGGCTGTAGGAGTACGCCTCTTGCTGCGCCAGCACTGTCTGGAGGAGTTCTCTGACCCGGCGGGTCTCAATAGCCGTCGGAGAGTCGCCATCAACGGGCAGAGCCGCCAGCCATGCCGCTGCGGCGACCATGTTCTCCAGCGGGTTATTATAATGGCCCGGGGGTATTGGCACATACTGAGGCGGGGCGGGGGGCCCCTGGGGAGGCCCCATCACTCGTGGTTGAACAAGGGGTCCAGACCCGGGTGCTACGACCCCTGGCGGGTGACTGGACCCTGCACCTGGCGTGTTGAAGAGGTTGCGCGGATCGTAGACCGGCGGGAGTCGAGATTGAGCCTTTTGATGCCTCCTTCTCATGACCTCATTGGCCGCGTTCTGATCCATCGTGAGTTGGAAGGACTGCGCCTGAATCAGCTGGGTCTGGGCATCGAGAGCCGCCCGCTCTGCAGCCAGCCTGATCCCTTCCGCTGCAAGGTCCTCTTTAGCTTTTATCAGATCCAATTTTAGCTGTGCCACCGCCGCATCATGCTGACCTTGATCCGCCGGGTCGACCGTGGCGGTTAACAGGGCCGTCATCTTATCCGTGAGATCCATCAGCACCTGAGCCGGGGAAGGCACCGGGTTTTCCGATCCGGCAGCGGGGTTCTGAACAGGCTGCGCACCAGCCATAAAAACTCCGACCTGACTTGGCGGCTCAAAAAGGTCCGGAATACTGTTGCCATCGGAATAACTCATGAGCCTGCCATCTTGAAGTTGGTACAACGAGTTTGACTCATCAGCGGCCGACTCGCCGTCAGAGCCGGCGGCCGCCTCATCCCCAGACCCAGATGGATCAGAGGGCCCTCCGTGGATGCATCCCACAAAAGCGCGCTTTAAGGCAGGCCGGGCCCGGGCGGGTCGTGCGCGTTGAGCCGTTTCGATGAGACCGGCGCGGAGATCCGGCTCGGGGCCCGGCTCTCCAATCTTGCCGATGAAGACATGAATTCCACCGAAGGGGACCCGGTACCCGTACTTCACTGAGCCGGCGTCGGGACCCCAGTCCGCATCGTCGATGTAGAGCTTGCCGCGACGACTCTTGGTCATCCGGCCCACAGCGTATCCCTTGAGTCCTTCGAAGCTGCCCTTCAAGAACTCAAATCCACCGTGCGCCAGCCCCACGGTGGGCGCCAACTGTCGTGGAATTGTCACGACAGATGTCCTCGGGTTAGGACTTAGTCGTGGAGCCATCGCAATTGGGAAGCTTGAAGGGGTTAAGTGGGACAAGGAACACGAGGGTTTATACTGGTTCGGCCCCTTACGGTGAAGGTAAAAGCCTACGTCCAGTTCGAGGTGTTATTGATTAGGGTTTCGATAACCAGGGAGCTAAACAGCTATGCCCGGCTCTCGATCAGATTGTTGTCGCCCCTAAACCGCTGCCGGGTCGTCCCTTTATATAGGGAGGTTGACACCCAGCGGCCCTTAGAGTCCCGGCCGGCTCATAAGAGTGTCCGGCTCGGACTCTAAACAATACTTGCCTTACACTACAAGTCTACTATAACAATAAAGATTGTACTACGGGCTTTAAGCCATCGCCGGGTCTCAGCCCATCTCTGGCCCATTATCTTGAAACTTAGCTCCGGGCTTCTGGCAATGACCCTTAGTGTAACCCGGCCCTCCTGGCGGGTGACTCCCAGGTCTATATCCTCAACACCTTCCTATCAAAGAATCCATCACAGCAGCTCAGCTGGCAGAGCTCTACACCTCCAGATTGTCTCTTTGCACGGCATTCCACAATTGATTTCTTCAGATCGTGGAAGTATCTTCACCTCTAAGTTCTGGGACTCCTTCCAGAAGGCCATGGGCACAAATATTCGCTTCAGCACAGCTTTCCACCCTCAAACTAGTGGCCAAGTCGAGCGAGTCAATCAAATTCTTGAAGATATGCTCAGGGCTTGTGTCATTTCCTTTGGCATGAAATGGGAAGATTGTCTTCCATATGCTGAATTCTCCTACAACAACAGCTTCCAAGCGAGTTCGGGCAAGGCCCCATTCGAGATTCTCTATGGCAGAAAGTGTCGTACTCCTCTCAATTGGTCAGAGACTGGTGAACGCCAACTTCTTGGCAATGACTTAATCACTGAAGCTGAAGATATGTGTAAAGTCATCCGTGATAATCTCAAAGCCGCGCAATCGCACCAGAAGAGCTACTATGATAGTAAGCATCGTGATTTGGCTTTCGAGATCGGAGACCATGTCTACCTCCGCGTCTCTCCAATGAAAGGCACTCGTCGCTTCGGTATCAAAGGGAAGCTTGCCCCTAGATACGTGGGTCCTTTCAAGATCATTGGCAAAAGAGGCGACCTCGCCTATCAACTTGAGCTTCCTTCCAACTTCGCGAACGTGCACGATGTGTTCCACGTGTCACAGCTCTGCAAGTGCTTCAAGACGCCTGAGCGCACTATCGACTTCGAAGAGATTGACCTCCAAGAAGATTTGTCTTATCATGAGCACCCAGTTGCTATTCTTGAAGAAACTGAGCGCAAGACTCGCAACAAGTCTATCAAATTCCTCAAAGTGAAGTGGTCGCACCATTCCGACCGGGAAGCCACCTGGGAACGCGAGGACCATCTTCGTTCCGAATATCCGGAGTTCTTTCAGTCCTAGATCTCAGGACGAGATCCTCTCGTAGTGGTGGAGTGTTGTAACACCCCGCATGTAACTTGCCATATTTGTAACTCCGACTCTTGCCACTTCCGGCTATTTGATATGTTTTTCCCTCCGTTGTCGGGTTTTGTCTTTCGTTTTGTATTTTGTCATGTCATGCATTTTCATATCATGTCATCATGTGCATTGCATTCGCATACGTGTTCGTCTCATGCATCCGAGCATTTTCTCCGTTGTCCGTTTTCCAATCCGGCGCTCCTATCTCCTCCGGTGCACCCCTCTAGTTTTCTTTCGTGTGCGTGTGTCAAACTTTCTCGGAATGGACCGAGGCTTGTCAATTGGTCTTATTATACCACCCGGAGACTACCGGTCAAGTTTCGTTCCATTCGGAGGTCGTTTGGTACTCCATCGGTTAACCGGGCATCCGCAAAGTCCATTTGAGTGTCCAGCAAAAAAACCCTCCAAAACCAGCCAAAGCCCACCAAACACTCTTCCATGCTCTAGGTCGTTCGATCACGATCGTGTGGGCGAAAACCGCACCTCATTTGGAGCCTCCTAGCTCCCTCTACCTATAAATAAGTGGGCATTCCGAAAACGAAATCGCAGTCTCCCGTAACCCTAACTTTCCCCTCTCCGCGGGCGGACGCGTCCAGCGCCCGCCAGACAAACGCGCCGCCGCTCCCGGCCAGTGGCGTCACGCCACGTCACCCGCCGCCGATCCCGTCGCGCCAGGCCCGCCGGGCCCGGATCGGGCCCGCCGGCCCATCCCGCCGCCGCGTGCCCGCGCGTGCCGCCGTCGTCGCCAGTCGCCCGGCCCGCCGACCCGCCGCCCGTCGGTCTCCTCGCCGCCGGCCGAGCTCGCCCCGCCGTCCGCCGCTCCGGGCGCCGCCGCCCGCCGGCATCTCCGCCGCCGGCGTCGCGCCTCCCGAGGCGCCGCCTCCGCCGCCCCGCCGGCCCCGCCCTCCGGCCGTCGCCCCGCGGGTCCCCTCTCCTCCTCCGGCCCGAGCCGGCGAGCTCGAGCTCCCGTTGACCGCGATCCAGATCTGGTCAAAGTTGACCCAAAACCCCCCTCCGTTTTTGCAGTCATGAAATTCTCTCTGCATGTGCCTCTGTTCCCGATGCGATAACTTTGTGCATGTAGCTCCGATTCGCGCGTATAATATGTCAAATTGTTCGTCTCATGATGTTCTTCATTTTATTCAATTGCACCATTTTCATTAGAGGTCATCTTGATGCCCAAATCCTCGTTGGAAGAGGGCTAGTTGCTGTTAATCTCTGGTTCTTATCAGAACTTGGAGATTTGTCATTTTTGTATCATTTATTCTGTGCACCTTTTGAGCATGAGCTCTACATGTGTTTTGAATTATTCCATGCCATCTTTACATTGGTATAGTCCATGTATTTTGTTGATCTTTGTGGTGACTGGCACAAGCATGCAAAGTAGGCCCCGTAATAATTCTGATTTCAGGGACTTAGTGATTTCTCTAAGTCTTTGTCTGCTGTAATTTTGTTGCCATGTAAACTTGATGCTACAGAGAGATCCATGCATATTTTGGAGATGTTCAGTAAGGATGTTTTGTAGCTATAGTTGTAATTGATCTATTCCTGAAATTGTTTGCAATTATAGAGTGCCATAGCATGACTCAATCTTGCTCTACTTTTGCTATAAATTATTTCTAGCAGATTCTTGACAAGATTTGCAATCTTGCCAAGCTTATTGTAGTTGATCCACACATGCTATGCAATTGTTCTTGCCATGGATAGCTTCCTAAACATGCCATCTTGCTGTAGGTATGCTTGTTTTGTCATGAATTGCTCTGTAGTGAGTGCATCAAGCTCACAAAGAGGCCTACATATTTATATTTCTGCCATGCTCTGTTTTCCGCTAAGTCTGGAACCTGATAACGAAACTTGCTATGTTTACATGCTTGCCATCATATCTTCTGGTCCTTTTTGGCTTATAGTCAGTAAGGGCCTTTTGTCATGTGCTTTTAGTAGAACACTACCATGCCTTGTTTTGATATGTTAAGTTTCAGTAGCATGTTGATCTCGTGCTCTGAACATTGCTACCTGATGATGATTTCTGCCATGTCCAGTTTTTCACTAAGTCTGTGAACCTGTAATCTTTTGCACTTTTGCCATGCTTGTTTGAGCTTGATATGTTGTGATCTAGCCGTAGCTCAGTGTTCATCTTTTGTCAAGCATCTCCTGTAGATTACTACCATGTACTTTTTTGCTATGTTGGGGTGCTGTAGCATTGCTACTTGTTGCATTTTAAGTGCTATCTTGCTGTTTATCGTAGATTAGTGTCATTCTTGTTTTGCTTGCCATTTGCAAACCGTGCATCCGATTGCGGTGATATTTATATCGATTTCGACCGAAATCACCTCATCTTTCCAGTGGCATGCTTGGTTTGCCAAGTTACTGCCATGTTCATCATTTTCTTTCCGGAGCACGCATATGCATCGCATATCATATCTCGCATATCATACATGTTTTGCATCATGTTGCTTGTGCATTCCTCGTTGTTGATTGTGGTTCCGTTTGTTGGTGTTCTTGTCTTGGGTAGAGCCGGGAGACAAGTTCGTGAACGAGGAACCTGTCGAGTACGCTTACGAGGATCAAGCTTTCGACAACTCTGAGAATCTTGCAGGCAAGATGACCACCCCTCGAAATCACTTCTATCTTTGCTATGCTAGTTGTTCGCTCTATTGCCATGCTCGCTACCTATCACTTGCTATATCATGTCTCCTATTTTTAGCCATGTCAGCCCCTAACCATCCTTTCCTAGCAAACCGTTGTTTGGCTATGTTACCGCTTTTGCTCAGCCCCTCTTATAGCGTTGCTAGTTGCAGGTGAAGTTGAAGTTTGTTCCATGTCGGAACATGGATATGTTGGGATATCACAATATCTCTTATTTAATTAATGCATCTATATATTTTGGTAAAGGGTGGAAGGCTTGGCCTTATGCCTGGTGATTTGTTCCACTCTTGCCGCCCTAGTTACTGTTATACCGGGATTATGTTCCTTGAGTTTGCGTTCCTTACGCGGTCGGGTGTTTTATGGGACCCCCTTGATAGTTCGCCTTGATTTAAACTCCTCCAGCAAGGCCCAACTTTGGTTTTACTTTTGCCGCCTAAGCCTTTTCCCCCGGGTTTTCGCGAGCCCGAGGGTCATCTTATTTTAACCCCCCCCCCCCGGGCCAGTGCTCCTTCGAGTGTTGGTCCGAACCGAGCAGCCTGCGGGGCCACCTCGGGGAAACTCGAGGTCTGGTTTTACTCGTAGCTTGACTTATCCGGTGTGCCCTGAGAACGAGATATGTGCAGCTCCTATCGGGATTTGTCGGCACATTCGGGCGGCTTTGCTGGTCTTGTTTTACCATTGTCGAGATGTCTTGTAAACCGGGATTCCGAGACTGATCGGGTCTTTCCGGGAGAAGGTTTATCCTTCGTTGACCGTGAGAGCTTATGATGGGCTAAGTTGGGACACCCCTGCAGGGTATTATCTTTCGAAAGCCGTGCCCGCGGTTATGAGGCAGATGGGAATTTGTTAATGTCCGGTTGTAGATAACTTGTCACTTGACCAAATTAAAATACACCAAGTGTGTGTGTAGCCGTGATGGTCTCTTCTCGGCGGAGTCCGGGAAGTGAACACGGTCTGTGTTATGTATGACGTAAGTAGGTGTTCAGGACCTCTTCTTGGTCATTGCTAGATGACGACCGCTCCATTGCTTCTCTTCTCGCTCTCTTTTGCGCAAGTTAGCCACTATATAAGCTTAGTGCCTGCTGCAGCTCCACCTCATTACACCATCCTTTTCCTATAAGCTTAAATAGTCTTGATCTCGCGGGTGTGAGATTGCTGAGTCCCCGTGACTTACAGATACTTCCAACACCAGTTGCAGGTGCCGACGATGCCAGTGCAGACGATGGCGTCGATCCCAAGTGGGAGTTCGACGAGGAACGTGGACGTTACTATGTGTCTTTTCCTGATGATCAGTAGTGGAGCCCAGTTGGGACGATCGGGGATCTAGCATTTGGGGTTGTCTTATTTTCATCTGGATTTTGACCGTAGTCGGTCTATATGATTGTATTTTGGATGATGGATGATATTTATTTATGTATTGTGTGAAGTGGCGATTGTAAGCTAACTCTTTATCCCATTCTTGTTCATTACATGGGATTGTGTGAAGATGACCCTTCTTGCGACAAAACCACTATGCGGTTATGCCTCTAAGTCGTGCCTCGACACGTGGGAGATATAGCCGCATCGTGGGCGTTACATACCTGATAGTATTTTTCATGTCTATGTTGTTGTAGATAGATGGCCCGTGTTGTTGTTCCGTTGAATTTTAATGTGTTCCTAGAGAAAGCTAAGTTGAAAGATGATAGTAGCAACTACACGGAATGGGTCCGTAACTTGAGGATTATCCTCACTACTGCACAGAAGAATTACGTCTTGGAAGCACCGCTAGGTGCCAAATCCGCTGCAGGAGCAACGCCAGATGTTATGAACGTCTGGCAGAGCAAAGCTGATGACTACTCGATAGTTTAGTGTCCCATGCTTTACGGCTTAGAACCGGGACTTCAACGATGTTTTGAACGTCATGGAGCATATGAGATGTTCCAGGAGTTGAAGTTAATATTTCAAGCAAATGCCCGGATTGAGAGATATGAAGTCTCCAATAAGTTCTACAGCTGCAAGATGGAGGAGAATAGCTCTGTCAGTGAGCATATACTCAAAATGTCTGGGTATAACAATCACTTTACTCCACTAGGAGTTAATCTTTCGGATGATAGTGTCATTGACAGAATTCTTCAATCACTGCCACCAAGCTACAATAGCTTGGTGATGAACTATAACATGCAAGGGATGGATAAGACAATTCCCGAGCTCTTCGCAATGCTAAAGGCTGCGGAGGTAGAAATCAAGAAGGAGCATCAAGTGTTGATGGTCAACAAGACCACCAGTTTCAAAAAAAAGGTTAAAGGGAAGAAGGGGAACTTCAAGAAGAACGACAAGCAAGTTGCTGCTCAAGTGAAGAAGCCCAAGTCTGGACCTAAGCCTGAGACTGAGTGCTTCTACTGCAAAGGGACTGGTCACTGGAAGCGGAACTACCCCAAGTATTTAGCGGATAAGAAGGATGGCAAGGTGAACAAAGGTATATGTGATATACATGTTATTAATGTGTACCTTACTAATGCTCGCAGTAGCACCTGGGTATTTCATACTGGTTCAGTTGCTAATATTTGCAACTCGAAACAGGGACTACAGATCAAGCGAAGATTGGCTAAGGACAAGGTGACGATGCGCGTGGGAAATGGTTCCAAAGTCGATGTGATCGCGGTCGGCATGCTACCTCTACATCTACCTTTGGGATCAGTTTTAGACCTGAATAATTGTTATTTGGTGCCAGCGTTGAGCATGAACATTATATCTGGATCTTGTTTGATGCGAGACGGTTATTCATTTAAATTAGAGAATAATGGTTGTTCTATTTATATGAGTAATATCTTTTATGGTCATGCACCCTTGAAGAGTGGTCTATTTATATTGAATCTCGATAGTAGTGATACACATATTCATAATATTGAAGCCAAAAGATGCAGAGTTGATAATGATAGTGTAACTTATTTGTGGCACTGTCGTTTAGGTCATATTGGTGTAAAGCGCATGAAGAAACTCCATTCTGATGGACTTTTGGAATCACTTGATTATGAATCACTTGGTACTTGCCAAGGTTTTAAATAGCGGCCGCTATGACCGCTATTGCGGGCGCAATAGTGGTAGCGCCACCCAAACGCTACTTGTTGGAGGCTGCGCTAGGAAATAGCGTGATTGGCATGATGCGGGCACAATATCGTGTGTGAGGCCGCAATAGCGGGCTTTTCCGTAGCGCTGTGTTGCGGTCATAGCAGACTACCTAGAGAAATGGGCCAGCGTATAAATTTGAGACACACGCACACACCCAATACTAGACCTAAATCGAGCCACTCCTCGTCCTCTTCTCTTGGCGGCCGGCATCAACCAGCAGCAGCAGCAAGCAGCAGATCCAGCGACCCGCGTCGCCGCCGGCAACCACCAACCACCATCGCCCCTCTCCCTTCCTCATCTTCACCTCTCCCTCACCTCGACCTCTCTCATCTCTCTGCCCTCTCTACAGAATCCGCGCCGCCACCTCGAGCACCTACCACCGATGCCGCCACGGACAGCCACTGCCTGGATCCGCCCCGCCGTCCTCAAGCCTCGCCGCCGGTTGTCCCGTGCCTCCCCACCGCTTGCTACACATCAACGGCACTGCCCCATCTGCCTGCTGCGTTGACCCGAGCGACTCGAGTGCCTTGCGGCGCCCTGCCTGCCTGCGTCGTTAACCCGAGCGGCTTGAGCTCCCCGCTCTGTTTATACTGACCGAGGTCCTCCATCAGTACAATTATCTTGCTGCCATGTAGCACACAGTTACAGTTACAGTAGACAAAGTTAGGGGGAGCTCGGCTCATGAAACAATTGCCTTAATAATTCTGCTGACTAAAGTAGTATACATAGTTGTCATAGCAATGATATCAAGTCTGCAAGTTTTCTCAAGTTCGATAACAGCCACGTGACCTTGAGAAAAGCATAGCGTTCTTCCTATATGATGTGTGCAATGCCCCGGGCCATTCAAAATTTGGTTGATGATTTCTTTTGCACAGGCAGTGTTAAATTCAGTTTACTTTTAATTTTTTTGCACTGCCTTCTTAAATTCAGTTTACTTCTTATATATAAATGATTGATATTCAATTTAAGGGTCATATTTGTTGTCAATGATGTCAAAATATGTGCAATAATCTGAAATTTATGAGTACTTTTACAAATCCGCTATGCCGACATAGCGTTCGCAATATCACCCGCAATCCTCTATGCCGACCCCAATCCGCTACCATCCCGCTATCCGCTATTCAAAACCTTGGAACTTGCAAACCATGCCTCATGGGCAAGATGACTAAAACGCCGTTGTCCAGAACAATGGAGCGAGCAACAGATTTGTTGGAAATCATACATACTGATGTATGTGGTCCGATGAACATTGAGGCTCGCGGTGGGTATCGTTATTTTCTCACCTTCACAGATGATTTGAGCATATATGGATATATCTACTTGATGAAGCATAAGTCTGAAACATTTGAAAAGTTCAAAGAATTTCAGAGTGAAGTGGAAAATCATCGTAACAAGAAAATAAAGTTTCTACGATCTGATTGTGGAGGAGAATATTTGAGTTACGAGTTTGGTCTTCATTTGAAACGAATAGTTTCGCAACTCATGCCACCCGGAACACCACAGCACAATGATGTGTCCGAACGTCATAATCGTACTTTACTAGATATGGTGCGATCTATGATGTCTCTTACTGATTTACCGCTATCGTTTTGGGGTTATGCTTTAGAGACGGCTACATTCATGTTAAATAGGGCACCATCTAAATCCGTTGAGATGACACCTTATGAACTGTGGTTTGGCAAGAAACCAAAGTTGTCGTTTCTTAAAGTTAATTTGGGGCTGTGATGCTTATATGAAAAAGATTCAACCTGATAAGCTCGAACCCAAATCGGAGAAATGTGTCTTCATAGGATACCCAAAGGAGACTGTTGGGTACACCTTCTATCACAGATCCGAAGGCAAGACATTCGTTGCTAAAAATGGATCCTTTCTAGAGAAGGAATTTCTCTCGAAAGAAGTGAGTGGGAGGAAAGTAGAACTTGATGAGGTAACTGTACCTGCTCCCTTATTGGAAAGTAGTTCATCACAGAAATTTGTTCCTGTGACTCCTACACCAATTAGTGAGGAAGCTAATGATGACGATCATGTAAGTTCAGATCAAGTTACTACCAAACCTCGTAGGTCAACCAGAGTAAGATCCGCACCAGAGTGGTACGGTAATCCTATTCTGGAGGTCATATTACTTGACCATGATGAACCTACGAACTATGAGGAAGCGATGATGAGCCCAGATTCCGCAAAATGCTTGAGGCCATGAAATCTGAGATGGGATCCATGTATGAGAACAAAGTGTGGACTTTGGTTGACTTGCCCGATGATCGGCAGGCCATCGAGAATAAATGGATCTTCAATAAGAAGACTGACACCGACGGTAATGTTACTGTCTACAAAGCTCGACTTGTTGCAAAAGGTTTTCGACAAGTTCAAGGAGTTGACTATGATGAGACCTCACCCGTAGCGATGATAAAGTCCGTCTGAATCATGTTAGCAATTGCTGCATTTTGTGATTATGAAATTTGGCAAATGGATGTAAAGACTGCATTCCTGAATGGATTTCTGGAAGAAGAGTTGTATATGATGCAACCTGAAGGTTTTATCGATCCAAAGGATGCTAACAAAGTGTGCAAGCTCCAGCGATCCATTTATGGACTGGTGCAAGCATCTCGGAGTTGGAATAAACGTTTTGATAGTGTGATCAAAGCATATGGTTTTATACAGACTTTTGGAGAAGACTGTATTTACAAGAAAGTGAGTGGGAGCTCTATAGCATTTCTAAGATTAGATGTGGATGACATATTGTTGATTGGACATGATATAGAATTTCTGGATAGCATAAAAGGATACTTGAATAACAGTTTTTCAATGAAAGACCTTGGTGAAGCTGCTTATATATTGGGCATCAAGATCTATAGAGATAGATCAGGACGCTTAATTGGAATTTCACAAAGCACATACCTTGATAAAGTTTTGAAGAAGTTCAAAATGGATCAAGCAAAGAAAGGGTTCTTGCCTGTGTTACAAGGTGTGAAGTTGAGTCAGACTCAATCCCGACCACTGCAGAAGATAGAGAGAAAATGAAAGGTGTTCCCTATGCTTCAGCCATAGGCTCTATCATGTATGCAATGCTGTGTACCAAACCTGATGTGTGCCTTGCTATTAGTTTAGCAGGGAGGTACCAAAGTAATCCAGGAGTGGATCACTGGACAATGGTAAAGAACATCCTGAAATACCTGAAAAGGACTAAGGATATGTTTCTCGTTTATGGAGGTGACAAAGAGCTCGTCGTAAATGGTTACGTCGATGCAAGCTTTGACACTGATCCGGATGACTCTAAGTCACAAACCGGATACGTATTCATATTGAACGGTGGAGCTGTCAGTTGGTGCAGTTCTAAGCAAAGCGTCATGGCGGGATCTACGTGTGAAGCGGAGTACATAGCTGCTTCGGAAGCAGAAAATGAAGGAGTCTAGATGAAGGATTTCATATCCGATCTAGTTGTCATACCTAGTGCATCGGGTCCAATGAAAATCTTTTGTGACAATACTGGTGCAATTGCCTTGGCAAAGGAATCCAGATTTCACAAGAGAACCAAACACATCAAGAGACGCTTCAATTCCATCCGCGATCAAGTCAAGGAGGGAGACATAGAGATTTGCAAGATACATACGGATCTGAATGTTGCAGACCCGTTGACTAAGCCTCTCTCACGAGCAAAACATGATCAGCACCAAGACTCCATGGGTGTTAGAATCATTACTGTGTAATCTAGATTATTAACACTGGTGCAAGTGGGAGACTGAAGAAATATGCCCTAGAGGGAATAATAAAGTTGTTATTTATATTTCCTTATATCATGACAAATATTTTTTATTCATGCTAGAATTGTATTAACCGGAAACTTAGTACATGTGTGAATACATAGACAAACAGAGTGTCACTAGTATGCCTCTACTTGACTAGCTTGTTGAATCAAAGATGGTTAAGTTTCCTAGCCATAGACATGAGTTGTCATTTGATTAACGGGATCACATCATTAGAGAATGATGTGATTGACATGATCCATTCCGTTAGCTTAGCACTTGATCGTTGAGTATGTTGCTATTGCTTTCTTCATGACTTATACATGTTCCTATGACTATGTGATTATGCAACTCCCGAATATCGTAGGAACACTTTGTGTGCTACCAAACGTCACAACGTAACTGGGTGATTATAAAGGTGCTCTACACGTGTCTCCGATGGTACTTGTTGAGTTGGCATAGATCAAGATTAGGATTTGTCACTCCGATTGTCGAAGAGGTATCTCTGGGCCCTCTCGGTAATGCACATCATTATATGCCTTGCAAGCAATGTGACTAATGAGTTAGTTGCAGGATGATGCATTATGGAACGAGTAAAGAGACTTGCCGGTAACGAGATTGAACTAGGTATTGAGATACCAACGATCGAATCTCGGGCAAGTAACATACCGATGACAAAGGGAACAACGTATGCTGTTATGCGGTTTGACCAATAAAGATCTTCGTAGAATATGTAGGAACCAATATGAGCATCCAGGTTCCGCTATTGGTTATTGACCGGAGATGAGTCTCGGTCATGTCTACATAGTTCTCAAACCCGTAGGGTCCGCACGCTTAATATTCGGTGACGATTGGTATTATGAGTTTATGTGTTTTGATGTACCGAAGATAGTTCGGAGTCCCGGATGTGATCACGGACATGAAGAGGAGTCTCGAAATGGTTGAGACATAGAGATTGATATACTGGACGGCTACATTCGGAGACCGGATGAGTTTCGGGGGTCACCGGATATTTATCGGAGTGCCGGGGGGTTATCGGAACCCCCAGGGGAACTAATGGGCCAACATGGGCCTTATGGGAGAGACAGGAGAGGGCCTAGGGCTGGCCGCCCCCCCCCCCCCTCGGGAGTCCGAATTGGACAAGGAGGGGGCGGCGCCCCCTCTTTCCTCCCTCTCTCCCTCTCCTTCCTTCCCCCTTCCCCCTTCCTAGTAGGACTAGGAAAGGATGAATTCTACTCCTACTAGGAGGATTCCTCCTCTCCTTGGGCGCACCAAGGGCCGGCCAGCCTCCCCCTTGCTCCTTTATATACGGGGGCAGGGGGCACCCTAGGACACACAAGTTGATTGTTCCAAGCCGTGTGCGGTGCCCCTCTCCACCATAATCCACCTCGGTTATATCGTCGTAGTGCTTAGGCGAAGCCCTGCGCCGGTAGCTTCATCATCACCGTCATCATGCCATCGTGCTGACGAATCTCTCCCTCGAAGCTCTACTGGATCGTGAGTTCGTGGGACGTCACCGAGCTGAACGTGTGCAGATCGCGGAGGTGTCGTACGTTCGGTACTAGGATCAGTCGATCGTGAAGACGTACGACTACATCAACCGTGTTGTCATAACGCTTCCGCTTTCGGTCTACGAGGGTACGTGGACAACACTCTCCCCTCTTGTTGTTATGCATCACCATGATCTTGCGTGTGCGTAGGAATTTTTTTGAAATTCCTACGTTCCCCAACAGTGACTAGTAGTGTTGGTTACATCTTGTAGTTGATTACTATATGGTTTATTTGGTGGAAGATTATATGTTCAGATCCATTATGCATATTAATACCCCTCTGATCATGAGCATGTTTGTTGATTGTGAGTAGTCACTTTTGTTCTTGAGGTCACGCGATAAATCATGTTGCAAGTAATCATGTGAACTTGATACGTGTTCGATATTTTGATAGTATGTATGTTGTGATTCCCTTAGTGGTGTCATGTGAACGTCGACTAGTTGACACATCACCATATTTGGGCCTAAGGGAATGCATTGTGGAGTAGCAATTAGATGATGGGTTGCGAGAGTGACAGAAGCTTAAACCCCAGTTTGTGCGCTATTCCGTAAGGGACCGATTGGATCCAAAAGTTTAATGCTATGGTTAGAATTTATTCTTAATACTTTTCTCGTAGTTGCGGATGCTTGCGGGAGGGTTAATCATAAGTAGGAGGTTTGTTCAAGTAAGAACAACACCTAAGCACCGGTCCACCCACATATAAAATTATCAAAGTAGCAAACACAAATCAAACCAACATGATGAAAGTGACTAGATGAAATTCCCGTGTACCCTCAAGAATGCTTTGCTTATTATAAGAGACCATTTTGGCTTGTCCTTTGCCCCAAAAGGATTGGGATACCTTGCTGCATACTTGCTACAATTATTGTTACTTGCTCGTTACAAATTATCTTTCTATCAAACTACCCGCTACTTACAATTTCAGCACTTGTAGACAACAGCTTACTGAAAACTATTTGTCATTTCCTTCTTCTCCTCATTGGGTTCGACACTCTTACTTATCGAAAAGAGCTACAATTGATCCCCTATACTTGTGGGTCATCAGGGGGCTGGCTGCCCACAGGACACCAGGGCGCGCCACCCCCTCTTATGCGCCCTGGTGGGTGGTGGGGCCCACGGGGCTCCGCTGACCCTAATCCCAACGCTATAAAATCCTATTTTTCTAGAAAAAATAGGAGGAAGTTTCATCGCTGTTAGGGCAGCATCCACTATGTTCTGAGATCGATGTTGCTATGACTCTGCTATGCTTAATGCTTGTCACTACGGCCCGGGTGCCATGATTTCAGATCTGGACCGTTTATGTTTTCACCTTATATCTATGTTCTAGATCCGATCTTGCAAGCCATATGCATCTATTACGTGTTATGATCCGTAAACCCCAGGGCGACAGTAATTGGGATACTTTCCGGTGATGACCGTAGTTTGAGGAGTTCATGTATTCACTATGTGTTAATGCTTTGTTCCGGTTCTCTATTACAAGGAGGCCTTAATATCCCTTAGTTTTCTTATGGACCCCGCTACCACGGGAGGTAGGACAAAAGATGTCATGCAAGTTCTTTTCCATAAGCACGTATGACTATTTACATAATACGTGCCTACATTATATTTATGAACTGGAGCTAGTTATGTCTCGCCCTAGGTTATGACTGTTATATCATGAATTTTATCCAACGAATTCACCAATCCAATGCCTACGAGTTTTCCACATATTGCTCTTGCTAAGTTACTATTGCTATTGCTACTGTTACAACTGCTACAAAACTGTTACTGTTGTTACCGTTACTATTGCTGTTGTTACCACTGCTATGAAAACTATCATATTACTGTGCTACTAATCACTTTGTTGTAGATACTTAATCTCCAGGTGTGGTTGAATTGACAACTCAACTGCTAATACTTACAAATATTCTTTGGCTCCCCTTGTGTCCAATCAATAAATTTGGGTTGAATACTCTACCCTCAAAGGTGTCGCAATCCCCTATACTTGTGGGTTATCAATGAGTACGCAAAAAGACTGGCCTAAGAATTTCAGCAAAGCGTTGAAATTCTTCCTTATCCTTATTCTTAGATGGTTTAGGAGGAAAGGGCATGGGTTTTTGAACCCATGGTTCTATTTCTTTACCATGTTTTCTAGCAATGAAGTCCCTTTTATCATAACGTTTTTTTTTAGAAGGTGGGTTATCAAGATCAACAACAGGTTCTATTTCAACATAATTATCTGATTCTTTATCATTGTCTGGTTGAGCATCTACATGAACATCATCATTGTCATTATCATTATCACTAGATGAATGTTCATTACCAGACTGTGTTTTAGCATCAGAAATAGAAATATCATTATTATCCTTAGAAGGTTTTTCTATCTCAGGTTGACTAGAAGTATGCAAAGTCCTATCGTTTTTCTTTTTCTCTTTATTTTTAGATGGATTAGGTGCATCAACATAATTCTTTGAGAGTTGTTCAATTCTTTTAGGGCGACCTTCAGGATGAAGTGACTCCTGAGTCATTCTACCCCCTCTAGTCATTACCCTAACAGCATGATCATTCATATTATTATTCATTTCATTGAGCAAATCATTTTGAGACTTAGCAACTTGTTCTAGTTGGGTTTGGACGATGGATGCATGTTTACCTAAACCTTTGACATCATTAGCAATTCTAAGCATCAAGTCACTCAAGCGATTAATCTTGTAGGCATTATGTTTCAACTGTTTCATAACATTTGCATTAAAATGATCTTGCTTAATAATGTAATTGTCAAATTCATACAAACATTGATTAGGAGGTTTATTATAAGGAATATCACCTTCATTAAACTTTATAAGTGAATTTACCTCTATCACCTGTGTTGGTGTGTCAAGACCATGTATTTCTTCAATAGGTGGTAAATTCTTAACATCTTCAGCTTTAGTAGATTTTTATTTCATAGACTTCTTTGCCTCTTGCATATCTTCAGTACTGAGAAATAGAATACCCCTCTTATTCGGAGTTAGTTTAGGTGGTGGTTCAGGAAGTGTCCAATCATTATCATTATTCAATATATTATTCAATAATTCTTTAGCTTGTTCAATAGTTTGTTCCCTGAAAACACAACCAGCACAACTATCTCGGTAGTCCCTAGAAGCATCGGTTAGTCCATTATAGAAGATATCAAGTATTTCATTTTTATTAAGAGGATGATCAGGAAAAGCATTAAGTAATTGGAGAACCTTCCCCCAAGCTGGAGGGAGACCCTCTTCTTCAATTTTCACAAAGTTAAATATTTCATGTAAGGCAGCTTGTTTCTGCTGTGGCTTCAAGCTACATCGGTATTTCCCCAAAGAGGAAGGGATGATACAGCACAGCAGAGGTAGGTATTTCCCTCAGTGATGAAACTAAGGTTATCGAACCAATAGGAGAACCAAGAAACACAACGTAAACAGCCCCTGCACACAAATAACAAATACTCGCAACCCGACGTGTAAAAGGGTTGTCAATCCCTTTCGGGTAGCGCCACCCCAATATAGGCAAACGGACGTGAATAAAATACGCCAAATAAATCAAAATAAGAATAAAACACAGCAAGGTATTTTTGTATTTTTGGTTTAATAGATCTGAAAATAAGCAAAGGAAAAGTATATCGCAAAGGCAAATAATA
The DNA here is from genome assembly GCF_002575655.3 of Aegilops tauschii subsp. strangulata. Classification (NCBI taxonomy): domain Eukaryota; kingdom Viridiplantae; phylum Streptophyta; class Magnoliopsida; order Poales; family Poaceae; genus Aegilops; species Aegilops tauschii. Next base: position 349,086,017 of record NC_053039.3, read on the forward strand.
TGAGAAAGAGACCCGGGGGTCGTAGGTTTCACTAGTGGCTTCTCTCAAGAAAAATAGCAAACGGTGGGAAAAAAATTACTGTTGGGAAATTGATAGAACTTCAAATAATCATGATGATATCCAGGCAATGATCATTATATAAGCATCACGTCCAAGATTAGTAGACCGACTCCTGCCCGCATCTACTACTATTACTCCACACATCGACTGCTATCCAGCATGCATCTAGTGTATTCATTTCATGGGGAAATGGAGTAATGCAATAGGAACGATGACATGATGTTGACAAGATCTATCTATGTAGAGATAGACCCCATCGTTTTATCCTTAGTAGAAATGATACATATGTGTCGGTTCCCCTTCTGTCACTGGGATCAAGCACCGTAAGATCGAACCTGCTACAAAGCACCTCTTCCCATTGCAAGATAAATAGATCAAGTTGGCCAAACAAAACCGAAATATCGGAGAAGAAATACGAGGCTATAAGCAATCATTCATATAAGAGATCAAAGAAACTGAAATAAATTTCATGAATATAAAGAGATAGATCTGATCATAAACTCAAAGTTCATCCGATCCCAACAAACACAGCGCAAAAATAGTTACATCATATGGATCTCCAAGAGACCATTGTATTGAGAAAAAAATGAGAGAGAGGAAGCCATCTAGCTACTAACTACGGACTCATAGGTCTACAAAGAACTACTCACGCATCATCGGAGAGGCACCAATGGAAGTGGTGAACCCCTCCGTGATGGTGTCTAGATTCGATCTGGTGGTTCTGGACACTGCGGCGGCTGGAATTGATTTTCATCGACTCCCCTATGGTTTTTGGAATATTGGGGTATTTATAGAGCAAAGAGGCGGTCCGGGGGACACCCGAGATGGGCACTGGAGGAAATATGCCCTAGAGGCAATAATAAAGTTATTATTTATATCCTTATTTCATGATAAATGTTTATTATTCATGCTAGAATTGTATTAACCAGAAACTTAGTACATGTGTGAATACATAGACAAACAGAGTGTCACTGGTATGCCTCTACTTGACTAGCTCGTTGAATCAAAGATGGTTAAGTTTCCTAGCCATTGACATGAGTTGCCATTTGATTAACGGGATCACATCATTAGAGAATGATGTGATTGACTTGACCCATTCCGTTAGCTTAGCACTTGATCATTTAGTATATTGCTATTGCTTTCTTCATGACTTATACATGTTCCTATGACTATGAGATTATGCAACTCCCGAATACCAGAGGAACACTTTGTGTCGTGGTTTTGTCACGACAGATGTCCTAGAGAAAGGACTTAGTCGGGGAGCCATCGCTACGGGTTAGCTTAAAGGGGTTAAAGCGGACAAGGGACGCAAGAGAGTTTTATACTAGTTCGGCCCCTTACGATGAAGGTAAAAGCCTACGTCTATAGTTGTGATGGAATTGATGGGGTTTCGATGACCAGGGAGCGAATACGCTTTGCCTGAGTCTCGAGTTGTTGTCGGTTGTCCTTGAACCGCCGCCGGGTCATCCCCTTATATACATGGGTTGACGCCCGTCGGTTTACAGACTCCGAGGCCGGCTCATAATCGTGTCCGGCTCGGTCTCTGCTACTTCTATCTTACAACACAAGTTTACATAACAATGCCGGTTTGTGTCTACAGGCCTTAAACTGGCTTTGGGCCCTGGGCCTTCATGAAGCGTCATCGTCTGTCTTCATAGGCTTCAGATACAGATGAACTACTTATGGGGTTAACCCGGCCACTCCTGGCCGGTTTACGCCCAGTGGTAATATCCCCAACATTAGGCCCTAGATTGATTTGAATTGGTTCATGTCAATCCTCAATACTTAAGAAATTTGCTTCTTCAACATCTTCACATGATCTTGTAAACCGTCGTGACATCATCTTCTAGGATCATGGTAAACTGCCATGACGTCACCTGATATTTAAAACTGTGTATAATCCACCTTCATTAATGAGCCTCCGACAATCGAGGCGACAGCTCCGCCTCATCTCCCTTATAAATAGGGCCAGGGGGTCTTTCCATTTTCCCCCTCGTGCCTCTTCGCGTCATCGTCATCCTCGCGACGCCCGAGCCTTCGACCTCAGCCGCCGTCGTCAACCTTTGACTGATGCACCAACCTTGGCCGCTGCATTGACCTGAACGTACCAGACCTCCTCCACGCACCGCCGCTGCTCGACAGCCTCCGTAAGTCTCCCCTTTCTCTTACCATAGATCTGCACTTAGGGTTTCTGTCGTTCATCAGTGTTCTTCGCCGCCCTTCTTTATCCTTACTTATATCCATGGATTAGATCCAAAAAACACATAGATCTCGCATGGTAGTAGTTTTAGCACCTGTTTGATATCCAACTCATCTCGTTTAAGTAGAAAATCCCATCTGAACCTTCATCAACTCTTCGGTACCAATTTTTAGGTCTGAATATATTTTCATTTTCTAACGTGCGGTAGATCCAAAATTACAATGCCAACTTGTGAAACCTGTTTTTCCCTTCACTTATACACCTTTAATACCAGATTGGGCGGTTTAACTTCACATACAAAATGATGACCCAGTAGATACCATTAGTCCCCTGTTGAACCGCCAATGCTTTCATCATTGTACTGTTTCCATTGTCAGACTCCGGTTTACGAATAACCAATTCCGGTTTATCAATATGCTTGTATCCTTATACTGGTGTCTAGTTGTCCACTATGAATCTTAAACCGGCAATAATCATGTTTCAGATTTCCATGGCCAAGCAAGTGTATGAATGCAATTGGGCTCCTTCTCGAGTAACCGAGGAACAATTAAACAATCTTGTTAAAACAGGCGCTTTAGCCAATAAAGATGTCACCCACTAGAGGGTCCCTGGCCTGGAAAGTCCTCCTACACCCAAGGACGGAGAGGTGGTCGTGTTTGCTGATCATCTCGGACGAGGTTTTAGCCCTCCCGGTTCAAAAAATTTCCGGGATGTACTGGCCAATTTTCAGCTGCGCCCTCAAGACATCGGTCCCAATTCTATGACCAACATCTGCCACTTCCAAGTCTTTTGTAAGGTTTATCTGCAAGAGGAACCTTCAATTGAACTGTTTAGGGATTTCTTTCACTTAAACCGTCGCACAGAGTTCTCAGATGGACCCAATACGGAGCTGGGCGGAATGGCGGTTCAGAAAAGGAAGGAAGTCACCTTCCCTCACCCCAAACTCCACAGTCACCCCAAAGAGTGGAACCAGACTTGGTTTTACTGCATTGATACATCTCCATCTGATGAAAATCCTTTGCCGGGTTACCGCCCTGAACGTCTTAGCAACACACATCCTTTTCCTCACATGTTGACAGCAAGAGAAAGGGCCAACTATGCTCCCCAATTATCAAAGCTTAGAGCCTTCATGGTGAACGGTTTAACAGGAGTTGATCTTGCTCGTTGCTGGATAAGCTGGAGTATTCTGCCCTTAAGCCGGCGCCCCGATCAAGAAGCCCCAACACTTTGTGTACTACCAAACGTCACAACGTAACTGGGTGATTATAAAGGTGCTCTACAGGTGTCTCTGATGGTACTTGTTGAGTTGGCATAGATCAAGATTAGGATTTGTCACTCCGATTGTCGGAGAGGTATCTCTGGGCCCTCTCGGTAATGCACATCATTATAAGCCTTGCAAGCAATGTGACTAATGAGTTAGTTGCGGGATGATGCATTACGGAACGAGTAAAGAGACTTGCCGGTAATGAGATTGAACAAGGTATTGAGATACCGACGATCGAATCTCAGGCAAGTAACATATCAATGACAAAGGGAACAACGTATGCTGTTATGTGGTTTGACTGATAAAGATCTTCGTAGAATATGTAGGAACTAATATGAGCATCCAGGTTCCACTATTGGTTATTGACCGGAGATGAGTCTCGGTCATGTCTACATAGTTCTCGAACCCGTAGGGTCCGAATGCTTAACGTTCGGTGACGATCGGTATTATGAGTTTATGTGTTTTGATGTACCGAAGATAGTTTAGAGTCCCGGATGTGATCACGGACATGACGAGGAGTCTCGAAATGGTCGAGACATAAAGATTGATATATTGGACGACTATATTCGGACACCGGATGAGTTCCGGGGGTCACCGGATATTTATCGGAGTGTCGGGGGGTTATCGGAACCCCGGGGGGAACTAATGGGCCAACATGGGCCTTATGGGAGAGAGAGGAGAGGGCCTAGGGCTGGCCGCGTGCCCCCCTTGGGATTCCAAATTGGACAAGGAGGGGGGCGGCGCTGTTGGGGAACGTAATAATTTCAAAAAAAATCCTACACGCACGCAAGATCATGGTGATGCATAGCAACGAGAGGGGAGAGTGTGTCCACATACCCTCGTAGACCGAAGGCGGACGCGTTATGACAACGCGGTTGATGTAGTCGTACGTCTTCACGATCGACCGATCCTCAGTACCGGTACGGCACCTCCGTGTTCTGCACACATTCAGCTCGGAGACGTCCCGCGAACTCACGATCCAGTAGAGCTTCGCCGGAGAGTTTCGTCAGCACGACGGCGTGATGACGGTGATGATGATGCTACCGACGCAGGGCTTCGCCTAAGCACCACTACGATATTACCGAGGTGGATTATGGTGGAGGGGGGCACCGCACACGGCTAAGAGATCAATGATCAATTGTTTTGTCTCCAAGGGGTGCCCCGTCCCCGTATATAAAGGAGTGGAGGAGGGGGAGGGGGCCGGCCTCCTATGGCGCGCCCCATGAGGAGTCCTACTCCCACCGGGAGTAGGACTCCCCCTTCCAAGTAGGAGTAGGAGAGGAGAAGGAAGGGAGAGAAGGAGAGAAGGAAAGGGGGGCGCCGCCCCCCTCCTTGTCCAATTCGGACTAGAGGGGGAGGGGCGCGGCTGCCCTGGCCGCCCCTCCTCTTCTCCCACCAGGGCCCATTAGGCCCAATATACTCCCCGGGGGGTTCCGGTAACCCCCCAGTACTCCGGTATATGTCCGAAACCTCCCGAAACACTTCCGGTGTCCAGACATAGTCGTCCAATATATCGATCTTTATGTCTCGACCATTTCGAGACTCCTCGTCATGTCCGTGATCATATCCGGGACTCTGAACTACCTTCGGTACATCAAAACACAAAAACTCATAATACCGATTGTCACCGAACTTTAAGCGTGCGGACCCTACGGGTTCGAGAACTATGTAGACATGACTGAGACACATCTCCGGTCAGTAACCAATAGCGGAACCTGGATGCTCACATTGGCTCCCACATATTCTACGAAGATCTTTATCGGTCAAACCGAATAACAACATACGTTGTTCCCTTTGTCATCGGTACGTTATTTGCCCAAGATTCGATCGTCGGTATCTCAATACCTAGTTCAATCTCGTTACCGGCAAGTCTCTTTACTCGTTCTGTAATACATCATCCCGCAACTAACCCATTAGTTGCATTGCTTCCAAGGCTTATTATGATGTGCATTACCGAGAGGGCCCAGAGATACCTCTCCGACAATCGGAGTGACAAATCCTATTCTCGATCTATGCCAACTCAACGAAGACCATCGGAGACACCTGTAGAGCACCTTTATAATCACCCAGTTACGTTGTGATGTTTGGTAGCACACAAAGTGTTCCTCCGGTAATTGGGAGTTGCATAATCTCATAGTCATAGGAACATGTATAAGTCATGAAGAAAGCAATAGCAGTAAACTAAAACGATCAAGTGCTAAGCTAACGGAATGGGTCTAGTCAATCACATCATTCTCCTAATGATGTGATCCCGTTTATCAAATAACAACTCATGTCTATGGTTAGGAAACATAACCATCTTTGATCAACGAGCTAGTCTAGTAGAGGCATACTAGTGACACTTTGTTTGTCTATGTATTCACACATGTATTATGTTTCCAGTTAATACAATTCTAGCATGAATAATAAATATTTATCATGAAATAAGGAAATAAATAATAACTTTATTATTGCCTCTAGGGCATATTTCCTTCAGTCTCCCACTTGCACTAGAGTCAATAATCTAGATTACACAGTAATGATTCTAACACCCATGGAGCCTTGGTGCTGATCACGTTTTGCTCGTGAGAGAGGCTTAGTCAACGGGTCTGCAACATTCAGATCCGTAAGTATCTTGCAAATCTCTATGTCTCCCACCTGGACTTGATCGCAGATGGAATTGAAGCGTCTCTTGATGTGTTTGGTTCTCTTGTGAAATCTGGATTCCTTTGCCAAGGAAATTGCACCAGTATTGTCACAAAAGATTTTCATTGGACCCGATGCACTAGGTATGACACCTAGATCGGACCCGAAGCAGCTATGTACTCCGCTTCCCATGTAGATCCTGCCACGACGCTTTGTTTAGAACTGCTCCAACTGACAGCTCCACCGTTCAATATAAACACGTATCCGGTTTGCGATTTAGAATCGTCCGGATCAGTGTCAAAGCTTGCATCGACGTAACCATTTACGATGAGCTATTTTTCACCTCCATAAACGAGAAACACATCCTTAGTCCTTTTCAGGTATTTCAGGATGTTCTTGACCGCTGCCCAGTGATCCACTCTTGGATTACTTTGGTACCTCCCTGCTAAACTAATAGCAAGGCACACATCAGGTCTGGTACACAGCATCGCATACATGATAGAGCCTATGGCTGAAGCATAGGGAACACTTTTCATTTTCTCTCTATCTTCTGCAGTGGTCGGACATTGAGTCTTACTCAACTTCACACCTTGTAACACATGTAAGAACCCTTTCTTTGCCTGATCCATTTTGAACTTCTTCAAAACTTTGTCAAGGTATGTGCTTTGTGAATGTCCAATTAAGCGTCTTGATCTATCTCTATAGATCTTGATGCCCAATATGTAAGCAGCTTCACCGAGGCCTTTCATTGAAAAACTCTTATTCAAGTATCCTTTTATGCTATCCAGAAATTCTATATCATTTCCAATCAACAATATGCCATCCACATATAATATTAGAAATGCTATAGAGCTCCCACTCACTTTCTTGTAAATACAGGCTTCTCCAAAAGTCTGTATAAAACCATATGCTTTGATCACACTATCAAAACATTTATTCCAACTCCGAGAGGCTTGCACCAGTCCATAAATGGATCGCTGGAGCTTGCACACTTTGTTAGCACCCTTTGAATCAACAAAACCTTCTGGTTGCATCATATACAACTCTTCTTCCAGAAATCCACTCAGGAATGCAGTTTTGACATCCATTTGCCAAATTTCATAATCATAAAATGCGGAAATTGCTAACATGATTCGGACAGACTTAAGCATCGCTACGGGTGAGAAAGTCTCATCGTAGTCAACCCCTTGAACTTGTCAAAAACCTTTCGAAAGAAGTCGAGCTTTGTAGACAGTGTCATTACCGTCAGCGCCAGTCTTCTTCTTGAAGATCCATTTATTCTCGATGGCTTGCCGATCGTCAGGCAAGTCAACCAAAGACCACACTTTGTTCTCATACATGGATCCCATCTCAGATTTCATGGCCTCAAACCATTTTGCGGAATCTGGGCTCATCATCGCTTCCTCATAGTTTGTCGGTTCGTCATGGTCAAGTAACATGACCTCCAGAACAGGATTACCGTACCACTCTGGTGCGGATCTTACTCTAGTTGACCTACGAGGTTCGGTAGTAACTTGATCTGAAGTTTCATGATCAATATCATTAGCTTCCTCACTAATTGGTGTAGGTGTCACAGAAACCGGTTTCTGTGATGAACTACTTTCCAATAAGGGAGCAGGTATAGTTACCTCATCAAGTTCTACTTTCCTCCCACTCACTTCTTTCGAGAGAAACTCCTTCTCTAGAAAGGATCCATTCTTAGCAACAAATGTCTTGCCTTCGGATCTGTGATAGAAGGTGTACCCAATAGTTTCCATTGCGTATCCTATGAAGGCACATTTCTCCGATTTGGGTTCGAGCTTATCAGGTTGAAGCTTTTTCACATAAGCATCGCAGCCCCAAACTTTAAGAAACGACAACTTTGGTTTCTTACGAAACCACAGTTCATAAGGCGTCGTCTCAACTGATTTTGATGGTGCCCTATTTAACGTGAATGCAACTGTCTCTAAAGCATAACCCCAAATCAATAGCGGTAAATTAGTAAGAGACATCATAGATCGCACCATATCTAGTAAAGTACGATTACGACGTTCGGACACACCATTACGCTGTGGTGTTCCGGGTGGCTTGAGTTGCAAAACTATTCCGCATTGTTTCAAATGTAGAACAAACTCGTAACTCAAATATTCTCCTCCACAATCAGATTGTAGAAACTTTACTTTCTTGTTACGATGATTTTCCACTTCACTCTGAAATTCTTTGAACTTTTCAAATGTTTCAGACTTATGTTTCATTAAGTAGATATACCCATATCTGCTCAAATCATCTATGAAGGTGAGAAAACAACGATACCCGCCGCGAGCTTCAATATTCATTGGACCACATACATCAGTATGTATGATTTCCAGCAAATCTGTTGCTCGCTCCATTGTTCCGGAGAACGGCGTTTTAGTCATTTTACCCATGAGGCATGGTTCGCAAGTACCAAGTGATTCATAATCAAGTGATGCCAGAAGTCCATCAGTTTGGATTTTCTTCATGCGCTTTACACCAATATGACCCAAACAGCAGTGCCACAAATAAGTTGCACTATCATTATCAACTCTGCATCTTTTGGCTTCAACATTATGAATATGTGTATTACTACTATCGAGATTCAACACAAATAGACCACTCTTCAAGGGTGCATGACCATAAAAGATATTACTCATATAAATAGAACAACCATTATTCTACGATTTAAATGAATAACCGTCTCGCGTCAAACAAGATCTAGATATAATGTTCATGCTCAATGCTGGCACCAAATAACAAGTATTCATGTCTAAAATTAATCCCAAAGGTAGATGTAGAGGTAGCATGCTGACGGCGATCACATCGACTTTGGAACAATTTCCCACGTGCATCGTCACCTCGTCCTTAGCCAATCTTCGCTCAATCCGTAGTCCCTGTTTCGAGTTGCAAATATTAGCAACAGAACAGTATCAAATACCCAGCTGCTACTGTGAGCTCTAGTAAGGTATACATCAATAACATGTATATCACATATACCTTTGTTCACCTTGCCATCCTTCTTATCCGCCAAATACTTGGGGCAGTTCCGCTTCCAGTGACCAGTCTGTTTGCAGTAGAAGCACTCAGTCTCAGGCTTAGGTCCAGACTTGGGTTTCTTCTCCTGAGCAGCATATTGTTTGCCGTTCTTCTTGAAGTTCCCCTTCTTCTTCCCTTTACCCTTTTTCTTGAAACTGGTGGTCTTGTTGACCATCAACACTTGATGCTCCTTCTTGATTTCTACCTCCGCAGCTTTTAGCATTGCGAAGAGCTCGTGAATTGTCTTATCCATCCCTTGCATATTATAGTTCATCATGAAGCTCTTGTAGCTTGGTGGCAGTGATTGAAGAATTCTATCAATGACGCTATCATCTAGAAGATTAACTCCCAGTTGAATCAAGTGATTGCAGTTGTAAGGGCATATTTATCCCTAAGATGTTTTGGTGATTGATGACAATGCTTTTGCGGACTAATCGTGTGCATTGAGTGTTTTTCAGAGATTCATCCTTTTGGCATGAGACGATTCCCTCCCCTCGGAGCTTGAAGCGAAGACGGTGTAGTCCTTTCGGATTAGTTTGGTGGACTAGTTTCCTAGGGATCACCGTACTATCAAGAGGGGGTCCGTTTTGGAAAGGCTAGGGCGGAATCATCACGTACACTTCCTTTGCCCTCCCTCCGAGCCTTTCCGTTTCGATGATGGGCTCGTTTCTCTTCTCAATGTGCTCTCTCTGGTCCCAGCGGTAGTACCGTGGGCCGGAGCGGTAGTACCGCTTGGGTGCTACAAGCGGTGGTACCGCTCTGGAACGGTAGTACTGCCCAGAGCAGGAGTACCGCTGGTAGCCCCCAACTGTGTGCTCTCTCTGGTCCCAGCGGTAGTACCGCGGGACGGAGCGGTAGTACCGCTTGGGTGCTACAAGCGGTTGTACCGCTCTGTGAGCGGTAGTACCGCTCCAGAGCAGTAGTACCGCTAGTGGGCCCCAGCCGTAGTACCGCGGTGGTCTCGTGCTAGTACTGCCTCGATTCGAGGGCTCTTTTTCCGTGTCGGGTTTTACGGTACTGGCCGCGGCAGTGGGGGGCCGGTAGTACCGCCCTCCCACCGCGGTAGTACCGCTGTGGGCCAAGCGGCAGTACCGCGAGGTGGAGCGGTAGTACCGCTTATAGTGGCAAGCGGTAGTACCGCTGGCACAGCGGTAGTACCGCTCTCTGCGGGGTAGAAGTGGGGGTAACAGTTGGTTTGTTCCCCCCACTATATAAGGGGGTCTTCTTCCCCAAAGTTGACCTACCTCTTCCCCCAAAAGCTCCATTGTTGCTCCAAGCTCCATTTTCGCCTGATCTCTCTCCCTAGCCAATCAAACTTGTCGATTTGCTCGGGATTGGTTGAGAAGGCCACGATCCACACTTCCACCAAGAGAAATTTGATTCCCCCCACTTATCCCTAGCGGATCTTGTTACTCTTGGGTGTTTGAGCACCCTAGACGGTTGAGGTCACCGTGGAGCCATAGTCCATTGTGGTGAAGCTTTGTGGTGTCGTTGGGAGCCTCCAATTAAGTTGTGGAGATTGCCCCAACCTTGTTTGTAAAGGTCAGGTCGCCGCCTTCAAGGGCACCAATAGTGGAATCACGGCATCTCGCATTGTGTGAGGGCGTGAGGAGAATACGGTGGCCCTAGTGGCTTCTTGGGGAGCATTGTGCCTCCACACCACTCCAACGGAGATGTACTTCCCTTCAAAAGGAAGGAACTTCGGTAACACATCCTCGTCTTCACCGGCTCCACTCTTGGTTATCTCGTTCCTTTACTTTCGCAAGTTTACTCGTGTTATATCTCTTACTTGCTTGCGTGCTTGTTGTCATTGCATCATATAGGTTGCTCACTTGGTTGAATATCTAGACAACCTATTTTGATGCAAACTTTAATTTGGTAAAGAAAAGCTAAAAATTGTTAGTTGCCTATTCACCCCCCCCCCCTCTAGTCAACCATATCGATCCTTTCAATTGGTATCAGAGCCTCGTCTCTTTATTAAGGACTTTACCGTCCAAAGAGTATGGTTGACGTCGTAGACGGTGTGGAGGAGCACTCCGATGAGAATCCAGTCTCGTCTACGGGAGATGGGGGAACCGCGGTCTCTCGTGAGGAATTCAATGTGGCGTTGGACACATCAAAAACCTCCATGACGACCAAGGTCGAAAGCATGTTGAATAAATTCTTAGAAGGGCTTAAACTTACCACCGCACCGTTGAAAGTGGGTGATCCCGCTAACAAGGTGTCGGATGCTACCTCCGACAAGGGGGAAGCTTCTAGCGAGAAAGCTCCTTTTTCTAGTGATAAAAATGGGACCGGCATCTTTGCCCATGTGGAACCTCCACCTGTCTATGGTGGACCGCTCCCTTCCACTCATTTGAATCATGCCGGCCCGGCCCCTAAGATTGAGAAGAATGTAGATTTTGATTCTTGGGTCTATCGTTTTAAGCGTCATTTAAATCATGTGAACACTAACCTTTGGAGAATCATTGAAGAAGGTTTTTATCCGCATGACCGAAGTAACTTCACCCGTAGAGAAGTCGTGGATCATCAATTCAATGAGAATGCTCTCTTCATCATCCGAGAAGCAATCCCACCCAAAGATCTTCCTCATCTCCGGCCTTACACTGTGGCCAAAGATGCTTGGCTCCAAGTTGTTTCCCTCTATCGCGGAAGCGCAAGCATTCAACGCTTCAACTATGAAGTGGTGCAAGATGAAGCCGACGAGTTTGCAATGAAAGAAGATGAAGAACCTCGCGAGCTTTTTCGGAGAGTAACCAAACTCGCGGTCTCTCTCCGAGATCATGGAAGTAAGGACACGGATGACAATTGGATCAAGCGCAAATTCCTCAAGGCAATGATGCCCTACCACAAAGCCATGTCCTCCGTAATTCGTCAAAGGCCGGACTTCCACACCTTGTCATCAAGTGAAGTGTTGGATGAATTTGTTGCTATGAGCATCTTGGACAAGACCGCCGACAATGCGGTTCTTCGTTCTCAAAGAGTAAAGAAGCCCAACCTTGCTCTAAAGGCCAAGGTTAGTATGGAGGAAGAGGATGAAGAGGAAGAAGAGGAGGGCAACCTCGAAGATACGAAGTATGCCTATCATGAACACATGGCTCTTGCTTCAAGGCAATTTTGGAGCAAGAAGAACACAAGGCCAAACTTCAACAAGAACAATTCAAGTGGCGCAAAGGGCAAGCAACGGGTCAGGACTTGCTTCAATTGTGGCAATGTGAGCCACTTTGTTGCGGAGTGCCCCTACGAGAAGAGGGAAGACAATGGTGGCAAGCTCATTAGAAAAGACAAGGCCAAGTCGTTCCCCAACAAGAGCAACTTCACCAAGAAGACTCCTCCCAAGGCGTTGGTGGTACAAGAAGAGTACAATGAGGATGATGACGATGATGAAGATGGTGAGTCGGTTGCCATGGCCTCCGTTGCCATTGCGAAGACTCCACATGTGTCTCTCTTCGACTCACCCAATGAGAACATCACCGCCAAGTGCCTCATGGCTAAAGCCACCAATAAGGTAACCTCCAACATCAAAACTACCATCATTAATCATCCTTCTTCGACGGATAGCATTGATGAACATGAGGGGACAAATGTGGAGGAAAATGAGTTTGAGATCTTTATGGGTAAACTCAAGGGTAAATCCAAGAAGCACTTCGTTGCTCTCTTGGAACAACTTGGTGAAGCCAATGACATGATCGAGGCTCACGAAGATACCATCTCTAAGATGGAGGGGCATAGTCGTGACTATGCCGATGAGATTTCGGATCTTTCCAATGCTCTTGACGAAGAGCGTGGTCTTCGTTTGGCTCTTGAGGAGTCATACAACGATGATCATGCTAAGTTAAAGAAAGATCTTGATCATGCTCTTGTTGTGTCTCGTGTGCTAAACTCCGAGAAGGCAAAACTTGGGGTTGATCTTGCTAGACTTAAAGAGGAGTTTGACATTCTCGACAAGGCTCACAAAGTCTTGAAGGGTGCTCATGCTAGCCTCAAGGAGTCTCATGATCAACTCCAAGTAATGCTAACTAAGGAGAAAGCCACCTTTCCTCATATGGTGTTAATTGATAATGCAAATGCTACTAACCCTTGTTGTGAGCATGTGCATCTTGTTGAGGAGAATGCTAAGTTGAAGGAGCAACTTGAGAAAGGCCTTGTGTCATGCATACAAGGTGAGAAGAACCTCAATGACCTTTTGAGAAACCAAAAGGAAGTTGTAGCCAAGGAGGGGATTGGGTTCGCTCCCAAGCCCAAGAACAAGAAGAAGAATGACAAGACCAAACGACCTCCCCCTCTCAAGCAAACTTTTGTGAAAGAGGGAGAGGGTACTTCCAAGGAGAAGAAGAACAATGCGAAGGGTGACGGTGTTAAGAAGGGCAATTCCACCCCATCCAACAAAGCCGGCGATTTTAATCCTTCTTATGTGTTATGTCGTGCAAGTGATGGGCATGTCTATGCCAAATTTGTTGGTTCTCCTCATGAGTATATTGAATGGTCCATTTGGGTTCCTAAGACCCTTGTTACTAACATCAAAGGACCCATTACAAAATGGGTACCTAAAACCAAGCATTGATCTCTTGTAGGTGTTTGCTTCCGGTGGGGGATCATGGTTGCTCGATAGTGGAGCTACAAATCATATGACCGGAAGCAAGGACTTGGTGGTGGACATGCACAAGATTCCATCTATGCCCACCAATGTCGAGTGGGGTGATGCCTCGTCTTCTAAGGTATTGGGACTCGGCAAAGTTGTCATTTCTCATGATCTCACGATCGAGAAGGTCATGCTAGTTGAGTCCCTTGCATACAATTTACTTTCCGTTCATCAACTTGCTATCATGGGCTTTGCCACTTTCTTTGATATTGATACCGTGGCCCTCTTGTGGAGCAAGACTCTTAAAGTAGCCTTTGTTGGGCATGTCGAGAATGGTCTCTATGTGATTAACTTTTCGGAGCGACCCACTAAGACCGCGACATGCCTAATGGCTTTGGCATCGCCGTTTAGCCCATGTCAATATGAGATCTTTGCAAAGTCTTCTCAAGGGGGACCATGTCTGTGGACTAACGAACGTTAGTTTTGCTAAAGATCGTGCTTGCAGTGCTTGTATCGAAGGAAAGCTTCATGAGAAGGCTCACCCTCCCACGACTCGCATTTACTCGAAGAGGCCCTTGGAGCTCCTTCATTTGGATCTCTTTGGGCCTCCATCCTTTGATAGTCTTGGGGGTAGAAAATATTGCTTGGTAATTTTGGATGACTATTCTAGATACACTTGGGTGTATTTTTTTCAAGAGGAAGAGTGAGACCCAACAAACATTCATTGACTTTGCAAATGAAGCCCAACGTCAACACAATGCAAAGATCTTGACTATAAGAAGTGACAACGGCACCGAGTTCAAGAACTACACCCTGGATGAGTTTCTTAGTGATGAGGGGATCAAGCATCAATATTCCGCACCTTACACCCCTCAACAAAATGGTGTTGCGGAGAGGAAGAACCGGACGTTGATGGATGCGGCAAGGACCATGATGGCGGAGTTCAAGTCTCCATATAACTTTTGGGCCGAAGCCATCAACACCGCGTGTCATGCTTCAAATCGGCTCTATCTCCGCAAAGGCTTGAACAAGACTCCATATGAGATACTCACCGGTAACAAGCCCAACCTCAAGTACTTTCGGGTGTTTGGGTGTAAGTGTTTCATTCTCAAGAAAGGTGTTCGTTTGTCTAAATTTGAGACTAGAGCTCATGAGGGCATATTTGTTGGTTATGCTACAAACTCCCATGCTTACCGTGTTCTCAATAAGTCCACGGGACTTATTGAGGAGACGTGTAACGTGGAGTTTGATGAGAATAACGGCTCCCAAGTGGAGCAAAGTTGTACTTGTGATGTAGGTGATGAAATTCCTCCCCAAGCCATAAGAAGAATGGGTGTTGGATATATCCTACCCATTGAGGAACCCCTTGTGGCCGAAGGAGAAGGACAATGCTCCACTCAAGTGGAGCCATCACCAACCCAAGACCCACACACTTCCGAAGAACAAAGTGAAGGCCCTCAACCTCATGAACAAGATCAAGGGCAAGATCAACCTCAAGATGGTGGTGATCCACCAAATGATGCCCAAGGTCAAGTTCCTCCCCTCGAGCAAGTTCAAGATCAAGAACAAGCCCAAGACGACACTCAAGATGATCAAGTAACCCTCCTCACTTCACTTCCGAGGAGGAATTGGAGCGTCGTGCCGCTAAGATCGCTTCCAAGCTCACCACCAAAGGTCATCTCATGGAGAATGTGGTTGGAAGCCTAAGAAAGGGGGTAAGCACTCGTAGACAATTAGCAAACTATTGTGAACATCATGCGTTTGTTTATTGTGTCGAACCCGAAAAGGTTTATGAAGCGATCGAGGACCCGGATTGGCTCAACGCCATGCATGAAGAACTCAACAACTTCGAACATAACCAAGTGTGGAAGTTAGTGCCAAGGCCAACCGGGAATCATAATGTCATTGGAACCAAGTGGATATTCAAGAACAAGCAAGACGCTCATGGAATCATTGTTCACAACAAGGCTCGTTTGGTGGCACAAGGCTACTCCCAAGTCGAGGGTATCGACTACGGTGAAACCTTTGCCCCGTCGCTCGCCTTGAATCTATTCGTTTGTTGATTGCTTATGCTTCTCATCATAATTTCACATTGCAACAAATGGATGTGAAGAGTGCTTTTCTTAATGGTCCCATAAATGAGTTGGTATATGTCAAACAACCCCCCGGGTTCGAAGATCCCTATTTCCCCGATCATGTGTATCAACTCCACAAGGCGCTCTATGGCCTTAAACAAGCCCCACGTGCGTGGTATGAGCATCTTACGGAGTTGTTACAAGATCGTGGATTCGAAATCGGGAAAATCGACCCCACTCTTTTTACTAAGAAGGTCAAAGGGGAGTTGTTTGTGTGCCAACTATATGTTGATGATATTATTTTTGGTTCCCCTAACAAAGCTTTCAATGAAGAATTTGCCGCTCTCATGACCTCAAAGTTCAAGATGTCTATGATGGGAGAGTTGAAGTTCTTTCTCGGATTCGAAATCAAACAAAGAAGAGAAGGAACCTTCATCAACCAAGCCAAATACACTCAGGACATGCTCAAGAGATTCAAGCTAAGTGATGTCAAGCCAGCTTCCACTCCAATGCCCACCAAGTGCCAACTTGACATTGATCCCAATGGTAAAGCGGTGGATCAAAAGGTATATCGCTCCATGATTGGATCCTTGCTCTACCTTTGTGCATCTAGACCGGATATCATGTTGAGTGTGGGAATTTGTGCACGGTTTCAAGCCGCACCTAAGGAAAGCCACTTTGTGGCGGTCAAGCGAATCTTTCGATATTTGGCTCATACCCCAAACTTTGGCTTATGGTACCCAAGAGGAGCAAACTTCAAGCTTGTAGGTTATTCGGACTCCGATTGGGCGGGAGACAAAGTGGATAGGAAGTCCACTTCCGGAGGGTGCCAATTTCTTGGTTGCTCTTTGGTAAGTTGGTCTTCTAAAAAGCAAAGTTGTGTGTCTCTCTCGTCCACCGAAGCAGAGTATGTGGTAGCCGGGAGTTGTTGTGCACAACTCTTATGGATGAGGCAAACTTTAAAGGATTACGGTGTCATTTGTGACAAAGTGCCTCTTTGGTGTGACAATGAAAGTGCCATCAAGATTTCTCTCAACCCGGTGCAACACTTCAAGACGAAGCATATTGAGATTCGGTATCACTTCATCCGGGATCATATTAGGCGAGGGGAGATCGAGCTCAACTATGTCAACACTCATGATAACCTTGCAGATATTTTCACGAAGCCATTGGATGAAGCAAGATTTCGCGAGTTAAGGCATGAGCTAAATATCATTGATTCGAGCAATGTGGTTTGAACCTTTGCACACCCCTCATATTCATTGTGCATTCTTGTCTAGGTGTAGGCATGGACTTAGGGGGAGTGTTGTTCTCTCAATGAACTCTCCCTCCCCCCATAATGCATAAACTAATCTCACTCTTTCACATTACCCATTTTTGATGGTACTTGTGCTTCAAAGACGAGCTTTGGTCATGGGCCCAAGGATAATTCTTCGCGGTGCCATACCAAGTGACTCAAACATAGGTGGCCTCGGCCACCGCCCTCTCGTTTAGAGGCGTGTGATTCTTGTTCTCTTGCTGGTGCTCTTGTTGGTCTTCTTGCCGTTGTTTCCCGTCTTTCGTTTTGCGCCATAGGTGTTGAGTCTGGTTTGAGTTGCGCTGGGCGGTACTACCGTTGTGAAGGCACGGTACTACCGCTGGAGCGGTACTACCGCTTATATGGCTAAGCGGTACTACCGCCCCCCACCACGGTACTACCGCTGAGGGGCGGGGCCAGGGGGTTAGGTCGTGGGCAGGGGTGGTTTCCTCCCCCATACCCATTTGCTTCGTCCCCTGGTTCCTCTTCCTCTCTCTCCAGCGCCATCTCACCGCGGGAGGGCTCCGGCGGCCCTCCGTCTCCGGACCGTTCCTTCTCATTTCCTTCCGTGGAGTCAATCCCCACCTCGCCCTCTTGCCATGGATGCCGGTATTGCCCCCGTTCCTCTTCTCTCCTTGTCTAGTTTTCAGATCTCGCGTTTTAGGGGCAATAGTAGTTGCATCTCTAGATTTTTGGCCAAATCTAGGCTTGAGTAGGATGGAGAAGGTAACTAGACTCTTTGGATTGATGTTTGGTAGGTTTATTTTTGAATTTGGCATCCCCGGTAGTGCCGGATCTGACTACGGCAGTAGGGATCCACTGTGCCCCGTCTCGGGCGGTACTACCGCTCATATGGCGCGGTACTACCGCTGGAGCCATACTACCGTTGCGGGGCACGGTACTACCGCTGGTGCGGTACTGCCGCTGGGCAGGCACGGTACTACCGCTGGATGCCCAGTTCCATTGTTTCCTACCACATGTTGATCCATATTTGTTGTATTTATTTGGTTTTGATCGCTCTGTCTGGTTGTTTCTTGTGTCCGTGTGTTTAGTTCCAGGTGATGAACATCCTGAGCAGCAAGTCCGCCGTGTCAACCCAGGGCGTTCAACGTCAAAGCGGTACCGCTCATCTGAGACTGCAGGTGGTTCTTCCAGTGCTCCACCGCCGCCAGAGGGTGCTTCCTCTAGTGCTAATCCTCCTCGCAAGAAGAAGATTGCCAACCGACCGAAGCCAAGTGGCAAGAAGGTGACTGAGATGTCTAGCAAGGAATTCTGGGATAGGCGTCGGCGCAACCCATATGAGGAAGACCAAGAACCCAACCTTGTCAATCGCCCGTTCTGGAACCGGTTTCAGTATGCCACATACTTTGATGTGATCAAGGCGAAGAAGAACCTCTTTGTCAATGTTCATTCCATCAACACGGATGCTATGGAGAAGGACCCTGAGTACTTTGGTGATGCCCTTCAGATGTGCTCTCAGTTGAACATTCTCAGGATCATGCAGTTCAACAAGGACTTTGATGCAGATTTGCTGGCACAGTTCTTTGCCACTGTTCACCTAGGAACTGATGCAGACAGGACTCTGACTTGGATGACAAATGGAAAGGTGCTAGCTGTTAAGTGGCAGGCCTTCATGGGGTTGCTTGAGGTGGAAGATCAAGGGCTCAAGACTCCAGTCGGTTTTCGTCCTCACCAAAATGTTACCTCCACTCACAAGCAAGCCCTCTGGCCCTACTGTACTCGGAAGGTCAACCCTGAGACCAGGAAGGAAACCTATGAGTTGTCTGCCTATCTGGACATCCTTCATCGTATCTTCCGCGAGACTCTCTTCCCTCGTATTGGGAATCTCGACATGGTACACTCTTATCTTGTGGACATGCTTCTCTTCTGCCAGCGTGAGAAGGAAGGAAACACTGGCGAGTCCCTGGACATCTCTCATATCATGTGGTCTGAACTCCTTACTGCTGTTTCTGAGCGCAAGTGCCCAATTTATGGTTCGTTCATTATGTTGCTTATTGAGAGGGCCTGGAGACATACCTATCCTGAGGAGCAGCTGGAGACTGGACAGTTGGTTTCTCATGAGATCAAGCGTCTGAGGAAGAAGGATAATTGGGGTAGGTCTGGAGTTCCATCTTCTGCAGCTGCCATGGAGACCGAGGACGAGGCTGATGCCGGTGATGATGATGAGGATTATGTGCCTCCTGGGACAGAGCCTTCTGCGGCAGAGCCCTCTTGGGCAAAGAAGCTCAAACACAAGATGAAGAAGCTGTTCTGCATGGAGTCTCACGGTCAGTACATGACTCATGTGGCTGAGAAGAAGGCAAGAAGTCGTCACAAGGAGCTTATGCGTCAGATGGGTGCGACTATCACCAGCGGCTCTGAGGGTCAGATCATTGAGGAGGAGGAGTGGATCCAGCAGCACTGTCCGTGGACCGATTCAGATGCAGAGCAGTTTACGGGCGAGGACGGCAGTGCAGATGATCATGCAGAGTCCTGAGCATGCTCTCACCTGGAGCCGTAGGTCAGCTCTTTGCCCCTTTTGGTGTCTTGATGCCAAAGGGGGAGAGAGTTTAGGGGATTTGCGTCGTTGTGTGTGAGTGTGTCTTTGCCTTTGTGCTTTCGTTGTGTGCTACCTTGTGCTTTGCTTGGTTTTGTGTTCAGTGAGACCTTAGTTCAAGTCATATGGTGTGAGACATATGCTACCCTATCCTTATCATATCTTTATCTTTGTCTCTAGTCATTTGATATCTCATGAGTTACATGCGTCATTATGTTATATATCCTGCTATCTTGTATCTCGCTTAGGTTGTTGGTCTCTAAAATACAGGGGAGTGTTGATCCTAGTATGTGTGTCGTGCAGTTCAAAGCACTTATCTTGATGGCACACATCTAGGGGGAGCCCGTCTATATTTTAGAGAGTTGGGGTTTGCTTATGTCCTTTGTTTTTCCCAGTTGTGCAAATCCCGTATTGTCATCAATCCACCAAAAAGGGGGAGATTGTAAGGGCATATTTATCCCTAAGATGTTTTGGTGATTGATGACAATGCTTTTGCGGACTAATCGTGTGCATTGAGTGTTTTTCAGAGATTCATCCTTTTGGCACGAGACGATTCCCTCCCCTCGGAGCTTGAAGCGAAGACGGTGTAGTCCTTTCGGATTAGTTTGGTGGACTAGTTTCATAGGGATCACCGTACTATCAAGAGGGGGTCCATTTTGGAAAGGCTAGGGCGGAATAATCACGTACACTTCCTTTGCCCCTCCTTCCGAGCCTTTCCGTTTTGATGATGGGCTCATTTCTCTTCTCAGTGTGCTCTCTCTGGTCCCAGCGGTAGTACCATGGGCCCGAGCGGTAGTACCGCTTGGGTGCTACAAGCGGTAGTACCGCTCTGGAGCGGTAGTACCGCCCAGAGCAGTAGTACCGCTGGTAGCCCCCAACTGTGTGCTCTCTCTGGTCCCAGCGGTAGTACCGCGGGACGGAGCGGTAGTACCGCTTGGGTGCTACAAGCGGTAGTACCGCTCTGGGAGCGGTAGTACCGCTCCAGAGCAGTAGTACCGCTAGTGGCCCCCAGCCGTAGTACCGCGGTGGTCTCGTGCTAGTACCGCCTCGATTCGAGGGCTCTTTTTCCGTGTCGGGTTTTACGGTACTGGCCGCGGCAGTGGGGGCCGTAGTACCGCTCGTATGCGCTAGTACCGCCCTCCCACCGCGGTAGTAACGCTGTGGGCCAAGCGGCAGTACCGCGAGGTGGAGCGGTAGTACCGCTTATAGTGGCAAGCGGTAGTACCGCTGGCACAGCGGTAGTACCGCTCTCTGCAGGGCAGAAGTGGGGGTAACGGTTGGTTTGTTCCCCCCACTATATAAGGGGGTCTTCTTCCCCAAAGTTGACCTACCTCTTCCCCCAAAAGCTCCATTGTTGCTCCAAGCTCCATTTTCACCCGATCTCTCTCCCTAGCCAATCAAACTTGTCGATTTGCTCGGGATTGGTTGAGAAGGCCACGATCTACACTTCCACCAAGAGAAATTTGATTCCCCCCACTTATCCCTAGCGGATCTTGTTACTCTTGGGTGTTTGAGCACCCTAGACGGTTGAGGTCACCGTGGAGCCATAGTCCATTGTGGTGAAGCTTTGTGGTGTCGTTGGGAGCCTCCAATTAAGTTGTGGAGATTGCCCCAACCTTGTTTGTAAAGGTCCGGTCGCCGCCTTCAAGGGCACCAATAGTGGAATCACGGCATCTCGCATTGTGTGAGGGCGTGAGGAGAATACGGTGGCCATACTGGCTTCTTGGGGAGCATTGTGCCTCCACACCGCTCCAACGGAGACGTACTTCCCTGCAAAAGGAAGGAACTTCGGTAACACATCCTCGTCTTCACCGGCTCCACTCTTGGTTATCTCGTTCCTTTACTTTCGCAAGTTTACTCGTGTTATATCTCTTACTTGCTTGCGTGCTTGTTGTCATTGCATCATATAGGTTGCTCACTTAGTTGCATATCTAGACAACCTATTTTGATGCAAACTTTAATTTGGTAAAGAAAAGCTAAAAATTGTTAGTTGCCTATTCACCCCCCTCTAGTCAACCATATCGATCCTTTCAGCAGTACCCAGACATTCTGAGTATATGTTCACTGACAGAACTATTCTCCTCCATTTTGCAGCTGTAGAACTTATTGGAGACTTCATATCTCTCAATCCGGGCATTTGCTTGAAATATTAACTTCAACTCTTGGAACATCTCATATGCTCCATGACGTTCAAAACGTCGTTGAAGTCCCGGTTCTAAGCCGTAAAGCATGGCACACTGAACTATCGAGTAGTCATCAGCTTTGCTCTGCCAGACGTTCTTAACGTCATCAGTAGCATCTGCAGCAGGCCTGGCACCCAGCGGTGCTTCCAGGATGTAATTCTTCTGTGCAGCAATGAGGATAATCCTCAAGTTACGGACCCAGTCCGTGTAATTGCTACCACCATCTTTCAACTTTGCTTTCTCAAGGAACGCATTAAAATTTAATGGAACAACAGCACGGGCCATCTATCTACAACAACATAAACAAGCAAAATACTATCAGGTACTAAGTTCATGATAAATTTAAGTTCAATTAATCATATTACTTAAGAACTCCCACTTAGATAGGCATCTCTCTTATCATCTAAGTGATCACGTGATCCAAATCAACTAAACCATAACCGATCATCACGTGAAATGGAGTAGTTTTCAATGGTGAAAATCACTATGTTGATCATATCTACTATATGATTCATGCTTGACCTTTCGGTCTTAGTGTTCCGAGGCCATATCTGCATATGCTAGGCTCGTCAAGTTTAACCCGAGTATTCTGCGTGTGCAAAACTGGCTTGCACCCGTTGTACAAGAACGTTGAGCTTATCACACCCGATCATCACGTGGTGTCTCGGCACGACGAACTTTGGCAACGGTGCATACTCAGCAAGAACACTTGTACCTGAAAATTTTAGTGAGAGATCATCTTATAATGCTACCGTCAATCAAAGCAGAATAAGATGCATAAAGGATAAACATCACATGCAATCAATATAAGTGATATGATATGGCCATCAACATCTTGAGCCTTTGATCTCCATCTCCAAAGCACCGTCATGATCACCATCGTCACCGGCGCGACACCTTGATCTCCATCGTAGCATCGTTGTCGTCTCGCCAACTATTGCTTCTACGACTATCGCTACCGCTTAGTGATAAAGTAAAGCAATTACATGGCGATTTCATTTCATACAATAAAGCGAGAACCATATGGCTCCTGCCAGTTGCCGATAACTCCGTTACAAAACATGATCATCTCATACAATAAAATATAGCATCATGTCTTGACCATATCACATCACAGCATGCCCTGCAAAAACAAGTTAGACGTCCTCTACTTTGTTGTTGCAAGTTTTACGTGGCTGCTACAGGCTGAGCAAGAACCGTTCTTACCTACGCATCAAACCACAATGATATTTCGTCAAGTTAGAGCTGTTTTAACCTTCAACAAGGACCGGGCGTAGTCACACTCGGTTCAACTAAAGTTGGAGAAACTGACACCCGCCAGCCACCTGTGTGCTAAGCACGTCGGTAGAACCAGTCTCGCGTAAGCGTACGCGTAATGTCGGTCCGGGCCGCTTCATCCAACAATACCGCCGAACCAAAGTATGACATGCTGGTAAGCAGTATGACTTGTATCGTCCACAACTCACTTGTGTTCTACTCGTGCATATAACATCTACGCATAAACCTGGCTCAGATGCCACAGTTGGGGAACGTAATAATTTCAAAAAAAATCCTACGCACACGCAAGATCATGGTGATGCATAGCAATGAGAGGGGAGAGTGTGTCCACGTACCCTCTTAGACCGAAAGCGGAAGCGTTATGACAACGCGGTTGATGTAGTCGTACGTCTTCACGATCGACCGATCCTCAGTACCGAACGTACGACACCTCCGTGTTCTGCACACGTTCAGCTCAGAGACGTCCCGCGAACTCACGATCCAGTAGAGCTTCGCCAGAGAGTTACGTTAGCACGACGGCGTGATGACGATGATGATGATGCTACCAACGCAGGGCTTCACCTAAGCACCGCTACGATATCACCGAGGTGGATTATGGTGGAGGGGGGCACCGCACACGGCTAAGAGATCAATGATCAATTGTTGTGTCTCCAAGGGGTGCCCCCCTCCCCGTATATAAAGGAGTGGAGGAGGGGGAGGGGGCCGGCCTCCTATGGCGCGCCCCATGAGGAGTCCTACTCCCACCGGGAGTAGGACTCCCCCTTCCAAGTAGGAGTAGGAGAGGAGAAGGAAGGGAGAGAAGGAGAGAAGGAAAGGGGGGCGCCCCCCCCCTCCTTGTCCAATTTGGACTAGAGGGGGAGGGGGCGCGCGGCTGCCCTAGCCACCCCTCCTCTTCTCCCACTAGGGCCCATTAGGCCCAATATACTCCCCGGGGGGTTCCGGTAACCCCCGGTACTCCGGTATATGTCTGAAACCTCCCGAAACACTTCTGGTGTCCGAACATAGTCGTCCAATATATCGATCTTTATGTCTCGACCATTTCGAGACTCCTCGTCATGTCTGTGATCATATCCGGGACTCCGAACTACCTTCGGTACATCAAAACACAAAAACTCATAATATCGATCGTCACCGAACTTTAAGTGTGCGGACCCTACGGGTTCGAGAACTATGTAGACATGACCGAGACACGTCTCCGGTCAATAACCAATAGCGGAACCTGGATGCTCATATTGGCTCCCACATATTCTACGAAGATCTTTATCGGTCAAACCGCATAACAACATACGTTGTTCCCTTTGTCATCGGTATGTTACTTGCCCGAGATTCGATCGTCGGTATCTCAATACCTAGTTCAATCTCGTTACCGGCAAGTCTCTTTACTCGTTCCATAATACATCATCCCACAACTAACCCATTAGTTGCATTGCTTGCAAGGCTTATTATGATGTGCATTATCGAGTGGGCCCATAGATACCTCTCTGACAATCGGAGTGATAATCCTATTCTCGATCTATGCCAACTCAACGAACACCATCGGAGACACCTGTAGAGCACCTTTACGATCACCCAGTTACGTTGTGACGTTTGGTAGCACACAAAGTGTTCCTCCGGTAATCGGGAGTTGCATAATCTCATAGTCATAGGAACATGTATAAGTCATGAAGAAAGCAATAGCAGTAAACTAAAACGATCAAGTGCTAAGCTAACGGAATGGGACAAGTCAATCACATCATTCTCCTAATGATGTGATCCCGTTTATCAAATGACAACTCATGTCTATGGTTAGGAAACATAACAATCTTTGATCAACGAGCTAGTCTAGTAGAGGCATACTAGTGACACTTTGTTTGTCTATGTATTCACACATGTATTATGTTTCCGGTTAATACAATTCTAGCATGAATAATAAATATTTATCATGAAATAAGGAAATAAATAATAACTTTATTATTGCCTCTAGGGCATATTTCCTTCAGGCGCCCCCTCTTTCCTCCTTCTCTCCCTCTCCTTCCTTTCCCCTTCCCCCTTCCTAGTAGGACTTGGAAAGGATGAATCCTACTCCTACTAGGAGGAGGATTCCTCCTCTCCTAGGGCGCACCAAGGGCCGGCCGGCCTCCCCCTTGCTCCTTTATATACGGGGGCAGGGGCACCCTAGAACACACAAGTTGATTGTTTCAAGCCGTGTGCGGTGCCCCCCTCCACCATAATCCACCTCGGTTATATCGTCATAGTGCTTAGGCGAAGCCCTGCGCCGGTAGCTTCATAATCACCGTCATCACGCCGTCGTGCTGACAAAGCTCTCCCTCGAAGCTCTACTGGATCGTGAGTTCATGGGACGTCACCGAGCTGAATGTGTGCAGATCGCGGAGGTGCCGTACGTTCGGTACTAGGATCGGTCGATCGTGAAGACGTACGACTACATCAACCGCGTTGTCATAACGCTTCCATTTACTGTCTACGAGGGTACGTGGGCAATACTCTCCCCTCTCGTTGCTATGCATCACCATGATCTTGCGTGTGTGTAGGAATTTTTTTTGACGTTCCCCAACAGTGGTATCAGAGCCAGGTTTATGCGTAGATGTTATATGCACGAGTAGAACACAAGTGAGTTGTGGGCGATAATAGTCATACTGCTTACCAGCATGTCATACTTTTATTCGACGGTATTGTTGGATGAAGCGGCTCAGACCGACATTACATGACCGCGGTCATGAGACTGGTTCTACCGCCGTGCTTCGCACACAGGTGGCTAGTGGGTGTCTGTTTCTCCAACTTTAGTTGAATCGAGTGTGACTACGCCCGGTCCTTGTTGAAGGTTAAAACAACACACTTGACCAAAAATCGTTGTGTTTTTGATGCGTAAGTAAGAACGGTTCTTGCTCAGCCCGTAGCAGCCACATAAAACTTGCAACAACAAAGTAGAGGACGTCTAACTTGTTTTTGCAGGGGTTGTTGTGATGTGATATGGTCAAGACGTGATGAGATATAAGTTGTTGTATGAGATGATCATGTTTTGTTGAAGTTATCGGCAACTGGCAGAAGCCTTTTGGTTGTCTCTTTATTGCATGAGATGCAAGCGCCAAATAATTTATTTACTTTATCGCTATGCGATAGCAATAGTTGCAAGAGCAATAGTTGGCGAGACGACCATGTAATGACACGTTGATAGAGATCAAGATGATAGAGATCATGGTGTCATGCCGGTGATGATGGAGATCATGATGGTACTTTGGAGATGGAGATCAAAGGCACAAGATGATGATGGCCATATCATGTCACATATTTTTGCATGTGATGTTTATCTTTTATACATCCTATTTTGCTTAGTTCGGCGGTAGATTTATAAGATGATCCCTTACTAAAATTTCAAGGTATAAGTGTTCGCCCTGAGTATGCACCATTGCGACAGTTCTTTGTGCTGAGACACCACGTGATGATCGGGTGTGATAAGCTCTACGTTCACATACAACGGGTGCAAGCCAGTTTTGCACACGCAGAATACTCGGGTTAAACTTGACGAGCCTAGCATATGCAGATATGGCCTCAGAACACTGGAGACCGAAAGGTCGAGCGTGAATCATATAGTAGATATGATCAACATAGTGATGTTCACCATTGAAAACTACTCCACCTCACGTGATGATCGGACATGGTTTAGTTGATATGGATCACGTGATCACTTAGATGATTAGAGGGATGTCTATCTAAGTGGGAGTTCTTAAGTAATTTGATTAATTGAACTTTGATTTATCATGAACTTAGTCCTGATTGTATTTGCATATCTATGTTGTAGATCAATAGCTCGCGATGTAGCTCCCCGTTTATTTTTTGATATGTTCCTAGAGAAAAACTATGTTGAAAGATGATAGTAGCAATGATGCGGACAAGGTCCGTGATCTGAGGATTATCCTCATTGCTGCACAGAAGAATTTTGTCCTTGATGCACCGCTAGGTGACAGACTTATTGCAGGAGAAGATGCACACGTTATGAACGTTTGACAAGCTCGGTATGATGACTACTTGATAGTTTAGTGCACCATGCTTTACGGCTTAAGACCGGGACTTCTAAAACGTTTTGAACGCCATGGAGCATATAAGATGTTCCAAGAGTTGAAATTGGTATTTCATACTCATGCCCGTGTCGAGAGGTATGAGACCTCTGACAGTACTTTGCGTACAAAATGGAGGAGAATGGCTCAACCAGTGAGCATGTGCTCAGCTTGTCTGGGTACTACAATTGCTTGAATCAAGTGGAAGTTAATCTTCCAGATAAGATAGTAATTGACAAAGTTCTCTAGTCACTATCACCAAGTTACTAGAACTTCGTGATGAACTATAATATGCAAGGGATAACGAAAACAATTCCCAAGCTCTTCGCGATGCTAAAATCCGCGAAGGTAGAAATCAAGAAAAACATCAAGTGTTGATGGTTAACAAGACCACTAGTTTCAAGAAAAGGTCAAAAGAATAGAAAGGGAACTTCAAGAAGAATGACAAACAAGTTGTCACTCCCGTGAAGAAACCCAAAGCTAGACTCAAGCCTGAAACTGAGTGCTTCTACTGCAAAGGAAATGGTCACTGGAAGTGGAACTGCCCCTAGATACTTGGCGGATAAGAAGGATGGCAAAATGAACAAAGGTATATTTGATATACATGTTATTGATGTGTACTTTACTAGTGTTTATAGCAACCCCTCGGTATTTGATACTAGTTCAGTTGCTAAGAGTAGTAACTCGAAACGGGAGTTGCAAAATAAACAGAGACTAGTTAAGGACGAGGTGACGATGTGTGTTGGAAATGATTCCAAGGTTGATAAGATCACCATCGCACACTGATGGGTGTTGGTAATGATTCCAAGGTTGATAAGATCACCATCGCACACTCCCTTTACCTTCGGGATTAGTGTTGAACCTAAAATAAATGTTATTTGGTGTTTGCGTTGAGCATGAATATGATTGGATCATGTTTATTGCAATACGGTTATTCATTTATGTCAAAGAATAATTGTTGTCCTAATTACATGAATAAAACCTTCTATGGTCATACACTCAATATAAATGGTTTATTGAATCTCGATCGTAGTGATACACATATTCATAATATTGAAGCCAAAAGATGCAAAGTTAATAATGATAGTGCAACTTATTTGTGGCACTGTCGTTTAGGTCATATTTGTGTAAAGCGCATGAAGAAACTCCATGTTGATGGGCTTTTGGAATCACTTGATTATGAATCACTTGATGCTTGTGAACCATGCCTCATGGGCAAGATGACTAAGACTCTATTCTCCGGAACAATGCAGCGAGCAACTGACTTATTGGAAATAATACATACTGGTGTATGCGGTTCGATGAGTGTTGAGGCTCACGGCGGTATCATTGTTTTCTGACCTTCACAGATGATTTGAGCAGATATGTGTATATCTACTTGATGAAACACAAGTCTGAAACACTTGAAAAGTTCAAAGATTTTCAGAGTGAAGTAGAGAATCATCGTAACAAGAAAATAAAGTTTCTACAATCTAATCGTAGAGGCAAATATTTGAGTTACAAGTTTGGCCTTCAATTAAAACAATGTGGAATAGTTTCACAAACTCATGCCACCTGGAACACCACAGCATAATGTTGTGTCCGAATGTCATAACCGTACTTTATTGGATATAGTGCAATCTATGATGTCTCTTACCGATTTACCACTATCGTTTTGGGGTTATGCATTGGAGACAGCTGCATTCACGTTAAATAGGGCACCATCTAAATCCGTTGAGACGACACCTTATGAACTGTGGTTTCGCAAGAAACCCAAGTTGTCGTTTCTTAAAGTTTGAGGTTGTGATGCTTATGTGAAAAAGCTTCAACCTGATAAGCTCGAACCCAAATCGGAGAAATGTGCCTTCATAGGATGCCCAAAAGAGACTGTTGGGTACACCTTCTATCAGAGATCCGAAGGAAAGATCTTTGTTGCTAAGAATGGATCCTTTCTGGAGAAGGAGTTTCTCTCGAAAGAAGTGAGTGGGAGGAAGGTAGAACTTGATGAGGTAATTGTACGTTCTCCCGAATTGGAAAGTATTTATTCACTAAAATCAGTTCAAGTGATGCTTACACCAATTAGTGAGGAAGTTAATGATGATGATCATGAAGCTTCGGATCAAGTTACTACCGAACCTCGTAGGTCAACCAGAGTATGTTCCGCACCAGAGTGGTACGGTAATCCTATTCTGGAGTTCATGTTACTTGACCATGACGAACCTACGAACTATGAGGAAGCGATGATGAGCCCAGATTCCGCGAAATGGCTTGAGGCCATGAAATCTGAGATGGGATCCATGTATGAGAACAAAGTGTGGACTTTGGTTGACTTTCCCGATGATCGGCAAGCCATAGAAAATAAATGGATCTTCAAGAGGAAGATGGACGCTGATAGTAGTGTTACTATCTACAAAGCTAGACTTGTCGAAAAAGGTTTTTGACAAAGTTCAAGGTGTTGACTACGATGAGATTTTCTCACTCGTAGCGATGCTTAAGTCTGTCCGAATCATGTTAGCAAATTGCCACATTTTATGAAATCTGGCAAATGGATGTCAAAACTACATTCCTTAATGGATTTCTTAAAGAAGAGTTGTATATGATGCAACCAGAAGGTTTTGTCGATCCTAAAGGTGCTAACAAAATGTGCAAGCTCCAACGATCCATCCATGGACTGGTGCAAGGCATCTCAGGGTTGGAATATACGCTTTGATGAGTTGATCAAAGCATATAGTTTTATACAGACTTGCGATGAAGCCTGTATTTAAAATAAAGTGAGTGGGAGCACTACAACCTTTCTGATAAGTATATGTGAATGACATATTGTTGATCGGAAATGATGTAGAATTTTTTGGAAAACATAAAAGGAGTGTTTGAAAGGAGTTTTTCAAAAGAAGGACCTCGATGAAGCTGCTTATATATTGAGCATCAAGATCTATAGAGATAGATCAAGACGCTTGATAAGTTTTTTCAATGAGTACATATCTTGACAAGTTTCTGAAGTAAGTTCAAAATGGAACAGTGAAAGAAGGAATTCTTGCCTGCGTTGCAAGGTGTGAAGTTGAGTAAGACTCAAAGCCCGACCACAGCAGAAGATAGAGAGAGAATGAAAGTCATTCCCTATGCCTCAACCATAGGTTCTATAAAGTATGTCATGCTATGTACCAGACCTATTGTATACCCTGCCCTGAGTTTGGCAAGGGAGTACAATAGTGATCTAGGAGTAGATCACTGGATAGCTGTAGCGATCCGACCTTAAACGGCCAAATCTCTGTGTATAAGTGTCATCCCTGGATCGGTAATGCTGACACACACAGTACTTGAAGGATTTATAACAGAGTGCAATCACACACTGTCGGTGAGAAATGACACCTATGGGATCACAAGAATCCCTACTACGGTTGCCGGGGCGCGGGGTTGCAAGAAGAGCAGGATTAGTAGCCAGCACAAGGATCGTTTACCCAGGTTCGGGCCGCGAGGATGCGTAAAACCCTAGTCCTGCTTTGGTGGGTGTATTGAGTGTTCTTGAGCCTTTGGACTAGCTACGGTAGCTGAGTAGTTCCAAAGAGCCGAATCCTTCTCCAGTACGCCATGGGCCTCCTTTTATAGTCGAAAGGGGCTGCCACAGTGGCACACAGGAGGTGGAAAGGCGTACAGTGCTACGAGCTTATCGCTCGTATTACAGGACAAGACGCATTTAATGCATTGCTTAGGTGTCCCCTTACTTTATTTGGGACGGGAGCGAGGCCCGTCCCGTCCGTCGCCGCTCCTCCTTGCTTCGACACGTGCCCTGGTCGGCGATGCATGCGGCGCCATGTAGGCAGGCAGGCAGCTGAGGTGGCGCGGTGGCAAAGTCTTCACGAAGATCTGCATGCAGCCACGCAGGCACTTGCTGAGTTGGCCTGGGAGCTGCATGTTGCCACGCAGGTGCCTGCCCAGCTGGTTGGGCTAGCAGCTGCATGCGAACGGCGGTGGAGACTTGGCTGGTGCGGGCCTGGAGGTGGCCCTGCTGGCGCCCTTGGCGAGGGCCTTGCCGGGTGGCCCGGCAAGGGCCTTGCCGTGGCGTGCTGTTGTCCCCGGCAAGGATCTTGCCGGGGGGTCTTGTGGCTCCCCTCGGCAAGGATCTTGCCGAGGATCGTTGTCTTTTAATCCTCATCTAATCTTGAATATTCCTTGTCTTCACAAAGATCTGCATGCCACCATGGAGGTGCCTCCCGAGCCCTGGCTCAACGTGGTTGATGATGTCGGAGACCATGGGCTCAAGGGTGGTGCGCTCCGCTGGTGTTGGACGAGCCGCCCCGACAAGGGCCTTGCCGGGGCCGCAGAGGCTGCCCCGGCAAGGGTCTTGCCGGGGGAACCTGCTTCGTCCCTCTGCTCTTTTCTGGTCTTGGCCTTGGCATTGCTCTGGCTGTCTTGGGCTTCGGTTTTACCTCAGTTCACCTCCCCTGTTCTCCTTGGTGCGGCCGTGGGCGCAGCTCCGACTGTCCGTGCACAGGTAAAGGGGTACAAAGGTGCACCCCTTCTTTTGTACACCGACACACACTTATTACATCGAATGTCTCAACAGAGAACTTATTACAATAATATGGCTTAAGGCCATCTAAATAAGATAACAGCGAAAGGCTTGGAAGATAAAGTGAGTCCATCAACTCCAACGGCATAGCTGAGAGCACGACAACGACCTAGCGCACCTTACTCTTCGTCTGAAAAGTCTGCAACATGATATGTTGCAGCCCGAAACGGGTCAGCACATGGAATATGCTGGCAATATAACACAGTAGAGCAATGAACAGAATAAATGCTATCACTACATGCATATATGGCTGGTGGAGGCTCTATGGTTATAATGTTTTTGCGAAAAGCCAAATTTTCCCTACATCAAAGGAATATATTTTATTTAACTATCATGGTAGTTGATAAACATTGAGAATGGTACCCCCATCTCAATCCCAATTAAAAAGTAATTAATAACCCAACAAATTAGTTTAGAGTGATGAGATCAACATGATAATCCAAGAACCAGATACTCAAGATGTCCATAACCGGGGACACGGCTAACCATGATTAGTTTGTACACTCTGCGAAGGTTTGCGCACTTTTCCCCACAAGACTCGATCTCCTCCGTTGGTTTTCTCGCACTACATGGTGTTTGAGAAACGGATGACCGAGACACATTCTTTCAGAAGCATTAACTCTTTACTCTGGGTGGACAGTTACACCTACTTTCCCCTACATCTGCTAGCCCACCACTGAAAGAGGTCATGCAACATACTCAACTATGCTAGAGCCCATAATAGCTTGTGGCTGCACACGGAAGTTTCTAGCATGAATAATCTTATGATCCCTTTGAGCCTGGGTGGCGAACCAAAAGGAAAACACTGGTATATCCCCAGGTGCCCGCAACCAATCCACCCTGATGTGTATTTAAGTAGCCACCTTAAGTTAACCATTAATTAAAAATCTCACATCTGTCATGGATCACTCAAACCAAACCACGTCTACGAGCATAACATAGCAATATAAGCATAACGTAGAAGTAACTCCCAAGGGTTTGATAATAAAAGGGCAATAGGTTCTACCTCATCATGTACTTCCCAATACCCACAAGTTAACCACATCCTAATCATGCAGTGTTTGAGGATTGTAACAAATGCATAAAAACTGGGTAATAAAGGGGTATGATCAATGTGTTACTTGCCTTGCTGACGATCCGCAAAACCTAGAGACTCGTAGTAGCATGCTTCGCACTCTGGAAATTCTATCTCAAACAAACAATAGCATACATAAGCTCTCAAGCATAGATGCAAGGGTAAAACTCAAATAAGAAGATCCAAATCTGAAAGTTCAACTGAAGAGCTTCGATTTGCAAAAAGAAACAATCGAATCGGAGCTACGGAACTGAAACTACGGTCAAAAGAACTTCAAATTCAAATCTGCTTGAAACCAAATTTTAAATTGTCAAAACCATGTTCAAGTTGATTAACCAGAAAGAGGGGCTCGAGACGAAGATTTTGGCATTGGTTTCACTGGATTTGGACGAAGGGTTAAAAAGTTGCGAGGGTTTGAAGATCAGAGGCTAAACTATGATAAAAATAATCGCGGATAGGTCCCTGGCCAAAAATAAAAGAAAAAGAAAAAGGCTACGGCGCGAAAGTCCGCTAACAGAGGCAAACGAATGAATTCGTTCGTTAAAACGAACTAACGAACGAACGTTCGCAAAATAACCTAATCCGAAGAAAACCGAGAAAACCGAACCGATCTAAATAAAAAAACCAATCTAGGATTAATAAAAAGAACCGGGCGGTTTTATACCGGTTCACCGGAAAACCGACGATCGGCGTGGTCAAAGGCGGCGGACGGCGAGGCGGCTCCGGCGAGGCTCCGTGGCTGTGGCGAGGCGGCGCGGCGGGGCAGCGGGCGGCGCGGCGGCAGCAGGCGGCGCGGGCGGCGGGGCGGGACGAGGGCAGACGGGTCAGGGCCGGCCCCTTTTAAAGAGGGGGGCAGTCCAACTTGGGGAGGGGGTCGGGCGGCGCGGCGTGGCGAGCTTGGACTCCCTCGGGAGTCCGGCGAGGGCACGGCGGGGCGAGGCGGGGAAGGCGGCGGCGCGGCTGGCCGGCTGGGCCTTCGGCCCAGTTCGGTCCGGGAACTTTTTTTAAATAAATTCCGCCAAAAAGAAAAATCTTAAAATAAAAAAATCTAAAAATGCCAAACACAATTTTCACCGTCTAAATAAAATATTTAGAACATGGTGAACATTTTGTGGCCTAAAAATGCAATTTTTGAAAAAATGCATATTTTTCTAATTCGAATAAAATAGCAATAAAATCCAAAAATAAAGTAATTATTTGATTTTAATATTTTTCCTCCAATATTTCTTTTATTTTGGAGAAGTCATATTATCTCCTCTCATTTATTTTTATATTGAAATTATTTGGAGAGAAAAATAATTAAAACCAAGATGATCCTCCTTTCAATATTTGAGAAGAATTCAAATATGAAAATGAATGAAATCCCTAACTCTCTCCGTGGGTCCTTGAGTTGCTTAGAATTTCTATGTTCAAACCAAAATGCAAATAAAATATGATATGCATATGATGACCTATGTATGACATTCCAAATTGAAAATTTGGGATGTTACAACAGCGGTCAAAATTATCCTTAGAGGACTAAGGAAATATTTCTCGGTTATGGAGGTGATAAAGAGTTCGTCGTAAAGAGTTATGTCGATGCAAGCTTTGACACCGATCTGGATGACTCTAAGTCACAATCCGGATACATATTAAAAGTGGGAGCAATTAGCTAAAGTAGCTCCGTGCAAAGCATTGTAGACATAGAAATTTGCAAAATACATACGGATCTGAATTTGACAGACCCGTTGACTAAACTTCTCTCACAAGCAAAACATAATCACACCTTAGTACTCTTTGGGTGTTAATCACATGGCGATGTGAACTAAGATTACTGACTCTAGTAGACCCTTTGAGTGTTGGTCACATGGTGATGTGAACTATGGGTGTTAATCACATGCTGATGTGAACTATTGGTGTTAAATCACATGGCGGTGTGAACTAGATTATTGACTCTAGTGCAAGTGAGAGACTGAAGGAAATATGCCCTAGAGGCAATAATAAAGTTATTATTTATTTCCTTATTTCATGATAAATGTTTACTATTCATGCTAGCATTGTATTAACCGGAAACTTAGTACATGTGTGAATACATAGACAAACAGAGTGTCAGTAGTACGCCTCTACTTGACTAGCTCGTTGAATCAAAGATGGTTAAGTTTCCTAGCCATTGACATGAGTTGTCATTTGATTAACGGGATCACATCATTAGAGAAATATGTGATTGACTTGACCCATTCCGTTAGCTTAGCACTTGATCGTTTAGTATATTGCTATTGCTTTCTTCATGACTTATACATGTTCCTATTGAAGGAAATATGCCCTAGAGGCAATAATAAAGTTATTATTTATTTCCTTACATCATGATAAATGTTTATTATTCATGCTAGAATTGTATTAACCGGAAACATAATACTTGTGTGAATATATAGACAAACAGAGTGTCACTAGTATGCCTCTACTTGACTAGCTCGTTGATCAAAGATGGTTATGTTTCCTAGCCATTGACATGAGTTGTAATTTGATTAACAGGATCACATCATTAGGAGAATGATGTGATTGACCTGACCCATTCTGTTAGCTTAGCACTCGATCGTTTGGTATGTTGCTATTGCTTTCTTCATGACTTATACATGTTCCTATGACTATGAGATTATGCAACTCCCGTTTACCGGAGGAACACTTTGTGTGCTACCAAACGTCACAACGTAACTGGGTGATTATAAAGGTGCTCTACAGGTGTCTCCGAAGGTACTTGTTGGGTTGGCGTATTTCGAGATTAGGATTTGTCACTCCGATTGTCGGAGAGGTATCTCTGGGCCCTGTCGGTAATGCACATCACTTAAGCCTTGCAAGCATTGCAACTAATGAGTTTGTTGCGAGATGATGTATTACGGAACGAGTAAAGAGACTTGCCGATAACGATATTGAACTAGGTATTGAGATACCAACAATCGAATCTCGGGCAAGTAACATACCGATGACAAAGGGAACAACGTATGTTGTTATGCGGTCTGACCAATAAAGATCTTCATAGAATATGTGGGAGCCAATATGAGCATCCAGGTTCCGCTATTGGTTATTGACCGGAGACGTGTCTCGGTCATGTCTACATACTTCCCGAACCCGTAGGGTCCGCACGCTTAACGTTTCGATGACAGTTATATTATGAGTTTATATGTTTTGATGTACCGAAGGTTGTTCGGAGTCCCGGATGTGATCACGGACATGACGAGGAGTCTCGAAATGGTCGAGACATAAAAATTGATATATTGGAAGCCTATGTTTGGATATCGGAAGTGTTCCGGGTGAAATCGGGATTTTACCGGAGTACCGGGAGGTTACCGGAACCCCCCCGCAACATAATGGGCCTTAGTGGGCCTAGGTGGAAGAGAGGAGAGGCGGCTAGGGCTGGGCCGCGCACCCCTCCCCCCTAGTCCGAATAGGACAAGGAGAAGGGGGCGGCGCCCCCCTTCCTTCTTCCCCCTCTCCTCTTTCCCCCCTCCCAAGTCCTAATCCAACTAGGAAAAAGGGGGGAGTCCTACTCCCGGTGGGAGTAGGACTCCTCCTGGCGCGCCCCAAGGCTGGCCGCACCTCCCCCCTTTGATCCTTTATATACGGGGGCAGGGGCACCCCAGAGACACAACAATTGATCATTGATCTCTTAGCCGTGTGCGGTGCCCCCCTCCACCATATTACACCTCGATAATATCGTAGCGGTGCTTAGGCGAAGCCCTGCGTCGGTAGAACATCATCATCGTCACCACGCCGTCGTGCTGACGAAACTCTCCCTCAACGCTCGGCTAGATCGGAGTTCGAGGGACGTCATCGAGCTGAACGTGTGCTGAACTCGGAGGTGCCGTACGTTCGGTACTTGATCGGTCGGATCGTGAAGATGTACGACTACATCAACCGCGTTGTGTTAACGCTTCCGCTTTTGGTCTACGAGGGTACGTGGACAACACTCTCCCTTCTCGTTGCTATGCATCACCATGATCTTGCATGTGCGTAGGAAATTTTTTGAAATTACTACGCTCCCCAACAGTGGCATCCGAGCCTGGTTTTATGCGTAGATGTCATATGCACGAGTAGAACACAAGTGAGTTGTGGGCGATATAAGTCATACTGCTTACCAGCATGTCATACTTTGGTTCGGCGGTATTGTTGGATGAAGCGGCCCGGACCGACATTACGCGTACGCTTACGCGAGACTGGTTCTTCCGACGTGCTTTGCACAGAGGTGGCTGGCGGGTGTCAGTTTCTCCAACTTTAGTTGAACCGAGTGTGGCTACGCCCGGTCCTTGCGAAGGTTAAAACAGCACCAACTTGACAAACTATCGTTGTGGTTTTGATGCGTAGGTAAGAACGGTTCTTGCTAAGCCCGTAGCAGCCACGTAAAACTTGCAACAACAAAGTAGAGGACGTCTAACTTGTTTTTGCAGGGCATGTTGTGATGTGATATGGTCAAGACATGATGCTAAATTTTATTGTATGAGATGATCATGTTTTGTAACCGAGTTATCGGCAACTGGCAGGAGCCATATGGTTGTCGCTTTATTGTATGCAATGCAATCGCCCTGTAATGTCTTACTTTATCACTAAGCGGTAGCGATAGTCGTAGAAGCATAAGATTGGCAAGACGACAACGATGCTACGATGGAGATCAAGGTGTCGCGCCAGTGACGATGATGATCATGACGGTGCTTCGGAGATGGAGATCACAAGCACAAGATGATGATGGCCATATCATATCACTTATATTGATCACATGTGATGTTTATCTTTTTATGCATCTTATCTTGCTTTGATTGACGGTAGCATTATAAGATGATCCCTCACTAAATTATCAAAGTATAAGTGTTCTCCCTGAGTATGCACCGTTGCGAAAGTTCTTCGTGCTGAGACACCACGTGCTGATCGGGTGTGATAGGCTCTACGTTCAAATACAACGGGTGCAAAACAGTTGCACACGCGGAATATTCAGGTTAAACTTGACGAGCCTAGCATATAACAGATATGGCCTCGGAACACGGAGACCGAAACGTCGAGCGTGAATCATATAGTAGATATGATCAACATAGTGATGTTCACCGTTGAAACTACTCCATCTCACGTGATGATCGGACATGGTTTGGTTGATATGGATCACGTGATCACTTAGAGGATTAGAGGGATGTCTATCTAAGTGGGAGTTCTTAAGTAATATGATTAATTGAACTTGAATTTATCATGAACTTAGTACCTGATAGTATCTTGCTTGTCTATGTTGATTGTAGATAGATGGCCCGTGCTGTTGTTCCATTGAATTTTAATGCGTTCCTTGAGAAAGCAAAGTTGAAAGATGATGGTAGCAATTACACAGACTGGGTCCGTAACTTGAGGATTATCCTCATTGCTGCACAGAAGAATTACGTCCTGGAAGCACCGCTGGGTGCCAGGCCTGCTGCAGGAGCAACACCAGATGTTATGAACGTCTGGCAGAGCAAAGCTGATGACTACTCGATAGTTCAGTGTGCCATGCTTTACGGTTTAGAACCGGGTCTTCAACGACGTTTTGAACGTCATGGAGCATATCAGATGTTCCAGGAGTTGAAGTTAATATTTCAAGCAAATGCCCGGATTGAGAGATATGAAGTCTCCAATAAATTCTATAGCTGTAAGATGGAAGAGAATAGTTCTGTCAGTGAGCATATACTCAAAATGTCTGGGTATAACAATCACTTGATTCAACTGGGAGTTAATCTTCCGGATGATAGCGTCATTGACAGAATTCTTCAATCACTGCCACCAAGCTACAAGAGCTTCGTGATGAACTATAGCATGCAAGGGATGGATAAGACGATTCCCGAGCTCTTCGCAATGCTAAAGGCTGCGGAGGTAGAAATCAAAAAGGAGCATCAAGTGTTGATGGTCAATAAGACCACTAGTTTCAAGAAAAAGGGCAAAGGGAAGAAGAAGGGGAACTTCAAGAAGAACAGCAAGCAAGTTGTTGTTCAGGAGAAGAAACCCAAGTCTGGACCTAAGCCTGAGACTGAGTGCTTCTACTGCAAGCAGACTGGTCACTGGAAGCGGAGCTGCCCCAAGTATTTGGCGGATAAGAAGGATGGCAAGGTGAACAAAGGTATATGTGATATACATGTTATTGATGTGTACCTTACTAATGCTCGCAGTAGCACGTGGGTATTTGATACTGGTTCTGTTGCTAATATTTGCAACTCGAAACAGGGGCTACGGATTAAGCGAAGATTCGCTAAGGACGAGGTGACGATGCGCGTGGGAAATGGTTCCAAAGTCGATGTGATCGCGGTCGGCACGCTACCTCTACATCTACCTTAGGGATTAGTTTTAGACCTAAATAATTGTTATTTGGTGCCAGCGTTAAGCATGAACATTATATCTGGATCTTGTTTGATGCGAGACGGTTATTCATTTAAATCAGAGAATAATGGTTGTTCTATTTATATGAGTAATATCTTTTATGGTCATGCACCCTTGAAGAGTGGTCTATTTTTGTTGAATCTCGATAGTAGTGATACACATATTCATAATATTGAAGCAAAAAGACGCAGAGTTGATAATGATAGTGCAACTTATTTGTGGCACTGCCGTTTAGGCCATATTGGTGTAAAGCGCATGAAGAAACTCCATACTGATGGACTTTTGGAACCACTTGATTATGAATCACTTGGTACTTGCGAACCGTGCCTCATGGGCAAGATGACTAAAACACCGTTCTCCGGAACTATGGAGAGAGCAACAGATTTGTTGGAAATCATACATACAGATGTATGTGGTCCGATGAATATTGAGGCTCGTGGCGGATATCGTTATTTTCTCACCTTCACAGATGATTTGAGCAGATATGGGTATATCTACTTAATGAAACATAAGTCTGAAACATTTGAAAAGTTCAAAGAATTTCATAGTGAAGTTGAAAATCATCGTAACAAGAAAATAAAATTTCTATGATCTGATCGTGGAGGAGAATATTTGAGTTATGAGTTTGGTCTTCATTTGAAACAATGCGGAATAGTTTCGCAACTCACGCCACCCGGAACACCACAGCGTAATGGTGTGTCCAAACGTCGTAATCGTACTTTACTAGATATGGTGCGATCTATGATGTCTCTTACTGATTTACCACTATCGTTTTGGGGTTATGCTTTAGAGACGGCTGCATTCACGTTAAATAGGGCACCATCAAAATCCGTTGAGACGACGCCTTATGAACTGTGGTTTGGCAAGAAACCAAAGTTGTCGTTTCTTAAAGTTTGGGGCTGCGATGCTTATGTGAAAAAACTTCAACCTGATAAGCTCGAACCCAAATCGGAGAAATGTGTCTTCATAGGATACCCAAAGGAGATTGTTGGGTACACTTTCTATCACAGATCCGAAGGCAAAAACTTTTGTTGCTAAATTCGGAATTTTTCTGGAGAAGGAGTTTCTCTCGAAAGAAGTGAGTGGGAGGAAAGTAGAACTTGATGAGGTAACTGTACCTGCTCCCTTATTGGAAAGTAGTTCACCACAGAAACCGGTTTCTGCGACACCTACACCAATTAGTGAGGAAGTTAATGATGATGATCATGAAACTTCAGATCAAGTTATTACTGAACCTCGTAGGTCAACCAGAGTAAGATCCGCACCAGAGTGGTACGGTAATCCTGTTCTGGAGGTTATGTTACTAGACCACGACGAACCTACGAACTATGAAGAAGTGATGGTGAGCCCAGATTCCGCAAAATGGCTTGAGGCCATGAAATCCGAGATGGGATCCATGTATGAGAACAAAGTATGGACTTTGGTTGACTTGCCCGATGATCGGCAAGCCATTGAAAATAAATGGATCTTCAAGAAGAAGACTGACGCTGACGGTAATGTTACTGTCTATAAAGCTCGACTTGTTGCAAAAGGTTTTTGACAAGTTCAAGGGATTGACTACGATGAGACCTTCTCACCCGTAGCGATGCTTAAGTCTGTCCGAATCATGTTAGCAATTGCCGCATTTTATGATTATGAAATTTGGCAAATGGATGTCAAAACTGCATTCCTGAATGGATTTCTGGAAGAAGAATTGTATATGATGCAACCGGAAGGTTTTGTCGATCCAAAGGGAGCTAACAAAGTGTGCAAGCTCTAGCGATCCATTTATGGACTGGTGCAAGCCTCTCGGAGTTGGAATAAACGCTTTGATAGTGTGATCAAAGCATTTGGTTTTGTACAGACTTTTGGAGAAGCCTGTATTTACAAGAAAGTGAGTGGGAGCTCTGTAGCATTTCTGATATTATATGTGGATGACATATTGCTGATTGGAAATGATATAGAATTTCTGGATAGCATAAAGGGATACTTGAATAAGAGTTTTTCAATGAAAGACCTCGGTGAAGCTGCGTATATATTGGGCATCAAGATCTATAGAGATAGATCAAGACGCTTAATTGGACTTTCACAAAGCACATACCTTGACAAAGTTTTGAAAAAGTTAGAAATGGATCAAGCAAAGAAAGGGTTCTTGCCTGTGTTACAAGGTGTGAAGTTGAGTAAGACTCAATGCCCGACCACTGCAGAAGATAGAGAGAAGATGAAAGATGTTCCCTATGCTTCATCCATAGGCTCTATCATGTATGAAATGTTGTGTACCAGACCTGATGTGTGCCTTGCTATAAGTCTAACAGGAAGGTACCAAAGTAATCCAGGAATGGATCACTGGACAGCGGTCAAGAACATCCTGAAATACCTGAAAAGGACTAAGGATATGTTTCTCGTTTATGGAGGTGACAAAGAGCTCATCGTAAATGGTTACGTCGATGCAATCTTTGACACTGATCCGGACGATTCTAAATCGCAAACCGGATACGTGTTTACATTAAACGGTGGAGCTGTCAGTTGGTGCAGTTCTAAACAAAGCGTCGTGGCGGGATCTACGTGTGAAGCGGAGTACATAGCTACTTCGGAAGTAGCAAATGAAGGAGTCTGGATGAAGGAGTTAATATCCGATCTAGGTGTCATACCTAGTGCATCGGGTCCAATGAAAATCTTTTGTGACAATACTGGTGCAATTGCCTTAGCAAAGGAATCCAGATTTCACAAGAGAACCAAGCACATCAAGAGACGCTTCAATTCCATCCGGGATTTAGTCCAGGAGGGAGACATAGAAATTTGCAAGATACATACGGATCTGAATGTTGCAGACCCGTTGACTAAGCCTCTTCCACGAGCAAAACATGATCAGCACCAAGGCTCCATGGGTGTAAGAATCATTACTGTGTAATCTAGATTATTGACTCTAGTGCAAGTGGGAGACTGAAGGAAATATGCCCTAGAGGCAATAATAAAGTTATTAATTATTTCCTTACATCATGATAAATGTTTATCATTCATGCTAGAATTGTATTAACCGGAAACATAATACTTGTGTGGATATATAGACAAACAGAGTGTCACTAGTATGCCTCTACTTGACTAGCTCGTTGATCAAAGATGGTTATGTTTCCTAGCCATTGACATGAGTTGTCATTTGATTAACGGGATCACATCATTAGGAGAATGATGTCATTGACCTGACCCATTCCGTTAGCTTAGCACTCGATCGTTTAGTATGTTGCTATTGCTTTCTTCATGACTTATACATGTCCCTATGACTATGAGATTATGCAACTCCCGTTTACCGGAGGAACACTTTGTGTGCTACCAAACGTCACAACGTAACTGGGTGATTATAAAGGTGCTCTACAGGTGTCTCCGAAGGTACTTGTTGGGTTGGCGTATTTCGAGATTAGGATTTGTCACTCCGATTGTCGGAGAGGTATCTCTGGGCCCTCTCGGTAATGCACATCACTTAAGCCTTGCAAGCATTGCAACTAATGAGTTTGTTGCGAGATGATGTATTACGGAACGAGTAAAGAGACTTGCCGGTAACGAGATTGAACTAGGTATTGAGATACCAACGATCGAATCTCGGGCAAGTAACATACCGATGACAAAGGGAACAACGTATGTTGTTATGCGGTCTGACCGATAAAGATCTTCGTAGAATATGTGGGAGCCAATATGATCATCCAGGTTCCGCTATTGGTTATTGACCGGAGACGTGTCTCGGTCATGTCTACATAGTTCTCGAACCCGTAGGGTCCGCACGCTTAACGTTTCGATGACAGTTATATTATGAGTTTATATGTTTTGATGTACCGAAGGTTGTTCGGAGTCCCGAATGTGATCACTTACATGACGAGGAGTCTCGAAATGGTCGAGACATAAAGATTGATATATTGGAAGCCTATGTTTGGATATCGGAAGTGTTCCGGGTGAAATCGGGATTTTACCGGAGTACCGGGAGGTTACCGGAACCCCCCGGCAACATAATGGGCCTTAGTGGGCCTAGGTGGAAGAGAGGAGAGGCGGCTAGGGCTGGGCCACGCGCCCCTCCCCCCTAGTCCGAATAGGACAAGGAGAAGGGGGCGGCGCCCCCCTTCCTTCTTCTCCCTCTCCTCTTTCCCCCCTCCCAAGTCCTAATCCAACTAGGAAAAAGGGGGGAGTCCTACTCCCGGTGGGAGTAGGACTCCTCCTGGCGCGCCCCAAGGCTGGCCGCACCTTCCCCCTTTGATCCTTTATATACGGGGGCAGGGGGCACCCCAGAGACACAACAATTGATCATTGATCTCTTAGCCGTGTGCGGTGCCCCCTCCACCATATTACACCTCGATAATATCGTAGCGGTGCTTAGGCGAAGCCCTACGTCGGTAGAACATCATCATCGTCACCACGCCGTCGTGCTGACGAAACTCTCCCTCAACGCTCGGCTGGATCGGAGTTCGAGGGACGTCATCGAGCTGAACGTGTGCTGAACTCGGAGGTGCCGTACGTTCGGTACTTGATCGGTCGGATCGTGAAGACGTACGACTACATCAACCGCGTTGTGTTAACGCTTCCGCTTTCGGTCTACGAGGGTACGTGGACAACACTCTCCCTTCTCGTTGCTATGCATCACCATGATCTTGCGTGTGCGTAGGAAATTTTTTGAAATTACTACGTTCCCCAACACCTATGACTATGAGATTATGCAACTCCCGAATACCGGAGGAACGCTTTGTGTGTTACCAAACGTCACAACGTAACTGGGTGATTATAAAGGTGCTCTACAGGTGTCTCCGATGGTACTTGTTGAGTTGGCATAGATCAAGATTAGGATTTTTCACTCCGATTGTCGGAGAGGTATCTCTGGGCCCTCTCGGTAATGCACATCATTATAAGCCTTGCAAGCAATGTGACTAATGAGTTAGTTGCGGGATGA
Source organism: Aegilops tauschii subsp. strangulata (assembly GCF_002575655.3). Taxonomy (NCBI): domain Eukaryota; kingdom Viridiplantae; phylum Streptophyta; class Magnoliopsida; order Poales; family Poaceae; genus Aegilops; species Aegilops tauschii. The sequence continues at coordinate 349,130,110 of NC_053039.3, forward strand.
TGCATTACGGAACGAGTAAAGAGACTTGCCGGTAATGAGATTGAACTAGGTATTGAGATACCGACGATCGAATCTCGGGTAAGTGACATACCGATGACAAAGGGAACAACGTATGCTGTTATGTGGTTTGACCGATAAAGATCTTTGTAGAATATGTAGGAACTAATATGAGCATCCATGTTCTGCTATTGGTTATTGACCGAAGATGAGTCTCGGTCATGTCTACATAGTTCTCGAACCCGTAGGGTCCGCACGCTTAACGTTCGGTGACGATCGGTATTATGAGTTTATGTGTTTTGATGTACCGAAGATAGTTCGGAGTCCCGTATATGATCACGGACATGACGTGTCTTGAAATGGTCGAGACATAAAGATTGATATATTGGACGACTATATTCAGGCACCGAATGAGTTCCGGGGGTCACCGGATATTTATCGGAGTGCCGGGGGGTTATCGAAACCCCCGGGGGAACTAATGGGCCAACATGGGCCTTATGGGAGAGAGAGGAGAGGGCCTAGGGCTGGCCGCGCGCACCCCCCCCCCTTGGGAGTCCGAATTGGACAAGGAGGGGGGCGGCGCCCCCTCTTTCCTCCCTCTCTCCCTCTCCTTCCTTTCCCCTTCCCCCTTCCTAGTAGGACTAGGAAAGGATGAATCCTACTCCTACTAGGAGGAGGATTCCTCCTCTCCTTGGGCGCACCAAGGGCCGGTCGGCCTCCCCCCTTGCTCCTTTATATACGGGGGCAGGGGGCACCCTAGAACACACAAGTTGATTGTTCCAAGCCGTGTGCGCTGCCCCCCTCCACCATAATCCACCTAGGTCATATCGTCGTAGTGCTTAGGCGAAGCCCTGTGCCGCTAGCTTCATCATCACCGTCATCACGCCATCGTGCTGATGAAGCTCTCCCTCGAAGCTCTACTGGATCGTGAGTTCGTGGGACGTCACCGAGCCGAACGTGTGCAGATCGCGGAGGTGCCGTACGTTCGGTACTAGGATCGGTCGATCGTGAAGACGTAAGACTACATCAACTGCGTTGTCATAACGCTTCCGCTTTCGGTCTACGAGGGTACGTGGACAACACTCTCCCCTCTCGTTGCTATGCATCACCATGATCTTGCGTGTGCGTAGGATTTTTTTGAAATTACTACGTTCCCCAACAGGCACAACCCACCAGGGCGCGCCCTGGTGGGTTGTGCTCCCCTCGGAGCACCCCCCCCCCCCCCAGGCGCTGCCTTGGCCCATTGGGTGTCTTTTGGTCCATAAAAAATCTCCGTAAAGTTTCATTGCATTTGGACTCTGTTTGGTATTGATTTCCTGCGATGTAAAAAACATGCAGAAAACAGCAACTGGCATTCGGCACTATGCCAATAGGTTAGTACCAAAAAATGATATAAAATGACTATAAAATGATTATAAAACATCCAAGATTGATAATATAACAGTATGGAACATTCAAAAATTATACATACATTGGGGACATATCAGCATCCCCAAGCTTAACTCCTGCTCGTCCTCGAGTAGGTAAGTGATAAAAACAGAATTTTTGATGTGGAATGCTACCTAACATGTCATCTCATATTCTTTTCTTTATAGCATGGACATTTGGACTTTTATGTGGTTCAAAGCAATAGTCTAGTTTTGACCTGACAACTTAAATACTCTAGCATATCAACAAGCAACCATGTCTTTCAAAATATCAATGCTAAAATAAGCTATCCCTAGCCCATCATGCTCAATCATTGATCCATTCATGAAACACACTCGAATATTAACTACACCCAATGCTCAAGTATGATCATAGTGCCTCCTAGTTGGTGCTTTTATAAGAGAAGATGGAGACTCAAATTCAAAAATAAAATTGCATAAAGTAAAAGAAAGGCCCTTCGCAGAGGGAAGTAGGGATTTGTAGAGGTGCCAGAGCTCAAAGCGAAAAACTTAGAGATAAAAACATTTTGAGAGGTGTGTCATTCCCACCAACAAAAACGACTTAGAGTTCCCAACACTTTCCATGCTAGATATATCATAGGTGGTTACCAAACTGAAAATAAAGTTTATTCCTTTTTCCACCATACTTTCACTTTCCATGGCTAACCGTATCCACAGGTGCCTTCCATACCAACACTTTCCTAGGAATTTAATATTTGAAAACATAAAGTAAATTCAATTTTCATTTCGGGACTGGGCATCCCTAATACCTTTGCCTTAGTCTTGTGCAATGACAAGTGAATAAACACTTATCGTGAGAATAACACATCTAGCATGGACAATATTAGCCACCCATCACCGCTCCGCGAGCGGTACGAACACACAAAAGAGAAGTTTATTTTGAAAATTAGAGATGGCACATACAAATTTGCTTAGAACGGCAAAAGAATACCGCATTAGGTAGATATAGTGGACTCATGTGGCAAAACTGGTTTAAAGGTTTTTGGATGCACAAGTAGTGATCATACTTAGTGCAAAATGAAGGCTAGCAAAAGATTGAGAAGCGACCAACCAAGAAACGAATAATCTCATAAGCGAGTATTAAGCATAATTAACACCGAATAATGCACCACAATTAGGATATAATTTCATTGCATACTTATTGACTTCCGTGCTTGCATAGGGAATCACAAACCTTAACATTAATATTCTTACTAAAGCATAATTACTCATCAACATGACTCACATATCACATCATCATATCTCAAAACTAAGAATCAAGTTTATTTTGTCCAATGATCTTCATGAAAGTTTTTATTACATCCTTCTTGGATATCTGTCACTTTGGAACTAATTTTCATATGTTGCTTTTGATAAGCTCAAACAAATATAAGTGAAGATCATGAGCATAATATTTCTTTCTCTCAAATTAATTTAAGTGAAGCAAGAGAGAATTTATTGAAAATTTTACTAACTCTTAAATAAATCTAGGTGAAGCAAGAGAGCATTTCTTCAAAAATACTAAAGCACACCGTGCTCAAAAAGATATAAGTGAAGCACTAGAGCAAGTCCATAGCTCATAAAAATTTAAGTGAAGCATAGAGAGCAATTCTAACAAGTCATGACATAATTTTGGCTCTCTCAAATAGATGTGTCTAGCAAGGAATCAAGACTTAAAACACAAAATAAAACAAGCAAAGACTCTTATCATACAAGACGCTCCAAGCAAAACACATAGTATGTGACGAATAAAAATATAACTTCGAGTAAAATACCGATGGTTGTGAGAAGAAAGAGGGGATGCCACTCGGGGCATCCCCAAGCTTAGTTGCTTGCTCTCTTTTGGATAATAGCTGGGATGCCGGCGCATCCCCAAGCTTAGGCTCTTCTTACTCCTTATTCCTTCATCCATCATAAGATAACCCAAAACTTGAAAACTTCAATCACACAAAACTCAACAAAACCTTCGTGAGATTCCTTAGTATAAGAACGCAAATCACTACTATAAGTACTGTAGCAAACCAATTCATATTTTGTTCTTGCATTATATCTACTATATTCCAAATTTTCTATGGAAAAAACTCATCAAAGAAAACCATAGAGCCATCAAAACAAGCACACAACGCAAAGAAAACAAAATATATCAAAAACAGAACAGTTTGTAGCAATCTGACTATTTCGAATACTTCTGAAACTCCAAAAATTCTGAAAAGTTAGGACGACCTGAGCAATTTTTATATTAATCTTCTGCAAAAAATCGGTATTTTATCATGCTCTGGTTAAAAATAAGAATTGTTTTCGTGAGCACAAAAGTTTCTGTTTTTCAGCAAGATCCAACAACTATCACCCAAGAAGATCCTAAAGGCTTTACTTGGCACAAACACTAATTAAAACACAAAAAACACAATCATAACAGTAGCATAATTTTGCAAACACTCAAGAACAGAAAGCAAAAATCAAAAATAAATTTTATTCATTGGGTTGCCTCCCAACAAGCGCTATAGTTTTACGCCATTAGCTAGGCATAAAGCAAGGATCTAAGTTTTGTCATCTTTGTTTCAGGATCCATAAGATGCCCTCATGATTGATTCATAGGGTGGCCTAATTCTTGTTCTAGGGAAGTGTTCCATACCCTTCCCCAAAGGAAATTGGAATTTAATATTGCCTTCTTTCATATCAATCATGGCACCGATAGTGCGTAAAAACGGGCTACCAAGAATAATTGGACAAGACGGATTGCAATCAATATCAAGAACAATAAAATATATGGGCACATAATTCCTATTTCCAAGAATAAGAACATCATTAATTCTTCCCATAGGCTTTTTAATAGTAGAATCCGCCAAGTGCAAATTTAAAGAGCATTCTTCAAGATCGGTAAGACCAAGCACATCACATAAAATTTCGGAATTGTAGAAACACTAGCACCCAAGTCATACAAAGCAAAACACTCATAGTTTTTAATCTTGACTTTGATAGTAGGTTCCCATTCATCATGCAATTTTCTAGTAATTGAAACTTCTAATTCCAACTTTTCTTCAAAAGCTTTCATTGTAGCATCAACAATATGTTTAGTAAAAGCTTTATTTTGTTCATAAGCATGGGGTGAATTTATCATGTATTGCAACAAAGAAATACAATCAATCAAAGAACAACTATCATAATTAAATTCTTTGTAATCCAAAAGAGTGGGCACATCACTAGTTAAAGTTTTGACCTCTTCAAACCCACTTTCATCAATTTTCTCAACAAGATTTTCACCCTCCGAATTATCGGGACGCCTTCTAACTAAAGTTGACTCTCCTCCAGTCCCTTTTTCATCAATCTTAGCTTTACTAAACAAGGAATCAATAGAAGAAACACCAATCATTTTAAGATCTTCATCACTTTTGCGAAAGTAATCACTAGAAAACGCTTTTTCTAAAAATTCTCTTTTAGCTCTAAGCATAGCGGTCCTTTTCTTACTTTCATCCATAGAAACATAAATAGCTTTAATTGATTCCTCAACTTTAGGCACAAAAATTTTCATCTTGAGATTTTCCACATCATGAGAAATTCTTCAACACTTCTAGACAAATCATCAATCTTATTCAACTTTTCTTCTATGGTAGTGTTGAAAACTTTTTGCGTATTGATAAATTCTTTAATATTATTCTCAAGATCAGAGGTGTTACTATTATTATTATAAGATTTATTTCCATAGTAATTACCATAATTATTAGAGGAATTACTAGGAAAAGGCCTAGGATTAAAATTACCTCTATAAGCATTGTTATTGAAATTATATCGCGAGATAAAATTCACATCTACGGCATCACTATTTTTCTCAATCAAAGTAGACAAAGGCATATCATTGAAATCAATAGGAGCACTTTTACTAGCAACCAATTTCATAAGAGCATCAACTTTCTCACTCAAAGAAAAAATTTCTTCAATCGAATTAACTTTTTTACTAGTAGGAGCTCTTTCAGTATGCCATTGTGAATAATTTGCCATTATATTATCAAGAAATTTGGTGGCTTCACCCAAAGTAATTTCCACAAAAGTACCACCCGCGGCGGAATCTAAAATATTACAAGAAACAAAATTCAATCCCACATAAAAAATTTGTATGATCATCCAAAGATTTAACCCATGATTTGGGCAATTACTTAGCATCATTTTCATCCTTTCCCAAGATTGTGCAACATGCTCATGTTCAAGTTGGTTGAAATTCATGATCTGGGTTCTAAGGGAAATGATTTTTGCGGGCAGAAAATACTTAGTGATAAAAGCATCTTTCACTTATTCCAAGAATCGATACTATTGCGAGGCAAAGAAGAAAACCAATGTTTTGCACAATCACGCAAAGAAAACGGAAATAATTCCATCTTCACAACATCATTGTCCACATCTTTTTTCTTTTGCATATCGCATAATTCCACTAAGGTATTAAGATGGGACGCGGCATCCTCATTAGGAGTACCGGAAAATTGATCTTTGATAACAAGATTCAGCAAAGCAATATTTATATCACAAGACTCTGCACTAGTGGTGGGAGGAGCAATCGAAGTGCCAATAAAATCATTGTTGTTGGTATTTGAGAAATCACACAACTTGGTGTTCTCTTGAGTCATGATGACTACACAACAAGATTGCACTCAAAAACAGATCCGGCAAGAAAACGGCAAACGAAAAAGAAGGGCGAATAAAACGGCAAATTTTTGTGAAGTGGGGGAGAGGAAAACGAGAGGCAAATGGAAAATAATGTAAATTGCAAGGAGATGAGATTTGTGATTAGGAACCTGGTATATATTGAAGATCCTTCCCGGCAACGGCGCTAGAAATTCCTTTTGATGCGGCTTGAAGCTACGTCGGTATTTCCCCAAGTAGGAAGAGATGATGCAGCACAACAGCGGTAGGTATTTTCCTCAGTGATGAAACCAAGGTTATCGACCAGTAGGAGAACCAAGCAACACAACGTAAACAGCCCCTGCACACAAATAACAAATACTAGCAACCCGGCGTGTAAAAGGGGTTGTCAATCCCTTTCGGGTAGCGGCGCCCCAAGATACGCGAACGGACGTGAATAAAATTGTAGTAGGTTGATAGATCGAACGCCAAATAAAATAAATAATAATAAAATGCAGCAAGGTATTTTTAAATTTTTGGTTTAATAGATCTGAAAGTGAAAGCAAAGGAAAAGTAGATCGCAAAGGCAAATAATATGAGAAAGAGACCCGGGGCCCATAGGTTTCACTAGTGGCTTCTCTCGAGAAAAATAGCAAATGGTGGGTAAACAAATTACTGTTGGGCAATTGATAGAACTTTAAATAATCATGACGATATCCAGGCAATTATCATTATATAGGCATCACATCCAAGATTAGTAGACCGACTCCTACCCGCATCTACTACTATTACTCCACACATCGACCGCTATCCAGCATGCAACTAGTGTATTAAGTTCATGGGGAAACGAAGTGATGCAATAAGAACGATGACATGATGTAGACAAGATCTATCTATGTAGAGATAGACCCCATCGTTTTATCCTTAGTAGCAATGATACCTACGTGTCGGTTCCCCTTCTGTCACTGGGATCAAGCACCGTAAGATCGAACCCACTACAAAGCACCTCTTCCCATTGCAAGATAAATAGATCAAGTTGGCCAAACAAAACCCAAATATCGGAGAAGAAATAAGAGGCTATAAGCAATCATGCATATAAGAGACCAAAGAAGCTCAAATAACCTTCCTGGATATAAAAAGATAGATCTGATCATGAACTCAAAGTTCATCTGATCCCAACAAACACACCGCAAAAAGAGTTACATCATATATATGGATCTCCAAGAGACCATTGTATTGAGAATCAAACGAGAGAGAGGAAGCCATCTAGCTACTAACTACGGACCCGTAGGTCTACAAAGAACTACTCACGCATCATCGTGGAGGCACCCATGGAAGTGGTGAACCCCTCCGTGATGGTGTCTAGATTTGATGTGGTGGTTCTGGACTCTGCGGCGGCTGGAATTGATTTTCGTCAACTCCCCTAGGGTTTTTGGAATACTGGGGTATTTATAGAGCAAAGAGGCGGTCCGGGGGGCACCTGAGGTGGGCACAACGCACCAGGGCGCGCCTGGGCCTCCTGGCGCGCCCTGGTGGGTTGTGCTCCTGTTGGAGCACCCAGGTGATGCCTTGTCCCATTGGGTGTCTTCTGGTCCATAAAAAATCTCCGTAAAGTTTCGTTGCATTTGGACTCTGTTTTATATTGATTTCCTGTAATGTAAAAAACATGCAGAAAACAGGAACTGGCACTTGGCACTATGTCAACAGGTTAGTACCAAAAAATGATATAAAATGGCTATAAAATGATTATAAAACATCCAAGATTGATAATATAACAGCATGGAACAATAACAAATTATAGATACGTTGGGGACGTATCAGTTTCTTATGAGCAAAAAGATATTTTTCAGAGAAGTAATATATCATGTCCTGAGGACTATGCACACAACCAGGAGCAAGAGTATTAAATCATATTTTAGCATCACCCTTTAGTGAGAAAGTAAAAAAACTTAAGGATGTAATAGTAGCAAAGTTTTTCCTCATGAGCAAATAGGTTGGCTATATCATTCAGCATAGTAAGATGTGCCACAACAGTTTCAGATTCATAACAATGGAACGGATCAGATTCAACTAAAGTGATTAACTTAGGATCAGAACTCATAATCCTCATTAGTAACAAAGATGGGTGAAGTAGCAAACTTGGGATCATATTTCATTCTAGCATTCAGAGATTTTTCTTTTAGATTACATAGTAATTACTTAAGATCATCTCTATCATTACAAGCAAGAAATTTCCTAGCTATCTCTCCTTCCATAACATATCCCTTAGGTACCTTAGGCAATTCATATCTAGGAGAGCTAGGTCGAATGGGTGTTTCATAATTTCCAGTTTCAATAATTTCATCAGTTTCAGCATTCTCAAATTCTTTAGCTTTAGCAAGTTGTTCATTAAGAAATTCTCCTAGTGGCACAATTTCATCAAGCAAAGTACTAGCATCATCAATAACATCATTTATAGCAGAAGTAGCATCATCATTTACTTGCGACATATCATAATTAATAGCAGGTGGTGGGTCGCAAGCTTACTCAAAACAGAAGGTGAATCAAGTGTAGAGCTAGATAACAGTTCCTTACCTCCCCTCATCTTGGAGGGAATGATCTTGGCTCTATCATCCTTAAGATTCTTCATAGTGATCAACAGATATAAATCCCAAGTGACTCAGCAAATAGAGCTGTGCTCCCCGGTAACGACGCCAGAAAAAGGTTTTGACAACCCACAAGTATAGGGGATCACAACAGTTTTTGAGGGTAGAGTATTCAACCCAAATTTATTGATTCGACACTAGGGGAGCCAAAGAATATTTGCAAGTATTAGCAGTTGAGTTGTCAATTCAACCACAAGTGGAGACTAAATATCTACAGCAGAGTGATCAATAGCACAGTAGTATGATAGTTTGATAGCAATAGTAACGGTAGCAATAATAGTTTTGTAGCAATTGTGACAGTAGCAGCAATAGTAGTAACTTACCAAAAGCAATATGTGAAAGACTCGTAGGCATTGGATCGGTGATGGATAATTATGCTGGATAACATTCATCATGTAACAGTTATAACCTAGGGCGACACAGAACTAGCTCTAATTCATCAATATAATGTAGGCATGTATTCCGTATATAGTCATACATGCTTATGATAAGAACTTGCATGACATCTATTGTCTTACCCTCCCGTGGCAATGGGGTCCATAAGGAAACAAAGGGATATTAAGGTCTCCTTTTAATAGAGAACCGGAACAAAGCATTAACACATAGTGAATACATGAACTCCTTAAACTATGGTAACCACCGGAAAGAATCCCAATTATTGTCACATTGGGGTATGCGGATCATAACATGTAATAGGTGCGTATAACTTGCAAGATAGGATCAAGAACACAAATATATTCATGAGAACATAAAGGGTTTAGATCTGAAATCATGACACTCGGGCCCTAGTGACAAGCATTAAGCATAGCAAAGTTATAGCAACATCAATCTCAGAACATAGTGGATACTAGGGATCAAGCCCTAACAAAACTAACTCAATTACATGATAAATCTCATCCAACCCACCACCTTCCAGCAAGCCTACGAAGGGATTACTCACTACCGGCGATGAGCATCATGAAATTGGTGATGGAGGATGGTTGATGATGACGATGGCGACGAATCCCCCTCTCCGGAGCCCCAGACGGACTCCAGATTTGCCCTCCCAATGAAGAACAGGAGGTGGCGGCGGCTCCGTATTGTAAAACGCGGTGAAACTTCCTTTCTATTTTTTTCTCAGGAAATAGGAATTTATAGGCTTGAGGGTCAGCAGAGCCACGTGGGCCCCACGAGGCACCAAGGCGCGCCCTGGTGGCTTGTGGGCCACTGGTGGCTCCCCTCCTCTGGGTCTTGGCTCCAGTATTTTTATATATTCCATAAAAAATCTCCAAAAAGTTTCGTCTAATTCTGAGAACTTTTATTACTGCATAAAAACAACACCATGGTAGTTCTGCTGAAAACAGCGTCAGTCTGGGTTAGTTTCATTCCAATCATGCAAATTAGAGTCCAAAACAAGAGCAAAAGTGTTTGGAAAAGTAGATACGATGGGGACGTATCAGATGGCTAGGCTACTAGGTTGTGCTAGTCTGGTGAACTTTGTTAGGCTCGCTACCATGTCGGGTGACTTTGGCTAACATACGTATAAAAGTCTGTGGGCTATGTCCTACATGCGGTATAGGAGCAGAGGATACCAAGCACCAGTTACTCACTTGTGCAAAATGTAAAGAGGTGTGATGGTTACTAGGTTTGTACTTTGCTATTGATAAATCATGCGCTGTGGATCATGCGGGGGAAGCTGTGCTAGAATATTTATTGCTACAACCAGCTAAAGAATGTGTTGTCCTTAGTCTGGAAAATTCAATGGAAGCAATTGTTAATGGTTCGTGGTATTTATGGAGGGAGAGGAGAAAGTTGTGCATAATGAAAAGGTTCAGGAACCTAAATTCATAGCAATGACAATTAGAGCTTTGGTTGCTAACTATACTATGACGAGTGATGCAAAGGCAACGATCAAGCAGCATGGATGGGAAAGACCAAGGAACACCTATGTGAACCTAAACGTGGATGGGGCTTTTGACCCTGACTTACTCAAAGGCTCGTATGGCGCTGTCATCATAGAGTCGAATGACAGATTCGTCGCGGCAGGAAACGAGGAAATCGATTTGCGCGGAGATGCACTTATGGCCGAGGCACTGACCTTACGATTTGGTCTTAATTTGGCAACTACAGTCGGGTGTAATCGCACAGAGGTGAACTCCGACAACATCGAGGTGATAGAGACAAAGGAGAATGGAGATCGCTCTTTTGGTCTATCAGCGACAGTTTTTGATGATATATACCACCTTGCGTGTGATTTCCCGCATATTATTTTTGAGCATGCTTCTCGAGCGACTAAGGGCGTGTTTGGTTCCTTGGGTCACGCCTGCCTTGCACCCGAGATGCAATATCAAGCGTGTTTGGTTCCCTGTGCGGTCTTCTCGGCCTGGCCCGACTGATGCAAAAGAGGAGACCTCCTATATGACGCATTTTGCGTCAAATAGGAACCAGCCGCAGAGGGCGGCACGCTAACTGGGCCGGCCCACATGGTGCGAGGTGGAAAAAATGACGAAAGCGAAAAAGGAGAGTTTGCCGGGATTCGGCCCTGCAACCGACGCTATTGTGCGAGTGCTGCTAGCCAAAGCGCCTGTCAAGTCTTACTGATGGAAGTACATCACGATATAGAGGACCTAAATACAGCCGCAAAACATAACACTTGAAAAACAATCACAACCGGATTTCTAAAAGATGGAGCAAAAAATTATACTTCCGAACAATCATGACAGACACGGCCAAATTTGCAAAACTTATGACTACATTTTAATTTTGAACACAAAATTGAAAATCATGTACATCTTTTGAATTTAGAGAACAAAATTTGAACATGGGAGTTTTTATTAAAATCCCAAATATGTTTTGAATTTAGAGAACAAAATGTTGAAATCAAGAACAAAATTTGAACATGGGGACAAAAAATGAAAAATGCCGAACATTTTTCAGTTTAGACATTTTCCTTTAAAATCGAGACCAAAACTTTAACATGGGAACAAAAAATTGACAATCCGAACATCTTTTGAATTTAGAAAACAAAATTTGAAGATGGGATTTTTTATTATAATCCTGAACATGTTTTGAATTTGGAGAACAAAATTTTGAAATAAAGAACAAAATTTGAACATGGGGACAAAAAATGAAAAATGCCGAACATTTCTCAATTTAGACATTTTCCTTTAAAATCGAGACAAATATTTTGAATGCCGAGAACAAAATTTGAAGTAAAAGAACATTTCGAAAATTCTGAACAATTTTTGGAAATGCGAACAATTTTTTAATACATAAAAGTAGAAACGTTTTCGAAAATATGATAATTCTATACGTTTTATGAATGTTCGATCATTTTTTGGAAAGAAGCAAACAAAAATTCTGAACAATTGAACATTTTTAGAACTTCTGAACATTTTTCACAATTTCTGAACAAAATTTGAAAAACAGGAACATTTTTTGAAATTTCGAATAGTATTTGTAAAAATATGAACATTTTTGTAATTTTCTAAAAAAAATCTGAAAACAAAAATAAATTTGAAAAGTAAACTGAAAAACAAAGAAAAGAAAACAGGAAAGAAAAGAAAAAATAGTTAATGAAATAAACATAAATCGAAAAAGGAGAGAAAAGAAAAAACAGGAAAAAGAAAAAGAAAAAGAAAAAAGAAATAGAACAGAAAAAAGCCGGTTCAGGGACCTTCTAGAAGTTTCCCAAAACCGTAGAAAACCGGCTGGAAACCTGGAAGGTCCCCAAAACCGGGAACGCTGAAACGGCTAAACGGGCCGGCCCAATCCTAACGCGACCAATCGATCTCTATGCGAAACAGTGACATTTTAACGCAAAGCACGTCAAATAGGGATTTCCACAAAAGAGGCCTCCCAGCTAGGCTCGCGGAAACGCAGGAATCGGGCGTATCTCCGAGCCAGGCCCGCTCCTGCGTCTCGTATCCTTCCCTTTCCTTTCTCTATCTCTCCCAGCGTCAGATCCAATCGCGCAGGCCGGCTCTCCTCGCAGGAAGACGGATCCTCTGACTCTCTCCCGATATCCAAAGACAAATCCGTCGGCTCTCCTCCACGCCCACACCGGGGGCTCGCCGCCCCGCTTAGACATCGTGGGTTCCGCCACCACCGCGCGCACCTACGCCTGCAGACGAGCTCGTTGGAGCTCGCCACGCCGCCCGCCACCGATCGAGAAGAAGAAGGGGGAGGGAAGGAGAGCACCACACAGTCGTCAATCCAGTTGGAGAGCAATCCCCGCCGTCGGCATCTCGTCTTGGTTGGCCATCTCCCCTCAGCCATCTCACGTGTTGCGTGCAGCTTCTCACATACAGATTTTGGGTCAGATTTCACTTCGGTACAGACTTGGTTTACTTCTACTTATACATGAAATGGTATATATTCAATTGGAATGATTGAAAAAGGAAGAGAAAAGTTCACAAAATTACTCCCAAATGCAGCATACCAAACAATATCTATTGTCTTTAGGATCTCTCGTGCATTCATATCATACAGTCCACCAAACATACATTTTAGCTCATCCTTGCATAAGCTCAACCAGGCCATGCTCAGCCAGGATCCTTCATTTAATGCAGGCTACAGCCACCCAGACAACCAAACACGCCCTAAGTGTGCTGCCCATGATTTAGCCCAACTAGCTAGAAGTAAGGTGTGTGCAGGGTGGATGGAGGATCCACCCGTAGAGATTGTTGATACTCTTGTAAAAGATACTATGGTTATCACCTTGCAATAAAGAGTACTTTGATCTCAAGTGCTGGTCTGGTTGGCCACCTGGTTTTGTTTTTAAAATCTTTTCTCTGTTTTTTGCTTTTCTGTTTCCTTTCTAGATTATTTTTTGTGAATTTTTCTTTCAACTGTAATATTATTCCAAATTCCTTATGGAATATTTATAGAATGGTGAACATTTTATTTGGACCTTCTCATCAAAAATTTTTGCCACTTATTTTTAAACCTTGTTTACATATATTCCTCGAATATATTTTTTTCATTTTCTCAAATGAGTTTATTTTTTAATTTCTCCTGATTTGTTTTTTCTGTCCAATTTGATTTTTTATGTAGAATATTTTCCCTTTAGGGTTTTCTTCACTTTCAACTTTTCTACCTTAGGGTCCCAACTACTTGTGTGGGGTCTTTAACCCATCTAAGTAAATACACTAGGTCAACAACCAACAATCCTAGGCAATTCTAGCTAAAAAGCAAAACAAGCATAGGTTTTTTCTAGATTTTTTTATTCCTTGTGAAATTTGAACATTTCAGATCTGGGAAAAATCTGGGATGCGACCGGTGGGAAACAGGGCTGCCACTAAAATTTTGGTTAGCCAGTTGGGTTCTTAATCGTCCCATGTACGCCAAGTACCCAGACCTCTTCGCCATCGCCTCTCATCCTGGTATTCTGGTTAGAGATGCTCTTAGCAACATTAGTTGCAACATCACCTTTCTTCTAATCTTAATGTTGTTGAACGAGTGTCCTGGGACACATTCCTCGTTGATCTTGGCGATATCATGCTTTTTGACAATAGGGACGTTATCTCGTGCGGATGCTATATCTCGCTTATAGCGAGTATAGCATCTGTCTCGCCTGAAGCATACACGCATATGGGTCGGCCCATTAGGTATACTCGCTTGTGTCGCTATAGTTTGCTATGTTACTTCCTTTGTTTTTTATTTTACTTTATTTTTTCGCCGATTTTCATTTTTTTTCTCAGTTTTCTCTTATTCTTTTTCTTTTTCTTCCTTTTTTGCTTTCCTTTGATTTTTTTTGTTTCTCTCTTAGTTTTCTCCAGTTTTCTTTGTTTCCTTTTTTTGCACTGGTTTTAATCAGGTTTTCTTTTTTTTTTCTTGTTCTCTTTAGTTTTATTTGGTTTTTTGCTTCTATTTTTCAACACATATCAACATTTTTCGTAGATAGTATACATTTTTTGTATGCATCCAGAGCATTTTAATACATGTAAAAAAATTCTAATACAAGATTAATATTTTTTCAAATATATATTTTGATGTCTATTGTTTTTGTACATGTTGTACATTTTTGTTATACATACAAAGCATATTTTTTACCGTTTTAGCGTTTTTCATATACAGGATTATATTTTGGTTCAAACTTTGAAGTCTAATTTCTTTTTGTACACCTCATACATTATTCTAATACATCCGAAACATTTTTGTATACACATTTAACATTTTAATACATATTTAATATTTAACAAATATATGATTAACTTTTTCTTTCAAATATATGATTTGATGCCTATTGTTTTCATACACATTGTAAATTTTGGCACATCCAAAACATTTTATAAGGTTTATAGTTTTTAATATACATGATTAACATTTTATCAAACATATATTTTGATGTCTACTTTTTTCTGTACCGATTATACATTTTTCTTAGAGACGGGAACATTTTTCTATACACGTTCAACACTTTGGAAATGCATGTTTAACATTTTTTTCTAAATTTGTAAGTAATTTTTTTGTAATATAGATGAAAGTAAAAAAGAAAGTGTAAAAGAAAACAAAAATATGAAAAAAAAAATCAAACGACCGATTTAAGGCCTGTGGCCTCCCGCGCGGTGGGCTTGCTCATTATCTCAGTGGCTTGACGCGAGGGGTCGCTGTGCCTATTGTCGCGCCCCGGGACACACTCCTCCTTGATCTCAGCGATATCATGCTTTCTAACAACAGGGACGTCATCTCTTGCGATCTCGAAGCTTCAGGAAATTGCACGGTGAAATCGGCTTATGCTAATTTTTTAGGTGAACTGTAGGGATTTTATTCAAACGTCATAACACAAGGAATACAAGTGATATCTGGAAGGATCCCTAGCCACATATGGCGCCCTACCGGGAGCGACGAATTTGCCTTAGTAACTGCATGAGCTTCAAAATTTGGCCCGGTTGATATCTGATATAACTTGCATGCAGTCCGAAGCTATTTTCACATGTGAGATATTCAAATCCTTGGCAAGAGCAAGCACTTCATTGCATGCACGGGCTTCGAGATTTGGGGCGTCAACCAATCCATCTAAGACGACTGGCAAGGATCCCAGGTACTTCCATCCTTGTCCCTGCGTACGGCCGCCGAAGCACCCACACTTCTCCGAGAGAGCACCATCAACATCATTTTTTGGCTTGTGTTAGCTTCGCCAACCGATAATTTTTTCCTAAGTTGTTCCCTGGTCCTTTGCGTTAGCTCGGCCGAATCTACCAATGGGCCTACCCTAAAAAATACTAATGGGCCTGGCGAGTGGAAGCCAGCTCCTGTCCGCTCGCACAGGACACCGCGTCAACCGAGAGATAGCGAGCGGATTCTGCCTCGGAGTGCCGGCAGCATCGCGCGCGCGCGGCGGGTTGATTCTTTTTTGTTAGAAGAAGAAGAAAGAACGAAGTTTAAAGCATCTCCAGCTGCGTCCTCAACAGTTCCCCAGGCTATTTCCCCAGGACGACGAAAAGCGCTGGTTCGGCCTTTTTTCCGCCCGGCGGCCGCAGGCCGAACCCGGCGCACTGGGGGGCGATCGGGGGCTCCGGCGCAAGGGAAAAGCGCGGCTGGCCCACATCGTCAGGTGAAAAGTCAAGATTTTCTTCTCCGTCTCGCCTCCCACCCCCCGCGCCCTCGGCCGCCACTAGATATATCCCGGCGCCGCCCGCCGCCCTTCACCGCTAGATAGTCATCCCCCGCCGGAAAAATAGCAGAGGTTCGCCGCGGCAGCCCCCCAACAGCAGCTGGGCGTTTCCAGCCGCGGAGGAGCAGTTTAGCGGCGGGTGCACGCCCACCGAGCGCAAGGTGTTCGGCGATTTGCCTGCCTCGGCAATGGACTCGGATGACGAGGAAGCGCTCGCCGCGCTGCTGGAGGAGGAAACCGAGGCCGACGTCCAGGAAGAAGAGCATCTGATGGTGCTCGCCGCCCTCGCCCAGCTGCTGGCGAGCAATGAAAAGCCGCGGCGAGGTGGCTCGGCGCCGGGGCGGGTGAAAGCAAAGAACCGGCATCGTCTCGAAGGCTACTGCATGCTCTACTCCGACTACTTCGCCGATGCTCCACTTCACTGCGACAAAAAATTTCGGCGCCGTTATCGGATGAGCCGAAAGCTCTTCCTTAGAATTGTGAATTCCATCCGGGAGTTCGACAACTACTTCAAGTGCAAGATGAACTGCACCGGCAAACTTGGATTCACCTCGATCCAGAAGTGCACGACAGCGATGAGGATGCTTGCATTCGGAGCTCCCGGTGATTCACTCGACGACTATGGGCGCATGGCCGAGTCCACCAACATAGAGTGTTTCTACAAGTTCTGTCGGGCAGTGGTGGCAGTGTTTGGACCGCAATACTTGAGAACACCCAATGCGGAAGACACTGCTCGGATCCTAGCACAGAATGCAGCAAGAGGATTTCCTGGGATGCTTGGAAGAATCGACTGCATGCATTGGAAATGGAAGAATTGCCCATTTGCTTGGCAGGGGATGTACAAAGGCGCCAAAGGCGGTTGCAGTGTGGTACTTGAGGCGGTGGCCACACAGGACCTCTGGATTTGACACTCCTTCTTTGGTATGCCAGGAACTCACAATGACATCAACGTGCTGCAGTGCTCTCCTGTCTTTGCCAAGCTTGTTGAAGGTCGTTCTCCTCTGGTGAACTTCGAGATCAATGGGCGGCACTACAACAAGGGGTATTATCTAGTTGATGGCATCTATCCGAGATGGTTGACATTTGTGAAGACGGTCTCAAACCCTGTGCCGGAAGGCAAGAATGCCTGGTTTGCGAAGATTCAGGAGGCTTGCAGGAAGGATGTCGAGCGGGCATTTGGTGTGCTCCAATCTCGATTTGCTGCTGTCCGGTACCCCGCTCAGACCTGGTCGAAAGATCAAATGTGAGAGATTATGACTTGCTGTGTCATCTTGTATAACATGATCATCGAGAGCGAGCAAAAAGACCCAGTGTTTGACATTGAACCATACTACAGGCAGGGTCCTCTAGCCGAAGTTGATCACCAGCTACTGGCAACCTGGACTGCCTACCTCAGTATGCGTCAGGAGATTCGAGACCCACAGGTGCATCATCAAATGCAGCAGGATCTGATAGAGCACCTATGGAGGCTCAAGGGCGACACCGGGCGCGACGTGTGATGAAATATGAATTTTTATTTGTTGAACTATATAATTTGTATTGAACTATTTGTTGTTGTACTATTTTGTTGAAGTATTTGATTTTTCTGTGATGAAATATGTGATAAAAAATATTTATGCTGATAATTGAAGCCGAGCCACGGCGAACCACGCCGAATATGGGTCTATTCTCGCCCATATAGACCCTTTATTCGCCGAAATAGGGCTGAAAAGTGAACGAATATCGGCGTCTGGGGACGAGCTGGGGACGACGACTGGGCGCAAAACCGCCCCAACGCTGATTGTATCGCCAGCTCGCCCCCCGGAACGATTTCTATGCGTTCTGGGGGCCAACGGCTGAAGATGCTGTTAACCAAGTTTTTTTTGAGGGGTGAGAAGTTAACCAAGTGGGAGATGGTGTCCGGGCGCGCGGGTCTGCCCGATGGACCGACGACGCGACGGCCGGCCCAGGAAAGGTGGTGGCAAGGCTGGCGGGGCGTCGTTTTCTCCCGGCCACCCGCACGTGCGGTGTACCGGCGTGCCCCTGCTCACCCTGCGCGCTCGACACGCACGACCGACCGGCGACGTCAAGACGCGCGCGACAGGCAGAGGCAGTGGCCCGGCCGTGGCGCCATCACGCAACGACGCATCGGCAGCACATGACCTGCAGCCGGAGTCGGTGTGTGTGATTGCATGCATGCATGGCTGCATCGTACCGTACGTACTCCCAGCATGATTATTTCTTCCGAAAAGGAACATATCTCTGTTGTAAAGATTCACTGAGAAACCTCGTATTCCTAAGGAGATGGCAGAAATCTACGACGGAGCTTTGCCTAATCCGCCCCGACGGATAAACTTGAGAAGGACTAAAGCCTAAAAACTGACTCGAACAAGAAACACCGTCATCCGTATGAGGACTAAAACTCTACCTATGTATTAGCCAGAGCCGAGGCACCAAGATTTCACTTCTTGCTATCGGCCACTAGAGGTAGGCGAAGAGGACACGAATCCACAGACACTACATTATGCAGAGTCAGCGTTGGGCTGCATGCAGCATTCACTCCACCAGGCATGCATGCATGGATGGTGGATGGACGGGCGCTTTGAGGTGATGCGCGATCGGACATGCGCGCATGCAATAATCACGGCCGACGAAACGTACCGATCCAGGCCACACACCACTGTGCGTCCACGAGGAGCTAGCTAGCACGTGACGAGCGCACGTGCATGCGGCCGGCCCAGCTTCTGCCCACGGCCGGGGAGAGGGCGACGTGCACATGCAGCGCCTGTACCCTGTGCCCGCCCGCTAGCGCTAGCTGTCGTCCTCTGTTCCTCCTCCCCCACTCCGGCGACCTTAGCCTCAGCTGCCTGCCAACCGCTGGCCCGGCTCCGCTCCTTGATTAGGCCAGGGCCCCCGCCCGGGCCGGGCCCGTTGCACGCACGCACACACGCACGCACGTAGCCTTTGGACGGATCGCGGTAGCTCTGTCGACGGAGCGCCATTGCACATTTGCATGCTGTGTTCAGCAGCAGTATTCCTATTCAATGCAGTGGTGACCATAGCCGCCTTGCGAAGTTTTGCATTTTCCCTAACCAAAAGAGCTCTCAATTAATTAGTTCCTCTGTAACTTTTTATAAAACATTTTTACAGTTCATAAGTCAAAAAACGTCTTATCTTCCCCTAAAAAACGTCTTATCTATACTAAGTTTTTTTGTTTGATAAAGCTATCTATATTAAGTTACAGAGACAGTAGTTGAGAAGTTGGAGGTAATCCGTGTCTTATCTGTTCCTGGACCAAGCTCAAAGGTACTAGTGGTACCGATCAACACCGCCGGTTAGCTCGGTGTCGCTCTTATCTATATTTCACACGGTGCTTTGTCTAGCTTGCATTGTACTTGGCGGCCCTGATTGCGTGCATGCGAGAACAGTGCGCCATCAGTGACGCGTTACCTGCAACTGCAAAGGGAGCCCCGCGTTCACGCTGGACCAGGCGCCAGCATAGCGCGCGAGTCGTGCCAATAACTTGCCCGATCACAAAAATCAAATCTGCATGCATCAAAAGCCACACCGGAATATGCATGATTGTATATACTACGTGATCTCGCAACAAAGATTTTTATATATTTTTTACTGGTATACGAAGATGTCGAGCACATGTCGGCCGCCAGGCAAAACAACAACAACAACAACAATGCAGCAAACAGGCCGGCAGTTTACTAACTCACTCTTTCACACGCTGTGTCGAAGAGGGTGGTGGTGGTAGTACGTTGCATCGCATGGACGGCTGCTCCCTATGGCGACGCTGATAAGATACGACTCGACCGGAGACGATCATCTGCGAGCTCCGTCCGGGAACCGAAAAGATGGACAGGCATATGTCTATCTACTAGCTCTAATCTATCCGATCGCGCCCTGCGTACGTGGTGGCTACGCACTCCACATCACGTACGCCCCCGCGGCCGCTTTATGAAATGCCGAGGCATTTGCGCTTGTCCCCCTGTTTCTGCAGCGCCGGTGCGTGCGCCCAGGTTGACGGGTCACATGCCGTGTCCCGTCCCAGGGCAGGAACCCGTCTTTGCCCTTCCGGCCCTCTTCTGAGTTGATTGATAATCGGAGACGTTTCTCCTCTTTTTTCCTGGTATAATCTGAGAGGTGTCTTTCGTGAGATCAGCTAGAACCTGAGATGTTTTTCTTGTGGCACCAGTAATTACTGTACCTGATCTATCACACTGCTTTTGGTTATTTTTCCGATGAAGGAAATATATGAATATAATTATTACAAAAGAAAAAAAATGACAAAATCATCAATCACGGCAACCCATGTAACATGATAGGTCCTCCAACAACAACGCTCTTAGGAAGGTAATAGTGCACGAGCTTCACCGTCGCTGAACCCAACCACTATGTATATATCTTTGGTTTTCACCCTAGAGAGGAATCTGAGTAAATCTCATGCAAGGCCTTCAACAAGGGAACATCGTGTGAACGACACCATTAACAAGTTCAACCAAAGAAGGTCGGGCCTAGAGTTTTCACCCCTGAAACTCGCGCGCCTCCACTAAAAAAGCACCATCTAACCGAAGTTGTCATGTGCTGCCACCACCAGTAGATCCATCATCCCATAGCCGTGCAAACACACAGTCCCAGTGGACCTAGCAACACAATTAGAAATATGCTTGTGTAACACACCTGCCGAGCAAAGCGTAGGGGTAATCATCATCTTCATCGATCTCATGTCACCGAGAGTCGTCCACGCAACCAATTTAGGCCGGTCACATGGGGCACCTCAGACAATGGCGGAAGCCACGCATCAAGGAGAAGTTGATTCGTCTGATCTACTATCACAGACGCCATCTTGAGCCATATCGAGCACTCCAAACCGTTGCACGGAGTGGGAGGCATCCAACTAGCGAAGCATGCCACCGGGAACCTCCAATACAGAGGCTAAAACCCACTAACCTTGTGCCTCGTAGAGTCGGATAGCAGCCTACGGTCACGCTGCGGGGAGCAAAATAAACGGATGCATGCACAACCATGCCAATCCCTAAATTGCCTCCACACAAGGATTATGAAGATGTGTCGTTGTCATGAATGGAAACCACGAAAATTCACTGTAGTCGCAAACCAAGGATTATGAAGATGGGGTTTTCCTCACTTGATGATTTTCGCTCAAAGTCCTCGGAGGATGGGATGCTCTCAAATGACAAGTGTCAGTTTCTCTCGGAGCAGCCAACCAGCTAGTGGTTGTATAGGGGGCGGCTATTTATAGCCTAGGGAGCAGCCCGACATGATAAGACATGAATGCCCTTCAATGATATGACCGTTAGGTGGGTAGATATTTTGGGACAGCTGGCGCATAGCACAACAACGGTCGGAATTTTGAGGCTCAATTTCCTCAGGGCTATCATGTTCCTCACTGTGTAGGCAATCCGCACTGGCGAATTCCTAACTCCTCAGTCAGAACAAATTCCTCAGCGACCAGAAGAACTTCGTCTCTGTCACTGAAGAAATTGACTGAGCTATATGAGATTTCCAATGGCTTCACTCGAAGGGGTTGGTAGGTGTAGGATTTTGAGTTGAGCATCACGTGGAAATTTTTCCTTAGTATTTCCTCGACCCCCTTTAACAGTACGGTGTTTCCTATGACTCAAGAAAGAGAAAATGAAACTAAGAAAACAAAAGTCTTCACGCTTCATGTTCCTCATATGAATACCAAGTCTTCAGGTCACACCAATTTCTTCACTTTCAAAGTCTTCAGAAAGACTTCAAAAAACCAAAATCTTTAGTCGAAGATATTCATTTTTAGGGGTCGACTTTCTCTGTAAATATCAAACTCCTCATAGACTTATAGGCATGTGTACACTCATAAACACATTAGTCCCTTAACCTATAAGTCTTCAATACACCAAAATCACTAAGGGGCACTAGATGCACTTACAATCTCCCCCTTTTTGGTGATTGATGACAATATAGGTTAAGTTTTCAACGGGGATAATCATATGAAGTGTAAATACTGATATTGAGGAATTTGATTGCAAGATAGAGAAGAACTCCCCCTGAAGATGTGCATAGTGAGGAATTTGCTTTTGAAGCAATGCACACTTGAAGAGTAGAATCATGGAGATCTCCCCCTATATCTTGTAATTCATACACGCATTTGACATATAATATGAAGAATTTAAAATGCATGATGAAATATGGTGACTGATGTAATTCAGCATGCATGCATTAACATTAACGAGGAATAAGCATCCAGAAAATCTCAGCAAAAGTATCAGACCACCATAGAGTTTAAGTTTACAACTCGATCGAATAAAGTCTCAGAAGAACGAGAGTTGTAACTTAGCAAAAAAACACCCATATAGATATACCCGCTTGAAGACTAACTCAAATTTCTCCCCCTTTGTCATCGAATGACCAAAAGGATAAAAAATGAGGACTAACGCCCCTGAAGAATATCAAGTTGATGGAGGAGCGTCAGCGTTGTTGGGGTCATTTGTTGTAGTAGGGCCTGTCGCAGTGTCGTCCAAATCTTCATACTCGTCGGTGTCGCGTGATGAATAATAGGAGCTGGCCACCAAGGAACGAACCTTGACCTTCTTGTATTTCTTTGGTGGAGATGCAGACCAGTCAAAATCCTCCTTGAGACCCATTTGCTTCAGAACTTCTTCACCATATAGATGTGATAGAATAGCCCAGGTGCGACCGAAGACTTCATGGAGGTAGTAATGATTTTACTTCACTGCATTATGTGTAGCAGTCATGTTGTGAAGAATAGAACCAAACTGACGCTTAACCCATTTATGGTTTCGATCCACCTTCTGGTGAAGACTGAGAAGAAGCTCACGGTCAGTCATCACTCTTGGAGCTGTGGCTTGAGGATTTGGCTTGGATGCATTGGCAGCAGAATCATGAGTGGCAGAGTCATCATTGGTGGAATAAGATGCAGCTTTGCGGAACTGACCATCCAATGGATGAATGCCTTCATCTATAACAGCAGCGGCCTTACCCTTTTCATCAGTTGAGGAAAATGTTTGCTTGAGGACTTTGATTGGGGGTAAGTAGCTGAGGTGATTCTGAAAATCAGCCTTGTAGTTGAGCGAAGACCTTATTATGAGGAATCTCATAATCCAAGGTGCGTAAGGCTTCAACTCAAATGGAGAGGGTGCAACATTAGCCAGATTCCTCATGAAGAAATCGTGATAATTTATAGGAATGCCATGTATGATGTTGAATAGCAGATTCTTCATGATGCCAACAATTTTCTCATCAGATGAGTCGTGGCCTTTGATTGGACTCATAGTCTTCGTCAGAATGCGATAGACTGTTCTTGGTACATACAACATTTCCTTCACGAGGAATTTGGTTCTTGGGGCTTGACCGGGCTTCAGAGGCTTCATAAGCACTTGCATGTAATGAGCAGTGAGTTCAGGCTCCTGGTACAGGCAGCGAGCTCCTTCAAGGGGTGGACTGATGGGTAGGGCGTGAAGTAATTCAGAGGTCGGTGCCTTATAATGAGTGTTTTCGGTCATCCAGTCCAACACCCAAGAGTTGATATCATCAGCTTCGCCTGTGATGTGCAGGGTTGCATAGAATTGAAGAATGAGCTCTTCATTCCAATCGCAAATATCCATGCAAAAGTTGAGCAATCCTGCATCATGAAGCACACTGAGGACTGGGGTAAAACAAGGCATTAATTCCATGTCGACGTGAGGAATATGCTCGTGGTCGAAGACTTTGTCCTTGTTGAAGAGCAGTGAAGAATAAAAGTTTGCTTGGCTGGCAGTCCAGAAACGCTTCCTTCTAAGATGAGCAGAGTCATATGGGTTGAAGTCAGTGAAGAAAACATGCTCGCCGAAGAAGTCATCAGCCTTGAATTTCTGCTTCTTCAAGAAGGGATCCTTTGGCTTGGGCTGAGGAGTATCAGTTAATTGCATCACCACCTCAGGAATCGCAATCTCAGGCTCCACAGGCTGAGGAATTTCAGGTTCTTCTTCAGTGATAGCCTGGGTCTTTAATTCTTCATTAACATTTTCTTCAGCACTAGTGGCTGGAATCTCTTCATGGACAGACGGGGTTGCACGAGGTTCTTCAGATCCCATTTGTACTTCAGTATTAACAGGGGACCGAGGAATTTGTTGCAGTGGTGTGAACAGAGGAGAGTTGGGGTGCTGACTTTCCCAAGGTCATCATTCAGCACTGGTGTTGTACACCCAATGTCCACATCTTCATCTTCACTCTTTTCCTCAACGCCGGCCTCTTCAGCAGTGAACTGAGGCATGGGCGATGAGACTGTTGGGGTTGAAGGGATTGCATCCGCTTCAATTTCTTCATCCAACTGCTCTGACGAAGCAGCAGAAGGATTCTCTTCATCTGATTCACTTGGAATCACATATTCTTCATCAAAAGGAACAAGGTCCTTTGATGGCATGGATGAGACCGGAATAGCATCAATTGGATTTGCAAAAGAGCTGGTCAATGGCTTCATCTTCTTTGGAGCTGAAGAATGTGATGAAGTTGATGCTTTCCTTTTCTTCACTACTGCACACACTGCAGCCTTGGTTTTCTTCACGTCTGATGCAGACGGAAGGATCGGAGTTGGGGTAGGTGCAGGAGGAGCAGAGGAATTTGGTTCAATTACTTCAGGCACAACTGATGCAGTTGCCCTGACTTCTTCAGTCTCTTCAGGCGCAGCACTAGTGGTTGCCCTGGCAATTTCTTCAGTGGCTGGAATGCAGTCATCAGCCCTGGTACTCTGAGTTTCTTCAGCAGCCTGAATGTTAACAGCGGTTCTGGCATGTTCTTCAGTCGGCTGAGCAGAAGCCTCCGCGTGAGGATTTTCTTGTTGCGTTGGGGCTGCAATATTGGAAGTGAACTTTTCAGTCAAATACACAAATTTGACCTTGGCTCCAAGCCAGTCAGTGCGGTAAACGTCAAATTCATCACTGAGCTTCTTGATCTCAGATTGAATAGTGACAAGTTCTTCAGTTGTCATGGAGACAACGTTTTTCTTCAGGAAGCGCTCCTTCTTGTACTGTGCTTTCTTCAACTGCCTCGCCTTTTCAAATTTCCATTTTTCTTCTTGAATGAAGGCAGTCAGCATATGACTTTGTCCAGGAGTCAGCTTGAAATCAGGCATAGGAGTGTTGGGGTCCTTGTGCCAGAGATCAATGTAATCAAGGATCAATTTTGGATCCAAAAGTAGAGGCACATTTGTGCCTTTGGCTCTAGCAGCCTTGAGCTGCTTGTCTCTGATGATTTCAGCAAGTTCTTCATCATCAGCTTCATCTTCATCAGACGGCACTTGAAAGGTGAACTGCTTCTTGTGAGGACTTGGGCGAGAACCTCGTCCAGTAGTGGCCTTTTTCTTCAGCAGAGAGGGGCCAGTTGAAGAATTTGGTGGAGCTGAAGAACTAGCAGAAGCTCCTGAGGCAATAGAGATGCCTGTTGTCCTTTGGCACGTGGCGAGATGCATAGGTACTGAGGATTTTGTCGGAGGAGCTGAGGACTTTGGCGGAGGAGCTGGAGCAGCTTGAGGAGTTGACCGTGAGGGCATTGAAGAATCTGGCCGTGAGGGCATTGCTGAGGAACTTGGCCGTGAGGGCATTGAGGATGAAGCACTTGGCCTATGAGCAGGCTTCTTTGCCATGGCCTTCTTTGGCTTGATAGCAGAGGCCTCAGCAGAGGTAGCAGCAGCTACAGCGTCTTCATTAAATTTCCTCACTGCTTCCTTAGCTATTTTGGCTAGCTTGACTTGGTGCTTGGCCCATTCATCAGGATAGTCCTCACCACGCTTGAGGCTGGTGGGATCAGCTTCTTGTCCAAGTGCCAATGGAGGTCTTGGGCATGGAGGATTTAGAGCGAATTTCTTCATATACTTGGGAGTAACATATCTGTACTCCCTCCATTCCCGTGCCCATCCCCTCTCAATCTTTTGAATGCGCACCTTGCGCTGATTTTTATCCTCCTCAGAGGGTGTGCAGTATCCAACATAGATGTCATCAGGAATCTCAAACGCTGTGTTGACCTCAGGCTTTTTTCCTCCTTTCTGTGGCTTCTTACCATCAGCCATTTTCTTCAGCTGAGGAATATGAACAACAAAATTTTCTGAAGAGGCATGCAACTTTTCTTCGAGGAACGCTGCAAATGAGTTAAGTTGATGAGAACCTAGTGATTCAGCAGTGGACATGAGTACCTGTGAACAGAGTATAGTTGCGAGGAATTTGGAGAGGTCATATGCGTTCTCAGAAGGTTTTTCAAAAAGAACAAGTTTGAGGAATTTGAACAGATGTGTCTTGAAGAATTTCACTAAGCATTCTTTATCATAGGTTCCAGAGTTGTATAGATCGAAAATCCACACAATTGAGGAATCTTAAAAAAAATGTTGCTTAGAGAAACGGATCAAGAACGGATGACATGTGAGGTGTTTAGAGTGTGAAGAATTTGAGGAATATACACCTTTGAAGATTTTGTAGTAAACAATTGAATCAAAGAGGGCAGTAAAAGTAACTTTTAATTACCCTGGATGAAGAAAACGACGAACTAGGAAGTGTAGATGTGAAGTTCGTCAGTTCAGATCTTCCACGCCCTAACTCGGCAGAGGAAGAAAGCTACGGTGGCGGCGGAGTGAAGAAATCCGCAGCCGGCGCGAGTACGACGGCGACGAGGTCGAGGCAGTGAAGCTCTTCCTCACCAGCGGCGATGAAGTAGCGGCGGCACTAGGTTTTGGGAAGCTCGAGCGGGAGAGAGGTCGAGCGGAGTAAAAGTGAAGTGAGGTAGGGGAGGGGTATTTATAGTCGGAGTGACAAACTGTTCGCCCGAAAAAATTGGACGAACGTGCCCCTGACCCTTCTCATTCGCTTGACGTGTGTCACCCACGTACTGAGAGGTGGCGATCACGTGAGATCGTGGGTGAATAGATAAACATTTCACAAAATGCGGAACGGTTTGAGCGGCAAAGCCGAAAATTTAGATAAGATCGGTTTTAAAGTACCGTTCGCAAATTCTTCAGCTGACAAGGACACAGTGAATATTTTGAACGAGTTTCAAATAGAACGCACATGAAGAATTTGTGAATAGACTGGGTTGAGTTTAGCATAGAGGGGGAAGGGTCCGATCACATTCACTTAGCAGAAAAAACAACTTGAAGAATTAGCAATAAGTGAATGATGTAGAGGACATAACTCCATATATATATATATATATATATATATATATATATATATATATATATATATATATATATATATATATATATATATATATATAGCCAATGAAGAAAAATGACGGAAATGGTGAAGACAATGCAAAGTTGAAGAAAATGAACAACTGAGGAATTTCAAAGCTAAGGAAAAACTCAATTGAAGATTTTCAACTTTTGGTGGTGGTGTAACCCACCGTGTAAGAATGATGATTTCAGACACCGCGTACAATTGTCGTAGGGCTCCGAGAATCAAATTATTCATTAATTTCTTCACACTTAGAGTGTTAGTCTTCATTGATTGAAGAAAAACGTTTCCTCATGTGTTGCACATCTAAGTCATCAATTTTGCATAAGTGTTAGGATGAGTGTCCTTTTCAAAGAACATTCAAAGATCATAGGATATTTAGCTCACACCTCAACTTGCTAAATCTCTTCTCATCCAAGGGCTTAGTGAAGATATCGGCTAGCTGTTCTTCAGTCCGTACATGCTCAATAGAGATGTCGCCCTACCACACATGATCACGAAGAAAATGATGATGAATTTGAATGTGCTTAGTCTTCGAGTGCTGAACTGGGTTGTGAGCAATCTTGATTGCACTCTCATTGTCACAATAGAGAGGCACATTCTTCATGTTGACGCCGTAGTCCTTGAGAGTTTGCTTCATCCATAGCAATTGAGCACAGCAAGAACCAGCAGCAATGTACTCAGCTTTAGCAGTGGGCAGTGATACGCAGTTCTGTTTCTTCGAGGACCAACAGACCAAAGATCATCCGAGGAAATGGCATGTGCCTGATGTTGACTTGCGGTTGTAAGTGCATCTAGTGCCCCTTAGTGATTTTGGTGTATTGAAGACTTATAGGTTAAGGGACTAATGTGTTTATGAGTGTACACAGGTCTATAAGTCTATGAGGAGTTTGATATTTACAGAGAAAGTCGACCCCTAAAAATGAAGTTCTTTGACTGAAGACTTTGGATTTCTGAAGACTTTCTGAAGACTTTGAAAGTGAAGAAATTGGTGTGACCTTGAAGACTTGGTACTCATTTGAGGAACATGAAGCGTGAAGACTTCTGTTTTTGTAGTTTCATTTTCTCTTTCTTGAGTCATAGGAAACACCGTACAGTTAAAGGGGGTCGAGGAAATACTAAGGAAAAATTTCCATGTGATGCTCAACTCAAAATCCTACACCTACCAATCCCTTCAAGTGAAGCCATTGGAAATCTCATACAGTTCAGTCATATTCTTCAGTGACAGAGAAGAAGTTCTCCTGGTCTCTGAGGAATTTGTTCTGACTGAGGAGTTAGGAATTTGCCAGTGCGGATTGCCTACACAGTGAGGAACATGATAGCCCTGAGGAATTTGATACTCAAATTTCCGACCGTTGCTATGCTACGTGCCAGCTGTCCCAAAATATCTACCCACCTAACGGTCATATTATTGAAGGGCATTTATGTCTTATCATGTCGGGCTGCTCCCTAGGCTATAAATAGCCGCCCCCTACAACCACTAGCTGGTTGGCTGCTCCGAGAGAAACTGACACTTGTCATTTGAGAGCATCACATCCTCCGAGGACTTTGAGCGAAAATAATCGAGTGAGGAAAACCCAAACACAAACACCTACAAACCCAAAGTGATTGAGCATCACTGAAGAGATTGATCCTGCGTGGATCCGATGTTTGTTACCTTTGAAGACTGTGCTTCTTCCAGACGGTTAGGCGTCATGGTCTAGAGCATCCAAGAGTAATTGTGGATCGCCAAGTGACCGAGTTTGTGAAGGTTTGGAAGTCACCTGAAGACTTACCATGAGTGATTGGGCAAGGTCTGTGTGACCTTAGCTCAAGGAGAATACAGTGAGGACTGTGTGTCCGGGACTGGGTGTCGTCAGTTTAAATACCTAGCCGCTCCAACCAGATGTACAACTGAGACAACAGTTGGAACTGGTCTACCAAATCATTGTCTTCACCAAGCCTACTGGTTCTATTTCCTCAACTCTTTCATTTCCTCATAATTGTGTTGTGCGCTTGTTCATATCTGTGTTTCAAGACTTAGACTGAAGACTTTCTCAATTTCCTCAGTTCAATTTCTTCAGTCTGTTTGTCTTCATCCTGTGTTATCCTGTGTTTACGCTTTCTGTACTCTATGCCTGTCTTCATTTCATCATGATGACCATGCTTGTGTTCTGTTATGTTTACTTCTGAGTACTTATTCCACTTCAAGTAGTTCTTCACTAAGGAATTTCCTCACCCGCAAATTCCTCAGTGAAGAATTCATAAAAATCGCCTATTCAGCCCCCCTCTAGTCGATATAACGCACTTTCAGCGGTCCACATGATCACCAGCATAGTCAGAGTCTGAATATCCAATGAGATCAAAAGCCGAGCCCTTGGGGTACCATAATCCAAGTGTTGGTGTGTGAGCTAGATATCAAAGAATATGCTTCACAGCCTTATGGTGTCATTCCTTCGGTGTAGCTTGAAATCGGGCACACATGCAAACACTAAGCATAATATCTGGCCTAGATGCACATAAATACAATAGAGAACCAATCATGGAGCGGTATACCTTTTGATCGAAGTCAATACCATTTTCATCAGTGCATAGATGGCCATTTGTGGGCATTGGAATTTTGACCCCTTTGCAATCTTGCATGCTGAATTTCCTCAGTACATCCTTGAGGTAATTCTCCTGAGATATGAATATGCCATTGCGATGTTGACGAATTTGAAGACCTAAGAAGAATTTCAATTCTCCCATCATAGACATTTGATATTCTTCACTCATCATATAGGCAAATTCATCACTGTAACGTTGGTCAGTACAGCCAAAGATAATATCATCAACATAAATTTGGCACACAAACGATTCACCATCATAAGATTTAGTGAAAAGAGTAGGGTCAAGTGAACCGGGAGCCTTTCTTCATGAGGAATTCCTTCAAAGTATCATACCACGCCCGAGGGGCCTGCTTGAGGCCATAGAGGGCCTTATTGAGTCTGAAGACTTTGTCAGGATGCTTTGGATCTTCAAAACCTGGGGGTTGAGCAACATATACTTCTTCCTCAAGCTTACCATTGAGGAATGCACTTTTCACATCCATTTGATATAAAGTGATATCATGATGGTTAGCATAAGCAAGTAATATGCGAATAGCCTCAAGTCTAGCAACAGGTGCAAAAGTTTCATCAAAATCAATTCCTTCAACCTATGTGTAGCCTTGAGCTACAAGCCGTGCCTTATACCTCACCACAAGGCCATTTTCATCTTGCTTGTTGCGGTAAATCCACTTTGTGCCAATGATATTGTGCTTGCGAGGATCTGGGCGATTAACCAGTTCCCAGACGTTGTTCATCTTGAACTGATGTAATTCTTCTTGCATAGCTTGAATCCATTCAGGCTCCAGAAATGCTTCATCTACCTTAATGGTCTCTGTGATAGAGACGAAAGCAAAGTTCCCACAAAAGTTAGACAAATGTGAAGCTTTTGAGCGTGTGAGAGGACCTGGAATGTTGATGTCGCTGATGATTTTCTCAATCTGCACTTCGTTTGCAACGCGAGGATGAGCGGGTTGTCGTCGAGGAATTTTATCAGCACTATTTTCTTCAGGTGCATCAGCATGATGTTCTTCATGTTCTGGAATTATTTCTTCAACAGATTCTTCGGTAGGAATGACATCCTCAGTAGCTTTGCACTTGATAGATTCCTCAGGTGACTGTTCATCTAACACAGAAGGTAGGTGCTCTCTTTGCGAGCCATTAGTTTCATCTACTGTTCATCTAACTTTGTGAAGAACGTTGTTGAAGACTCTGTAGGTGTGCGAGTCCTTTCCGTAACCAAGTATAAAACCTTCATGTGCTTTCGGTGCAAATTTTGAGTTGTGATGAGGATCTCTAATCCAACATTTAGCACCGAAGACTTTGAAATAACTTACATTGGGTTTCTTTTCAGTGAGGAGTTCATAAGCAGTCTTCTTGAAGAATTTGTGAAGATATACCCTGTTGATGACGTGACACGCAGTATCAATTGCCTCAATCCAGAAACGATGAGGCGTCTTGTATTCATCAAGCATAGTGCGAGCCATCTCAACAAGAGTCATGTTCTTGCGCTCCACGACACCATTTTGCTGAGGAGTATAAGGAGCAGATAACTCATGAGTAATACCGAGTTCATCAAGATAGTCATCAAGAACATAATTCTTGAACTCAGTTCCATTGTCACTTCTGATGTGCTTGATCTTCACACCAAAGTTGGTTGAAGCCCTCGAACAAAATCGTTTGAAGACTTCCTGCACCTCATGTTTGTAAGTGACAATATGCACCCATGTGTAACGAGAGTAATCATCATCAATAACAAAGCCATATAGAGATGCATCATTTGTAACTCCAGAATAATGATTAGGACCAAAGAGATCCATGTGAAGCAATTCAAATGGTCGAGTAGTAGTCATGATACTTCGCTGGATGCTTGGCCTTTGTCATCTTTCCGGCTTCACAGGCTCCGCATAAGTGATCCTCGAGGAATTTGACATTCTCAATGCCAATGACATGCTTCTTCTTTGCGAGCGTGTGCAGATTCCTCATGCCAGCATGACCAAGTCGTCGATGCCATAGCCAGCCTTCTGAAGCTTTTGCAAGTAAACATACGGCTGGTTGTGGTCCTGTAGAGAAATCAACAATATACAGATCTCCTCTCCTAAAGCCTTCGAATACTTTGGAATTGTTAGCTTCCATGATCACAACACAACGACTTGCCAAAGACAACAACCATATCAAGATCACAAAGCATTGAGACAGACATGAGGTTGTATCCTAAGGACTCGACAAGAATGACTTTGTCCATGTGTCGATCCTTTGAGATTGCAACCTTACCTAGCCCCAATACCTGACTTTTTCCTTTGTCAGCGAAGATGATGTGCTTCAGATGCGATGGAGATAAGGGAACATCCATCAATAGATTCTTGTCACCAGTCATGTGATTTGTACATCCACTATCGAGGACCCACTCATTTTCTTTGGGTTGATCATCCTACAGATGAATTAGTGCATCTTACGAACTCATATACTTCATCAGTGAAGAATATGACATTAATTCATTAGATCAATTTCATCAACCAATAGAACAGATAAAACAATATGAGGACGTGAGAAATGAGGGTTCATTTCTTCATGATTAGCTTGCGTCCTTTCAGGCAATTTCAGGTCTCCAGCAAATTCCTCAGACGATTAAGCACGTCTGGAGACCTGACCCTGCAGAAGAGATTAGTTCTTTTTCTTCACCACCCACATCTGAAGGGGTGGCAAAGAGTTCATCACTTTGCGAGCTCCATACGAGAAGGGTGGCATAGAAGCCTGGCATAGAAGCCAGTCCATTTCGTTTCACATAAGAGGAGTTAGGATAGGCATATGAATAAGCAGAGAAATTCTTCGAGGACTTATGAACATAATGGTTAGAAGAATAATGCTCATATTCATAGCCTTAGCTCTTCCCTGCGAAACAGAGGTGTTAGCATGATGATGATCATATGAGGACTTTGATCCTTTTGAGGAATTTGATCCACGTGAGGAATTTGGTCCGTATGAGGACTTGGATCCATATGAAGAATTTGATCTGGGTTTCCTATTCTTCACAGGTGGTGTCATGATGACATTTGATACGTCTCTGTCATATCTATAATTTTTGATTGTTCCATACCAATATTCTACAACTTTCATATACTTTTGGCAACTTTTTATACTATTTTTTGGGACTAACATATTGATCCAGTGCCCAGTGCCAGTTCCTGTTTGTTACATGTTTATGTTTCGCAGAAACCCAGTATCAAACGGAGTCCAAACGGGATAAAAACGGACGGAGAATTATTTTGGAATATTTATGATCTTTGGGAAATAAAATCAATGCGAGACGGTGCCCGAGGGGGCCACGAGGCAGGGGGCGCGCCCTGGACCCTCGTGGGCACCCCGTAAGGTGGTTGACGCTCTTCTTTTGCCGCAAGAAAGCTAATTTTATGAGAAAAATCTGGGCGAAAGATTCAACCCAATCGGAGTTACGGATCTCCGGATATAAAAGAAACGGTGAAAGGGCAGCAGAGAGAACGCAGAAACAGAGAGAGACAGAGAGACAGATCCAATCTCGGAGGGGCTCTCGTGTTGGAAATATGCCCTAAAGGCAATAATAAATAGGTTATTATTATATTTCCTTGTTCATGATAATCGTTTATTATCCATGCTAGAATTGTATTGATAGGAAACTCAGATACATGTGTGGATACATAGACAACACCATGTCCCTAGTAAGCCTCTAGTTGACTGGCTCGTTGATCAATAGATGGTTACGGTTTCCTGACCATGGACATTGGATGTCGTTGATAACGGGATCACATCATTAGGAGAATGATGTGATGGACGAGACCCAATCCTAAGCCTAGCACTAGATCGTGTAGTTCGTTTGCTCAGAGCTTTTCTAATGTCAAGTATCATTTCCTTAGACCATGAGATTGTGCAACTCCCGGATACCGTAGGAATGCTTTGGGTGTACCAAACGTCGCAACGTAACTGGGTGGCTATAAAGGTGCACTACAGGTATCTCCGAAAGTGTCTGTTGGGTTGGCACGAATCGAGACTGGGATTTGTCACTCCGTGTAAACGGAGAGGTATCTCTGGGCCCACTCGGTAGGACATCATCATAATGTGCACAATGTGACCAAGGAGTTGATCACGGGATGATGTGATTTACGGAACGAGTAAAGAGACTTGCCGGTAACGAGATTGAACAAGGTATAGGGATACCGACGATCGAATCTCGGGCAAGTAACATACCGATAGACAAAGGGAATTGAATACGGGATTGATTGAATCCTCGACATCGTGGTTCATCCGATGAGATCATCGAGGAGCATGTGGGAGCCAACATGGGTATCCAGATCCCGCTGTTGGTTATTGGCCGGAGAGTCGTCTCGGTCATGTCTGCATGTCTCCCGAACCCGTAGGGTCTACACACTTAAGGTTCGGTGACGCTAGGGTTGTAGAGATATTAGTATGCGGTAACCCGAAAGTTGTTCGGAGTCCCGGATGAGATCCCGGACGTCACGAGGAGTTCTGGAATGGTCCGGAGGTAAATATTTATATATGGGAAGTCTTATTTTGGTCGCCGGAAAAGTTTCCCACTTTATCGGTATTGTACCGGGAGTGCCGAAAGGGGTCCGCGGGTCCACCAAGGGGTCCACCAGCCCCGGGGGGGGCACATGGGCTGTGGGGGGTGCGCCTTGGCCTATATGGGCCAAGGGAACCAGCCCCAAGAGGCCCATGCGCCAAGAGATAAGATAAAGGGAGAGTCCTAAAGGGGGAAGGCACCTCCGAGGTGCCTTGGGGAGGATGGACTCCTCCCTGGCCGCACCCTTCCTTGGAGGAAGGGCCAAGGCTGCGCCCCCCTCTCCCTTGGCCCTATATATAGTGGGGGGGAGGGAGGGCAGCAACAATCCAAGCCCTGGCGCCTCCCTCTCCCTCCCGTGACACATCTCCCTCCTCCCGCAGCGCTTGGTGAAGCCCTGTTGGAATCCCGCTACTTCCACCACCACGCCGTCGTGCTGCTGGATCTCCATCAACCTCTCCTCCCCCCTTGCTGGATCAAGAAGGAGGAGACGTCGCTGCTCTGTACGTGTGTTGAACGCGGAGGTGCCGTCCGTTCGGCGCTAGGATCATCGGTGATTTGGATCACGACGAGTACGACTCCAATAACCCCGTTCTCTTGAACGCTTCCGCTCGCGATCTACAAGGGTATGTAGATGCACTCCCCTTCCCCTCGTTGCTAGATTACTCCATAGATTGATCTTGGTGATGCGTAGAAAATTTTGAATTTCTGCTACGTTCCCCAACAGTGGCATCATGAGCTAGGTCTATGCGTAGTTTCTATGCACGGGTAGAACACAAAGTAGTTGTGGGCGTCGATGTTGTCAATTCTTCTTGCCGCTACTAGTCTTATCTTGTTTCGGCGACATTGTGGGATGAAGCGGCCTGGACCGACCTTACACGTACGCTTACGTGAGACAGGTTCCACCGACTGACATGCACTAGTTGCATAAGGTGGCTAGCGGGTGTCTGTCTCTCCCACTTTAGTCGGAACGGATTCGATGAAAAGGGTCCTTATGAAGGGTAAATAGAAATTGGCATATCACGTTGTGGTTTTACGTAGGTAAGAAATGTTCTTGCTAGAAACCTATACAAGCCACGTAAAAACTTGCAACAACAATTAGAGGACGTCTAACTTGTTTTTGCAGCATGTGCTATGTGATGTGATATGGCCAGAAGATGTGATGAATGATATATGTGATGTATGAGATTGATCATATTCTTGTAATAGGAATCACGACTTGCATGTCGATGAGTATGACAACCGGCAGGAGCCATAGGAGTTGTCTTTATTTTTTGTATGACCTGCGTGTCATTGAATAACGCCATGTAAGTTACTTTACTTTATTGCTAAGCGCGTTAGCCATAGAAGTAGAAGTAATCGTTGGCGTGACAACTTCATGAAGACACAATGATGGAGATCATGGTGTCATGCTGGTGACAAAGATGATCATGGTGCCCCGAAGATGGAGATCAAAGGAGCAAAATGATACTGGCCATATCATGTCACTATTTGATTGCATGTGATGTTTATCATGTTATGCATATTATTTGCTTAGAACGACGGTAGCATAAATAAGATGATCCCTCACTAAAATTTCAAGAGACGTGTTCCCCCTAACTGTGCATCGTTGCGAAGGTTCGTTGTTTCGAAGCACCACGTGATGATCGGGTGTGATAGATTCTAACGTTCGAATACAACGGGTGTTGATGAGCCTAGCATGTACAGACATGGCCTCGGAACACATGCGAAACACTTAGGTTGACTTGACGAGCCTAGCATGTACAGACATGGCCTCGGAACACAAGAGATCGAAAGGTCGAACATGAGTCGTATAGTAGATGCGATCAACATGGAGATGTTCACCGATGATGACTAGTCCGTCTCACGTGATGATCGGACACGGCCTAGTTTGACTCGGATCATGTATCACTTAGATGACTAGAGGGATGTCTATCTGAGTGGGAGTTCATAATTAGATGAACTTCATTATCATGAACATAGTCAAAAGGTCTTTGCAAATTATGTCATACGCTTTAGTTCTACTGTTTAAGATATGTTCCTAGAGAAAATTTAGTTGAAAGTTGGTAGTAGCAATTATGCGGACTGGGTCCGTAAACTGAGGATTGTCCTCATTGCTGCACAGAGGGCTTATGTCCTTAATGCACCGCTCGGTGTGCTGAACCTCAGCGTCGTCTGTAGATGTTGCGAAACATCTGACATACACGTTTTGATGACTATGTGATAGTTCAGTGCGTAATGCTAACGGTTTAGAATTGTGGCACCAAAGACGGTTTTTGAAACGTCGCAGAACATATGAGATGTTCCGAAGACTGAAATTGGGATTTCGGACTAGTGCCCACGTCAAGAGGTATGAGACCTCTGACAAGTTTCTTAAGCCTGCAGACTAAGGGAGAAAAGCTTAATCGTTGAGCATGTGCTCAGATTGTCTGAGTGCCACAATCGCTTGAATCGAGTGGGAGTTAATCTCCCAGATGAGATAGTGATGGTTCTCCATAGTCACTACCACCAAGCTAGTAGAGCTTCGTGATGAACTATAACATATCAGGGATAGACATGATGATCCTTGAGCAACTCGCGATGTTTGACACCGCGAAAGTAGAAATCAAGAAGGAGCATCAATTGTTGATGGTTAGTAAAACCACTAGTTTCTAGAAGGGCAAGGGCAAAAGGGATACTTCATGAAACAGCAAGTCATTTGCTGCTCTAGTGAAGAATCCCAAGGTTGAACCCAAACCTGAGACTAAGTGCTTCTGTAATGAGAGGAACGGTCACTGAAGCAGTACTACCCTAGATACTTGGTAGATGAGAAGGCAGGCAAGGTCGACAGAAGTATATTGGATATACATTATATGAATGTGTACTTTACTAGTACTCCTAGCGGCACCAGGGTATTAGATACCGGTTCGGTTGCTAAGTGTTAGTAACTCGAAATAAAAGCTGCGGAATAAACGGAGACTAGCTAAAGGTGAGATGACGATATGTGTTGGAAGTGTTTCCAAGGTTGATGTGATCAAGCATCGCATGCTCCCTCTACCATCGAGATTTGGTGTTTGCGTTGAGCATGATTGGATTATGTTTATCGCAATACGGTTATTCATTTAAGGAGAATAATGGTTACTCTGTTTATTTGAATAATACCTTCAATGGTCTTGCACCTAAAATGAATCTCGATCGTAGTGATACACATGTTCATGCCAAAAGATATAAGATAGTAATGATAGTTCCACATACTTGTGGCACTGCCATTTGAGTCATATTAGTATAGAACGCATGAAGAAGCTCCATGTAGATGGATCTTTGGACTCACTCGTTTTTGAAAAGATTGAGACATGCGAACCATGTCTATTGGTATATATGCATGAAGAAACTCCATGCAGATGGATCGTTTGGACTCACTTGTTTTTGAATCACTTGAGACATGCAAATCATACCACATGGGCAAGATGACTGAAAGGCCTCATTTTCAGTAAGATGGAACAAGAGAGCAACTTGTTGGAAGTAATACATTTTGATGTATGCAGTCCAATGAGTGCTGAGGCATGTAGTGGATATCGTTATGTTCTTACTTCACAGATGATTTGAGTAGATGCTGAGAATATTTACTTGATGAAACACAAGTCTGAATTATTGAAAGGTTCAAGTAATTTCAGAGTGAAGTTGAAGATCGTCGTGACAAGAGGATAAAATGTCCGTGATATGATCATAGAGATGAGTATCTGAGTTACGAGTTTGGCACACAATTAAGACATTGTGGAAAGTGTTTCACAATTAATACCGCCTGGAACACCATAGTGTGATGGTGTGTCCGAACATCATAACTGCACCCTATTGGATATGGTGCATACCATGATGTCTCTTATCGAATTACCACTATCGTTTATGGGTTAAGCATTAGAGACAACCGCATTCACTTTAAATAGGGCACCACGCAATTCCGTTGAGACGACACCATTTAGAGAAATCTAAGTTGTTGTTTCTTAAAAGTTTGGGGCTGCAATGCTTATGTGAAAAAGTTTCAGGATGATAAGCTCGAACCCAAAGCGGATAAATGCGTCTTCATAGAATACCCAAAAACAGTTGGGTATACCTCCTATTTCAGATCTGGAAGCAAAGGTAATTGCTTCTAGAAACAGTTCCTTTCTCGAGGAAAAGTTTCTCTCGAAAGAATTGAGTGGGAGGATGGTGGAGACTTGATAAGGTTATTGAACCGACACTTCAACTAGTGTGTAGCAGGGCACAGGAAGTTGTTCCTGTGGCACCTACACCAATTGAAGTGGAAGCTCATGATAGTGATCATGAAACTTCGGATCAAGTCACTACCAAAAACTCGTAGGACGACGAGGATGCGTGCTACTTCAGAGTGGCACATGATCCTGTCTTGGAAGTCATGTTGCTAGACAACAATGAACCTACGAGCTATGAAGAAGCGATGGTGGGCCCATATTCCGACAAATGGTTAGAAGCCATGAAATGCGAGATAGGATCCA
Source organism: Aegilops tauschii subsp. strangulata (assembly GCF_002575655.3). Classification (NCBI taxonomy): domain Eukaryota; kingdom Viridiplantae; phylum Streptophyta; class Magnoliopsida; order Poales; family Poaceae; genus Aegilops; species Aegilops tauschii. Next base: position 349,169,200 of record NC_053039.3, read on the forward strand.
TGTATCAGAACAAAGCATGGACTTTGGTGAACTTGCCCGATGATCGGCTAGCCATTGAGATAAATGGATCTTTAAGAAGAAGACGGACATGGACGGTAATGTTACCGTCTATGAAGCTCGACTTGTGGCAAAGAGTATTTTCACAAGTTCAAGGAGTTGACTACGATGAGATTTTCTCATCCGTAGCGATGCTCAAGTCCGTCGGAATCATGTTAGCATTAGCTGCATTTTTGAAATCTGGCAGATGGATGTCAAAACAAGTTTCCTTACCAGTTTTCGTAAGGAAAGGTTGTATGTGATACAATAAGAAAGGTTTTGTCGATCCTAAGGATGCTAAAAGGTATGCTAGCTCCAGCGATCCTTCCATGGACTAGAGCAAGCATCTCGGAGTCAGAATATACGCTTTGATGGAGTGATCAAAGTTTTTGGGTTTATACAAAGTTTGTTAGAAACTTGTATTTACAATAAAGTGAGTGGGAGCGCTACAACATTTCTGATAAGTATATGTGAATGACATATTGTTGATCCGAAATGATGTGAAATTTCTGGAAAGCATAAAGGGTTGTTTGAAAGGAGTTTTTCAAAGGAAGACCTGGATAAAGCTGCTTACGTATTGGGCATCAAGATCTATAGAGATAGATCAAGACGCCTGATGATACTTTCAAAGAACGCACACCTTGACATGATTTTGAAAGAGTTCAAAATAGATCAGCAAAGAAGGAGTTCTTGACTGTGTTACAAGATGTGAGCATTGAGTAAGACTCAAGACCTGACCACAGCAGAAGAGAGAGAAAGGACGAAGGTCGTCCCCTATGCTTTAGACGTAGGCTCTACAGTATGCTATGCTGTGTACCGCACGTGAAGTGTGCCTTGCCATGAGTTGGTCAAGGGGTACAATAGTGATCCGGGAATGGATCACATGACAGCGGTCGAACTTATCCTTAGTATATAGTGGACTAAGGAATTTTCTCGATTATGGAGGTGAAAAGGAGTTCGTCGTAAAGGGTTACGTCGATGCGAACTTTGACACTAATCCGGATGACTCTGAGTAGTAAACCGGATTCGTATAGTAGAGCAGTTATTTGAAATGGCTCCAAATAGCGCGTGGTAGCATCCACAAGATGACATAGATATTCGTAAAGCACACACGGATCTGAAAGGTTCAGACCCGTTGACTAATAACCTCTCTCACAAGCATAACATGATCAAACCAGAACACATTGAGTTAATCACATAGTGATGTGAACTAGATTGTTGACTCTAGTGAACTCTTTGGATGTTGGTCACATGGTGATGTGACCTATGAGTGTTAATCACATGGCAATGTGAACTAGATTATTGACTCTAGTGCAAGTGGGAGACTGTTGGAAATATGCCCTAGAGGCAATAATAAATAGGTTATTATTATATTTCCTTGTTCATGATAATCGTTTATTATCCATGCTAGAATTGTATTGATAGGAAACTCAGATACATGTGTGGATACATAGACAACACCATGTCCCTAGTAAGGCTCTAGTTGACTGGCTCGTTGATCAATAGATGGTTACGGTTTCCTGACCATGGACATTGGATGTCGTTGATAACGGGATCACATCATTAGGAGAATGATGTGATGGACGAGACCCAATCCTAAGCCTAGCGCTAGATCGTGTAGTTCGTTTGCTCAGAGCTTTTCTAATGTCAAGTATCATTTCCTTAGACCATGAGATTGTGCAACTCCCGGATACCGTAGGAATGCTTTGGGTGTACCAAACGTCACAACGTAACTGGGTGGCTATAAAGGTGCACTACAGGTATCTCCGAAAGTGTCTGTTGGGTTGGCACGAATCGAGACTGGGATTTGTCACTCCGTGTAAACGGAGAGGTATCTCTGAGCCCACTCGGTAGGACATCATCATAATGTGCACAATGTGACCAAGGAGTTGATCACGGGATGATGTGAGTTACGGAACGAGTAAAGAGACTTGCCGGTAACGAGATTGAACAAGGTATAGGGATACCAACGATCGAATCTCGGGCAAGTAACATACCGATAGACAAAGGGAATTGAATACGGGATTGATTGAATCCTCGACATCATGGTTCATCCAATGAGATCGTCGAGGAGCATGTGGGAGCCAACATGGGTATCCAGATCCCGCTGTTGGTTATTGGCCGGAGAGTCATCTCGGTCAGGTCTGCATGTCTCCCGAACCCGTAGGGTCTACACACTTAAGGTTCGGTGACGCTAGGGTTGTAGAGATATTAGTATGCGGTAACCCGAAAGTTGTTCGGAGTCCCGGATGAGATCCCGGACGTCACGAGGAGTTCCGGAATGGTCCGGAGGTAAAGATTTATATATGGGAAGTCTTATTTTGGTCGCCGGAAAAGTTTCGCACTTTATCGGTATTGTACCGGGAGTGCCGAAAGGGGTCCGCGGGTCCACCAAGCGGTCCACCAGCCCCGGGGGGGCCACATGGGCTGTGGGGGGTGCGCCTTGGCCTATATGGGCCAAGGGAACCAGCCCCAAGAGGCCCATGCGCCAAGAGATAAGATAAAGGGAGAGTCCTAAAGGGGGAAGGCACCTCCGAGGTGCCTTGGGGAGGATGGACTCCTCCCTGGCCGCACCCTTCCTTGGAGGAAGGGCCAAGGCTGCGCCCCCTCTCCCTTGGCCCTATATATAGTGGGGGGGAGGGAGGGCAGCAGCAATCCAAGCCCTGGCGCCTCCCTCTCCCTCCCGTGACACATCTCCCTCCTCCCGCAGCGCTTGGCGAAGCCCTGTTGGAATCCCGCTACTTCCACCACCACGCTGTCGTGCTGCTGGATCTCCATCAACCTCTCCTCCCCCTTGCTGGATCAAGAAGGAGGAGACGTCGCTGCTCCGTACATGTGTTGAACGCGGAGGTGCCGTCCGTTCGGCGCTAGGATCATCGGTGATTTGGATCACGACGAGTACGACTCCATCAACCCCGTTCTCTTGAACGCTTCCGCTCGCGATCTACAAGGGTATGTGGATGCACTCCCCTTCCCCTCGTTGCTAGATTACTCCATAGATTGATCTTGGTGATGCGTAGAAAATTTTGAATTTCTGCTACGTTCCCCAACATCTCGCCCCTCCCACGCCATGGAGGCCAAGGACCCGAGGGGAAACCCTTCTCCCATCTAGGGAGGAGGTCAAGGAAGAAGAAGACGAAGGGGCCCCCTCTGCCCTTCTCTTCCGGTGGCGCCGGAACGCTACCGTGGCCATCATCATCACCGCAATCTTCACCAACAACTTCACCGCCATCACCACCAACTCTTCCCCCCTCTATGCAGCGGTGTAACCTCTCTCTTACCCGCTGTAATCTCTACTTAAACATGGTGCTCAATGCTATATATTATTTCCCAATGATGTATGGCTATCCTATGATGTTTGAGTAGATCCGTTTTGTCCTATGGGTTATTTGATGATCAAGATTGGTTTGAGTTGCATGTTTTAATATTGGTGCTGTCCTATGGTGCTCTCCATGTCGCGCAAGCGTGAGGGATCCTCGCTGTAGGGTTTGCAATATGTTCATGATTTGCTTATGGTGGGTGGCGTGAGTGACAGAAGCACAGACCCGAGTAAGTAGGTTGTTTGCGTATGGGAATAAAGAGGACTTGATACTTTAATGCTATGGTTGGGTTTTACCTTAATGATCTTTAGTAGTTGAGGATGCTTGCTAGAGTTCCAATCATAAGTGCATATGATCCAAGTAGAGAAAGTATGTTAGCTTATGCCTCTCCCTCAAATAAAATTGCAATAATGATTACCAGTCTAGTTATCGATTGCCTAGGGACAAATAACTTTCTCGTAACAACAAGCTCTTTACTAAAACTAATTTAGTTGTGTCTTCATCTAAACAGCCCCTAGCTTTTATTTACGCTCTCTTTATATTCTTGCAAGCCTATCCAAAAACACATACAAAGTACTTCTAGTTTCATACTTGTTCTAGGTAAAGCGAACGTCAAGCGTGCGTAGAGTTGTATCGGTGGTCGATAGAACTTGAGGGAATATTTGTTCTACCTTTAGCTCCTCGTTGGGTTCGACACTCTTACTTAGCGAAAGAGGCTACAATTGATCCCCTATACTTGTGGGTTATCAAGACCTTTTTCTGGCGCCGTTGCCGGGGAGCAATAGCGTGGGGTGAATATTCTCGTGTGTGCTTGTTTGCTTTATCACTAAGTAACTTTTATTTGCTGTTCTTAGTTGTTCTCTATCTTTAGTTATGGATATGGAACACGAAATACCAAAAAAATTGGTGTACGTGCTGCTCACGGAGATGAGGAACCTCCTAAAACCCTCGATGCTCGTTATGTGATAGATATTACGTACTACTTTGATAATCCAGAGAAAACCCCATTCAATTTGGTAATGGGAGACACGTTGGATCAACGTGAATGCTTTAGGGATTATCGCTTGACTCAAAAAGGGAAACTATTATGGGATCAAATTTATATGTTGAAGTGGTATGCTAGGCAACTATGCTTGAGATATGATTATACTTGTTGCTCTAGGATGAAGTCTCCACACCTTCCCTTTTCATGCAAATTTAATGATAATGAAACCTTGGCTTCTTATGCTAGAGGTATATATGATTACTATGATGTGGAACAAATAGAAGAATTTGTTGCTTTTATGGGTGCTTATGAAATTGAATCTATGTTCAAAGAATATGAAAATCTTTATGATGCTATTTACAGACCTGAAAATTTAGCTATCCTTAAATATTGTTATGAGAATTATGAATACAATTCCGATATTGATGCATTTATTGAGAAAATCTCCGACGTCCCAGAAGAGACTAATATTTTGCAGGAGTCTATGGAAGAAGAAATTGATGAAACTGTGAGCTCATTGGATGAAAAAGATGAGGATGAGAGCGAAGAACAAAAGGAGGAAGAGCGGATTGATCACCTGTGCCCACCTTCTAATGAGAGTAACTCTTCAACTCATACATTGTTTAATTTCCCTTCATGCTTACCGAAGGATGAATGCTATGATAATTGCTATGATCACGTTGATTCTTTTGAAATATCCCTTTTTGATGATGCTTGCTATGCTTGTGGACAAGATGCCAATATGAATTATGCTTATGGAGATGAACTTGCTATAGTTCCTTATGTTAAACATGAAATTGTTGCTATTGCACCCACACACGATAGTCCTATTATCTTTTTGAATTCTCCAAACTACACTATATCGGAGAAGTTTGCCCTTATTGAGGATTATATTGATGGGTTTCCTTTTACTGTTGCACATGATGATTTTGATAGATATAATATGCATGTGCTTGCTGCTCCTACTTGCAATTATTATGAGAGAGGAACTATATCTCCACCTCTCTATGTTTCCAACATGGTAAAATTGCAAGAAACTGTTTATACTATGCATTGGCCTTTACTATGTGTGCATGAATTGTTCTTTTATGACATGCCGATGCATAGGAAGAGAGTTAGACTTCGTTGTTGCATGATATATGTTACCTTGTGCTCACTACTAAATCACAAATCATTGTTAATTAAAATTGGCTTTGATATACCTTGGGATTCGGGTGGATCCATTACTTGAGCACTATATGCCTAGCTTAATGGCTTTAAAGAAAGCGCTGCCAGGGAGACAACCCGGAAGTTTTAGAGAGTCAGTTATTTCTGTTGAGTGCTTTTATATAGTTTAAAAACAACAAAAATAAAGAGGGGAACCCAAAACTTTTTCAAAAAGGAAAGTGAAAGTGAGAGAGACAAGCATTGTTGAAGTGGGAGCTACCCTTAAACTTTGTTCATGCTCACGGAAACTTTGTGAATCTTGATTACAGAAAATTTTCAACAAAAATAATTATCCCCTTGTACAATTCCATTGTATTATAAAAATAATGTGCTAAGGTTTGCCTTTAGGATGTTTACAATGCTTGTTGGTTTGTACGGTGCAGGACAGAAACTTTGGCTGTAGTGCACGATTTTTCATTTTTTACTGGAACGGCGAATGGTTCTAAAACTTTTTGAAATGTCTTTATATAAATTTTTTGTATTTTTCCTAATTTTGGCAGAATTTTTCAAGTACAAGAAGTATGGTGAATGTTCAGATTATTACAGACTGTTCTGTTTTAGACAGATTCTGTTTTTGATGCATAGTTTGCTTGTTTTGATGAAACTATCGATTTATATCAGTGGATTAAGCCATGGAAAAGCTATATTACAGTAGAAACAATGCAAAAAATATGAATTGGTTTTCAACAGTACTTAGAGTAGTGATTTGCTTTATTATACTAACGGATCTTACCGAGTTTTCTGTTGAAGTTTTGTGTGGATGAAGTGTTCGAAGATCGAGGATGTTTCGATATGAGGATAAGGAGGAGAGGAAAGAGCTCAAGCTTGGGGACTCCCAAGGCACCCCAAGTAAATATTCAAGGAGACTCAAGCGTCTAAGCTTGGGGATGCCCCGGAAGGCATCCCCTCTTTCTTCAACAAGTATCGGTATGTTTTCGGATTCGTTTCGTTCATGCGATATGTGCAATCTTGGAGCGTCTTTTGCATTTAGTTTTCATTTTTCTTTTACGCACAATGCTGGTATGAGATAGTCCTTGGTTGATTTATAAAATTCTCTTTGCACTTCGCTTATATCTTTTGAGTATGGCTTTATAGAATGCTTCATGTGCTTCACTTATATCATTTGAAGTTTGGATTGCCTGTTTCTTTTCACATAGAAAACCGCCATTTGTAGAATGCTCTTTAGCTTCACTTATATTTGTTAGAGCGTGGTCATATATTTTGTAGAAATAATTAAACTCTCTTGCTTCACTTATATCTATTTAGAGAGATGACAGGAACTGGTCATTCACATGGTTAGTCATAAAATCCTACATAAAACTTGTAGATCACTGAATATGATATTTTTGATTCCTTGCAATAGTTTTGCAATATAAAGATGGTGATATTAGATTCATGGTAGTTGGTAGTTGTGGATTGTAGAAATACTTCTGTTGAGGTTTGTGATTCCCGTAGCATGGACGTATGGTGAACCGTTATGTAACGAAGTTGGAGCATGAGGTATTTATTGATTGTCTTCCTTATGAGTGGCGGTCGGGGACGAGCGATGGTCTTTTCCTACCAATCTACCCCCTAGGGGCATGCGTAGTAGTACTTTGCTTTGAGGGCTAATAAACTTTTGCAATAAGTATATGAGTTCTTTATGACTAATGTGAGTCCATGGATTATACGCACTCTCATCCTTCCATCATTGCTAGTCTCTTCGGTACCGTGCATTGCCCTTTCTCACCTCGAGAGTTGGTGCAAACTTATTCGGATAGGATTTCTGTTGGCTTCATCGGGAGGCTCGCGTAGTTTGTTACGTCAACTCCAAAAGGATAAGTTGCATTGGAATCGAGAAAGTTTCGTTCATAATTGCATAAAAGGAGTCAAAATAGTGGCTGCGGCGCGTCGAGGGTCAACCTTTGATATCGAATAACCTTTCGAGCCTTCCCCAATGGATCTCTATCCTCCTTTGAAACCAATAGAAGTTCACTGACCATCCCTGTCAAACATAACCCAAGGTAGGATCGAGAGGAGAAGAATAGGACTCTTGCTAGTATCATAACCTCTCGATGGGAGAATGAAACCATTAGATTAGTGGAAAGAAGAAAGAATGGGAAGATTTGAGATGAACCACATTTCCAAGAGATTGATGTCTACTCTGTGTCCTGTAACCTTGAATCTAGTGGAAAAAGAAAAAGCTAGTTCCACTTCAACGCTGTTATCTGCATCGGGCGATACTCCTTCAATGAGAGTGAGTCGCTTAACACGGAACCACTTTCAGAAGCTTTATTGAGTTTTGATAGTTGCGAAGATCCGAGTCCAGCTACTTACGAAGAAGGGCAGACTACCCTATTCCCATCCCTACAGACAGACTAGCTAAGCGTGGTAGTTGAGTGAACGGGCTATCAAAAAAGGTCTCGTTTTATCCTCTATCGAGGCAGGATAGTATTATTATACCTAAAAGAAGGGTTCTAAAACAGTTTAGAGAACTAATCTGGGTCTATTAGCCACTGGTATCTAAGTGGTACTCCCATGCCAGCGATAATAATATCATCATATACCTCGCCAGGAGGTACTTAAAGGTACGATCTAGGTGAAAGAAAACTAAAAATCATGAAGTTCCCCGGTGAATCTTTCTCTCGGCAAAGCAGAACAAGAAGCAGCAGAAAGCAAAACAGTATAAGGGTCGTTCGGAGTTCCAGGCACAAAACAATTCTACAGAACTGGGTATACCAAACAGTTGATCAACAAGGCAAATGTCCACTAAACCAGCTAAACGGCTCACGAATTGTTTGGAATGCGACGGCAAATGTGATCTCCCAGCAATATCTCGAGTCCAAAACCTCACCCATCTACATATATCATCATCTGCGGCAAGAACATAGCAACACCAAAATCCTACCAGCAACTGCTGCAATGCACCCTCCTCACGACAGCCAACCATCGACGGTGTCAGACTATGATTCAGTTGCTGTACTACTCCTCTTTGTTCTGTTTCATGTTTTTGGCGGTTTCGTTCTTGTGTCTGAGTCCGAAGAAGACGGTGGATGTTGATCCAGTAGCAAAATTGTGCTTCCTGTTGCAGGATTTATGTATCGTGCCGTGCGTAGATACGGACGACATGGAAAAAATCCAGGTTTATGTACGACATGCTCTTTCCTTCCTTCATTCGGTGACGCACAGAGGTGGCAGAGTCTTGTTCCTGGAGTCGCTCACAACTTTTGGGAGCACCGAGAGTGCATCCAAACCCCGTGATATGATACGCTCTATCACACATAAGCCTCATTATATCTTCCTCAAAACAGCCACCATACCTACCTATCATGGCATCTCCATAGCCATTCCGAGATATATTGCCATGCAACTTCCATCACCATCATATACATGACTTGAGCATTTATTGTCATATTGCTTTGCATGATCGTAAGATAGCTAGCATGATGTTTTCATGGCTTGTCCGTTTTTTGATGTCATTGCTACGCTAGATCATTGCACATCCCGGTACACCGCCGGAGGCATTCATATAGAGTCATATCTTTGTTCCAGTATCGAGTTGTAATATTGAGTTGTAAGTAAATAAAAGTGTGATGATCATCATTATTAGAACATTGTCCCATGTGAGGTTATCAAAATAAAAGATGCCAAAGAAGCCCAAATAAAAAAAGAGGCCAAAGAAGCCCACCAAAAAAAGAAAAAAAAGAAAAAACAAAAAAAATGAGAGAAAAAGAGAGAAGGGACAATGTTACTATCCTTTTACCACACTTGTGATTCAAAGTAGCACCATGTTCTTCATATAGAGAGTCTCATTGAGTTATCACTTTCATATACTAGTGGGAATTTTCATTATAGAACTTGTCTTGTATATTCCGATGATGGGCTTCCTCAAATGCCCGAGGTCTTCATGAGCAAGCAAGTTGGATGCACACCCACTTAGTTTCCAGTTTGAGCTTTCATACACTTATAGCTCTAGTGCATCCGTTGCATGGCAATCCCTACTCCTCACATTGACATCAATTGATGGGCATCTCCATAGCCCATTGATTAGCCGCGTCGATGTGGGACTTTCTCCTTTTTTTGTCTTCTCCACACAATCTCCATCATCATATGCTATTCCACCTATAGTGTTATGTCCATGGCTTGCACTCATGTATTGCGTGAGGGTTGAAAAGGCTGAAGCGCGTTAAAAAGTATGAACCAATTGCTCGCTTGTCATCGGGGTTGTGCATGATTTGAATGCTTTGTGTGGTGAAGATGGAGCATAGCCAGACTATATGATTTTGTAGGGATGAGCTTTCTTTGGCTATGTTATTTTGATAAGACATAATTGCTTGGTTAGTATGCTTGAAGTATTATTGTCTTAATGTCAAATGATAGACTATTGCTTTGAATCACTCGTGTCTAAATATTCATGCCATGATTAGATACATGATCAAGATTATGCTAGGTAGCATTCCACATCAAAAACTATCTTTTTTATCATTTACCTACTCGAGGGCGAGCAGGAATTAAGCTTGGGGATGCTGATACGTCTCCGTCGTATCTATAATTTTTGATTGTTCCATGCCAATATTCTACAACTTTCATATACTTTTGGCAACTTTTTATACTATTTTTTGGGACTAACATATTGATCCAGTGCCCAGTGCCAGTTCCTGTTTGTTGCATGTTTATGTTTCACAGAAACCCAATATCAAACGGAATCCAAATGAGATAAAAACGGACGGAGAATTATTTTGGAATATTTATGATTTTTGGGAAGTAAAATCAACGCGAGACGGTGCCCGAGGGGGCCATGAGGCAGGGGCGGGCGCGCCCTGGACCCTCGTGGGCACCCCGTAAGGCGGTTGACGCTCTTCTTTGGCCGCAAGAAAGCTAATTTTATGATAAAAATCTGGGTGAAAGATTCAACCCAATCGGAGTTACGGATCTCCAGATATAAAAGAAATGGTGAAAGGGCAGCAGAGAGAACGCAGAAACAGAGAGAGACAGAGAGACAGATCCAATCTCGGAGGGGCTCTCGCCCCTCCCACGCCATGGAGGCCAAGGACCAGAGGGGAAACCCTTCTCCCATCTAGGGAGGAGGTCAAGGAAGAAGAAGACGAAGGGCCCCCCTCTGCCCTTCTCTTCCGGTGGCGCCGGAACGCTGCCGTGGCCATCATCATCACTGCAATCTTCACCAACAACTTCACCGCCATCACCACCAACTCTTCCCCCCTCTATGCAGCGGTGTAACCTCTCTCTTACCCGCTGTAATCTCTACTTAAACATGGTGCTCAACGCTATATATTATTTCCCAATGATGTATGGCTATCCTATGATGTTTGAGTAGATCCGTTTTGTCCTATGGGTTATTTGATGATCAAGATTGGTTTGAGTTGCATGTTTTAATATTGGTGCTGTCCTATGGTGATCTCCGTGTCGCGCAAGTGTGAGGGATCCTCGCTGTAGGGTTTGCAATATGTTCATGATTTGCTTATGGTGGGTGGCGTGAGTGACAGAAGCACAGACCCGAGTAAGTAGGTTGTTTGCGTATGGGAATAAAGAGGACTTGATACTTTAATGCTATGGTTGGGTTTTACCTTAATGATCTTTAGTAGTTGCGGATGCTTGCTAGAGTTCCAATCATAAGTGCATATGATCCAAGTAGAGAAAGTATGTTAGCTTATGCCTCTCCCTCAAATAAAATTGCAATAATGATTACCGGTCTAGTTATCGATTGCCTAGGGACAAATAACTTTCTCGTAACAACAAGCTCTTTACTAAAACTAATTTAGTTGTGTCTTCATCTAAACAGCCCCTAGATTTTATTTACGCTCTCTTTATATTCTTGCAAGCCTATCCAAAAACACCTACAAAGTACTTCTAGTTTCATACTTGTTCTAGGTAAAGCGAACGTCAAGCGTGCGTAGAGTTGTATCGGTGGTCGATAGAACTTGAGGGAATATTTGTTCTACCTTTAGCTCCTCGTTGGGTTCGACACTCTTACTTATCGAAAGAGGCTACAATTGATCCCCTATACTTGTGGGTTATCAACATTCACCTGAAGATTTTCAAGGTACCTTTTGGGAACCCAGATTTTCTTCATAGGGGAACTGTTCCTGCAGTTAGTGCCAACATATCTAGCAAATACTTCACCATTCTGATTTTTGAACAGTTTATAGTTGGAGTCAAATGACTCATCATCAGAATGAGGAGAATCACATGTAAAGCCAGATAGGTTTGATGGATCTACTGGAGGTCCCTTTGCAGCAACCCATGAGGTTTTAAGGTACTGCTCAGGCTTCCAATATGTCCCATCAGCATTGATTTTCCTCTCAAAGGCAATACCCTCTTTCCTAGGGTTCCTGTTGAGGATCTGCTTTTGAAGCACATCACAAAGAGTCTGATGCCCTTTGAGGCTTTTGTACATGCCTGTCATGTACAATTCCTTCAGCCCTGCATCATCAGTGATACTAGCAATGTCCTCAGATGAGGAATTAGTGATAGCAGAGACAGGTGAAGAATTTGTTGCATTGGAAGCATTTGAACATTCAGGTGAAGAAATAGCAGATTCACGTTCAATGCACTTCAAACATGGAGGAACAAATTCTTCCTGAGCAGCACTGATTTGTTGAGCAAGTAATGAATCGTGCTCCTTCTGAAGATCTTCATAACTCACCCTTTGCTTTTCAAGATCTTGCTTTCTTTGAAGAAATTCATAAGAAAGCTTCTCATGATCAGATAAGAGAGTGTTATGATGACCTTGAAGGTTGTCAAACCTAGACTGAAGTCTCTGAAGATTTTCAGTGAAGGTTTTAGTGCGATCCATTTCTTCACCCAACATATCATCACTTTTGGCATGTTTTGAACCTTTTCAAAAGCCTTTTGTTGTTTCACAGCAATCTTAGCAAGTTTAGAGTAGCTGGGCTTGAGGTTTTCATCAGATTCATCCTCACTTGATTCAGAGGTGGTATATTTGAGTACCTTGGCACACTTTGCCATGAAGCAATAGGTGGGAGCGTAGTCATCATTGCCTTCATCAGCCATGTTGGTGAAGCCATTTTCTTCAGAGTTGCAGATAGACTTGCTGACGAATGCAGTAGAGAGAGCTAGACTCGCCACACTAGACTCGGACTCCTCAGATGCCTCCTCTTCCTCATGTTCCTCAGATTCAGCCTCTGAGTCCATTTCCTTGCCAATGAATGCCCGAGCTTTCTTGGAGCTACTCTTCTTGTGAGATGAAGACTTTGAGGATTTTGATGATGAAGACTTTGAAGATTTCTTCTTCTTCGCATCATCGGAACTGTAATCCTTGTATTTCTTCTTCTTTGATTCCTTTTCCCACTGAGGACAATCTTGAATGTAGTGACCAGGTTTCTTGCATTTGTGGCATAGCCTCTTCTTGTAGTCACTGGATGAGGAATCATTGCTCCTTGAGGATTTTCCAAAGCGACCACGTCTTGAGAACTTCTGAAATTTCTTCACGAGCAGTGCTAGTTCCTGGCTCAGTTCTTCGGGATCACCAAGGCTGCTTCCAGAATCTTCATCTTCAGACTCAGAAACTGCCTTGGCCTTCAGGGCACGTGATCTGCCATAGCTCAAACCATAGAGATCTCTCTTCTCAGCAAGCTGGAATTCATGAGTGTTTAGCCTCTCGAGGATATCAGCGGGATCAAGTGACTTGTAATCTCCATGTTCTTGTATCATCAGTGCCACAGTATCAAATGAGGAATCAAGCGGTCTCAGCAGTTTCTTCACCACCTCATGGTCGGTGATGTCAGTGGCACCAAGGGCTTGAAGCTCATTTGAGATGTCAGTGAGGCGATCGAAGGTTTGTTGAACATTTTCATTGTCGAGTCTTTTGAAGCGGTTGAAGAGATTGCGAAGAACGTCAACTCAAGAGTCACGATGTGTTGAGACTCCTTCATTGACTTTGGACAACCTATCCCAGATAAGCTTAGCAGTTTCCAAAGCACTCACTCTACCATACTGTCCTTTGCTCAGATGGCCACATATGATGTTCTTCGCTTGAGAATCGAGTTGCTTGAATCTCTTCACATCAGCAGCATTCAAATAAGGTGTGACTGAGGGAACACCATTTTCCACAACATACCAGAGATTGTTATCAATTGCCTCAAGATGCATTCGCATCTTATTCTTCCAGTAGGGATAGTCCGTCCCATCGAAGGTAGGACACCCAGCAGAGACCTTGATCATACATGCAGTCGACATAACTAAAACTCCAGGTGGTTAAACCAAAATCACACAGAACAAGGGAGTACCTTGCTCTGATACCAATTGAAAGTGCGTTATATCGACTAGAGGGGGGTGAATAGGCGATTTTTATGAATTCTTCACTGAGGAATTTGCGGGAGAGGAAATTCCTGAGTGAAGAACTACTTGCAGCGGAATAAGTACTCAGATGTAAACATAACAGAACACAAGCATGGTCATCATGAAGAAATGAAGATAAGCACAGAGAGCATAAACACAGGATAACACAGGATGAAGACAATCAGACTAAAGAAATTGAACGGAGGAAATTGAGGAAGTCTTCAGTCAAAGTCTTCAAAACAGATATGAACAAGTGCACAACACAGTAATGAGGAAATGAAAGAGTTGAGGAAATAGAACCAGTAAGCTTGGTGAAGACAATGATTTGGTAGACCAGTTCCAACTGCTGTGACAGTTGTACGTCTGGTTGGAGCGGCTAGGTATTTAAAATTGAGGACACACAGTCCCGGACACACATTCCTCACCGTATTCTCCTTGAGGTAAGGTCACACAGACCTCGCCCAATCACTCGTGGTAAGTCTTCAGGTGACTTCCAAACCTTCACAAACTCGGTCACTCGGTGATCCACAATTTCCTCTTGGATGCTCTAGACCATGACGCCTAACCGTCTGGAAGATGCACATTCTTCAAAGGTAATAAGCATCGGATCCACGCAGGATCAATCTCTTTAGTGATGCTCAATAACTTTGGGTTTGTAGGTGTTTGGGTTTGGGTTTTCCTCACTTGATGATTTTCGCTCAAAGTCCTCGGAGGATGGGATGCTCTCAAATGACAAGTGTCAGTTTCTCTCGGAGCAGCCAACCAGCTAGTGGTTGTAGGGGGCGGCTATTATAGCCTAGGGAGCAGCCCGACATGATAAGACATAAATGCCCTTCAATGATATGACCGTTAGGTGGGTAGATATTTTGGGACAGCTGGCGCATTGCATAGCAACTGTCGGAATTTTGAGGCTCAATTTCCTCAGGGCTATCATGTTCCTCACTGTGTAGGCAATCCGCACTGGCGAATTCCTAACTCCTCGGTCAGAACAAATTCCTCAGCGACCAGAAGAACTTCGTCTCTGTCACTGAAGAAATTGACTGAGCTGTATGAGATTTCCAATGGCTTCACTCGAAGGGATTGGTAGATGTAGGATTTTGAGTTGAGCATCACATGGAAATTTTTCCTTAGTATTTCCTCGACCCCCTTTAACAGTACGGTGTTTCCTATGACTCAAGAAAGAGAAAATGAAACTACGAAAACAAAAGTCTTCACGCTTCATGTTCCTCGTATGAATACCAAGTCTTCAGGTCACACCAATTTCTCCACTTTCAAAGTATTTAGAAAGTCTTCAAAAAACCAAAATCTTTAGTCGAAGATATTCATTTTTAGGGCTCGACTTTCTCTGTAAATATCAAACTCCTTATAGACTTATAGACCTGTGTACACTTATAAACACATTAGTCCCTTAACCTATAAGTCTTCAATACACCAAAATCACTAAGGGGCACTAGATGCACTTACACCCTACGGACTAAACCCTCTGGTTTATATATACACTGGAGGGGCCTAGGGTTGTACAGAGTCGGTTTACAGAGAAAGGAAATAACACATTCGGACACCAAACTTGCCATCCAAGTATATAGGAGTCCTATCCGGACATGGGGCATGGTCTTCTGTTTTTATCTTCATGGCCCGTCAGTCCGGCCCATATCGAATAGACCGGACACCCGAGGACCCCCTAATCCAGGACTCCCTCAGTAGCCCCCGAAATTGCCTTCAATGACGATGTAGTATCCGGCTGATGTCTTCGGCTTTGCAAGGCAGGTTATTTATCACACCTCAGACGGATAACAGTCTGACCCTGACTTTCACGTTCTGCCTTTATGACTCCTCCCTGTCATCACCTCGATTTCCATGCGCCGGGTGAATGCGAACGGTCCATAATAATATATTTTTATAAATAAGCCCTTGACCACACAGGGGTGGCGCCTATATAAAGAGGTTAGATCCCCAAATGCCATCCACATCGTGTAGAGAACATCAGAACCAGGCACGGAAAACTTCAAAACATGGACAACGCTCCTAGCTCTTCCTCGCGCCCTCATGGCCGTCAAGAGGGTGATTGGCAGAGCTGCTCAGTGTCTCATCTCCAGTTGAGTCGACTTCAGAGGCAGGGATATCTCCCTCTCACATATCTACTCTCTGTGCGAGCGGGATTAGCCTCCATCGGCAATGATGTGCTAGCAGAAAATTTCCCCAACCCCAACAAGGAGGAGAGGGTGTGCTTCATTCCGTTTCTTCTGCAGGGCTCAGGATTCCCGATCCACCCCTTTCTCAGGGGCCTGTTAGAGTTCTACGGGATCCAGCTGCACAATCTTACTCCAGGTTCTATTCTACACATCTCGGGTTTCGTCGCTCTTTGTGAATTGTTTCTGGGCTGCGAGGCTCATTTTGAACTATGGAGAAAGTTCTTTTGCCTTGTTCCTCATCATCGAGGAGGTTCCATATTTGAAGTGGGCGGCGCCGAAGTATGGCGCATAGCCGGATCGGGCTACCTTATCGGAACTCCCAAGGAAGTATCTCAAGAATGGTCTTCAGAATGGTTTTACATTGAGGACGTTCCCCTTCCAGACCCAGTTCGGTGTGGTCTCCCCGAATTCTCCAGTGCTCCTTTGAAGAAACGCCTCAATTGGTGTCCCCGGAGTCCCAAGGAGGAAGACAGTGCAGAAGTGAAGAGGCTAGTCAACAAGATCAGATTACTTGCCCATTCCAAGCTCTCGATAATCGAAGTCATGGCCATCGCGATAAAGCGATGTATTCAGCCTCTCCAGTCCAGAGTGACCCCTTTATGGTGTTACAACAGAGAGGACGATGCATCTCGTTACAGACGCAAGGGCCTGGATACCCCGGCCGAACTAGCCATAATCCTGGTCGATCTGTATAAGGGGGAGAAAGAAGACTTCCTCCGCTTATACTGCCGAGAAGGCTTTTCCATGTACAACCCCATTGAATGGGTAAGATTTTGACTATCAGCGCTGCTTTACATTGTTATCGAGGAATGCTAATCAAATTGTTCTTGTTGTCTTAAAAAAGTCATGGAGGAAGATGGTGGAGGACATCCATTGTCCCTCCCCACAGCCAGAGGATCATGCTCGCAATAAAGACCCCGGCTTCTGCGAGGATCCGGATATATACATAGAGTTCGATGATGGAGTATTTTATCAGGCGAGCCTTGACGGCTTGGAAGTGGCTATATGGCTGACTACCCCCGCCTTTACCCTTTCTCCATTGTAAGTATTCAGAAAGCTTCCTCAAAAAGAGGCCCCTACTTGCACCTTATCCATTACACTAAACTGTACTTCATAGGATCGGCGCTCGGCAAGCCGCACGCCCTCGAGAGCGGCCTCTACGCAGGGCAATCGTTCAAAACGAAAGGAAACCTGGAGCGCTGTCGAGCCCCCTCCTTCAAAGAGGTATGTCCGCTTTTATGTGCCTAAGCAAGAGGTCAGATTGTTAAATTTCTCCTCTAACTTTATTCCAGGAGGAGCACACGGCAAATCGTGGGAACACGCCCTGCTAGCCGAATGTCAGCTAATTCGGCGCCGGACTTGTCAGCCAAGACGAGAGATGATACAGTGCCAGACCCGCCCCCTTATGAGGATTCGGATGACGTATCCATCATGAATTCCGAGGTGGAGAGCGTGATGAATCATCGTCGACTGAAAGAGGCCATGCCCGCTCCAGTTTTCTCTGAACAGGAATTTACCGCACTCAGCTCCGTGGATGCATATATCCGCGCCGCCAGAAAAGATCTTGATGTCTACAACACAACCTTCTTCTTGTAGACGTTGTTGGGCCTCCAAGTGCAGAGGTTTGTAGGACAGTAGCAAATTTCCCTCAAGTGGATGACCTAAGGTTTATCAATCCGTGGGAAGCGTAGGATGAAGGTGGTCTCTCTCAAGCAACCCTGCAACCAAATAACAAAGAGTCTCTTGTGTCCCCAACACACCCAATACAATGGTAAATTGTATAGGTGCACTAGTTCGGCGAAGAGATGGTGATACAAGTGCAATATGGATGGTAGATATAGGTTTTTGTAATATGAAAATATAAAAACAGCAAGGTAACTAATGATAAAAGTGAGCACAAATGGTATTGCAATGCTAGGAAACAAGGCCTAGGGTTCATACTTTCACTAGTTCAAGTTCTCTCAACAATAATAACATAATTGGATCATATAACTATCCCTCAATATGCAACAAAGAGTCATTCCAAAGTCACTAATAGCGGAGAACAAACGAAGAGATTATGGTAGGGTACAAAACCACCTCAAAGTTATTCTTTCTGATCGATCTATTCAAGAGTCCATAGTAAAATAACGTGAAGCTATTCTTTCCATTCAATCTATCATAGAGTTCGTACTAGAATAACACCTTAAGACACAAATCAACCAAAACCCTAATGTCACCTAGATAATCCATTGTCAGCTCAAGTATCCGTGGGTATGATTATACGATATGCATCACACAATCTCAGATTCATCTATTCAACCAACACAAAGTACTTCAAAGATTGCCCCAAAGTTTCTACCGGAGAGTCAAGACGAAAACGTGTGCCAACCCCTATGCATAGGTTCATGGGCGGAACCCGCAAGTTGATCACCAAAACATACATCAAGTGGATCACGTGATATCCCATTGTCACCACAGATAAGCACGGCAAGACATACATCAAGTGTTCTCAAATCCTTAAAGACTCAATCCAATAAGATAACTTCAAAGGAAAACTCAATCCATTACAAGAGAGTAGAGGGGGAGAAACATCATAAGATCCAACTATAATAGCAAAGCTCGCGATACATCAAGATCGTACCACCTCAAGAACACGAGAGAGAGAGACCAAACACATAGCTACTGGTACATACCCTCAGCCCCGAGGGTGAACTACTCCCTCCTCGTCATGGAGAGCGCCGGGATGATGAAGATGGCTACCGGTGAGGGTTCCCCCCTCCGGCAGGGTGCCGGAACAGGGTCCCGATTGATTTTTCGTGGCTACAGAGGCTTGCAGCGGCGGAACTCCCGATCTGTTCTGTTCTCCGATGTTTTTAGGGTATATGGACATATATATAGGCGAAAGAAGTCGGTCAGGGGAGCCACGAGGGGCCCACGAGGGTGGGGGCGCGCCTAGGGGGCAGGCGCGCCTCCCTTCCTCGTGGCCACCTCGTTGCTTCCCTGACGTACACTCCAAGTCTCCTGGATTCCCTGACGTACACTCCAAGTCTCCTGGATTGCTTCTGTTCCAAAAATAACTCTCCCAAAGGTTTCATTCCGTTTGGACTTCGTTTGATATTCCTTTTCTTCGAAACACTGAAACAAGGGAAAAAACAGGAACTGGCACTAGGCTCTGGGTTAATAGGTTAGTCCCAAAAATAATATAAAAGTGTAAAATAAGGCCCATAAACATCCAAAACTGATAATATAATAGCATGGAACAATCAAAAATTATAGATACGTTGGAGACGTATCAACATCCCCAAGCTTAATTCCTGCTCGTCCTCGAGTAGGTAAATGATAAAAAAGAGAATTTTTGATGTGGAATGCTACCTAACATAATTCTCAATGTAATTTTCTTATTTGTGGTATGAATATTCACATCCGAAAGATTCAAGATAAAAGTTCAATATTGACATAAAAATAATAATACTTCAAGCATACTAACTAAGCAATTATGTCTTCTCAAAATAACATGGCCAAAGAAAGTTATCCCTACAAAATCATATAGTCTGGCTTTGCTCTATCTTCACCACACAAAATATTTAAATCATGCACAACGCCGATGACAAGCCAAGCAATTGTTTCATACTTTTGATGTTCTCAAACTTTTTCAATCTTCACGCAATACATGAGTGTGAGCCATGTACATAACACTATAGGTGGAATAGAATGGTGGTTGTGGAGAAGACAAAAAAGGAGAAGATAGTCTCACATCAACTAGGCGTATCAACGGGCTATGGAGATGCCCATCAATATATATCAATGTGAGTGAGTAGGGATTGCCATGCAATGGATGCACTAGAGCTATAAGTGTATGAAAGCTCAAAAAGAAACTAAGTGGGTGTGCATCCAACTCGCTTGCTCACGAAGACCTAGGGCATTTTGAGGAAGCCCATCATTGGAATATACAAGCCAAGTTCTATAATGAAAGATTCCCACTAGTATATGAAAGTGACAACATAGGAGACTCTCTATCATGAAGATCATGGTGCTACTTTGAAGCACAAGTGTGGTAAAAGGATAGTAGCATTGTCCCTTCTCTCTTTTTCTCTCATTTTTTTATTTTTATTTTTTTATTTGGGCCTTCTCCTCTTTTTTTATGGCCT
Organism: Aegilops tauschii subsp. strangulata; assembly: GCF_002575655.3. Taxonomy (NCBI): domain Eukaryota; kingdom Viridiplantae; phylum Streptophyta; class Magnoliopsida; order Poales; family Poaceae; genus Aegilops; species Aegilops tauschii. The sequence continues at coordinate 349,189,367 of NC_053039.3, forward strand.
ATTTTTTCTTTCTTTTTATTTGGGCTTCTTTGGCCTCTTTTATTTATTTTTTTCGTCCGGAGTCTCATCCCGACTTGTGGGGGAATCATAGTCTCCATCATCCTTTCCTCACATGGGACAATGCTCTAATAATGATGATCATCACACTTTTATTTACTTACAACTCAAGAATTACAACTCAATACTTAGAACAAGAATATGACTCTATGTGAATGCCTCCGGCGGAGTACCGGGATGTGCAATGACTCATGAGTGACATGTATGAAAGAATTATGAATGGTGGCTTTGCCACAAATACGATGTCAACTACATGATCATGCAAAGCAATGTGACAATGATGGAGCATGTCATAATAAACGGAACGGTGGAAAGTTGCATGGCAATATATCTTGGAATGGCTATGGAAATGCCATAATAGGTAGGTATGGTGGCTGTTTTGAGGAAGGTATATGGTGGGTGTATGATACCGGCGAAAGTTGCGCGGTATTAGAGAGGCTAGCAATGGTGGAAGGATGAGAGTGCGTATAATCCATGGACTCAACATTAGTCATAAAGAACTCACATACTTATTGCAAAAATCTATTAGTTATCGAAACAAAGTACGACGCGCATGCTCCTAGGGGGATAGATTGGTAGGAAAAGACCATCGCTCGTCCCCGACCGCCACTCATAAGGAAGACAATCAATAAATAAATCATGCTCCGACTTCATCGCATAACGGTTCACCATACGTGCATGCTACGGGAATCACAAACTTTAACACAAGTATTTCTCAAATTCACAACTACTCCACTAGCATGACTCTAATATCACCATCTTCATATCTCAAACAATCATCAAGTATCAAACTTCTCGTAGTATTCAATGCACTTTATATGAAAGTTTTTATTATACCCATCTTGGATGCCCATCATATTAGGACTAAATTCATAACCAAAGAAAATTCCATGCTGTTCTAAAGACTCTCAAAATAATATAACTGAAGCATGAGAGTTCATCTATTTCTTCAAAATAAAACCACCATTGTGCTCTAAAAGATATAAGTGAAGCACGAGAGCAAACGACAAACTACTCCGAAAGATATAAGTGAAGATCAATGAGTAGTTGAATAATTATGCAACTATGTGAAGAATCTCTAACATTTTAGATCTTAATATTTTATTTAAACAGCAAGCAAAACAAAAGAACATAAAATAACGCTCCAAGCAAAACACATATCATGTGGTGAATAAAAATATAGCTCCAAGTAAAGTTACCGATGAACAAAGACGAAAGAGGGGATGCCATCCGGGGCATCCCCAAGCTTAGGCTTTTGGTTGTCCTTGAATATTACCTTGGGGTGCCTTGGTCATCCCCAAGCTTAGGCTCTTGCCACTCCTTATTCCGTAGTCCATCGAATCTTTACCTAAAACTTGAAAACTTCACAACACAAAACTTAACAGAAAACTCGTAAGCTCCGTTAGCGAAAGAAAACAAAACACCACTTCAAGGTACTGTAATGAACTCATCTTTATTTATATTGGTGTTAACCTACTGTATTCCAACTTCTCTATGGTTTATAAACTATTTTACTAGTCATAGAGTCATCAAAATAAGCAAACAACACACGAAAAACAGAATCTGTCAAAAACAGAACAGTCTGTAGTAATCTGTAACTAACGCAAACTTCTCGAACTCAGAAAAATCTACCAAAATATGAAGACCTATATAATTTGATTATTGATCTTCTGCAATTGGAATCAGTATTTTATCACGTTCTGGTGATTTTAAAAAATTGTTTTCGTGAACAGAAAGTTTCTGGAATTTTCAGCAAGATCAAATAACTATCATCCAAGAAGTTCCTATAGGTCTTACTTGGCACAAACACTAATTAAAACATTAAACCACATCTAAACAGAGGCTAGATGATTTATTTATTACTAAACAGAACCAAAAAGCAAGAAACTAAAATAAAATTGGGTTGCCTCCCAACAAGCGCTATCGTTTAACGCCCCTAGCTAGGCATGATGATTTCATTGATGCTCACATAAAAGATAGGAATTGAAACATAAAGAGAGCATTATGAAGAATATGACTAGCACATTTAAGTCTAACCCACTTCCTATGCATAGGGATTTTGTGAGCAAACAACTTATGTGTAGCGACCCGACCCGAATGGATCAAGTCTCTGTGCTTAAGTGTCATCCCTGGATCGGTATGCTGACACACACAGTACTCGAGGATTTATAACAGAGGTAAATCACATGTATAAAGTAACGTAAATACTATTACCTCAATCCAAATAGCGGAAGTAACAAGGTTGTGGATTCCCATCAACACCAACGGCAAAGTTGAGTGTAGAAATCGTAACCCTAACGAATCACTTACTCGTCGTAAGATATCCTGCAACATGAAACGTTGCAGCCCGAAAACGGGTCAGCACATGGAATATGCTGGCAAATTCACACCAAAGAGAAATGATGAACAAAGACTATCACTACATGCATATATGGCTGGTGGAAAAGCTCTATGGTTATAATGTTTTTGTGAAAAGCCAATTTTTCCCTACTTCAAAGGAATAAATTTTATTTAACTATCATGGTGGTTGTGAAACATTGAGATGGTTGACAGCATCTCAATCCCAATTAAGTATCATCATTAACCCAACAATATTAATTAAAGTAACATGATGAGATCAACGGGATAATCCAAGAACTAGATACTCAAGATGTCCATAACCGGGGACACGGCTAATCATGATTAGTTTGTACACTCTGCAGAGGTTTGCGCACTTTTCCCCACAAGACTCGATCGCCTCCGCTTGATTCTCGCACTGCATGATGTTTGAGAAACGGATGACCGAGACACAGTCTTTCAGGAACAATCACTCTTTACTCCGGGTGGACCGGTACACCTACTTTCCCCTACATCTGCTAGCCCACCTCTTCAAGAGATCATGTAACCTACTCAACTATGCTAGAGCCCATAATAGCTTGTGGCTGCACACGGAAGTTTATAGCATGAATAATCTTATGATCCCTTTGAGCCTGGGTGGCGGTCCTTATACAAACAGACAACACTGGGTTCTCCAGGTGCCTCAATCCACCCAGATGTGAGTTTTAGTTGCCACCTTAAGTAAACCATTATTAACAATCTCACATCTGTCATGAATATCTCTCAAACCCAATCCACGTCTACGAGCATAGCATGGCAATATAATAGCAACGTAGAAGTAACTCCCAAGGGTTTGATAAATAAAACAGGTAATAGGTACTACCTCAACTACTTCCCAATACCCTCAATTTAAATTAGATCCTAACCATGCAATGTTTGAGGGTTGAATCTAATGCACAAAAACTGGGTATGAACGGGATATGATCAAAGTGTGAACTTGCCTGCAATGTTGATGAAGATGATTCGCACTCAAAACTCTTGATAGATCTACTCGTCACACTCCGGTCAATCTATCGTAAGCAAGCAATAGTAACCACACATAAGCAATCACTCAAAAGATCGAGAAGAACGAAGAATACACTTCGGAAAACATCAAAACCAAGCAAATAACTCTTGCAACATAAAACAATTTCTAACAGTACCAAAATTATGTGAATTTGGCCTTATCAGAAAATTTAGGTCAAGAGCTTCGGTTTGCAAAAAGAATCAACTCAAACGGAGTTATAAAACTCAAGTTATGATCAAACGAAGTTTGAATTCAAATCTGAACTAATTCAAATTTTAAAACTTTCAAAAACATGTTTAAGTTGTTTTACTGGATAGAGGAGATCATAACAAAGAAGTGGGCATTGGTTTCGTTGGATTTGGACAAACGAGTAAAAAGTTATAGACGTTTGAAGATCAGGGGCTAATCTGTAAATAAAATTTTCACAGATGGGTCCCTGGCCGAAAATAACAGAAAAAGAAAAAGCTAAAATAGTGAACGTTCGTTTATAGGATCTAAACAGTGGACGTTCGCTGTTTAACTAAACTAAAAAAAACAGATCTAGGTTTTCTGTAGAAAACCGATCTAGGGTTTTTGAAAAGAAAAACTAAGAAAAAACCAAAGCGGTGTATTACCGGTTCGGAATTTCGACGAAAACCAACGGTTTTTCGGCGGCGGACCGAGTCGGCGGTGGCGGGGTTCGCCGACGTCGAAGAAGGGCGGCGGGCAGCTCGGGCTCGACCGGAGCGGCGGCTCTGGTGGCCCGCGGCGAGGGCGGAGTGGACGGGGAGGGGCGGCGCTGAGCGGCGGACCCGTTGGCGGTGGTGGCGGCGGCCGAGCGCGCCGGTGGAGCGCGGGGTGAGGCGGCGGATCTCGCCGGCGGCGGCGGCTATGCGGCTCGAGGCGGCGGCGAGAAGAGAGGAGAGAGAGAGAGGTCGGGGCCCGGGGCTCCGGCTTTATAGGAGGGCGGGGCGGCTCCGAGGCGTGGAGGAGGGGCAACGGGAGGCGTGCCCGACGCGGTCACGACGGCGGCGGCGTCGTGCGGGAGGCGGACAGCGGCGGGAGCTCGGGGACGAGCGGTGCCGGGCTGGGCCGTTGGGCCGCGGCCTGGCTCGGGCGCTGGGCCGGCCCAGTCGGCGGCGGGGAGAGAGAGGAGAAAGAGAGCAGTGCTGGGCTTCGGCCTGGCACTGTTCGAAAAGAGTTTTTTTTTAACATTTCCAGACAAAGAAAAAATAATAAAAACGAAATAAATAAAACTATTATATAGGCATATAATATATCAAAATTTTCATAAAAAGATTTCCAACAAGATGGACATTTTTGTGAAGTCAAATAAAATCCTCACAAATTTACATAAAGCAAAGAGTGCTACTGCCTTAATAAAATCCAATAAAAATCATTTTAAAAATACCAAAATGATTTCAAATTTATTTCTCTCCAATTTTCTGATGTAGGGAATCATGTTACCCTATTTTCTGTATATTTTATTTTTGGATAAAAATAATTTGAATAAAACTCAAATAACTCCAATATTGAAAAATAATTTCAATGGGACTTTGATTTTAATCCTTTGAAACTCCCAACTCATATTTCATTTGTTTTGAAGAAGCAATTTTATCTTCTCTCGTGAAAATCATTGAGTTGCATAAAGTTTCAGAAATGGGAAATATTTTCAAAGGAAATTCAAATATTTTCAACACCCCTTGTCATTTAAATAAATGGAAGAAGTTATGTCATCTTCTCTCCAGGGTTTTGTGGTGAAAAAAATTTGATTCATGGAGATCATAAAAGCAAAATGAAAGTTTGGGAAAGTCCTTTTATTCCCTCTCATTTAACTTTCAAAAGATTTCGAATTCCACTCACTTTCAGTCAATCAATCAAACAATCATTCCAATCTATCTGTTTATTATAACATTCCAAAATTTAGAATTTTGGGATGTTACATTATGGGAACAATAATCAACTAGCATAGGAAGGCAAACCAAGCATAACTTCAAAACTTTATGCACATAGAGAGGAAACTTGATATTATTGCAATTCCTACAAGCATATGTTCCTCCCTCATAATAATTTTTAGTAGCATCAAGAATGAATTCAACAATATAACTATCACATAAAGCATTCTTTTCATGATCTACAAGCATATAATTCTTATTACTCTCCACATAAGCAAATTTCTTCTCATGAATAATAGTGGGAGCAAACTCAACAAAATAACTATCATGTGATTGAAAATTAAGATCAAGATGACAAGTTTCATGGTTATCATTATTCTTTAAAGCATACGTGTCATCACCATAACCATCATAGGTAGGAGGTATGCTTTCATCATAGTAAATTTGCTCATCAAAGCTTGGGGGACAAAAAATATCATCTTCATCAAACATAGCTTCCCCAAGCTTGTGGCTTTGCATATCATTAGCATCATGGGTATTCAAAGAATTCATACTAACAATATTTCAATCATGCTCATCATTCACATATTTTATGCCAAGCATTCTATGTAATTCTTCTTCTAGTACTTGAGCACAATTTTCCTTCCCATCATTTTCACGAAAGACATTAAAAAGATGAAGCATATGAGGCACCCTTAATTCCATTTTTTTGTAGTTTTCTTTTATAGACTAAACTAGTGATAAAACAAGAAACAAAAAGATTCGATTACAAGATCTAAAGATATACCTTCAAGCACTCACCTCCCCGGCAACGGCGCTAGAAAAGAGCTTGATGTCTACTACACAACCTTCTTCTTGTAGACGTTGTTGGGCCTCCAAGTGCAGAGGTTTGTAGGACAGTAGCAAATTTCCCTCAAGTGGATGGCCTAAGGTTTATCAATCCGTGGAAAGCGTAGGATGAAGATGGTATCTCTCAAGCAACCCTGCAACCAAATAACAAAGAGTCTCTTGTGTCCCCAACACACCCAATACAATGGTAAATTGTATAGGTGCACCAGTTCGACGAAGAGATGGTGATACAAGTGCAATATGGATGGTAGATATAGGTTTTTGTAATATGAAAATATAAAAACAGCAAGGTAACTAATGATAAAAGTGAGCACAAATGGTATTGCAATGCTAGGAAACAAGGCCTAGGGTTCATACTTTCACTAGTGCAAGTTCTCTCAACAATAATAACATAATTGGATCATATAACTATCCCTCAACATGCAACAAAGAGTCACTCCAAAGTCACTAATAGCGGAGAACAAATGAAGAGATTATGGTAGGGTACGAAACCACCTCAAAGTTATTCTTTCTGATCGATCTATTCAAGAGTCCGTAGTAAAATAACATGAAGCTATTCTTTCCATTCGATCTATCATAGAGTTCGTACTAGAATAACACCTTAAGACACAAATCAACCAAAACCCTAATGTCACCTAGATACTCCATTGTCACCTCAAGTATCCGTGGGTATGATTATATGATATGCATCACACAATCTCAGATTCATCTATTCAACCAACACAAAGTACTTCAAAGAGTACCCCAAAGTTTCTACCGGAGAGTCAAGACGAAAATGTGTGCCAACCCCTATGCATAGGTTCATGGGCGGAACCCGCAAGTTGATCACCAAAACATACATCAAGTGGATCACGTGATATCCCATTGTCACCACAGATAAGCACGGCAAGACATAGATCAAGTGTTCTCAAATCCTTAAAGACTCAATCCAATAAGATAACTTCAAAGGGAAAACTCAATCCATTACAAGAGAGTAGAGGGGGAGAAACATTATAAGATCCAACTATAATAGCAAAGCTCGCGATACATCAAGATCGTACCACCTCAAGAACACGAGAGAGAGAGATCAAACACATAGCTACTGGTACATGCCCTCAGCCCCGAGGGTGAGCTACTCCCTCCTCATCATGGAGAGCGCCGGGATGATGAAGATGGCCACCGGTGAGGGTTCCCCCCTCCAGGAGGGTGCCGGAACAGGGTCCCGATTGGTTTTTCGTGGCTACAGAGGCTTGCAGCGGCGGAACTCCCGATCTATTCTGTTCTCCGATGTTTTTAGGGTATATGGACATATATAGGCGAAAGAAGTCGGTCATGGGAGCCACGAGGGGCCCACGAGGGTGGGGGCGCGCCCAGGGGGCAGGCGCGCCTCCCTGCCTCGTGGCCACCTCGTTGCTTCCGTGACGTACACTCCAAGTCTCCTGGATTGCTTCCGTTCCAAAAATAACTCTCCCGAAGGTTTCATTCCGTTTGGTCTCCGTTTGATATTCCTTTTCTTCGAAACACTGAAACAAGGGAAGAAACAGGAACTGGCACTGGGCTCTGGGTTAACAGGTTAGTCCCAAAAATAATATAAAAGTGTAAAATAAGGCCCATAAACATCCAAAAGAGATAATATAATAGCATGGAACAATCAAAAATTATAGATACGTTGGAGACGTCTCAACGCGCCGTCCCAGGAACTGGAAACAAACCAGACAAAGCTGAATGTCGTCACCACAGAACTTGCGGAGATGAAAAAGGCCACAATGACCCCTGGTAAGAAGAACAAACTCAAGGAGGAAAAGGATAAACAAGCCGAGGAGATAAGGAGCTTAAGGGCTCAGTTATCAATCGTGCAAAAGAAAATAAGAAGTTGAAAGGCGGCATATTCGGTATGACCCTTTGAACCATCCAAGGGACTAATAGTATCCCATAATTCGGATTATCACAACTCTGTTGTTGCAGGTTGCTACCTCTTGAGCATGCGTTGGTTTTCCCTTGAAGAGGAAAGGGTGATGCAGCAAAGTAGCGTAAGTATTTCCCTCAGTTTTTGAGAACCAAGGTATCAATCCAGTAGGAGGATACACGCAAATCACCTAGTACCTGCACAAACAAATAAGAACCTTGCAACCAACGCGATAAAGGGGTTGTCAATCCCTTCACGGCCACTTGCAAAAGTGAGATCTGATACATAATAAGATAAATATTTTTGGTATTTTTGTTGTATAGATTGGAAAGTAAAGATTGCAAAATAAAATAGATCGGAAACTTATATGATGGAAAATAGATCCGGGGGCCATAGGTTTCACTTGTGGCTTCTCTCAAGATAGCAAATTCTACGGTGGGTGAACAAATTACTGTCGAGCAATTGATAGAAAAGCGCATAGTTATGAGAATATCTAGGCATGATCATGTATATAGGCATCACGTCCGTGTCAAGTAGACCGAAATGATTCTGCATCTACTACTATTACTCCGCACATCGACCGCTATCCAGCATGCATCTAGAGTATTAAGTTCATAAGAACAGAGTAATGCATTAGGCAAGATGACATGATGTAGAGGGATAAACTCAAGCAATATGATATAAACCCCATCTTTTTATCCTCGATGGCAACAATACAATACATGCCTTGCTGCCCCTGCTGTCACTGGGAAAGGACACCGCAAGATTGAACCCAAAGCTAAGCACTTCTCCCATTGCAAGAAAGATCAATCTAGTAGGCCAAACCAAACTGATAATTCAAAGAGACTTGCAAAGATATCCAATCATGCATATAAGAATTCAGAGAAGATCCTAATATTGTTCATAGATAAACTTGATCATAAACCCACAATTCATCGGATCTCGACAAACGCACCGCAAAAAGTATTACATCAAATAGATATCCAAGAAGATCGAGGAGAACTTTGTATTGAGATCCAAAGAGAGAGAAGAAGCCATCTAGCTAATAACTATGGACCCGAAGGTCTGTGGTAAACTACTCACACATCATCGGAGAGCCTATGGTGTTGATGTAGAAGCCCTCCGTGATCGATTCCCCCTCCGGCAGAGCGCCGGAAAAGGACCCAAGATGGGATCTCACGGGTACAGAAGGTTGCGGCGGTGGAAATAGGGTTTCGTGGTGCTCCTGGATGTTTTCGGGGTATATGAGTATATATAGGCGAAAGAAGTAGGTGGTGGAGCCATGAGGGGCCCACGAGGGTGGGGGCGCGCCTATCATAAAGTTTTTTAGGGATAGAAAATTCTAATTCAAGTTTTTCTTCATAAGATTGCATTAAAGCATCAACGATATGTTTGGTAAAAGCTTTATTTTGACTATAAGCATGAGGAGAATTTAACACGGATTGCAACAAGGAAATACAATCTATCAAAGAGCAATTATCATAATTAAATACCTTGAAATCCAAAATAGTGGGTTCATTTCTATGTAAAGTTTTGACCTCTTCAATCCCACTTTTACCAATTTTTGCATCAAGATCTAAAAACTCAATTATTGGGACGCCTTTTAACTAAAGTTGACTCATCTCCAGTCCCATCATTATCAAGATTCATATTGCAAAACAAAGATTTAATAGGAGACACATCAATCACTTTTAGATCTTCATCCTTATTATCATGAAAACTAGAAGAACACGCTTTCATAAAGCAATCCTTTTTTGCACGCATCCTAGCGGTTCTTTCTTTGCACTCATCAATGGAAATTCTCATAGCTTTGAGAGACTCATTGATATCATGCTTAGGTGGAATAGATCTAAGTTTCAAAGAGTCAACATCAAGAGAAATTCTATCCATGTTCCTAGCCAACTCATTAATCTTAGGCAATTTTTCTTCAAGCAAAGCATTGAAATTCTTTTGCGAAATCATAAATTCTTTAACACTAGTCTCAAAATCAGAGGGCATCTTATTAAAATTTCCATAAGAGTTGTTGTAGGAATTACCATAGTTAATAGAGGAATTACTAGGATAAGGCCTAGGATTAAAGTTTCCTCTATACGCATTGTTACCAAAATTGTTCCTACCAACAAAATTCACATCCATAGATTTATTATTATTCTCAATCAAAGTAGACAAAGGCATATCATTAGGATCAGAAGCGAGACTCTTATTAGCAAACAATTTCATAAGTTCATCCATCTTTACACTCAAAACATTAGTCTCTTCAATCGCATGAACCTTTTTACTAGTAGACCTTTTGATGTGCCATTGAGAATAATTAACCATAATATTATCTAGGAGTTTAGTAGCTTCTCCTAAAGTGTTTTCCATAAAAGTGCCTCCCGCGGCCGAATCTAAAAGATTTCTAGAAGCAAAATTCAATCCAGCATAATTTTTTTGTATAATCATCCATAAATTCAAACCATGTGTAGGGCAATTACGTATCATTAATTTGATCCTCTCCCAAGCTTGTGCAACATGTTCATGATCTAGTTGCTTAAAATTCATAATATCGTTTCTAAGAGAGATGATCTTAGAGGGAGGAAAGTACTTAGATATAAAAGCATCTTTGCACTTATTCCATGAATCAATACTATTTTTAGGCATAGACGAAAACCAAGTTTTAGCATGATCTCTAAGTGAAAACGGAAATAGCTTCAATTTAACAATATCATTATCCACATCTTTCTTATTTTGCATATCACACAAATCAACAAAGTTGTTTAGATGGGTAGCGGCCAGAGAATTGATCTTTCATAACAAGATTCAGCAAAGCAGCATTAATTTCACAAGATTCAGCATCGGTAATAGGAGCAATTGGAGTGCTAAGAAAATCATTGTTGTTGGTATTGGAAAAGTCACACAATTTAGTATTGTCTTGAGCCATCGTGACAAACAATCCAACACACAAGCACACAAGAAGCAAGCGAAAAGAGACGAACGGAAAAAAAGGGCGAATAAAATGGCAAAGGTGAAGTGGGGGAGAGGAAAACGAGAGGCAAATAGCAAAAATTTTAATGCGAGGGATAAGATTTTGTGATGGGTACTTGGTATGTCTTAACTTGTGCGTAGATCTCCCCGGCAACGGCGCCAGAAATGGCTAGTTGCAGGGAGATCAAATCTTGACTTGACTTAGCGTAAGCCTCCCCGGCAACGGCGCCAGAAATCCTTCTTGCTACCTCTTGACCATGCGTTGGTTTTCCCTTGAAGAGGAAAGGGTGATGCAGCAAAGTAGCGTAAGTATTTCCCTCAGTTTTTGAGAACCAAGGTATCAATCCAGTAGGAGGTTACACGCAAGTCACCTTGTACCTGCACAAACAAATAAGAACCTTGCAACCAACGCGATAAAGGGGTTGTCAATCCCTTCACGGCCACTTGCAAAAGTGAGATCTGATAGAGATAATAAGATAAATATTTTTGGTATTTTTATGATACAGATTGGAAAGTAAATATTGCAAAATAAACGGCGGTAGAAATAGCAAATTGATAGGAAATAATATGATGGAAGATAGACCCGGGGGCCATAGGTTTCACAAGTGGCTTCTCTCAAGATAGCATAATCTACGGTGGGTGAACAAATTACTGTCGAGCAATTGATAGAAAAGTGCATAGTTATGAGAATATCTAGGCATGATCATGTATATAGGCATCACGTCCGCGACAAGTAGACCGAAACGATTCTGCATCTACTACTATTACTCCACACATCGACCGCTATCCAGCATGCATCTAGAGTATTAAGTTCATAAGAACAGAGTAACGCATTAGGCAAGATGACATGATGTAGAGGGATAAACTCAAGCAATATGATATAAACCCCATCTTTTTATCCTCGATGGCAATAGTACAATACGTGCCTTGCTGCCCCTGCTGTCACTTGGAAAGGACACCGCAAGATTGAACCCAAAGCTAAGCACTTCTCCCATTGCAAGAAAGATCAATCTAGTAGGCCAAACCAAACTGATAATTCGAAGAGACTTGCAAAGATATCAAATCATACATATAAGAATTCAGAGAAGAACCAAATATTGTTCATAGATAATCATGATCATAAACCCACAATTCATTGGATCTCGACAAACACACCGCAAAAAGAATTACATCGAATAGATCTCCAAGAGAATCGATGAGAACTTTGTATTGAGATCCAAAGAGAGAGAAGAAGCCATCTAGCTAATAACTATGGCCTGAAAGTCTGTGGTAAACTACTCACACATCATCGGAGAGGCTATGGTGTTGATGTAGAAGCCCTGCGTGATCGATTCTCCCTCCGGCGTAGCGTCGGAAAAGGCCCCAAGATGGGATCTCATGGGTACAGAAGGTTGCGGCGGTGGAAATAGGGTTTCGTGGTGCTCTCGGATGTTTTCGGGGTATATGAGTATATATAGGCGAAAGAAGTAGGTCGGTGGAGCCACGAGGGGCCCACGAGGGTGGGGGCGCGCCTACCCCCTGGGCGCGCTTCCCTACCTCCTGGCCGCCTCGTTGCTTCCTTGACGTCCACTCCAAGTCTCCTGGATTGCGTTTGTTCCAAAAATTAACTCTCTCGAAGGTTTCATTCTGTTTGATTCCGTTTGATATTCCTTTTCTGCGAAACACTGAAATAGGCAAAAAAACAGCAATTTGCACTGGGCCTTTGGTTAGTAGGTTAGTCCCAAAAATAATATAAAAGTGCATAATAATGCCCATTAAACATCCAAAACAGATAATATAATAGCATGGAACAATCAAAAATTATAGATACGTTGGAGACGTATCAAGTACCCGCACAAACATATAAGAACCTTGCAAGCAACGCGATAAAGGGGTTGTCAATCCCTTCACGGCCACTTGCAAAAGTGAGATCTGATAGAGATAATAAGATAAATATTTTTGGTATTTTTGTTGTATAGATTGGAAAGTAAAGATTGCAAAATAAAATATATCGGAAACTTATATGATGGAAAATAGACCCGGGGGCCATAGGTTTCACTAGTGGCTTCTCTCAAGATAGCAAATTCTACGGTGGGTGAACAAATTACTGTCGAGCAATTGATAGAAAAGCGCATAGTTATGAGAATATCTAGGCATGATCATGTATATAGGCATCACGTCTGTGTCAAGTAGACCGAAACGATTTTGCATCTACTACTATTACTCCACACATCGACCGCTATCCAGCATGCATCTAGAGTATTAAGTTCATAAGAACAGAGTAACGCATTAGGCAAGATGACATGATGTAAAGGGATAAACTCAAGCAATATGATATAAACACCATATTTTTATCCTCGATGGCAACAATACAATAAGTGCCTTGATGCCCCTGCTGTCACTGGGAAAGGACACCGCAAGATTGAACCCAAAGCTAAGCACTTCTCCCATTGCAAGAAAGATCAATCTAGTAGGCCAAACCAAACTGATAATTAGAAGAGACTTGCAAAGATATCAAATCATGCATATAGGAATTCAGAGAAGATTCAAATATTGTTCATAGATAAACTTCATCATAAACCCACAATTCATTGGATCTCAACAAACACACTGCAGAAAGTATTACATCAAAAAGATCTCCAAGAAGATCGAGGAGAACTTTGTATTGAGATCCAAAGAGAGAGAAGAAGCCATCTAGCTAATAACTATGGACCCGAAGGTCTATGGTAAACTACTCACACATCATCGGAGAGACTATGGTGTTGATGTAGAAGCCCTCCGTGATCGATTCCCCCTCCGGCAGAGCGCCGGAAAAGGCCCCAAGATGGGATCTCACGGGTACAGAAGGTTGCGGCGGTGGGAATAGGGTTTCGTGGTGCTCCTGGATGTTTTCGGGGTATATGAGTATATATAGGCGAAAGAAGTAGGTCGGTGGAGCCACGAGGGGCCCACGAGGGTGGGGGCGCGCCTACCCCCTGGGCGCGCCCTCCTACCTCGTGGCCGCCTCGTTGCTTCCTTGACGTCCACTCCAAGTCTCCTGGATTGCGTTTGTTCCAAAAACGACTCTCCCGAAGGTTTCATTCCGTTTGATATTCCTTTTCTGCGAAACACTGAAATAGGCAAAAAAACAGCAATTTGCACTGGGCCTTTGGTTAGTAGGTTAGTCCCAAAAATAATATAAAAGTGTATAATAAAGCCCATTAAACATCCAAAAGAGATAATATAATAGCATGGAACAATAAAAAATTATAGATACGTTGGATACGTATCAACCGTCATCACGCCGTCGTGCTGACGAAGCTCTCCCTCGACACTCAACTGGATCGAGAGTTCGTGGGACGTCATCGAGCTGAACGTGTGCAGATCGCGGAGGTGCCGTACTTTCGGTACTAGGATCGGTCGGGTCGTGAAGACGTACGACTATATCAACCGCATTGTCATAACGCTTCCGCTTTTGGTCTACGAGGGTACGTAGACAACACTCTCCCCTCTCGTTGCTATGTATCACCTAGATGGATCTTGCGTGTGCGTAGGATTTTTTTGAAATTACTGCGTTCCCAACAAAGTATGGCTAAGGCCTTATGGCCATCCGATGCCCCTCCAGAAAGCATGGAGGGGTTGGCGAACCTGTTCGAAGGTGCTCGGCGCTGTTCTGAGCTATGGAAGGCGTCCGCATGCCGGGGAGGTGCATGAGAGGCGTGGGCGATGGTGAAAATGCGCTACACCGGACTCGATCCGAATCATATGGCCCGAGTAGGACCTCAAGGGCCAGATGGAAAAGAGATTCCTGTGAACTTGGTATATGACCAAGTGATGATAGCTGCGAAATATTCGCAAGAAGACTATAGTTTAGCCAGTCTTATAGATGGCATAGATAAAGAGTGAGCGTTCGATTCAATGTATCAATGTACTTTTATCATCGAACTTATCTCCAACCGAACATGTCAAAAATTGTCATCGCAGGCCTTCGGCTTCAGCCTCCGAACCAAAAAGGTGGAGTGTTTCCGGACACCATGTTGGAATGCAAGAAACATTCATTATGTTCGGAAACTAGGCAATCCAGTCATTTTGCTCAAACAGACAAAATTTGTTCGGGGAGTTACGTTATATTACTATTTAACGTAAGAAACATCTTCCAAGGAAAATAGTTCCGTTAAGGGTTCCTTTCTTTGGGTTTGCATGCTTAGTTACGCGTGCCTAGGCTTTGATCCAAATTACGGGGAGCCGATCCTGTATATATATATATATATATTAAAAGAGTTACAAAAACGTAAACAATCCATCGTTGCTTGCCGACCAATTATTCTCTTAAGAACGGTAGCTTTCGGCTTCACCCGTCTGAGGTACAGATCTGGATTACCCGGCTGTAGCAATCACAGAGGTGCTCCCTTTACACCCTAGCTGAACAATCGGGAACGTAGGGCATAAACACAGGAGCGAGGCAACCCAGCTTCGCAAAAACTTAAGTCATAGAGGTGCATATAATGGCAAAAAAGCGTATAGAACAAACGACGTAGACAAAGTAAGCCACAAGCTTTTAATGATAAGCTTCGTCAAAGAAGCCCCCAGTCAAAGTGGGGTGTATACATTTAAAGATGTGTATCCCTAACAATTCGGCAGATTCGAACATACCCTGGGATGTATATGAAAGGGGAAAAGCTAAAAAGAAGAGGAGAGAAAAAAGGAAAATAGAAAAAGTAAAAAGGATGCGGCCGAACTATCCGTAGAATCGTCGGAGCCGGGCAGCGTTCCATGGATTCGGCTCAAGGCGATTATCCGATGCATTACGAAGGCGATAGGCTCCTCCTGTGAGAACTTCATCTATGATGAAGGGGCCCTCCCATTTTGGTTTGAGCTTATCCTTCTTCTCTGGGAGGCGCAAAACGAGTTCGCCGACGTTATAAGTCTTGGCCCTCACTTCTCAGCTCTGGTATCACCTAGCCTGTTGTTGATAAAATGCGGAACAGGCTCGTGCAACATCGTGCTCCTCTTCAAGGTCGTCTAGGTCGTCCTGCCGATCGAGCTCGACTTCTCTCTCTTTGTACATGTGCACTCGACGTGAGTCGTGAATAATATCGCAGGGCAAAACCGCTTCTGCGCGTACACCATGAAAAAAGGTGTGTATCCGGTCATTCGATTAGGCGTAGTCTGCAGCTCCCAGAGCACGGAATCGAGTTCCTCAACCCAGTGCTTATCTGACTCCCCTAGGGAGCGCGCCAGTCTGGGTTTAATGCCGCTCATTATTAGGCCATTAGCCTGTTCAACCTGACCGTTTGTTTGAGGGTGGTAGACGGATGCATAGTCGAGTTTCATGCCCAAGTTGGCACACCAGTTCTTCACCTCATCGGCTGTGAAATTGGAGCCATTATCGATCATGATGCTGTGCGGGACACCATAACGGTGTACCACACCTGATATAAAGTCGATCACTGGCCCTGCTTCAGCCGTTTTTACTGGTTTGGCCTCTATCCACTTAGTGAATTTATCCACCATAACCAGTAAATATTTCTTCTTGTGGCTTCCCCCTTTAAGGGGTCCGACCATATCTAGCCCCCAGACCGTGAAAGGCCAGGTGATGGGGATTGTTCTTAGGGCAGTGGGAGGCATATGACTTTGATTGGCGAAAAGCTGACATCCGACGCAACGTTGCACGAGGGCTTGTGCGTCTGCTCGGGCCGTTGGCCGGAAGAAACCAGCCCAGAAGGCCTTGCTTACCAGGGCTCGAGCTGCGGCGTGATGGCCGCCCAGACCAGCATGTATTTCAGCCAATAGTTGTCGTCCCACCTCTTCGGAGATGCACCTTTGAAGGACTCCGGTAGTGCTTTTCTTGTACAGCTCACCTTCGTGGACTTTATAGGCTTTAGAACATCGAACTATGCGACGGGCCTCATTTTGATCATCGGGAAGCTCCTGCCTATTAAGGTAGGCCAGGAAGGGTCGGTCCATGGAGCAATAACGGCCATGATTTCATGAGCAGAGGGTGTTACTTCGGTATCCGAACCCCCGATGATACCTGTATCTTGTTCGGTTGCTGGGGGTGTTATCAGGTCTGGACTGGTATTGCCGCTCTCATCCTGCCACACTACGGATGGCTTGAAGAGCCTTTCCACGAAGGTGTTAGGCGGGACGGGGTTGCGCTTGGCCCCGATTCGAGCAAGTATGTCCGCTGCCTGGTTACTGTCTCGAGCGACGTAATGAAACTCAATCCCCTCGAACCGAGCCAATATTTTTAATACAGCGTTTCGATATGCCGCCATTTTGGGATCTTTTGCATCGAACTCTCCATTTATATGGGATATTGCGAGGTTTAAATCACCGCGCACCTCTAGGCGTTGTATGCCCATGGAGACAGCCATTCGGAGACCATGTAAAAGTGCCTCGTATTCGGCTGCGTTATTGGAGTCCGTATACATGATTTGCAGCACATAGCGGACTGTGTCCCCCGTAGGGGATGTCAAGATGACACCAGCCCCCAGTCCGGTTAGCATTTTAGAGCCGTCGAAGTACATGATGCAGTTGGAGTATGAACTGTACTCTTTAGGGAGCTCGGCTTCCGTCCACTTGGCGACAAAGTCGGCCAGCACCTGAGATTTAATAGCTCGGCGCGACTTCTATGTTATTTCAAATCATAAGAGCTCAATGGCCCATTTAGCTAAGCGACCGGTGGCATCCCTATTGTTTATAATGTCATTGAGCGGTACTTCCGATGCCACCGTGATCGAACACTCTTGAAAATAGTGCCAGAGTTTTCGGGATGCCATAAAGACCGCATAAGCTATCTTTTGGTAGTGAGGGTATTGGGATTTGCATGGTGTAAGGACCTCCGAGACGTAATACACTGGTTTCTGTATAAGGAATTTATGTCCTTCTTCCCCTCGCTCGACGACGAGTACAATGCTCACTACCTGGTGAGTTGCGGATATGTAAAGCAACATAGGCTCGCCCACACTTGGGGCAGCTAGGATTGGGTTGCCTGCTAATAAGGTTTTTATTTCCTCTAATCCAGCTGTAGCCACATCCGTCCACTCGAAGTTGTTGGTGCGTCTAAGCAATCTATAAAGTGGTAATGCTTTTTCTCCTAATCTGGAGATGAGGCGGCTTAACGCCGCCACGCATCCTGCTAGTTTTTGGACCTGCTTTAAACCTGTTGGTATGGTCAGTTGTGACAAGGCTCGGATTTTGGCTGGGTTTGCTTCAATTCCTCTATTGGAGACAATGAACCCTAACAGCTTTCCGGCTGGAACGCCGAAAACACATTTTTCCGGATTGAGCCGTATCTCATATGTTCGGAGGTTATCAAATGTGAGGCAGAGATCGTCCACCAGTGATTCAACGTGTTTAGTCTTGATGACCACGTCGTCCAGATATGTTTCCACTGTCTTGCCGTTTTGTTTTTCCAAACATGTTTGAATCATGCGTTGGTAAGTGGCACCAGCGTTTTTAAGCCCGAAAGGCATAGTGTTGAAACAAAAAGGCCCATACGGGGTGATAAACGTCGTTGCGGCTTGGTCGGATTCCTTCATTTTAATCTGATGGTATCCGGAGTAAGCGTCGAGGAAACACAAAGAGTCGTGTCCTGCGGTCGCATCAATAATCTGGTCAATGCGGGGCAGTGGGAAAGGGTCTTTGGGGCAAGCCTTATTGAGGTCTTTGAAATCGACGCAGAGGCGCCAAGACTTATCCTTCTTCGGCACCATGACCAAGTTGGCTAGCCAATCTGGGTTTTTGATTTCTCTGATGAACCCGGCTTCAAGTAGTTTGGCTAGCTCCTCCCCCATAGCTTGTCGTTTGGGTTCGGAAAATCACCGCAGCGTTTGTTTGACTGGTTTGAACCCCTTGATTATGTTGAGGCTATGTTCGGCCAGTCTGTGTGGGATCCTGGGCATGTCAGAAGGGTGCCAGGCAAAAATATCCCAATTTTCGCGCAGGAACGCTCGTAGGGCGGCATCAACCGTTGGATCCAGCTGTGCTCCAATGGACGCTGTTTTGTTAGGATCCGTCGGGTGCACTTGAAATTTAACTATTTCATCTGCTGGTTTGAAAGAGGTGGATTTGGGTCTCTTATCGAGGATCACATCATCCTTGTCCACCGTGGATCGCAGGGTGGTTAGTTCTTCGGCCGCAAGGGCTTCGGATAGTGCCTCAAGGGCCAAGGATGCAGTTTTATTTTTGGCGCGGAGTGCTTTACCTGGATCACTTGTAATTGTGATTATTCCATTGGGCCCCGGCATTTTAAGCTTGATGTACCCGTAACGGGGTATGGCTTGGAAGCGTGAGAAAGCGTCCCTCCCTAGAAGGGCGTGATATCCACTATTGAAGGGAGCCATGTGGAAAAGCAACTCCTCGGACCTATAATTCTCAGGTGTGCCGAATACTACATCAAGTTTGATTTTCCCCGAACATCGTGCTTCTCGACTAGGGATGATGTCTTGAAAGGTGGTATTGCTTTGCTCGATGCGGGCCTTGTCAATATGCATTTTGTCGAGCGTGTCCTTGTAGATGAGGTTAAGTCCGCTGCCGCTGTCCATGAGTACTTTGGTAAGTCGGAAGCCCTCCACAATTGGCTTTAAGACCAAGGCGGCAGGTGCTCAGACTGGTCAGGCCCTTGGTTTGTCGTCAGCAGTGAAATTTATTGCCGCGTCGTTCCATGGGCTCATTGTGGTTACTTGGTTAATTTCGGCGAGGTTGCGGAGTGCCCTTTTACGCCGATTATTTGAGGAGAAGGTCTCGAAGACCGTGAAGACGTTAATGTCGTCATCCTCCGGAGAATGCTTCTCCGATGGTGAGGATAGCCTCACCGCTTTTAGCCACCTGCCGGAGTACCCAACATGCCCGAAGGCTATGAGTTGGTTTAGTGCTCGCCGTTGCATGTATCTGACAGGGCTTGTCGAGGAGTTCGTCAAGAACGGACCTGTGTGTTGCAAAGGGTTTATTTTTCTTGCCGGCGGGCTTATGATCGGATGCCTCGTAAGGGTGTGCCCGTTTTGCCCGGGCAGTGCACTGCTTAAAGGCAGCAGGTTCCAATTGGTTTTTTGGGCCTTCCATGTGCTTTCCATCGAGCAGTACTTCCGTACTATGTCCAATAGTTCCGTGAAACTCTGTATGCGATAGCGGACGAGAGCATTCCAAATTCCCTCATCGGTGCAATTGTGATGAAAAACCGAGACCGCATCGTCGTCGCAGCAATCTTTGATCTTGTTTTCAACAAGTAGAAACCTGGCCCAAAAGATGGACCGTTTCCTGAGGTTGCTGCTGTACATACATCATGTCGTATATGTCAGGAGGGCCTGAATTGCTTGGAGAGTATTGATTGTGGTGGGCGGGTGGGCTAAAACTTGAATCCCTGCCCAAAATTGTGTTCGGAGCTTGTAAAATCTCCGAGGTCACCGCCTCGGGTCCGTGAAGATCCAAGTGCTTCTCGGACCCTAAGTCTGACCCTGAGTTCGGGGGACGTGGGGTCTCCTCCAAAGGAAGAGTATCCAGTTCAATGGGTTCGGAGATCCAAACATAGCTGGTTTTTAACTTAGGGGAAGAAGTGTTCTTGTCTCGTTCCTCGACGACCGCCACCAGGTGAGTGATCGGCGGAAAATTGATTTCCCTCTGGTCAGGTTTAAGCCCGATGCGATCATAATCCATTGAAAGCCCCAGGGCGGCGATGCGATCTAATAACTCGTTTAAGGACGAGATGTCTGTCGGATCCATCTTTTCGGAGTGTTCGAGACCGATGCGGAGGTGATGTTTGGCGATTGCGGGGGGCGCTGCCGGCTTGACAGCCGTGTGGGCGCCCACGGTGAAGCCGCCGAGCTGGAGGACCTGTCCCGAAGTTAGGCTCCTTCTAGAAGTGATATCATTGTTGATGACAAGGTGAGCCATCGATCCTTCTATCGACAGCACAATGGAACTCTCAATGAAAGCACCAATGTCGGTGTCAAAACCGGCAGATCTCAGGTAGGGGGTCCCGAACTGTGCATCTGAGGATCAATGGTAACAAGGGACGATGGGGACACAATGTTTACCCAGGTTCGAGCCCTCTTAATGGAGGTAAAACCCTACGTCCTGCTTGATTGTATTCAATGAGTATAGGGGTTACAAGAGTTGATCTACCTCGAGATCGTAGTGGCTAAACCCTAGTTGTCTAGCCTAGGGGAATTCTGATAGCCCCTACGGACTAAACCCTCCGGTTTATATATACATCGGAGGGGCCTTGGGTTGTACAGAGTCGGTTTACAGAGAAAGGAAATAACACATCCGGACACCAACTTGCCATCCAAGTATATAGGAGTCCTATCTGGACACGGGGCATGGTCTTCTGTTTTTATCTTCACGGCCCATCAGTCCGGCCCATATCAAATAGACCGGACACCCGAGGACCCCCTAATCTAGGACTCCCTCACTCGCCTCGCCTCTCGCCATAGGACACCTTGGCAGCGGAACTGGTCCGCCTCCCTTCCCTTCGCGACCCCTTCGCCCTCTCCCGCACGTTCTCCTGATTTGTCGGTGCTAGAATCAGCATTTCCGCCATGTCGCCGCCGAGGCCCACTTTGGCCGGAATCGGTATGAGGCACACACGTACTGATGGTCGTCTTCTTTTTGTTACTTCAGGATAATTTTGGCTTTGACCTTAAAAATGGCATTGACTCGCAAGTAACATGTCGTACAAGGAGCGGTACGAGGAGCCGCACGTGTACTTTGCCCCTTCTTTCATTCTGATCCTTCGAGAACCACCCGATTTTGTTCCAGTTTCTTTTCATTTCTTCCTCATCTTTCCCTAGCGATTGATCTCGTAGATCCTAGGGTTTCTAATCCCTCACATAAGCCTATGGAAGACATCCCATATTCATTATCAACCTAACTCATTGCCTCCGCCCCATGCCCTCTTTCTAGAACAAACTTGTCTACAGGATCAAGAAGGCATTGGTCTCCGTGGCATCGAAAGACACTCTTGTCGCCATGTCAAGAGGGAAGGGATCTTACCCAAGCTCTTCATCAAGAAAGATTATACCTTTTCCTGATTGGGAGGAGATGGCTCCCAAAAGCTGGGAGGTACTCCATTGCAAAACATCAAGGAACAAAGTCTAAAAAAGAAGAAATAAGAGAATAAGGCTACCCTCTGAACCCCTACAAGTAAATTCTGGAAGGATCTCTTCCTAAATCTTCACCAGGCCCTTCACCTCGCAAACGCGAGAAGGAAGTGCCAACTCCAGGTGAGATTTAGGAAGAGATTAGCAAACCCAAGAAAGTCTATAAAGCTTGTGTTCATAATATGAGGGTATTTACGCCTACTGGGTGATGAGTAAAGATCTTGAAAAGAAGGTTGATGAACTCTACAATAGGATAGAATACTCTGCTGATGCCACCACAAAGCTGTCAGCAAAAACAAAAAATTCTCCTAAAAATCATATCCAAGCAACATGAAGAGATGATGATAATGTTAGCCCACTTCAACTGTATGGCAGTTGCATGAGAGAAGAATAAGAAACCTACGAAGGAGAAGAAGGAAGCACCAATCGAGCTCAGGGAAAATTAGGTATTGAGATCTCACTGGCTTGATCGTAAGCTTGGGCGAGATCCATGAAATACCTTATACCTTTATCATTCCGCACGTCTACCTTTTTGCAAGTTAGTTAATTTAGTTGCATAATAAATTGCTCGGTTAGCTCCTTATGAGTGGCCAAAGAATCACTTATCCGATGATGAATGTTGGTCTTACAGTATAATCCCCTAAGCCTATCTTATGATAAAAAATGATGCAAAAATGGACCCATCAACTCCCCCAAGCTTAGAATTTTGCTCGTTCCCAAGTTCTTTCAGCCAGGGCCGAGCATAATTCTAAGCTTGGTGGAGTTGATGAGTCCATTTTTGCATCACTTTTATCCTTTATTTCTACTTAATAGTCTACGATTTTCAGAATTTTACCGCGCTCGCGCGACCTTTTTGCTTGGTTTCGCTAGGTTACTGAAGGAGAAAGATATTTTGAGCATTCACTGAAGAATGCCTAACTCTGGGTGAAAATCACACAAATTGAGCTTACAATAAACTTTCTTATGGAGAGAAGATTAAATGGGACGAAAACTAGCTGTGCAAAGCTTTCCAGAGGCGAAGACGGCGGGCAGTACGAGCGTGGACGCTTGTATCGTACGGCACCGCCACCCCTAGTCAACTACTTCAACCCCGTGCTATTGAATTCAGAGGCAACGAACAAAGAGGCCAGAACCATGAACAAGACAGAAAACCTCACCTTTAGAAGGGATCCATAGGGGGAATTGGCAGAAGGGTATCGCTCCGCCACCACCCCGATCAAGGAGACTACAACATCAATCTTCATCATCATCGTCATCCACATTCTTATCATCAATCCCTTCATTCATCTCATTGTAATACCAAATCCTAGTTTGGATTCATACGTGTGTTACATTAATCATTCATCCGCTATTGCCATAAACACTTTTATGATGCTTGTTGTTTCTATGTCTGAGTAAAGCCCGAGTTCTCAGGGATATGGAGGAACCTTAGTACGTTTATGAGACGAACGTGTACAAGATACATGATTCTCTTTATATGTTGTGTTAATTATTCTTCAAGATGTTGTGTAAAGTCAACCTCACAACACTTGTCTTTATTGACTTTTAGGATTTTACTATCTGAGGGAAGTGGGGACGAGGAGGTATTGCGGTGACAAAAGCTACCACCCTCTCTAGGTGAAACTTAGACAAGGGAGTAACGAAGAGCGCTTTAGCTGCATCCATAGGGAGACCCTTAGTCATTGTTGCCTCTATCCGGCAGAGGAAACATTTCTAATCTATTTATCAAATATCATGGCAGTACAAATAACACAAGTAACGAAAATCACATCAATGTCCGTAGACCACCTAGGAGATGCTCTTAGAAGTTTCAAACGAGGAATATAACCTTTACCCTTCTCCAATCATGATAGGCATAGGACTATACGAGTGCAGTATCTGGCACACGGCCACAGTGATGGATAGATTGCCGTCAGTCCGCAGTTCAATTTAATTTGCACGATGCAAGCTGGCGAAGACCACATGCACGGACATTTCCTCTGATCATTGCAAATAATGCTGGCCGTTCGATGATTGTGATTAGGACAAGAGCGCTTGTTTGGAGCTTAGCAGCGCAGGCGAGCAAGAACGACATCGGAAGACATCTGCGCAGTGCATGCAGACTGTACGCATACAGGGGGCATAATGCTGCCATGGCAAGGAAGAAACAAATGCACGGTGGGTGCGCGCATGGAACATTAAAAAAGAACAAGATAATCCTGTCAGTTCACTCTCACAAATTGGTGTCTAAAATAATAAACCGTTAAAAAGGCAAACTAGAGAATGCACTTGCACAATTATTTGAGGGGAGTTTGCTTTATTTTTTTAGAGTATTTAAGGGAGTTTGCTAACTAAAATCACATGGGAAAGAAGGCCAAAGCTAATTATATTAGGTACATATAATATTGATATTGATATGTACACCGAACCGGACCAGACCAGATAGTCCCTCCTGAACTCCTTTTTATGTATATACGTGGAGCTGAGACAATCATTAGATGATGATCAGTTGAGCTGAAGTGGGCAAAACCCAAGATCACCGGTCGAGCAGCCTAGCTTTCAACCAAACCACTGCAAGTTGCAAACGCCAAACAGCGAGACACCATCCTATACAATGACCGCCGGACAGTTCATGGCCTGTGGGAGCTAGCTATCGTTACAGCTCAGTCTACAGGTTAGAACCTAGTCCTCCCCACATGGCCAAGTGAAACACCCCTTGCCTCGCCCCTATATATACGCCCCCCTGCTGTGTCCCTCAACACACACCCTCCACACAGCACAAGTCAGTCAGTAGTGACACAGCAACCTGGGGAGGGAGAAAGGGAGAGAGGGAGAGACAGAGAGAGGGATGAGAAGGAAGGCCATGTTCACGGTGGGAAAGAGCAAGGGGGTGGTGGCATCGCTGATGCACAGGAGGCCCTTCCAGCACATGGTGCTGAGGAGGCTCAGGGAGCTCAAGAAGATAGTCCCCGATGCCCGGGACGCCGACGTCGACGTGCTGCTCAGGCAGACCGCCGAGTACATCTGCATCCTGGAGCTGAAGGTGGCCGCCCTGCGGAGGCTCTCCGCCATCTACGGCGCGTGACGGATGCCGCACCTCCGTCTCGGTACGGCCCGCCCACCGCAGTGCCCATGGTTAGAGGTTTTGAGCCCCAGAGTGGATGCAATTGTACATTAGTTGGGTAGGAAGAGCATTTCTTGCCTGCTCATCTCTTGTACCCCCACTAGTACTACGTTTGTGAGCTGGCTCCTATGTGCGGTCACATATAGGATCTTGTTTAGCAAGACAAGCCGGTCATTGTTACTGACAAGGCAATGACTGGTGTTGGCTACAAGAACAATTATCTAAGCCCCTCCCTGCATCTTATCGAATATATAGTTGTTTCTATTCAGCTTTCCTTTTCAACTGTTTCCTGGATGACTACAACTAATGCACAACAAGAAATCCACTGTTTAGATAAAGTAATTAATATTATATTTTTATCACATTATGATTTATTTACTTATTTGGCAACGGTACAGAATGTAGTTATTATCCTCAGAGTGAAGAACAGAGATGTAGTGTTCAACACCATAGATCCGATACACTGTAATAATCACCATAAAATCCCGGTCTGCAACTTATTTGGGGCTCCGACAGAAATTCACAGTGTTGGCAGATTCTTCAACATAATATGTTGATCTATCTTGGATAACAAATAACAGCTGCCGCAAAAAAAAAATGTAAGAAAAATTTACATAAAGATCTGTCAGAATTTCCGTAAAAAGTGAATAGAACTTATTTTAGTCAAGGTCCGTTGCTTCAAGTACAACTGTGGGATTCCTTTCTAACCATGTAAGATATATGCGAATGCGTCACATCAAACATATGCTCCAGTCATTATGACAGAAAAGTAAAGTTCAGGGCAGATCTTACCTTTAGTACAGTCCCATTTGTGAAGCATCCAAGAATCAATGCTCGTCAATATTTCTCAGGTTTCTCAGCTATCGGCAAGGAAATAAGTCTTGACTGGTCTCTCTCCAGATCATCACTAACCGACATGCCCACTTGCTACTTTGAAGTCTAACTCCTCATGTGAACCCCTAAAAAACAGGTGTCCGACAGCAACACGTAACAGAACTGCAATAATGCTGAACAAACTTTGGTGGATACACCATGACGGCTGGCCAAGTAAAAGGACGATTAGAGGAGTTTAAGAACTTACCATATCCATTATATCATGTCGATTTCTAGAATAGTCTACATTATGTTTTAACTTCATATTCTAATAGGTGCATACCATCATGCCCCGAACAGCATTGCACAGAAGTAATGTAACATCAGTCACAGAATAAAATCTCTGTAAGAAAGGCTGCAGGGGTCTTAAAATGTCATGTACTAGAGGTTATGCAACATGGAGTAACAAGAGTGCAAGGCAACACAATCAGAACTACTGAACTGGAACATATTAAATGGTACGACACATGCCAAGGAGTGATTTCACTATTTTCCAAAAGAAGTAACACATTTTACTGACATGTTGGACATCAGGCATGATAAAGACAATAGGTTCTTTGCAGTTTGATAATTGTCTGTTTCAGTGCAACATAATTGTCATTGAGCTGCACTTGACTAAAATAGAGAACATGAGAACAAAATTACATGTTGAACCTGCTAGTATTTTCTTATTGACACATCCATATCATAGTGTACCAGCATCACATGTCTATGTCCAAGCAACTCAGGCATGCCTCCGGTCCTAGTAACAATCCTTCTCTGATAAGCCCACGTGCACACCATAATTACTCCATACAAGTACAACACATCCAGTGATCGTTCCACTATGAATAGCTTTTGAGAAAACGGAACTTTTCAAGTCAGAGGTAGGAAACACAGAAACAATATCAAAGCAAAATGAAGAAGAATACTCACCAGATGATGTGAAGCAACCAGATGTCGTGAAACAATGATCTTGTGTGGTGTTACCACATATTCATCTTATGCTTTTGTCATAAGAAGCTTGACTAAACCAATACCTGACTTGATGTCTTGTCTGCTGAGCTCCAATATGCTGCAGAACTTTTGTAGCTTGGCACCAATTCTTTTCAGTCCACTTTTTCTTGGAGTGTATGGGAATAAACCAGCTAAGCTGGCCCCAACCGTCAGATTCACTATTTCTAGCACAGCCATGCCAAATATTTTGTCAGATCACCCAGAAAAAAGACCCACTACTACTGCTCATAATTGTACTACTGAGCTACAAGCCTGACATGTTGCATATGTGATGCTTGGGTCTTTTGCACAACTTCATATGCCAGACACTACATGTACATCACTCAATTGTTGGCATTATAGCTTCTACATAAACTAATAATGCAATAATTTCACACAAGCATCTCATATTTCCCTTTTTATCTTCCATTTTCTAAAATCACAAAACACTACACATGGCCGTAGATCAATCAAGCTCCCTTCGTCAAACTAGCAACAGAAATATCAGGAAAATCAATCTGCACACTTGCTTAAGAATGCAGTTATGCAAAGCATAAATTAAGGGCAACAGCAACATTTCTTATTACTTTGTGAGGTGCAAGCTACTTTTCAAAAAAGGAGGAAAATCATGGTGTAGGGACACTCATGCGGTACCAATCTAAAACTAACATAACATTTAATAATTTAAACACCATAAATGCCTGCTCCCCCTCCTAGCCCTGCCTTGACAAATCTTTCAGGAAGTACCCTGAAAATGAGGCACAGCCAGATGTATTTGTCAAGGTCCCCTGTACCTTAATGGTACAACTCCAGGGTGCTGCATGACTTTACTGAAACACATGGAGCCCATCCATGTGTGAGCATGTGCCTCTGATACTGCAATTTGGACTGTCCATCATAGCCAAGTATCAGCTGAGGTGGCAGCTATAAACACAACCAACTGCAACGACAAACACATCGCACCAAGCCACTGATGGTTGAACTCTGGCACAAGCCATATCTAAAAACCTCAGGCTCATTAGCCAAATGACAAAATCATAATTATAGCACCATGATCATTAATTTTGCATTAGTATAGAAATGACGCCCATGTGGAATACAGAGCCGAATGCATACAGTTTCACATCATGGTATTTTTAAAAGGTTGATAATTTCGTTGAATACTTCACAGAAAACACCAGGAAGCGGTTGTCCAGACTGGGGATTCCAGCTAAACAGAAATCTTGGTTTAATTGAAGTCGCACGGTATTGCCTAACTTGAAAAGCAGTGGGCAACCAAACTCTGGCTAAAATGAGTAGTTATCAGAATTCATAACCTCTGAGCATGATCGATTTTAGTTAAACTTAGGCCTGGTGATGATAATACTCTATTACACAGCTATAATTATTAAGGAGATACATATAGCTATTTACTTTTGGTTACTAGAGAAAATGAACTGGTACTTAACTGAGGTATTGTCACCTTTCAAACTATTCATCAGCAACATAAAAATGCATCAAGTAATAGGGGTTATTCAGCATTCCTGTTGAAACACCTTTTTACCATTTGCCTCGATGTGAAAGAACTAAGAAGCAATGGTGTGCATTCTTCAATCCAATTTTTTGGTGTGAGTGTGGGGATGTCTAACAAATAATTCGCATACAAAGTTAATCTGCAGAGTCTGTGTATATAAAACAATGGAACTGAGAAGCTGATCCCGGGTCAAAATCCAGCCATTCTGCCACGCTGCCTTGTTGTGGAAAGAACATTACTAGTTACAGGTCAACCCACTATTGGTCTGAATCTTTACCAACCATGGTTATTATATAGAAGTAGAACAGAACGTATGTCTTACTAGAATATATAGAATTTGCACTTTTTTTAGCATGGCCAGTATCTTCCATCAACAACCACAGAAAATGCAATTTTAGCACTCAATGTATTGCACTTTTGAAAAAAATAGTACAATCTCAATAAAGTAAACAACAGAAGATTAGACGTGCATCTCAAACATTACAATATGAATTCATACTCCAAAAAAATTCCTGACTCAACATTTCAATGTACAGAGAGAAAATCATGCTTAGTACGATTCTATAGCAAGATCACACAAGGAAAATGTCAGGTATGAGTCATGGCCATGAAATGTACCACTCCAATAATGTTCAGCAAATTCGGTGGTCATATATCAACAATGCTTAATAGGACAAAATCTCATTATTGTCTCTGCTTGCCCCCACGAGTGCATGACTCGTACGGACTAGCCACATTAGACCCAAACATATATCACATGGGTAGAGCAATAATGAAGATGTTTCAAGAATTAGGCTATGCACTTTCCATGCTGCCAACTGAACTAGATCATGCGCTTTTCATGCTACCAACAACCAGAAGAAAGCAATGTAACAAGCTCACACACAAAAAAAAAAAAAGCATTACTAGAATCAAACAATGACGGGAGTCATGGGCTGGTAGTGGCTCTTACCAGGGCACCCTAAAATCTGCAAGTATCTCTTGATGGAGCATGGAGAGAACAGGGGAAATACCACATGCCATCTCACCTCAGATTCTCACTTGATGAGGTAAAGCCGGCGCATAAAAGAAAAAGGAAATGAACCTGTACCATAAACCTTGAGCAGAAAACCTGCAATACTCCTATGGAGACAAAGCCCAGAGGACCCAAATGAGCAAACACCATCTCCAATTTTTTTGAGTATAACAGAAGCCCTGCCGTATGAACAGTACACAGAAATCATGTCATATACTCGTAGATCAGATTCTGCCATACATTCCAGGCCTCATTCGAGCAATTCAGTAAGCTCGAGGTACGTTTAATTAGGCACTGCTTGCTTGCGCTCATTTTGCATCACGGGGACAGAAACTAGAGAGTATAGAGTAATAGCAGGCGACCCAAATCCCTAAGCTCCTAAAGAACACGCGCATCAGGTAATCTTCGCGCCAGTTCCTAGTCCCAAGAGGACGCGCGGAGGAGTACGAACCTAGGGGAATGTGGAGGTCGGCGGGGAACTGCCGCACCAGCAGCGAGCGGAGGCGCGGCCGCCCGTGCGCCGCGACGGCCGCTGCTGCTGGTGGTCCCGGTGGAGGCAGCAGAGTTGTCATGTGGGCGAGGTGGATGGGCGGCCCACGGCCTGGAGACTCGGCCCGGTGGAGGCAGGGCTCTTTGCTGTGGTTTTAGGCCTGCACGTACGTGTCAGAGACTTGACCCGGCCCGACAAAGTCCCGGTCGTTGCAACAACTTGGTTTCTCAAAAAAAAAACCAGTTGAGAGTACTCGTTGCAAAGATCACTTCAATTCCCCTGATTGCGACAGGTGACACACATGCAGCGCGTCATTTGTCACAACATGAAAGTTTTTCCTTTTTTGTAGATTTGTTTCTTCAAAACGTTTTATCTCTCAAACCGTGCGTCCAAATCTTGAACCGCTCTTACCGTTGGATTCCTCGTGTCGAGATCTTCAAAACTAGATCCCATCTTGATAAGTTTAATGCACTTTTTTCATTAAAAAAACGGACAAAAAAACCAAACCGGGAACACGGATTTTTCCCTTTTCGAAAGAGGCACGCCCGTGCCTCTCACAAAATCACAACCGTGCCTCTCGCGGAAGGAAAAAAAAAGAAAACACGCTTTTTTTCGTTTCCGAGGAAGCACGGCCGTGACTCTCGTGAAAGCACAACCGTGCGTCTTGCGGAAGCAAAATGACTCTCGCGAAAGAAAAAAAATAGAAAACGCATTTTTTCCTTCCCGAGAGGCACGGCTGTGACTCTCGCGAAAGCACAACCGTGCCTCTCGCGAAAGCAAAAGCGTGACTCTCGCGGAAGTAAAAAAAGAGAAAACGCGTTTTTTTCGTTTCCGAGGAGGCACGGCCGTGACTTTCGTGAAAGCACAACCATGCCTCTTGCGGAAGCAAAACCGTGACTCTCGCGAAAGAAAAAACAGAAAACGCATTTTTTCTTTTCCGAGAGGCACGGCCGTGACTCTCGCGAAAGCACAACCATGCCTCTCGCGGAAGCAAAACCGTGACACCCTCGGAAGGAAAAGAAAAGAGAAAATGCGTTTTTTTCGTTTCCGAGGAGGCACGGCCGCGACTCTCGTGAAAGCACAACCGTGCCTCTTGCGGAAGCAAAACCGTGACTCTCGCGAAAGAAAAAAAACAGAAAACAGGTTTTTTTTCCCTTCCAAGAGGCATGGCCGTGACTCTCGCGAAAGCACAGCCGTGCCTCTCGCGGAAGCAAAACCGTGACTCTCGCGAAAGAAAAAGAAACAGAAAACGCGTTTTTTTCCTTTCCGAGAGGCACGATCGTGACTCTCGCGGAAGCAAAACCGTGACTCTCGCGAAAGAAAAAAAATAGAAAACGCGTTTTTTTTCATTTCCGAGAGGCATGGCCGTGACTCTCGCGAAAGAACACCCGTGCCTCTCGCGGAAGCAAAACCGTGACTCTCACGAAAGAAAAAAAAACAGAAAACGCGTTTTTTTATTTTTGAGAGGCATGGCGGTGACTCTGGCGAAAGCACAACCGTGCCTCTCGCGGAAGCAAAACCGTGACTCTCGCGAAAGAAAAAGAAACAGAAAAAGCGTTTTTTTCCTTTTCGAGAGGCACGACCGTGACTCTCGCGGAAGCAAAACCGTGACTCTCGCGAAAAAAAACAGAAACTGCGCTTTTTTTCATTTCCGAGAGGCACGGGCGTAACTCTCGCGAAAGCACACCCGTGCCTCTCGCGGAAGCAAAACCGTGACTCTCGCGAAAGAAAAAAAACAGAAAACGCGTTTTTTCGTTTTTGAGAGGCACGGCCGTGACTCTTGCGAAAGCAAAACCGTGACTCTCACGAAAGGAAAAAAACGCGTTTTTTCGCGCAAAATTTTTTTTTCAAATTTTTTTGGATTGAAAAGCTAAAGAAGACCGGTGCAAAACCAAAACGTCAAAAAAACTGAAAAAACCGTTTAAAAAGCGAAAAAAATCCGAAGGGAGCGCCTAGAGCGCGACACGTGGCGAATGGCTGAGAGCACGCCAAGTGACGCCGATCGTTGCGAGGCTCCCGAAGGAGAGCTCATTAACTAGTTGCTCTCTGGTTTCTCTCACAAACCAGTTCTGTTGATTCTGCAGAGATCGCATAGAAAGAATTGGGTGTGATAAAGTTGATATTAAAACAAATTGCAGTTTTGCAGCAGTGGCAGTGCAACAAGCTGGACATTATGTGGGCTCGGATGAGGCAACTGTGCTCAAACGTAAGGAGCTCGCAATGGATTTTGCGAAGGTCTCATTACACGAGTCGGCACGTCCTGAACCCATGGGCATATGCACCCATTTTTTGAAAAATGTATTTTAAACATGTTTTCAAATGTCAAAAAATTTAAAAGAAAATTCCACGCACACATGTTCGCAAATGTGTATATGCGGCACAAAGTTATGTGAAGAAATTGTCTTTTCGTTTTTTCTCCGCAAAAAATAAATAAATTTCAGTGCTTCTAAATGGCGTTTTACAACACAATTTTTTGCGTTTTTTACAAGCAGAAAAATTTATTTTTCCGTGAAACTTTACGCACGCACATAAACACATGAAAACGTATCCGTGTAACCTTTTTCAGATTTTTTTAGCATTTAGAAATATATTTTTCAAAATGGGTTCATATGTACCTGTGTTCATCGATGCACTTCCCTCTCGTACCCCCACTATATGCGTGAAGCAAATGAAGTTGCTAATGATTTAGCAAAGAAATTCTTTAGTGAAAGAACTTCTAAATTTTGGGACTCTACGTTTCCTGATTTTATTTCTTATTCTCTCGTAAATGACCTTTTGATTATCTGAGAAATAAAATCTCGATGCTTTCAAAAAAGT
This sequence comes from Aegilops tauschii subsp. strangulata, assembly GCF_002575655.3. Lineage (NCBI taxonomy): Eukaryota > Viridiplantae > Streptophyta > Magnoliopsida > Poales > Poaceae > Aegilops > Aegilops tauschii. Next base: position 349,222,224 of record NC_053039.3, read on the forward strand.
GTGGTTGTTGTTAATCCTCGCGCTCGGGTAATTTATGTTGTTAATCTTTTTTGGAAATATAATGTTGATGATTTATATTTCAAAAGAGGTGTTCATTTTCTCTTAGGGGAGGAAGAATGTTTATACTCGCTCCTTCCCAAAATACTGCCTAATAGAATATATTGTCCCTCGCGTTCGTGTCGCCTGCGTTTGGCGACACGGGAAACCCTAGCCACCGCCGGTATGTCCCTCCTCCATCGCCTCCCTTGACATCATCGCCGTCAGAGTGCCTGTCGGTAAAGCTGCGCTGCGCCCTAGGATGATGGCGGCGGGGTGGCTTCGTCCCTGGCACGCCGTGGCGCCACCACCCCCACCCCATCCCCAGATTTGATCTTTGCTCAGAGCCGGGCTGCCACCCTCTACTCTGGCCGTTGCATCCTCTCTCTCTGCCGGCCCAGCACTGCCTCGGCCTACTCCTCCCACAACCGCTTCCTTCCCCGGACGACGCGCCTCCCCTCTCATGTTGTTGTTGGTGACGGTCGGGCTAGCCAAGGCTTGGTCCTACCTCGTTGAAGGTCGCTCCTCGTCTCTGACGCCACCTCCTCCAAGTTGCGGTGCTGGCTTTGCCGAATTTTGTGGTCACGGTGGTTTTCTTGACGGGTGGTTGAGGCCTCGCGGCGGACTCTTTGTCGGCACTGCTCCGTTCCCGACGGCCATAGACTTGCGTACTCCAGTATCCATGGGCTTCCAGCGTCCTTTGCCGACAGCGTTCCGACCCTAGCGCTCCGGTTGTTGCGTCCTTTCCAGTCTTCGGCTCATCGACGTCCCAACGACTCTGCCCGCGATAGCTCTGATCTGCGTTGGAGAAGGGCAATCGAATTGGGCCTTCATGATGCCGACCCAGCCGAGTGATTTCTTCGCACAAAGTCAGTCCATTCATGCCTGCTGGACCAAATCATTGTCATGGGCCTATCCTAGGGGATCCCGCCACCACAACACATAGCACATTTTGCTAACTGAGATGACGAAAGATGTCAACAACGCCGAAACATTAGTTTCCATCCAAACAAGCACCCAAATTTTAGTCATACCCAGAGCCAACATCGAGGCATCGAGCCATGCTATTCTTACCAGTATTATGAAGATCTTGTGTACTAGTTGAATTGAATGGCGGTTATCTTCACGATTTACTCCAGGTAGTTATTCCGTCCTTCATAGTACATAAAATTTTCATAATAAGTAGTGCATAGATGAGTTCCAGCCTTCCCGTACGTCTCCCTCCCGAGCCGCCTCCGCGTGGGCGACCGGGAGGCCCCAGATCCCATCGCCGCCGAACCTCCCCCACTCCTCCTCCTCCTTCCTCGCCGCCGTCCAAGGGCGCGGCCAGGCGAAGCCTAGCCGTCGCCGGTGGCGGCGGGGACTCGGACCCTCTCGCTCGGGTGGGGCTGACGCGGGCCGGCGCCGCCGGGCCAGAGCGTGGCGGCGGGCCGGTCGCCACGGCGGGTGGTGGCGGCGCCTCGGCGACGTCGATTCCCCGCGGCAGGAGGCCTTGCGATCTGGTGCGTCGCGGCCGCCAGGGACGGCGGCGGCGTGACCAGATCGGTTCGCGGCGGCGCGGCCGGATTGATCGCTGGTCGGCCGTCGGCACGGTGGTGGGTGCGACTCGCGACAGCTGGGCAGATCCGCGGGATTCTACCCTTGTCTGGCCCTTGACAGCGCGCGCAACTACGGGGGAAACCCTAGTCTCCTTGGGATCGAGCGATGGCGGCGCTTTTGCGTCGTAGTCCCTCTTTAGGGCATTGTTTTGGAGTTTGCTCCGGTTGAAGGGACCAGCGACGTCGGCGGCGCACGTCTGGTGGAGCAACTGCCGATGAAAATCGCGCCGACTACGGTCATGGCGGACGATGGCGGCATCTTAGATGTCCTTCCCTTGTTGAGGCACCGTCGTTGCAGTCTGCGTCATCAGGCTCGGGATGCTCCGGGGGAAACTCTAGATCTGGGTCTTCCGGATCGGACAATGATGACGTTTTATCGCTTTCCCTCCTGGGGGCATCGTTTTGGAGTAAGTGCTGGCTGGGGGGATGGTGGAGCGGTGCTTCATCTCACACATCGATGGCGGCGGATATCGGCGGCATGGCGTTGTGGAGGCTCGGCGTCCGATGCACGGAGATGGACTCGCGCGGGAGGAGGTTGCTTTCTGGCGTCATGGTGACGTCGATGGCAGAATGGCCAGACAAGGTAGAAGCCTCAATATGATCTGAAGACGGACCTGTGGAAGATGGCGGCGACGACACACGAGTGCGTCTGACCGGATTGTGCCCCAGACCCGGTATGTGGCTCGACTGGGGCTTCCGAATATGTTTCGGCGTCCGGCTTTTGATGTTAGGCTTAGGTGAGTGGTTTGGGTAGTGGCCCAGCTAGCACCCCTTCATCATTTTGGATAGGAGTAGCGGCATGTGTTGCCAAGATGATGGATTCAGGCACATTGTTGTAATACTTTATAAGGTCCTCGAGAATAATCAATAAAGTGGCCGTATGCATCTCCCAGATGCAGAGGCCGGGGTCATCCTTCTTTTTTTTAAAGTAGTGCATAGGTATATGATTTCTGTCCAAATATATACCCAAACATATATGAGAGCCATAAAGAAACAACAAAGTATATTCAATTTTTCTTTTGCGAAATATTTATTGCATTACTCAAAATCAGGTTTTACAATCTCATCTTACAAGTTTCAAGACCTCATCTGGACCAGAGCCTAATAAAACCATAGTTTGGCGTTGCAACCAACCAAAATTAGCCAGGGCGTGACTAACTGCATTACAATTTCGACGAGTATGAGCAATGCAAGAATCCCTCTCCTCCATACTACTAATGGTCTCTTTAATAATAAAAGCATATTCTAACTTGCTACCATTCCCTCCTTTGATCATCATAACCGCCTCCAAACAGTCTGATTTCACATCAATTGGTAGTTTACTCCATTGTAGTGACAGTGAAGTACCCCAGCAAGGAGTTCGGCTTTCAATCATTGCATGAGAAGAGATGCCCCGTATAGAAGCTAAAGATAATAGTTCCATCATGGCCGTACCGTACTCACTTCTGCATTATCACCAAGGACCGAACACAGATCTCCCGCGTGTCGTATATGTATCAATGCAAGTACATTTCTGATTTCAAAAAAAAAAGAGTACATTTCTTAAGTATCGATGCCACATATAGCGTCTTTTGCCTCGAATGTATCGTATATGTTTGTGTACAAATCAAAACAGTACAGCTGTAAATTGAATCGTTAGGAACCACACCCCACGTCACACGATCGAGCTGTAGTATACGTCGAGAAGGAAAAAGAATAGTACTGTACTACTGAGTAGGAATAGAGGTTTTGTCTTGGGCCCGGTTTGGGCCATAGCTAGACGGGCCGATGGAGGAGCGATCAGACGGGCCGGATGCCGTGCTTGAGCGCCGCCTCCCAGACGACGTCGATGCGGTCGACGTCGATGGCGCCCACCTCGTGGTGCGCGTACCCCTCGAGGAAGTGCACGACTCCGCCGGCGTGGCAGGCGTGCACCACCCCGCGCTCCAGCGAGAACTCGCAGGAGCCGAGGCCCCGGGCGTCCTTGGGGAGGCGCATGGCGGCGAGCTTGCCGTAGGTGCAGTCCCGGCGGAAGCCGAGGATGGGGGGCACCACGAACTGGTGGAAGTGCGTGCCCGGCGACGCCCACCGCTGCTCCCGCGGCGACAGCCACTTGCCGACGATCCACGTCTTGCACTGCTCCGCCGACTGGAACTTGGTGACCTGCACCAGGTACTGCTGGTCCTCCGCCGCCGCCTCCTTCTGGATCTTCTGGAACCTCTCCGTCGACAGCGTCATCATCTGCAGTTCAAGACAATTAGTCACAGCTCGCTCACACTAATCAGTCCGCTTCTGCGGTGCCGGTGCGTGTTTACCATGACGCGGATCTTCTTCCTGCAGAGGTAGAGCGCGATGGCCCTGCCGAGCTTGGAGGTGGCGCCGGTCATGAAGACCTCGGTGGTGCCCTTGGGGATCTCGTTGAGGATGACCGCGGCCGTGAGGGTGTTGCCGTGGACGACGCGCACGCGGAGGTCCGGGTGCTTGTTCACGAACAGCGTGCCGCCGCCGTTGAGTGCCTCGTTCTGCACATCACCACTCGGTCAGTTGGTCTACATTTACAGGTAGCAGCTATGTCAGGTGCACCTCATCAGAATGAAGTGAAGAATAGACCTTGTTCAGAGCTGCAAGGCTGACGACTTTGACGCCCATTCTCTCGGCCCTCAGGATGGCCAGCTCGATCTGGTCGTTGATGCCGTCCTTGGCGAACGGCAGGAAATACTGCATGATAACGCAGAGACAAGAGGCTCGATGGGTCAGCTAGCAAAACATTCTGAAGCTAGTAAGTAGTAATCAGAAACATGTAGTGTACAGTACGTACGTGGAAGCCGTATCTGGGGACGGCCCAGATCTGGTGGAGCTTGCCGCGGAGGTGGTAGTAGGAGATGATGAAGGTCTTGGACCAGGCCCAGACCATGAACATGAAGAGGAGCGCGATGGGCCAGAGCGGCAGCAGGAAGGCCCGCACGGCGAAGGGCGTGGAGGCGAAGGTCCGCATCACGAATGGCACGTGCATCGACTGCATCACGTCCACCACGTGCGCCAGGAACACGAAGTCCGGCGCCTCGTCCATCCCTGCACCACGCGTTCCTTCGTGTCACCCAGTGACCCGGGTAGTAACAAATTCACAGCGGATACATGCAGTTAATTGATAGATTCATGGAGACTTAAGTGGAGTCACTGAAACAACAGTTGGTTGGTTGGGACGCCATGGCGGCAATCGCTGACTCCGCTGTAGTGTAGTGTAGTGTAGCCCCCAGCTGCTCGATTGCTTTCCTAATCAGCCTAGAGTACGACGAGTGCTGACTGCACAGGCGGCGTGCACGTCATCCCTAATGGGGCGCTTCAAATGATGCCAGCAGTAGTACGTACTATTACCGATGGCCTATCCCGTTCGGCGTCGCTGCGGAGAGGATGCGCGACAAGGACTCTGGTCCTGACCTGCAGTTAAGCACGAACCTTTCCGTTCCGTCCGCCTCTGCAATAAACGCGCTAGCTGTTGCAACTACACAGACGGATCGATCGAACTACTAGTGGTACGATCAGGAGAAGCTTCTGCGTCTAGTTTTGAGAAGAAGAAGAAGTTTCTGCGTGTGGAGCACCAGAGCTGCAAGCAGGTGCGTGCCCCGTCCGAGTCTAACACTGCACTGGGTTCGGCTGCGACGAAACGCATGACGCATGGACATGGAACCAGCCGAGCCGGGCAAGCAGGGCATACGCAACCTGGCTACTTGAAACCGTGGTGCTACTCAAGTTAAAGAGATTTTTACCTGCTCTGTTCTTCCTCTGCAGCTCCCAGGACTCGGGGTCGAGCGTGCCACCCAGCCGGTCGAACAGCGGCATGAAGAGGCAGAAGTTGGCCTTCTTCCCGGTGTGGTGGATGGTGTGGTACCTGCAGCAAAAAGGCCAAGCGTCAGCTGGCTAGCCCTGTACTGTACGGGAGCACACGGGGCATACCATACGTGCCCGATCGACATAAACAGGTGAACAGGGAAGCGGTTGGCTAGCCGCCGGCAGTATTGCAAAGCGGAGCTCGATCGGCAACCCGCTGTTCCCCGCGCGCGGGGGTGGGGTGGGTTCTGGCTGTAGCTGTACTATCTGGCGTGCTGTGCCAAAGTACACGCACCATATATATCTGGTCAGACTCGCCGGCCCGGCCGTACGTACACAAGGGTTATGATTGCCCGATAAGTACTGTACTAGCTAGCGAATTACCCTCGTGAATAAAATCTGGTACTGACACACTAGTGTTTCTTGGATAAGTTTTTAAACTGTGATCGGTTAAGTTGTGACCGAACGGAAGGGAAATACGAGGAGTGACTATGCCTGTGTGTGTGGTAGATGGTGAGGCAGGCAGCTTACGTTGGGGTGTAGATGAGGTATCTGAGGAACGGGAGCGACCGGAAGAGGCCGCCGGGGAACAGCTCCACGTTGCAGTGCCCCATGGCCCTGAGGAAGTCGAAAGAGAGCACGTAGGCGAAGGCCAGCCCAACGGAGCCGAGACCCGCGGCGCACGCGCCGGCGAGCGGGAGCGCCATGAGCAAGCCCAGCACCAAGTGCTCCAGCGGCGTCGCGAACCCGGCTGCACGCATGCATGCATGTGTTGAGAACTTAGGATCGATCGATCAATTCAACCCAGACAACACAAAGTAACTTGGTCACGCACGTACCTGTGAAGGGCGTGGGCACCTTGTTGGAGTGGTGGAGCGCGTGGTAGCGGGCGAAGAGGTGGGCGCCGTGGAAGCCCCTGTGCGCCGCGTAGAAGAGGGGCTCGGTGGCCGCGACGTGGAGGAGGGCGGCGACGGCGAGGCCCCCGGTGTTCCACCCCGGGAGGTGCCGCAGCGACGGGAAGGCGTAGAGCGCCGTGGCCGCCATCATTATCTGCAGTATCAGGAAGTTGTCCCTGGAAACACACACGGCGGCCGGAGCTGGATTTGTTAGCACTTCAGTCGCATATATAGGCATGCACACACACACGCGTACGTAACGTACCAGTCCCACTCCTTGTCGATCTGCTCGAAGTCGACGCCGTCGCGGACGATGCGGCGGCGGCGGGTGAGGAAGAGCATGTTGCTGTACGAGCTCCAGAGCTGGTAGGTGAAGGCCCTGAGCGCGAAGAGCGCCAGCAGGAGGCAGAGCCAGCGGTCGGGGCTCGCCGGCTCCCACGCCCGCGACGCCAACGCCTTGCCCACCAGAGGCCCGTACAGGACATACTGCGTTCACGGAGGAGAAACGACGACGCATGGCCACGTCAGTAACATTTACATACTGCATGACAAGCAAGCATTCATCGTCAGCGCAAACACGCGCATCGTGCATACCTTGAAGATGCCAAGGTTATCCCACGGCCATGAGGACAAGAAGGCAGCACCCATGGTGCTCTCCTGCTCGCCGCCTTCCGGTTCGTCCCCTCTAGCAGTGTACGTAGAGCTGGGCTACTGTCGCACTATCTCCGATTCGAGGAGCCGGCAGTGGAGACTGGAGAGGGAGGCTGGCGGGAGGCGTGACGCCGGAATGAAGGGAGCACGGTACGGTTTCCCCGCAGGCTGCACCGCACGTCTGGTCTGGCCATAAGCGCCTCGTCCGCATGTTTATATACTAGAATGAAACTTGATCGATCGGGTAAGGCGACTGGGCGGCAGGAGGGTTAAGCTAAGCCACCAGTATCGGTCACCTCTCCACCACCACAGTGCGTACCGGTCCGGCTAGCCATCTCTCCAACCAGACGGAGTTAATTGATAGAGATGCGGGGAGAAACCGGGCCGGAAATCAAAAGGGGCCCGGACGGATAAATGTTCGTGGGAGCGAGACATGCGTATGCTAACACTAGCAGATGGAGTATGTGCACCAGGTTGCAGGGTTTCCCTCCTTTTCACGCCTTCACCTGCAAGTCAAGCCCCCTTGCACGAGTCACGTCGCGTCGCATTGCATGTGGTTGCAAGACGGGACGCGCGCAGGTTTCACGCGTCCGAGTCATGTGATGCGTTCGCCGGCTCGGCTTGTCCGCGAGCAGCGCCGGGTGAGGACGACAGACTAGGAGCCAAGCCACCGCGGCGTCGGCGCTTCCAGTCCATGCATGTTTCCCGTGGCGCTGGGCCGCCGAGTGATCACGTAGGGGGCGTTGCATGCAGCAGTCGCCGGAGTTAATTCGGCACGCATACGACCGAGGGAGAGGTCGCCGAACCCGGCCGGCTGGACCGCCAACTACCGGGCAGGTCGAGTTTTCAGCGCTAGTGGTGGCTCCGGGGCCGAGCGGCGACGATCGGTGGCCGCGGGGCGTTGCATTGGTTGGCCTCGCAAGGGTGATGGTGGGACGGGACGCGTCGGCCGATCGATGGCCCAGCTGCCGAGTCTTGACAGGCCGCCGGCACGTACGCTTCCATCTTAATTGCCTGGTTTAGGCCGGGGAATCATCAATCTTTGACGTTGTGCGTTGCACCAAGCAGCAAACACACACACACACACGTGTTCGATTCTTCTTGACAATGGGTTTCATGGATGGATAGACATAGCTAGAGAGATTAATTAAGAGGGGCAGGTTTGTGTCCAACTCTTTCGCACTACGGCACTAGTACACTGTTTCCTTTCCTACTTACCTTAAGCATCGGCCACACTTAACTAGAGCATCTCCAACAAGCGCGCTAAACAAGCGCCGCACCGCAAATTTAGCCAGCTTAGCGCGCGCAACCCGGCGGGTGGCTCCAGCGGGCGCGCAATAACCGCGCGCGCGGTATAAGGAGTTGGGCGCGCGGTCGGATTCGCTATCTCGCGTTGGGGCGCCCGCTTCCGCGCGCGGCACACTCCTATGCCCCGCGCGCGCCGACGCCGGCGAACTGCACCCATGGACGCACGCGCCGGCACCCCGCTCACCCGCCTCCTATGCCCGGGTGGCGTTGGCCTCGCCTCCGCCGGAGCTCCTCCGACCATCGGCCTCGCGCGCGACCACTTCATGCCGCCGTGAATGACCTTAGCGGCGGGTGGCGTCGCGCAGGCGCCGGCCCGAGCCGCCGCCCCCTCCTCAAAGCTCCCCAATGCGGCGCGGCCAAAGAAGGGCAAGACATCGGCGAAGAAAAAAAAGGCTGCGGACGGCTCCGGCACCTCGAAGGCGAGGAGGAAGAAGCTTGCAGGGCGTGCGACGGGCGCGGCGGCTACCGAAGCGCCGGCGAGCTCACTCGTTGAGCCGGCGGCCGACGCGCACAACATGTTCGACGAAATGCCCCCAAGGTAAAAAAAAATCCAACTTTTCATTATTTTTTTGTTATTTTTCAATGCATTCACATATAGATAGCTTATTTGCATTGTTAAAAGAACTTTGTAGTCTCAATGATGATGCATACATGTCAACGATGGGTGTTGGCTCCAACAATTCGCATTGGTCTCAAACCAATGACATGCATTTCGAAAACCATGAGTTCGAGGTGGACGAGGAGGGTGAGGGCATTGTCGACGCACCGAAAGGAAGAGCGGGCAATTACACCAACGTCGATGACATCTTACTATGCAATACTTGGTTGCAAGTTTCGATGTGCCTCCTCGCACACATTTCCATGAAGATGCCGTTGAAAATCTTGCCAACACCGTCGGAGCTTCACGTGATGTGGTGCGCGATAAGGAGAGGGAGGAAGATTCATCTTCGGAGGCGGAAGAATCGTCTTCCGAAGATGAGGACAAGGACGAAGACGAGGACGAGGAATGGTGTGTCTTTCATTTGTGTATTGAACTTGATTTGCATTTTGAACTTGGTTGGATGAACTTGTGGGCATGAACTTTTCTTCATCAACTTGTTTGTGTGAAATTTTATATGTCATGTTCATTGCATTTTGAATGTTTCAACTTCATTTTGTGTTCAAAATGCCATATATGCAATGCCCCGGTGAGTCACGCGCGCTGCATTTTAGCGCGGCTGCTGAAGCCAGCGCTGCGCGCCGCGCCAAACCAGGCGATAGACGCGCGGCGCGTTCGGCACCTGTTGGAGATGCTAGAAGAGAGGGCTATCACGATAGCAAAAGACATGCAGTACGACTTCGGCGTCGATCCAACCGCCCGGAGTGGCCTGGCCTGGCGAGTGCCCTCGTCGGCCTTCCGCTGTTGTCCGTAACAATAAATAGAACAACTAAAATGACAGCAATGTGAAATGTGATGTGCCGCAACTGGTGTGTCTACGAATGTGGCGCATTGCTCTGCAAACGAAAGCATGACTTGAGACTATCAATCACGACATGCAGTGGTCAGTTCTTTGTATGGAGTGATGTTAATTAGCAAATAAGTATTAAATTATCTCATTTTTCTCTTTGTCTTAGTCGCCATGCACCATCTAAGATATCTAATGAACTGATACAGAGGGAGTATTGTTGAGGATTTAAACATACATTTTTCTCTCGATCACATATGTCCATAATATTAGAGCAAAGCAAGTTGTTGAAAAAAAATAAGTACTATCTTAACTGATTTTCCTTTGGAGTTAAATACACCAGTGGTGCCTTAACTTGTCTTGTGTGATTAGTTCGGTGTTTAAAGTTGTAAAATACACAAAACTGATGCTATAACTTGTCCTATGATGCAATTATGGTGCCTCTGTACGTATTCACGTGTATGTCCTACATACGTGGCATGCCAAAGCGGCCATGTCCCATATGTCAGTGGGTGGCAGTGGGTGGCCCGCGCATGAGGATTCTTTTTACAGGAAACCCTCATATATTTTATTTAATTATGTAAGAAACGTCTCAAATTAGAAACATGGGTCACACGGATTAGTATGATTGATAAACCAGAGAGAGAAAAAAAACAGGCAAGTGTTTTGAACCTGGGACCTCGTTGTACAGACCGCCCAACGTGATCACCAGGTAAGCCTGAGCTAAGTAAACATTTATGAGCTAGACATAGATGTCGCATTGGTATTTATCTCTCCATGCGTTTTTTTAATATATGGCGCTATTATGGGCTCGCACAAGGTTTCTTTTTATTTATTTATTCCAATTTCATGTTTATTTTCTATATTATTCTCCCGTTAAAAAATAAATGTAAGAAAACACTAGAACTGACATAAACTTAAATAAAGTGTTAGTGCATTTGAAAAATATGTTCAACATATTTTTGGAAAAGTCTTAGCTGTATTAAGAAATTGTAAACGTGTTTTAAAAAAGTATGCCATGCATTCAAAAAATTGACAACATATATTTAAAAAATGTTCAACATGTATTAAAAACATTATTGTATAAAATTATTTTTATATTCCTACAAACATGTTTTAACACATTTACAGAATTTGAAATTTCTACAAACATGTTTGACATGTTTTAACACATTTTCAGTATTTTATAATATACGTCAAACTGTTTAAATTCACATAAATTTTCGAAAATGTTCATGTTTACCTATTCAACCTACACAATAATGAAAATAGAATAAATATTTAGAATAGACAATAATTGATAATTATTGTAATTTATGTATGACTAAACAGTAGTAAATTGAAAAAAGGTAAATAACATAAAAGGAAATTGCAGAGTGCCAGTCAGATTTTTTTCTCTTTTTTTGCGGGAAAGCGATAGGTAGAACTGATCTATATAGGAAACCAGCTACAGTAGTCTTCTGTCCGGTGGCTAGCGTGCAGGTTTTGAACCTGGACGTCCCAGTTTTGAAACCCATCAGCGAGGCAGTTTGTTTTTGTGCGGTATTAACCGACTGACACATGGGACCCGTGTTTGGCTTTCTTATGTAATATTACTAAAAAATATGCGGGTATTTTTTTGCCAGAAAGTTCTCACGCGCACCTCATCAGCTGTCATCCACTGACATGTGGGCCAAGGCCACGTGGGCAGGACGTACACCCGGATACGTACGGAGGAACCGTATTTGCATCATAGGACAAGTTATAGCACCAATTTCGTGTATTTTACAATTTTGAGCACCAAAGTGAGCGTGCTCGACAAGTTGAGGCACCTCCGGTGTATTTAACTCTTTCCTTTGATTACTCGGTAGTAGAACGACCAATCCACATGGAGGAAGATGTGGCCACTGCCTCATCACCAATCGAGAGCTTTTATTCTGGACCTTGTTCGGTTCGCGACGCCATCGTCTACAGCACTCGGCTCACCCACATAAAAGGCCGAGTTCTCAACATATGATTCACCAATTTTGCATCCTCTGGACAAACAACCATCTCATCACTACCTCTACTAAATGTGGATTCTCTGAATCGTTTCCGCTAGATTTGGATCTCCTAGGGATTGTACTCCTCTTGTAGGCATGCGGGCGGACGGCCCGGAATCCGCGAATGTCCTTAAACCTAGCACGGGTATCGAAGTAATAAAGATTAGGCCTCCTTTCGTTCATAAGGTAGGAAAATCGTAGGAATAGAAAAGCCATAGAAAATGAGATGACATGTATCTCAAATCCTATGAGTAGGAATAGGGAAGGAGATGCCCTTTGATTCACATCATAGAATTTTTTCCATTGAGTCTAGGCTAATATTTATTTTCCTATGAAATATGAAGGATAGGAAGAATTCCTTCATAGGAATAGGATTTAATTCCTACAAACCAAAAGGCTCTAAAGGAATTTTTCCTATAGAAATCCTATCCTATGAAATTCCTACAAGATTCCTCTAAACCAAAGGAGGCAGTGTTTTTTCGGACTCGCAAACGGATGCAGATGGCGCAGACACATCTACCTGCATTCACATTGCTCTGCCTACTTCACGTTTTTCAAGGGCATGGCGCACATGCTGAGAGCGGATGAAATTTGGTCGTCCATGGTGCCTTTGCAGCTAAAGTTTTTCACTTGGTTGGTTCTGAGGAACATGTGTTGGACCATGAACCCACTTCAAGCTCGTGGATTGCCACGTGAAGGGGGGCGCACTTTATGCTTGCAAGATCCCGAGAACATCAACCATATGTTCGTCTAATGCAGGTTCGGCAATCTGGTGTGCCTTTCGGTTCTACAGTCTTTAGAGTCTTGACAGTCACATGCCGCAGCTGGATGTTGTGATCATCCACTGGTGGCTCGATATATCTGCGCTAGTGGCCAACAATCAGGAGAAGGATCAATGCCCTATCATTCTCACTATGCCTTAGCCATGGAATGAAAGAAATTTATACACTTTCAATCAAATTTCCTCCCTCAGCGCAGTCTTGGGTGCCATCCATGCAAAATGAAATTATGGGAGTTAGCTTGGAAGGAGAAGTAGAGGTCAAGTGTGCGAGTAGTCTGTTCTTATTCTATTGGTTGTGGTGTTGCGCCTCGTGCTTTCTGTCGGTGTTTATTGCAACTAGAACCCCCTTTCTCTCTTAATGAAATGACGTGCAAAGCACTTGCGTGTTCTGGATTTTTTTATTGATAAAAGATGGTAATCCCTCACAATTTGATTAATGGGGCCATGCAATACATTCGTTTTATAATGTGAGTAAACGACATAGTCATTCTAAGGTTTATGTCTAGTCCCGTTTTAGAAAAATGCTTATAAATGTGAAATGAAATAATCTAACTGTCACTTTACCTGAGGATGATGTCGAGGATTCCCCTAGGAAAGACCAAAACGAAGCAACAAGTTGTGCCTATGGTGCCCCCACCATGCCCCTTGGAACCCAACCAGATGTCCTCTTTTGAGGAGCATGTTGGTTTTAACACTTCTGGTACTCATTTGCCAAATTCCATTAAGTAGGTGGTTCATGTAGTTGATGATGTTCTCGAGACGCACGTGTTACCGCCTGTTTCTGGGGCCCTCTTTATCTCCAATGTTTGCGATTTCCTCGCCACTTTGGGTGGTGGTAATCTTTGATCCAACAAGATGATTGTCTGCCTTCTAGATGAGAAAGTAAACAAGGACAAACGCACGAAGGATGACGCTAATCCTTGATCGGGCATCTTGACTAAGAAAGCAAACATGAGCAAATGCATGAATAGTGATGGTAAAGGAAAGGTGTTGATAGTTAAATGATGGATGATCTGCAGCTTTTTGGATTGTTATCATGGTTTCGTTGCGTCTGTCGTTGTTGTCGTGTTTTTTTAAGTCACATCCAATTGTTGGTGTTTTTTGTGTGAGGTTGGGACTCAACACATGTGTCAGGGTTTTGCAGAAGTGGTGTGTCCATGCGTTTGATGATGGGCCATGGTGGTTGCGCTACTTCAAAATTTGGGAGTAGTCGTAGTCCGCATGCCTTGTTGGGTTGGTGCTTATTGGCTTTTCATGGACAAGTTTGTAAGGTTTTCAACTTAATTAATTGAACCATTATTTTCTGCAACTACGCAAATTAATTGAACCATTATTTTCTGCTTAGTTAGTGGTAGATGCAAATCTTGTGCCTCTACTTTGAAAAGGATAATTTAACATCCGTACCCCGATGCATGATAGAACGCACTCTCTCACCACTTGTGATGGATAGGGCCTTTGGGGGCATGATTTTCAGTTCAACACCCACATCCTAATTACAAGTGATCGGGACTTGTGCTTATGCACGTGCATGAAAAGCTATCTTCACCAAGAACTGCATACATACTTAGCGGCATGTGTTTATGCATATATAGTAAAATGATGGATGATATGCGGCCTTTTGGGTTGTTATCATGGTCTTGGTTGTGTTTGTCGTCGTTGTTGTGTTTTTTCACAGTTGCAGCCAATAGCTGGTGTTTTTTGTGTGAGGTTCGGACACAACACATGTGTCCGGGGTTTGCAGGAATGGTGTGCCCGGTGTGTTTGATGATGGGTCACGGTGGTTGTGTTGCTTCAAGGTTTGGGAGTAGTCGTAGTCTGCATGCCTTGTTGGGTTGTTGCTTATTCGCCATTCTTGGACAAGTTTGTAAGGTTTTCAACTTAATTAATTCAACCATTATTTTTGCAACTGCGCAAATTAATTGAACCATTATTTTCTACTTATCAGTGATGGAGGCAAATCTTGTGCCTCTACTCTGAAAAAGATAATCTAACATTCATACCCCGATGCATGACATCCTGATATAGAACACACTCTCTCACCACTTGTGATGGATATGGCCTTGGGGGGCATGATTTTCAGTTCAACTCCCACATCTTGATTACAATTGCTCGGGACTACATACGTACCGGCATGTGTTTATGCACGTGCATGAAATGCTATCTTCACCAAGAACTGCATACATACGTACCGGCATGTGTTTATGCACATATAGGTCACGTGTATGAAAAGCTCTCTTCACCAAGAACTGCAAAAGTTCTTGTCCGAGTAGGAGTACCCAACGTTGACATGGTGAGTGTTTTTCTTTTTCTTTTTTGCTTATGTTCTGGACTGGTTTTTGAATGAAAGGATGTTTGTTAATGTGATAATAGGAGCTGCTACTGACTCCAACTGTCCTTTTTTTTGCGGGGACACTCCAACTGTCCTCGTGCCACCAGACTACACTGACCAAATCTGATTGGAGTAATATATACACATCCTTTTTGTTTTATTTTCAAAACGGAATATACATTATTTTTTGCAGAAACACCATATGCATTCTACTCTTTCTTACCGTTTTGGGTTAAATTAGCTATTTGTGTGTTGCTGTGCTTCACAGTCAGTATTTTTGTCACTGTTGTGTTTGTAATAACCAAGCCAGCTTGTTGATCATGAAATCTGAGAGAACTAGCAAAGTGTGTGGGTGCGTTACAACGGATCCAGGATAGACTGATACATACTCCCTCCGTCCCATAATATAAGAACGTTTTTGACACTAGTATCACTAGTGTCAAAAACGTTCTTATATTATGGGACGGAGGGAGTATTCATGAACATAAAAAAAAACACCATCACTACTGATTTGGTTTGTTTCACCAAAAAATCATTCCTTTCATCTATTTGGATGAAGCTGGGAAGGGATGGGGCTGGTCGGAGAGACTAAGGGTTTTTTGATAAATATGGAGTAGAGTGATGATGGTCTTTTCGTAAAAATATCATAATTTAACTGATATGCGTTAGATGCAGATCAGATAGTCAGAAACCAACATCACCGATTGGATCATTTTAGAGTAGAGAAAAAACATAATGAGCCGGTGGAACATATTGGTCAGGGTTTGAACAGGATCAACCACACTAAATTCGGGGGTCACAACCTGCACATTGTCTCGATCTAATTAATAGTCGTGGAGAGGATTTCTGCCTGCCGAGCATTCTTCTGCCCTGAAAAGGGTTTTCAGAGAGCCGGGCCGCACTTCATTAATTAAGTTAATTAGCATACAGGCCCAGCACTTAATTAGAACAAACAGCAATACACTGCCTACTCGTACGGCAGTGACTGCAGCATGAGCGCTACGCGTAGGGAAACACTTAGTATCATACGTCTGATACAAAGCGTTCACCAGAGCGCTCATCGACCGTCCATGCTATTTTGATCCCACGGCCAATACGTGCAAGCCAATACCAATATTGCTTTGCTAATTAAACAGCGTGGTATTCATGACCCATCCCAATAATTGCTCGCCTACATCTTATCCCTAATTAATCTTGCCTGCCCCTGACCTCCTCACCCCGTTCGTCTCGACTGCCCCCAACGACCCCATCGCCGAGCTCGCAAGGTGGAGTAAATAGCATAAAACTACTACTTTACAGGTTAAGGTTCCAAAAAACTACCGGTTTTTAATTTTTCTCAAATAACTACGAAGTGGGTGGTCGGCTGTTTCAAAAAACTCTAATCGTCCAGTGCTTTACTATTGATCGTGATTATGACAGTTGGGCCCGGCACGTAAGAAAACTGATTGTTTGACCGTTAACTGACATGTGGGGCCCACATGTCAGTGTCTCTTTGTCATAATCTAATAAAAAAAGTGTAGAAAACCATATCTATGCTTATCTATGCTTCGGAGTATGTAACTGCATATCTATGCTTCCATCTTACCTATTATTGCTTTGATAGGCTAAATTTTGTGCTTCGGTAACAATATGGTTTTCTACACTAGTTTACCAAACATACCATGCTTATATGCATGCTTCCATTCAAACCTTTTATTGCTTCAGTTGGAATGATGTTTTGCTTTAGGTGATTTGGATAGCACTGTATGCACCGGTTGGCACCGCCGCACTGACGAGCTACTTCTTCAAGCCAGCGGAAGCAAACCGTATGCACTCCTAGCGTGTCATCAGCGCCAACCTAGAATTAAACAACGGAAGCAAACCGGCGAGCATGAAGCACCACCGCATTGACAAGCTACTTCTTCAAGCCGGTGGAAGCAAACTGATTTCACGTTTCTGCAGAATTTAAGTTAATGTAAGATCACAAAACCTCCAATCAGGATAAATTTCTGCACCCAGATATTAGTGGCAACAATGTTATTTTGCATCTTCATTTTCTGTGCTTCTAATACATTTTACCCTTTTTGTAGTGATAGCAAAATAGCTTGAGAGCATTCATGCTTCCTGTGTACGGACTGAATTTCAGTCTCTTGCCATGCTTCCAGCTAGTTTCCTATGCACTGATGCATCTATCATGCTTCAGATGTACGTCGGAACCTCGGCGACGATGAGTTCCTCGGCATGGAGGAAGCACTCTGCGGGAGGTAGCAGCTGAAGCAACAAAGCCCACGTCGGAGGACGCCTCTATGACCTTGTGTAGCCACCATGCTCCATCTCTATGGACATGCTACCCACTGCCGACCACCTCTGGTTCCTTGCCGTCGTGCTAACCGCCACTCCTTTCATCATGACGAAACACTATATCAATAGCGGCCCATAGAGCACATTGCAGTGATTGTGAATTTGTGATCCAGCGGCTTCGTCTCTGATGATTCATAGTGACCGGCCCATGCCTTAGTGTGAATGTTGTGATTCTTGTAACATATGCAATGCTTCAGAATATGTATATTCAGTTTTCTAGTGCATTTGTATGTGCTTCCTATATTTATAGTACCACGCATGTGCTTTGCTATCATACGTGTGATGCTTCCAAGTGTCTACATATGTGCTTCTTTCTTTACACAACAGAGACGATGCTTCTGTGCTACATTTTCCTGCTTCAAGATTTATCTGCCTGTGCTTCCAATGGCTCACATAAATGGATCACTATTACATGTGACATGCTTCCCACAAAAACACAATACTTTTCCAATGACATGCTTACATGCTTCCTTACTTACAGTACGATAGCAATCTTTTGGTACGAGGTTTTCATGCTTCAACCACCACAAAACTGTGTTTCAAAGTACAGCCATAGATGCTTCATAACACAGAACGAATTGTGATGCTGCTTGGAATTATTTTTTGACTAAAAGAGTTATCAAGCGTGGCTTGTAATGCTGGAAGTATGTTTATCATATCATGCAAATAAGTATCAAATGGGAAGGAAGCATTGTTTTGCATACAGAAGCACGCATGATTATAGGAGCCCCATATATGGAAGCAACGGGAGTAAGGGAAATTTTGTTTTGAAAACTGCAAAGGTAGTTATCATGCATGATTATAGGGACCTCATATATGGAAGCTACACGTATACAGAAAGTTTGTTTCAGAAATTGAAGGAAATTGGGCGCTGTTGTAGGGATGCATCCAACGATCTGTAAACTTTCATCCAACGGCCATCCAGTGGTCTGACGGGAAGCTAGGGATATGTAGTCTGATCCCTAGTAGTTCCCTTAGTTATCGGTGCCTCTCAGCACATAATTCCGTGCTCAATTTGGCCGGGGGTCATGAATGGATCCGTACGAGCCGGCCGGTGCAGCAGGAATACGACACGGCGCGTCGGCGCGCACGAGCCGGCCCGTCACGGGCACTGTTTCGTGCGGCACGCCCTTTTGGTACTCTAGTTTGGTGCAGTGGCAACGATGAGATCACACGATGATTGTGGTACGAGACACTCCTGGCATGAATTGGGAAAGCGCTCATCTTTGGTTATGGTGAGAAATGAAAATGAAAAGCATCTGAAACCTGCGAGTTGTGTGTTAGAGCATTTACAGCCAGATCCCTCGAATCATCTTTCATATGCCCGCGGACGCGTTCGGTCAGTGACCGGACAGGATAGAGAAGGAAAAACGTGACCCAACCGGACCCCTTATATCTTCCCTACATGTCTGGGCTGTCCGCGAACCCTCGTATCCATCTCAAATATGGGGAGGATATGAGGGCTCGTGGACACGCCCGGGCGCGCCCGGTCAATCCGCCACATAGGAGGAGGCCCCACCCCGGACCACCTTTTCACTTTCTTTAGTCATTCTTTTCTTTCTTTCTCTTCATTTCCACCAATCACGTGCAAGTGACCCGACATATAAGGAAAAAAAAAAGAAATGTGGCTACGCGGATGGATAAATAGGGGCTTAAAACGGACATGCCCGGTCACTGACCGGGCGCGTCCGCGGGCGTTTGAGGGGTTGAATTAGAGGTACATGGCTGAAGATGCTCTTATAAGAGCATCTGCAGCCGGACTTGACAAATCCGATCCCTGAAAGTCCGCGGATGTGTCCGGGGCTTGACCGCGGACAGTGACTGGTTACGCCTCTTTTTTCCTCCGTGCATCCAACTACATCATATTTGATACCTCAGATCCACATAAAGTATGCAAAATAAAATCTATGTACTACGTAGATAACCTAAGCTACTCTACACTACTTGTCGTCGAAGATGTCAACAACTTCCGTGATGGCAGTGCCGGACGGCCCTTCCTCCGGGTGGATGGACACCTGTCGCAACTCCGGCTCCTCGTCGGAGTCTATCTCAGCGAAAATCTCGTCGAGCTCCGCAAATCGATGGCAGAGGAAGTGGCGGTTGGCCTCCATCTTCGCCTCTGTCTGGATGGAGTCGAGGATGGCATGTTACTCCGCCGCCTCCCTCGCTTGGGCCACCACAAACTCCGCCAGCGCATCGCGCATGGAGAAGCCCGCAGCCGAAGGCACCGAATCCGCCTCACGAGCGTCCTCCTCCTCTTCCTCGAATTTGTGTCCGTCATGGCCGCGTCCTGCTCCTCCTCCAGCTCCGGCGACTCCGGAGGTAGGTCTGCTACAATCCGGGCTTTGGGCCTAGTCCGGATTTGCTCAAGGAGCTCGAGGCGCCGCTCCGGCGTGAGCATGGCGTACGTCATGATCCATCGCCGAGGCATGGCTAGCGGCGGACGGCGAGTGGATTTGGGTGTGGCGGCAGATGGGAGGGGAGGGAAATGGGGATGGGGTAGGGCTTTTGGTGCCGGCATCTGGGTTAAATAGCCGGACTAGGGCCCTGGGGCAGCGCGTCGGAGCGGCACCATCGAGAATTGTAGGAGACGCCCGTCAGACCGATGGTATGAGGGGTGCCGGACAGCCCGGGCATATAGGGCCGGTACGTGTGCCCGTCTAGGTCAGATTTTTTTATGGGCCAGTGATCGAGCTGTCCGCCCGGGCGTCTATCGGGGTTTGAGGCGCTTGATTGTAGATGCTCTAAATCTTTGTTGATCTTTATTCAATAGATTTACCTGGGCTCTGCATCGCAAGATGCACACAACTATATAAACATTCAATAGGTAGACGAACACGTTGCATGAACAAAGAATGCAAGTATATACGGAGAGAAACTTATAAGCTCTTTGTTATATTCTTTTTACAATATCTTCTTTTGTGAGCTCAAATCAACTTTTATGTAAAAGCTCTCCATCTCATGGCCTTTTATAGACTAGCTCACTTGGGGCATTTCAGTAATAGCCCCACATTAACCTTCTGTTAAGGTTTCATGCCATGTTACTAATGATATTGATTACTGTTTATCTAACTCATAGAAATCAATTGAACAACCTGTATAGGTTAATATTTCATAACGATCTAACATGTAAAGAGTGTATTGTTCTCTGCGACCAACACAATGCGCGCTCGCCGACCACAACCTTAAGTTCCGCCAGCCCACTAGGCGCACAAACCTTATGTCCGCTTCTGGAAATGTTTCAGAAGTTTTTTTCCCTTTTCTTCTATCTTTTCTCCACTGGTTTTCTTTCTGTTTTTTTGCTTCCTATTTTCCTTAAGCCATGAATATTTTTTAATTCACTTTTCAAATTCTTGAACATTTATTGAGATTTGTGATTTTTGTCAAATTCGTGAATATTTTTCAAATTTGCTATCTTTTTCTAAATTTGTGAACAATTTTCAAGTAAGTGAACATTTTTATGAATGCATGAAAACAAAGTAAGATTCAAGTTCTTTTTAATCCATGGTATTTTTTTTCATATTCATGAGGATTTTTGTAAATTCAAGTATACTATTTATTTATTTTTCAATTTCCTTACCTATAAAATTGATGATTTTTTTTAAGAAATCTCAAGCATTTACTAAATTAGTGTCTCCCTCCGATCCAAAAGAAGTGTCGTAGATTTAGTTCAGAGCCGCGACACTTTTTTTTGGATCGGAGGGAGTACTAGTTTTAGATTTCATGACTGTTTTCATAGTCATTAATAGTATTCGAAGTTGAAATAAAATCGGTCAACATAGAAAATAAAGCAAAGAAAAGAAAGAAAGAAAGGAAAGCAGCTTCCAAGTTTGTGACCCGAGCGTGCCAGTGAACAATGCTTCATCATATTGCTCGCTACGAGCAATCCATAGCAGTTTCCCTGCAGCTATGCTATGGGAGCTCCTAATCAACTTGTATGGCGGGGGAGGTGATCAAACACACACCCTTCCTCGTGTAGCGCTAAACTGGTTCAGTCCAAATAAGGATAGCGAGCACTACCTACGAGCATCTCCAATATTTTTAGCCGGTTTTTTAGCTGTTTGGGATATATTGTTATCAGCTAAAAATGTTTGTAATCTTTTTTAAAAATATAATTTTTTTCATGAATTATATTCATGAATGTTCCCTGGTTTCAGAGAAATGATGAATTAAAAAATGTTCCGCATTTCAGAAAATGCATGAATTTAGAAAATATTCCTGAATTTTCAAATTGTTGAAAGAATCAAAAAAATCTTCTAAACAATTAGAAATAAGCCTAGATTTCAAAAAAAGTTAATTTAAAATTTATAATATAAAAACCTAAACCCCAAAAAACACAAAAAGAAAAAACAATCGGTCTGGGAAGGGTTGCCTCTAGGACGGCCCAACTGTGTGCAGTGGCACGTTTTTTTTTGAGGGAATATGCCATCGCTTTATTTAACCAAAGCTCGGAATGTCATCCGAGATTATATCCAAGATACAGTCTGGGGGGGGGGGGGTACCAAACCAGTTCAAACATAAATCCTCCCCTACATCAACACGCGCTAGCTTATGTGCGTTGACATTTGCATTTCTACCAACCCAACTCCACTCGCGAGGCAAGCATCATTTTGATCTCCTGAATCCAAGGACCGACAACCGACAAGTCCTGCTGCTCCCGCTTGATTCTTTGCACAGCTGACAGGCTATCCAGCTCGACGTGCACCCTGTCCAGGTTCAGCTCCAGCGCCATCTGCAGAGCCTGCTTACATGCTAAAATTCCAGTGGCTTCAGGGTCAGAAATATGTGGATAATGGTAACAGCTCCCAGCAATGAAGGCAACATTATGATCACGCAACACAACACCACCTCCACCGTTACCGCCAGATTTTGAAACTGCGTCGTCCGAGTTGATCTTGATCCACCCCTCTTCCGGCACTTCCCACTTTCGACGAGACTTTTCAGCAGGAGTCCGAGCCCGCTGCTGGTGAATGCCACGCCACTCCCGAACATGATGCAGCACCCCGGTCATTATATCATGCGCTGCAGCTATCTGCTTCCCATCCCGCGCCTCGTTACGCGCCAGCCAAAGCCCATAGACTGCTTGCATAACCAGCTCGCGCTCCTCATCCTTGGCTCCAGTGAGCCAGTCCAGAAGCCATCTATGCAGGTCCTCGTGTGACCCCAAACAGTCTGGTGGAGTGGCCACCAAAGAGCCCGATTCGGCTTGCACCAATTTCCAGAACAGCCGAGAATGGGGGCAAGACCAGAACCGATGCAGGATCGTCTCCTCCCGCCCACAAGCTGGACAGAACACGCCCCCCTTGATATGCCGGTGGTGAAGCTCCGAGCCCACAGCGAGACCATTCCGTAGCAATCGCCAGAAGTGAATCTTGACCTTCCCCGTGACATTGGTATCCCAAAGTGCAAGGAAGGCTTTATGCTTTCCAACCGAAGACGATGAGGCAGGCTGTCCTGACCTCCTGCGATTCATTGACATCCTCAAATGAAAGGCCGAGCGAACGCTAAAAGAGCCATTTTTTGTGAAGTTCCAGGCCAAGAAATCCTCAGTGCCCGGCCCTCCCACTGCGATTTGCTTTATGTCAGAGGCATCTGAGGCATAGAACATCTCATCCACCCTCTCAACATTCCAGTCCGTTCCATCCGCAGTTAACAAGTCAGCAACTTTAGTAACACCCTGGAGATATTGCTGACCCAGTGGCCGCATGTATCCGTTCCTCGGAATCCAGTTTTCATGATGAATGTTGACACTGGACCCGTCTCCAATCCTCCAAACCAAACCCTCCCGGAGCAAATCTCTTCCATGCAAGATGCTACGAAAGGTGTATGATGCATTTGAGGGGCAAGTAGCAGTAAGAATGGAACTATCTCGAAAATACCTTGCCTTCAGAACACGGGCAACCAGAGATGACGGAGAAGTGAGGATCCGCCAAGCCTGCTTGGCAAGAAGGGCCTGGTTGAAGGCTTGCAGGTCTCTAAACCCTAGACCCCCTTCTCTCTTAGGTGCACACATCTTTTCCCACGAGACCCAATGTACTTTCTGTTCACCGCTCGTTGCACCCCACCAGAATTTTGAAGAGATAGAAGTCAGGTTCCGGCACGTCTTCTTTGCGAGGTGAAAACAACTCATGGTGAACGTTGGTATCGCTTGCAGTCCCGATTTGATAAGAACCTCCCTAGCCTTTTTGGAGGATCCCTTGACCCTTATAACCCTGCACACAGAAAAGGCCTTTTCCGTCAAGTATTTGAAATTCCCCTCCTTGGAACTCATGGTGAACGTTGGTATCGCTTGCAGTCCCGATTTGAAGCCCTCCACACAGAAAAGAAAAAGATAGGGGGAGAGGGGATCCCCCTGTCGTAGCCCTCTGGATGGCAAGAAAGACCTAGAGAGACCACCATTAAGCTTAACAGAGAAGCTTGTTGTAGTTACACACCGCATGATCATGGAGATCCATTGAGGGGCAAAACCCAACTTTGACACCATTTCTTCCAGAAAACGCCACTCAACTATGTCATAGGCCTTCATCATATCTAGCTTCACCGCACAAAGGCTCCTCTTCCTTTTCCTAGTTCTTATTGCATGCACACACTCATAGGCAACCAACACATTATCAGTAATGAGACGTCCTGGAACAAATGCACTCTGTTCTTCAGAGATGAGAAAAGGTAAGATGATCTTCAGTCTATTAGCCAGGACCTTTGTGGCAAGTTTATAGAGCACATTACACAGACTTATGGGCCTGAACTGAGACATTAACTCCGGAGAATTTGTTTTGGGTATCATGACAATCACCGTGGCATTAAAGGAATCCTGAGTAGATGCCCCATTCAGGCAATCCTTGATCGCAACACACACATCGTCCTTGACAAGTGCCCAGTGGCGCTGATAGAATAGGGCCGGCAACCCATCAGGGTCGGGTGCCTTAGTTGGGCCCATCTGAAACAAAGCAGTTTCGATCTCTTGATCGGTAAAAGGAGCAGTAAGTTTAGCATTCATATCATCAGAGACCGCCGGGTCGATGTTGCTTAAAACTTCCTGCGCACCAGCCGAACCTTCTGAAGAAAACAACTGCTCATAGAAAGATGCCGCCACTTCACGGATCTCCTCATTTACAACCGAGCGAGACCCATTATCCTTAACAAGGGCTTTAACCGTGTTTTTCCTCTTTCTATGTGTAACCCAAGCCTGGAAATACTTCGTATTTTGGTCCCCCGCCTGAAGCCAGTCGACTCGAGATCTCTGTCTATACATGATCTCCTCCCGCTCATACGTCTCTCGCAGCTGATCCTCAATCTCCCGCACCTCCTGGTTATACCCAGTTTGTGCCGCACGCAGCCTAGCATCCTCAAGTTGTTTTTTAAGTTTAGCAATTTTTCGCGTGATGGATCCAAAGACTTCACGAGCCCAACGCTGCAAGCTGCCCGAGACGGTGGCGAGCCGTTGCCACACATCATCTAGGCCAAGACCACCAGAATCCGCCGCCTCCCAGGCCTCAGCCACCATACTGTCATAATGCTCATGCCTGGTCCAAGCCTCCTTGATGACCCACAAGTGTAGTGTTGGGGAACGTAGCAGAAATTCAAAAAATTTCTACGCATCACCAAGATCAATCTATGGAGTTTACTAGCAACGAGAGGGAAGGAGTGCATCTACATACCCTTGTAGATCGCGAGCGGAAGCGTTCAAGAGAACGGGGTTGATGGAGTCGTACTCGTCGTGATCCAAATCACCGATGATCCTAGCGCCGAACGGACGGCACCTCCGCGTTCAACACACGTACGGAGCAGCGACGTCTCCTCCTTCTTGATCCAGCAAGGGGGGAGGAGAGGTTGATGGAGATCCAGCAGCACGACGACGGGTGGTGGAAGTAGCGGGATCCCGGCAGGGCTTCGCCAAGCGCAAACGGGGAGGAAGAGGTGTCACGAGAGGGAGAGGGAGGCGCCAGGGCTTAGATTGCTGCTGCCCTCCCTTCCCCCCACTATATATAGGGCCAAGGGAGAGGGGGGGCGCAGCCTTGGCCCTTCCTCCAAGGAAGGGTGCGGCCAGGGAGGAGTCCATCCTCCCCAAGGCACCTCGGAGGTGCCTTCCCCTTTTAGGACTCTCCCTTTATCTTATCTCTTGGCGCATGGGCCTCTTGGGGCTGGTTCCCTTGGCCCATATAGGCCAAGGCGCACCCCCACAGCCCATGTGGCCCCCCCGGGGCTGGTGGACCCCTTGGTGGACCCCCTGACCCCTTTCGGCACTCCCGGTACAATACCGATAAAGTGCGAAACTTTTCCGGCGACCAAAATAAGACTTCCCATATATAAATCTTTACCTCCGGACCATTCCGGAACTCCTCGTGACGTCCGGGATCTCATCCGGGACTCCAAAAAACTTTAGGGTTACCGCATACTAATATCTCTATAACCCTAGCGTCACCGAACCTTAAGTGTGTAGACCCTACGGGTTCGGGAGACATGCAGACATGACCAAGACGACTCTCCGGTCAATAACCAACAGCGGGATCTGGATACCCATGTTGGCTCCCACATGCTCCTCGATGATCTCATCGGATGAACCACGATGTCGAGGATTCAATCAATCCCGTATACAATTCCCTTTGTCTACCGGTATGGTACTTGCCCGAGATTCGATCGTCGGTATCCCGATACCTTGTTCAATCTCGTTACCGGCAAGTCTCTTTACTCGTTCCGTAACACATCATCCCGTGATCAACTCCTTGGTCACATTGTGCACATTATGATGATGTCCTACCGAGTGGGCCCAGAGATACCTCTCCGTTTACACGGAGTGACAAATCCCAGTCTCGATTCGTGCCAACCCAACAGACACTTTCGGAGATACCTGTAGTGCACCTTTATAGCCACCAAGTTACGTTGTGACGTTTGGTACACCCAAAGCATTCCTACGGTATCCGGGAGTTGCACAATCTCATGGTCTAAGGAAATGATACTTGACATTAGAAAAGCTCTTAGCAAACGAACTACACGATCTTGTGCTAGGCTTAGGATTGGGTCTTGTCCATCACATCATTCTCCTAATGATGTGATCCCGTTATCAACGACATCCAATGTCCATGGTCAGGAAACCGTAACCATCTATTGATCAACGAGCTAGTCAACTAGAGGCTTACTAGGGACATGGTGTTGTCTATGTATCCACACATGTATCTGAGTTTCCTATCAATACAATTCTAGCATGGATAATAAACGATTATCATGAACAAGGAAATATAATAATAACCTATTTATTATTGCCTCTAGGGCATATTTCCAACATGTAGGGGATCTATCATAGTCCTTTCGATAAGTAAGAGTGTCGAACCCAACGAGGAGCAGAAGGAAATGATAAGCAGTTTTCAGTAAGGTATTCTCTGCAAGCACTGAAATTATCGGTAACAGATAGTTTTGTGATAAGGTAATTTGTAACGGGTAACAAGTAACGAAAGTAAATAAAATGCAGCAAGATGGCCCAATCCTTTTTGTAGCAAAGGACAAGCCTGGACAAACTCTTATATGAAGGAAAATGCTCCCGAGGACACATGGGAATTATCGTCAAGCTAGTTTTCATCACGCTCATATGATTCGCGTTCGGTACTTTGATAATTTGATATGTGGGTGGACCGGTGCTTGGGTGCTGTCCTTACTTGGACAAGCATCCCACTTATGATTAACTCCTATTGAAAGCATCCACAACTACAAAAGAAGTATTAAGGTAAACCTAACCATAACATGAAACATATGGATCCAAATCAGCCCCTTACGAAGCAACGCATAAACTAGGGTTTAAGCTTCTGTCACTCTAGCGACCCATCATCTACTTATTACTTCCCAATGCCTTCCTCTAGGCCTAAACAATGGTGAAGTGTCATGTAGTCGACGTTCACATAACACCACTAGAGGAAAGACAACATACATCTCATCAAAATATCGAACGAATACCAAATTCACATGACTACTAATAGCAAGACTTCTCCCATGTCCTCAGAAACAAACGTAACTACTCACAAAGCATATTCATGTTCATAATCAGAGGAGTATTAATATGCATAATGGATCTAAACATATAATCTTCCACCAAGTAAACCAACTAGCATCAACTACAAGGAGTAATCAACACTACTAGCAACCTACAGGTACCAATCTGAGGTTTGGATACAAAGATTGGATACAAGAGATGAACTAGGGTTTGAGAGAAGATGGTGCTGGTGAAGTTGTTGATGAAGATTGACCCCCTCCCGATGAGAGGATCGTTGGTGATGACGATGGTGATGATTTCCCCTCCCGGAGGGAAGTTTTCCCGGCAAAACAGCTCTGCCAGAGCCCTAGATTGGTTCCGCCTCGTGGCGGCGGTGTTTCGTCCCGCAAGGTTTCTTATGATTTTTTCCAGGGTAGAAGACTTCATATAGCAGAAGATGGGCACCGGAGGCCTACCAGGGGGCCCACGAGGCAGGGGGCACACCCAGGGGGGTAGGGCGCGCCCCCCACCTTTGGGGCCAGGGTGTGGGCCCCCTCTGGTATTTTCTTCGCTCGGTATTTTTTATAAATTCCAAAAAAGACTTTCGTGAAGTTTCAGGACTTTTGGAGTTGTGCAGAATAGGTCTCTAATATTTGCTCCTTTTCCAGCCCAGAATTCCGGCTGCCGACATTCTCCCTCTTCATGTAAACCTTGCAAAATAAGAGAGAATATGCATAAGTGTTGTGACATAATGTGTAATAACAGCCCATAATGCAATAAATATCAATATAAAAGCATGATGCAAAATGGACGTATCAACTCCCCCAAGCTTAGACCTCGCTTGTCCTCAAGCGGAAGCCGATAGCGATAAATATGTTCACATGTTTAGAGATAGAGGTGTCGATAAAATAAAAAATACGGACATGAAGGCATCATGATCATTCTTATAACAGCAACATATATGGATGTTTTGTCATATGATTTCTTATGCTCAAGTAATAATCTACTCACAATGTCAAGTATGAATCATAAACTTCATTGAGAACTAACAGACTATAATCTCGGTCATTGAAGAAATTGCAATTTATCATAGTATCGGAAAGAGTCAATAAGAGCTTTTCAGCAAGTCCACATACTCAACTATCATTTAGTCTTTCACAATTGCTAACACTCACGCAATACTTATGGGTTTGGAGTTTTAATCGGACACAGAGAAAGATAGGGGCTTATAGTGTGCCTCCCAACCTTTTACCTCAAGGGTAATGTCAACAATAATAGTTCATGCTAACTTACATCCAATTGGACATATATATCAGGATCTTTCCAACACACTGTGCTTGCCAAAGGATAAAATGTAAAAAGGAAAGGTGAAGATCACCATGACTCTTGCATAAGGGTAAAAGATAAAAGTAAAAGATCGGCCCTTCGCAGAGGGAAGCAGAGGTTGTCATGTGCTTTTATGTTGGATGCACAAAATCTTAATGCGAAAGAACGTCACTTTATATTGCCACTTGTGATATGGACCTTTATTATGTAGTCCGTCGCTTTTATTTCTTCCACATCACAAGATCGTATAAAGCTTATTTTCTCCACACTAATAAATCATACATATTTAGAGAGCAATTTTTATTGCAAGCAACATGACAACTTACTTGAAGGATCTTACTCAATCCATAGGTAGGTATGGTGGACTCTCATGGCAAAACTGGGTTTAAGGGTATTTGGAAGCACAAGTAGTATCTCTACTTGGTGCAAAGAATTGGCTAGCATGAGGGAGAAAGGCAAGCTCAACATGTTGGATGATCCATGACAATATACTTTATTTCGGATATAAGAAAACATAACCCATTACGTTGTCTTCCTTGTCCAACATCAACTCTTTAGCATGTCATATTTTAATGAGTGCTCACAATCATAAAAGATGTCCAAGATAGTATATTTAAATGTCGAGCCTCTCTTTCTTTATTACTTCCTAATAATTGCAACGATGACCAAAGTTATGTTTGTCAACTTTTCAACGACTTTTATGCATCATACTCTTTATATGTGAAGTCATTACTCTTCATAAGATCAATATGATCTCTTTATTTCTTTTTATTCTTTCCTTTTCTTTTATTCCCTCACGATCATAGCAAGATAATCAAGCCCTTGACTCAACACTAATCTTTATTATATATAGCTCACGGACTCGATTACATAGAAGGATCATAAAGCAAAACTCAAAACTAAATCATACTAAAACTTTATTCTACTAGATCAAGATATTACCAAAAGGATCGAACTAAGAAAAAAGGGTAAAGATAAGAGTGTGATGGTGATACGATACCGGGGCACCTCCCCCAAGCTTGGCAGTTGCTAAGGGGAGTGCCCATACCCATGTGATTATATCTCTTTCTTCGGAGGTGGCGATGATGGAGTTGTTGATGATGTAAATTGTGCTTTCAGCTTCTTCATGTTGTAATTGAGAAGAGCAATTTCTTCCTTTAAATCATCGATCTCCGACTCCAGCTTCAAGATCTTGTCACATAAATCTCCTTTGCTTTTCTGCCAAAAACGAGAAGGAATAGATCGATTGTTAGATAGTTTAGCCCTCTTAGGGAGACTAGACTTCTTGAACTTCACGTGCATATCCCAAGGTTGAAGTAGAGGGACATCTTCCTCCTCTAAACTTGAATCGTTGATCCTCATCAAATGAGCATCCTCCTCTTCATCCATAGTTCGACCACAAGGAGATAGATCCCCATAGGTCTTTGGGTCAGCAATGAGGTGTGAGACATAGCTCTCCCCGTCAGAATCCTGAGACGACATCTTGCTCCAAATCTACGGCAGAAAACAGCTCAAAACAAAAACAGAGGATATTTGCGTGATATGAGAGTCAAAACCTTCGTGAGATTATATAATGAATTTTTACCGACCAAAAGAAGTATCGTGCAAGAAAACGGAGTCCGGAGAGCACACGGGGTGCCCACGAGGCAGGGGGCGCGCCCAGGGGGGTAGGGCGCGCCTCCCACCTTCGTGGAAGCCTCGTGTCCTTCCCGGACTACTTCTTATTTTCCTATTTTCTTAAATATTCTAAAACGGAGAAAAATTGCCATTAGAACTGTTTTGGACTCGGTTTACTTACCGTACCATGTACCTATTCCTTTTCGGAGTCTGAAACATTCTGGAAAATGTCCCTTATGTATTCCTCCGGGGTTACGGTTTCAATAACATTAGTTTCAACATTTATGGGATTACCTAAGATATAATGTTTGATTCTTTGACCGTTTACCACCTTCGGATTTGTGCCTTCGAAGTTATTGATTTTTATGGCACCGGAACGATAGACCTCCTCGATAACATAAGGACCTTCCTATTTAGAGAGAAGTTTTCCTGCAAAAAATCTTAAACGAGAGTTGAATAGCAACACATAATCACCTACATTAAACTCACGCTTTTGTATCCTTTTGTTATGCCATCTTTTAACTTTTTCCTTAAACAATTTGGCATTCTCATAGGCCTAGGTTCTCCATTCATCAAGTGAGCTAATGTCAAAAAGCCTCTTCTCACCGGCAAGTTTGATATCATAATCGAGCTCTTTAATAGCCCAATATGCCTTATGTTCTAGTTCGAGAGGTAAGTGACATGCCTTTCCATAAACCATTTTATATGGAGACATACCCATAGGATTTTCATATGCAGTTCTATAGGCCCATAATGCATCATCAAGTTTCTTGGACCAATTCTTTCTAGATCTATTAACAGTCTTTTGCAAAATTAATTTGAGCTCTCTATTACTCAATTCTACTTGACCACTAGACTGTGGGTGATAAGGAGATGCAATTCTATGATTAACATCATACTTAGCAAGCATTTCACGAAAAGCACCATGAATAAAATGTGAACCACCATCAGTCATTAGATATCTAGGGACTCCAAACCTCGGAAAAATAACTTCTTTAAGCATCTTAATAGAGGTGTTATGTTCAGCACTACTAGTTGGAATAGCTTCTACCCACTTAGTAACGTAATCAACAACAACTAAAATATGTGTATACCCATTAGAGGAAGGAAACGGTCCCATATAATCAAAGCCCCAAACATCAAATGGTTCAATAACAAGTGAATAATTCATAGGCATTTCTTGATGTCTACTAATATTACCAATTCTTTGACATTCATCACAAGACAAGACAAACTTACGGGCATCTTTGAAGAGAGTAGGCCAATAAAAACCAGATTGCAATACCTTATGTGCAGTTCTATCTCCAGCGTGGTGTCCTCCATAAGCTTCGGAGTGACACTTGCGTAGGATATGTTCCTGTTCATGCTCAGGTACACAACGTCTAATAACACCATCTACTCCTTTATAAAGATGTGGGTCATCCCAGAAGTAATGTCTCAAATCATAGAAAAACTTTCTATTTTGCTGGTATGTGAAACTAGGTGGTATAAATTTAGCAACAATGTAATTAGCATAATCAGCATACCATGGAGCAGTACGAGAAGCATTTATGACAGCTAATTGTTCATCAGGAAAGCTATCATTAATAGGTAGTGGGTCATCAAGAACATTCTCTAACCTAGACAAGTTGTCTACAACGGGGTTCTCAGCTCCCTTTCTATCAATAATATGCAAATAAAATTCTTGTAGTAGGAGAACCCATCTAATAAGTCTAGGTTTAGCATCTTTCTTTCCCATAAGATATTTAATAGCAGCATGATCAGTGTGAATAGTTACTTTAGAATCAACAATATAAGGTCTGAACTTATCACAAGCAAATACAACTGCTAAAAATTCTTTTTCAGTAGTAGCATAATTTCTCTGGGCACTATCTAGAGTTTTACTAGCATATTGGATAACATTTAGCTTCTTATCAACTCTTTGTCCTAGAACAGCACCTACAGCATAATTGCTAGCATCACACATAATTTCGAAGGGTAAATTCCAATCAGGTGGCTGAACGATAGGTGCAAAAATCAAAGCTTTCTTAAGTATTTCAAATGCTTCTACACAATCATCATCAAAGACAAAAGGTATATCTTTTTGTAATAGATTAGTTAGAGGCCGAGAAATTTTTGAGAAGTCCTTAATGAACCTCCTATAAAAACCGGCATGACCAAGAAAACTTCTTATACCTTTGATGTCCTTAGGACACGGCATCTTTTCAATAGCATCAACTTTAGCTTTATCAACTTCAATACCTCTTTCAGAAATTTTATGCCCCAAGACAATGCCTTCATTAACCATAAAGTGGCATTTCTCCCAACTCAAGACAAGATTAGTTTCTTCACATCTCTACAAAACTCGATCAAGGTTGCTCAAGCAATCATCAAAAGAGGATCCATCAACGGAGAAATCATCCATGAAAACCTCACAAATCTTTTCACAAAAGTCAGAGAATATAGCCATCATGCATCTTTGAAAGGTAGCAGGTGCATTACATAAACCAAAAGGCATACGTCTATAAGCAAAAGTACCGAAAGGGCAAGTAAAAGTGGTCTTTTCTTGATCCTCAGCTGACACGGGTATTTGAGAGAAACCAGAGTAACCATCTAGAAAGGAAAAATGTGTATGTTTGGATAATCTTTCTTGTATTTGATCAATAAAAGGCAAAGGGTAATGATCTTTTTTAGTAGCTTTATTTAATTTGCTGAAATCAATTACCATCCTATAACCTATAATAATTCTTTGCGGGATCAATTCATCTTTATCATTTGGAAGAACAGTAATACCTCCCTTCTTAGGGACACAATGGACAAGACTTACCCACTAACTATCAGCAACGGGATAAATTATACCTGCCTCAAGGAGCTTTAATATTTCCTTTCTTACCACTTCTTTCATCTTAGGATTTAGCCGTCGTTGGTGATCAATAACAGGTTTGGCGTCTTTCTCCAAATTTATTTTGTGTTGACATAGAGTGGGACTAATGCCCTTAAGATCATCTAGAGTATATCCAATAGCAGCATGGTGCTTCTTCAGAGTTTTCAATAATTTCTCTTCCTCTTTCTCTGAAAGGTTAGCACTAATAATAACAGGATATATCTTCTTTTCATCAAGATAAGCATATTTGAGAGTATCAGGTAATGGTTTAAGCTCAAACACGGGATCACCCTTGGGTGGAGGAGGATCTCCTAGGATTTCAACAGGCAAGTTGTGTTTCAGAATAGGTCCCTGTTTAAAGAATACTTCATCTATTTCCCTTCTTTCATTCATGAACATATCATTTTCATAGTCAAGCAAATATTGTTCTAAAGGATCATTAGGAGGCACGGCAATAGAAGCAAGACCAATAATTTCATCCTTACTAGGCAATTCCTCATCACGGGGTTGTCTACGAAATTTAGCAAAATTAAACTCATGAGTCATATCCCCTAAACCAATAGTAACAACATCCTTTTCGCAGTCTATCCTAGCATTAACAGTGTTCAAGAAGGGTCTACCAAATATAATGGGACAAAAGCTATCTTGCGGGGGAACCAAGAACAAGAAAATCAGCAGGATATTTAACCTTCCCACACAAGACTTCAACATCTCTAACAATCCCAATCGGTGATATAGTATCTCTATTGGCAAGCTTAATTGTAACATCAATATCTTCTAACTCAGAGGGCGCAATATCATGCATAATTTTTTGTATAAAGAATGAGGTATTGCACTAGCACTAGCACCCATATCACATAAGCCATGATAACAATGATCTCCTATTTTAACAGAAATAGCAGGCATGCTTACAACAGGTCTATGTTTATCTTTAGCACCAGGTTTAGCAATTCTAGCAGTTTCCTCACAGAAATAAATAACATGCCCATCAATATTATCAGCTAAGAGATCTTTAACTATAGCAACATTAGGTTCAACTTTAATTTGCTCAGGGGGTTTGGGTGTCCTAATATTACTTTTGTTGAGTATAGTTGAAGCTTTAGCATGATCCTTTATTCTAACAGGAAAAGGTGGTTTCTCAACATAAGCAGTAGGAACAATAGGATCATTATAAGTGATAGTCTTTTCTTCAACTTTAATAGGTGAAACTACTTTTACTTCAATGGGAGGATTATATTTAAACCACTTCTCCTTAGGGAGATCAACATGAGTAGCAAATGATTCAAAGAAAGAAGCTACTATCTCAGAGTCAAGTCCATATTTAGTGCTAAATTCACGGAAAGCATCGGTATCCATAAAAGATTTAACACAATCAAACTTAGGTGTTATTCCTGACTCCTTACCTTCGTCGAGGTCCCAATCTTCAGAGTTGCGTTTAATTCTTGCCAATAAATCCCATTTGAATTCAATAGTCTTCATCATAAAAGAGCCAGTACAAGAAGTATCAAGCATGGAGCGATTATTGAGAGAAAGCCGAGCAGAAATTTTTTGAATAATCATTTCTCTTGAGAGCTCATGATTGGGGCATGAATAGAAAATTGACTTAAGCCTCCCCAAGCTTGAGCGATGCTTTCTCCATCGCGAGGCCAAAATTATATATATAATTACGATCACGATGAACAAGATGCATAGGATAAAACTTCTGATGAAATTCCAAATTCAATCGGTTGTAGTTCCATGATCCCATATCATCACATAGCCTATACCATGTCAATGCCTCTCCCTTCAAAGATAAAGGGAAGACCTTCTTCTTGATAACATCCTCGGGCATACCTGCAAGCTTAAATAATCCACAGACTTCATCCACATAGATTAGGTGTAAATCGGGATGCAATGTTCCATCTCCTGTAAAAGGATTAGCTAGCAGTTTCTCTACCATACCCGAAGGAATTTCAAAGTAAACATTTTCAGTAGGTTCAGCAGGTGGAGGAGCAACTCTTGGCTCTACTGGTCGGGGTGAAGATACCCCGAACAAGCCCCTCAAAGGATTACTTTCCATAGTAACAAGTGACAGTAATTTCAGCACACTATATAAATTTTTCTTTACCAAATTCCACTTACCAAAGGCGCTTCACTCCCCGGCAACGGTGCCAGAAAAGAGTCTTGATGACCCACAAGTGTAGGGGATCTATCGTAGTCCTTTTAATAAGTAAGAGTGTCGAACCCAACGAGGAGCAGAAGGAAATGATAAGCAGTTTTCAGTAAGGTATTCTCTGCAAGCACTGAAATTATCGGTAACAGATAGTTTTGTGATAAGGTAATTTGTAACGGGTAACAAGTAATGAAAGTAAATAAAGTGCAGCAAGATGGCCCAATCCTTTTTGTAGCAAAGGACAAGCCTGGACAAACTCTTATATGAAGGAAAACGCTCCCGAGGACACATGGGAATTATCGTCAAGCTAGTTTTCATCACGCTCATATGATTCGCGTTCGGTACTTTGATAATTTGATATGTGGGTGGACCGGTGCTTGGGTGCTGTCCTTACTTGGACAAGCATCCCACTTATGATTAACTCCTATTGAAAGCATCCACAACTACAAAAGAAGTATTAAGGTAAACCTAACCATAACATGAAACATATGGATCCAAATCAGCCCCTTACGAAGCAACGCATAAACTAGGGTTTAAGCTTCTGTCACTCTAGCGACCCATCATCTACTTATTACTTCCCAATGCCTTCCTCTAGGCCTAAACAATGGTGAAGTGTCATGTAGTCGACGTTCACATAACACCACTAGAGGAAAGACAACATACATCTCATCAAAATATCGAACGAATACCAAATTCACATGACTACTAATAGCAAGACTTCTCCCATGTCCTCGGGAACAAACGTAAATACTCACAAAGCATATTCATGTTCATAATCAAAGGAGTATTAATATGCATAATGGATCTGAACATATAATCTTCCACCAAGTAAACCAACTAGCATCAACTACAAGGAGTAATCAACACTACTAGCAACATACAGGTACCAATCTGAGGTTTGGATACAAAGATTGGATACAAGAGATGAACTAGGGTTTGAGAGAAGATGGTGCTGGTGAAGATGTTGATGAAGATTGACCCCCTCCCGATGAGAGGATCGTTGGTGATGACGATGGTGATGATTTCCCCCTCCCGGAGGGAAGTTTCCCCGGCAGAACAGCTCTGTCGGAGCCCTAGATTGGTTCCGCCAAGGTTCCGCCTCGTGGCGGCGGTGTTTCGTCCCGCAAGGTTGCTTATGATTTTTTCCAGGGTAGAAGACTTCATATAGCAGAAGATGGGCACCGGAGGCCTGCCAGGGGGCCCACGAGGCAGGGGGCGCGCCCCCACCCTCGTGGCCAGGGTGTGGGCCCCCTCTGGTATTTTCTTCGCTCAGTATTTTTTATAAATTCCAAAAATGACTTCCGTGAAGTTTCAGGACTTTTGGAGTTGTGCAGAATAGATCTCTAATATTTGCTCCTTTTCCAGCCCAGAATTCCAGTTGCCGGCATTCTCCCTCTTCATGTAAACCTTGCAAAATAAGAGAGAATAGGCATAAGTATTGTGACATAATGTGTAATAACAGGCCATAATGCAATAAATATCGATATAAAAGCATGATGCAAAATGGACGTATCACTCTTCAAATCTGAACGGGCGAGGTTCACCGGTGTTTGCACATGGAGCCGTCTCCATTGCCTTAACCAAAAGTGCTTGGTGATCCGACTCCTCAGTAACAATGTGTTCCAAAACCGATTCCGGGTAGCATTCAAGGAAGGTATCTAAACAGACCGCTCTATCCAACCGCACCTTGACATTGTCATCGCCATCCCTTCTGTTATCCCAGGTATGAGGAAAACCCGAGAAGCCCATGTCCGCTAGGCCGCAATCGGCCAAGCAGTCCCGAAAATCCTCCATTTGGGCGAAGCTATGCAGATTACCCCCGAACTGATCGGTGTAAAATAGTGCCTTGTTGAAATCGCCCGCACACATCTAGGGCAGGTCGTCCTGCGATCTCAAATAGCGTATCGCCTCCCACGATTTATTCTGAAGCTCCGTCCTTGGCTCACCATAGAAACCAGTGAATCTAACGGTTTTCCCCTCATGAACAATAGTAGCATCTATGAAGTATTGACACCACGGGCGAACAGTGACACTAACGTGGTCTCTCCACCACAACGCTAAGCCTCCACTTTGCCCCACACAATCAACCGCAACCCCATTCTGAAAGCCCAAACTCCACCGTATCCGTTCCATCGCCCTAGACTTCTTTTTAGTTTCACAAAGGAATACCACCGCAGGATTGTGAGACCGAACAAGGTCCCGCAACTCTCCAACTGTTGAGGCCAATCCGAAACCCCGACAGTTCCAAGATAAGATATTCATTGCTCCCGGCGGCCCTGCTGACCAGGGTCCGCCGCTCGATCGTTGCTAACGGAGATGCGATCAAACACTGTAGACGTCTTGCGTCTCGTACCGCGAATGTAAGCATCTTGTGAACTTTGTCTATCCAGCTCTCCCTTGGCCACCCACATCTGTCTTGTTCCTCTCTTCCTGCTCTCGGACCTCTCCCTGTCCTGAGAAAAGCTGCCCGGATGGCGAGAACTCTCCCTGCGATGCTGTTTGACGTAGTAGCCCTTGCGACGGGGACGCTCCCCATGCATACCGGGTTCATGCATACCGGGTCCATGCATGCCGGGTTCACCCAGTGGCGCCCCCGCATCCATCGGGTACTTGCCGCGGTCCTGTCTGTCGTACCCCACAAAACGATACGCCTCCTGACCCACATGGCCACTGAAACCCTCCCTTCTCCTGACAGGTCTGTTCGAATCTGTCCTTCTATGATTGCTTTGCTCAAACAGTTTATCTCGGAGATCTCTCTCCCGTCTCTGCTCCAAACCATGACGAAGATCCTCCTGGCTGGATCCCCTGAGTTGGCTTGCACCTGAAACCCTGTGTTCATGCGATCCCCCTCCTCTTTCAGAGATGCCGCCAGTGCAGCACTCACCCGAGGAACCAAAATCAGAGCTGAGGTTTCTTCTTGAGGGAATGTCCCACACTCTCGGGTGCTCCACGCGAGCCCAAGAACATTCACCACTCCGTGAGCTGCCAAGGCTGTTCGTCCTACTCGGTGCAGTGAACGATGCTTCCTATTTTCCCTGGTGATTCTGGCCCGGGGAGGCCCTGAGCCATTCACCCCATTGATCAGAGGAATCCACAGGCGGTTTGCATACCCCTCCCACATGGACCAATCGGCCACACTCAAAGCAAAAGTGTGGAACTTTCTCGTACGGAAAATCAAACCAAGTACCATCCTGATCATCCTTCGATTTCTTTAGCTTGAAACACCTGACCAGGGGCTCAAAGACTGAGATCGTAGCTCTAACACGCAAGTGTTGGCCCCTGGCAAGGCCATCTCTATCGGCATCAACCTTGACCACCTCTCCAAGCCAGTTACCTAGAGCTTTGCCAAAAGCCTCCGTCCTCTTGTCCGGAGGTAAATCATCCACACGTACCCAAATGTCAATCTTGTCAAAAATCATCTCCGAGGGTCTAACACTTCCTTCATAGTCTTTCATAATGAGCACACAAAAGTCATACTGCCACGGACCATTGTTAAGGACATGTCTCCAGTCTCCTTCACATCCAAAATCCACAACAAAGATGTTGGAACCCATATCACGAAACTTTGCTTCCTTGTGGAGACCCCAAGCCCTAATCAGAGTTCTTTCCAGCACCGATTTCTTCAGGGGCCGATGAGAGCATACCTTGCCAACCGTAGACCACCGAGAAGCTTTGGGGTGAGATTGATCTTCGTCCTCAAACACCATCCCATCAGCCTCCTTGTCCAGCAGCATCATACCACCCAACCTTGCAGACAAACTAGCCGCCGGATCCGGAGTTTTGCATCCCGCCGGAGACCCCTTGGCACCGGAACTATCAGACTCGCCCCTCTTCCGTGCCGGCGTGTTGGCATTTGCCTGCATGGAATTGGGGGTTGCCACCGCCTCCGGAGCCGCAACTTCCTTGCTGCTCGCCTTCTCCGCCATGGCCTCCGCCCCCAGCGAAGATGAGCAGATTGTCGAGTAGCGACCGGGCCGCGCCGTCACAGTCCTAGTCGCCGCCGCAGCCAAACCACCCCCAGCAGGAAACCCTAACCCTAGCGCTAGAGCCCGATCGCCTGGCAATCGCTTCTAACCGCCTTAGCCCCCCCCCCCCCCGTGGTGGGTCCTTGACGCGTACTGTATGCAGTGGCACGTTTGGATGCGTGTTCGGTGGATATATATCAAGGCATCCAGCCGACCCGTGCGTGGGAT
Source organism: Aegilops tauschii subsp. strangulata (assembly GCF_002575655.3). NCBI lineage: Eukaryota > Viridiplantae > Streptophyta > Magnoliopsida > Poales > Poaceae > Aegilops > Aegilops tauschii. Next base: position 349,261,548 of record NC_053039.3, read on the forward strand.
CAGCCGGGTCGCTGGCCACTTGATCATTTGACCAGCTCGTCTTATAAGCCGTACGATCCATCCGATTCATCTTGTTTAATTTATTTCTTTCCGTGGGTGTTGGTTTAACCTGTGCCACGCGTTTACTTGAGGTCTGGCGACTTGCAGCCACATGCGTCGCCGGCTTGTAGTGGCATGGGAGCAAGTAAAATTCAAGGAGTCTTCTAGCAAGTCCATGGAAGCAGTGTGTAGCTTTGGAAGTCAAACAACAGTCGCCGCTGCAGTAACACGAGCTCCTGCTGCGTGCGAGGGCAGATGCGCTGCAAGCCGAGACGACCAGCTTGTCGGGGTGGCCCGGCTGTTGCGGGCGTTAGCGTGAGGCCGAGAGCAGTGCTGCAACGGTGGACGGCGGTCTCTATGACGACGGTCCTGACCGCTGCTCCAACGCCCGCGGTGATGCTATGTGGTGTGTTACGATGGCGACCCGACTGCTTTGACGACCGAGGTGATGCTATGACGGCGGCACTAGTTCACCCACAACAGCATGACGTCCTTCAAATGGTCGCGGTGTGCTTTGATGGCATTGCGTGGATGGTCGCAGTGATGCTACAATGGCAGCTTAGCTGCTTCGATGATATTGCGACGATGTGCTTTTGTTAGACTAGGTAGTTCTATACCGTATATGCCCTGTATAGTACGCCATACGATATAGCCATGATCATGCAGCAGTTGTTTGAGTAGTGCTGCACGTCTAGTGGTAGTGGCATACCCACGATCCCGCTCGGCTGAGTCCAGCAACCTGTATATATCACCCAGCATTGAGCATAATGGAAGTGTGCTGAATCCCATCTCTTTCCTTCTCCCAACATGGCATCAGACGCCAACGGCCTGCACAACCCTTTTACGCCGCCCGCTGATCCTGCTTCCACTCCCTCCATGGACGGCAACCCCGTCCTCTCTCCCCGTTCCTCCGTCAATGGCGCAGCTGGCGTTCTCGACGACGCCGCCGATGCCCTCGCTGCCGAACCTCTCCAGCAGGTCGCCCTGCCGCCCCCGCTGCCCCCGCTGTGCCGGCTGCGACGGCCGTGCCGGCCGCCCCAACCCCATCCATTCCCTCTGCTATCCTCCAGACCGTCGACATCCGTCGCCACGTCCCCGTCGTGCTCGACCTCCTCGCCGGCAACCACTCCCAGTGGCGACGCCACTTCGACATGGTGATCGGCATGTTCGGCCTTTGTGCCCACATCGACCCCGAGGCGGTTCCTCGACACGACGACCCCGAGTGGCAGATGGCGGACCACACCGTCGTCCACTGGCTGTACACCACCATTTCGCTTGAGCTGCTTGATGCGGTCATGCAGCCGGAGGACACGGCTCTCACCGTGTGGCTTGAAGTCGACGAGCTCTTCCGCACAACCGGCTGGTGCACGCTGTGTACATCGACGCCGAATACCACGCCGTCATCCAGGGGGACATGACGGTGATGCAGTACTGCACTCGGCTCAAGACCTTCGCCGATCAGCTTCGTGACCTGGGGCAGTCCGTGACTGACTCCCGGCAGGTTTTCCATCTCCTCCGCGGCCTCAACCGCCAGTATCATTCCGTCATCCCGCACATCACCTCCCAGGTCCCGCTCCCGTCGTTCCTCCAGGTGCGCTCCTTCCTCCTGTTGGAGGAGCACCCTGCTGAGCAGGCGGCTCGCCAGCAGTCCGCACATGCTCTCTTTGCTGGGCGCGGCTCTCCTTCGACTCTAGCGCCTCCTACGCCAGCACCCACCTCCGACACCGCACGAGGGCGCGGCCGTGGCCAGCGTCGTTGTGAGCGCGGGAACGGCGGCGTCTCTGCATCACCATCGCCCCCGACGCCGCGCCCGCCCGCCTACCCCACGCCTGCTCCCGGCGCCAACTCCTGGACGGGTCTCGTCCAAGCCTGGCCCATGCCCTGGCGCGCACCGGGCACCGGCGTCCTCGGGCCTCATCCTGGCACGCCTCATCAACAGGCCATGTTCGCGGCTTCCGCACCGTACGGCTCCGGCTACGGCGCTCCGGGTGGTCTCCCTCCTGGGTACGGCGCTCCGGGTGGTCTCCCTCCTGGGTACGGCGCTCCGGGTGGTCTCCCTCCTGGGTACGGCACCCCGTTCCCCGGCTACGGCTCTCCGGGCGCCAGCTCCTCCACCACCCCGCTGCAGCAGCCATGGGACATGCAGTCGCTGCAGGCCGCGCTTCACAGCGCCACGGCTGGGCCTTCGTCGTCCGGCACTGCCTCGGAGTGGTACCTAGACTCTAGGGCCTCGTTCCACATGTCTTCGTCGCCCGGTAATCTCCACTCCCTTCGTCCATGTCATTCTCCTTCTCACATCATAGTTGGCAGTGGGGCGCATCTACCCATCACCCATGTCGGTGATGGTGCTCTCATCGAGGGCACGTCTCCTGTTCAACTCTGCAACGTCCTGGTCTCCCCCTCTCTCATTACAAACTTGCTCTCTGTTCGCCAATTTGTCGTGATAACCCTGTTTCTGTCAAATTTGACGCATTTGGCTTCTCTGCAATGGACCTTCGAACCAGGGCGGTGATCCTCTGATGTGACTCTGACGGTGATCTCTACTCGGTTGGCCGCCCGACGCTCCCCTCTTGCTCCGTCTTTGCCGGCCTCGCCAAATCCACCCTGTGGCACCAGCGGCTCGGGCATGCATCGCTTCGCTTGGCTGCCGATCACCTTGTTTCAGCAAGTCTGCACCGCACTCATGTCATGCCTGTCATTTGGGCAAGCACACACGACTACCTTTTAGCAGTTCTACCAGCATTAGCATGTTTCCTTTCCATGTTTTGCATCTTGATGTATGGACATCTCCAGTCGTAAGCATCTCTGGCTATCAATTTTATTTGGTTGTGCTTGATGATTACACTCATTACGTTTGGACGTTCCCTCTCAAACACAAGTCGGAAGTGCTCCCTGTCTTGCTCGATTTCTATGCCTATGTCAAGACACAGTTTCAACTTCCTGTTTTCTCACTCCAAACTGACAACGGGCGTGAGTTTGACAGCACTGCTGTCCGCACCCTTCTAGCCCGTCACGACACCCACCTTCACCTCTCCTGCCCATACACTAGCCAGCAGAACGGAAAGTCCGAGCGCATACTACGAACACTCAATGACAGCATGTGTGCCCTGTTATTTCATGCATCCATGCCTGCTCGGTTCTGGGTTGAGGCCCTTAACATGGCCACTTATCTCATTAACCGTCGGCCGTGCCATGCTAGCACACCGAGCACACCTCATGAGCTCCTTCTTGGTGCTGCCCCTGACTACTCACTTCTTCGTGTATTTGGGTGCTTGTGTTACCCAAACCTCACCTCCACAGCCAAGCACAAACTAGATCATCGATCCACTGCTTGCATTTTCCTCGGGTACCCGTAAGATCACCGTGGCTACCGGTGCTTCGACCCCACCTCCCGCCGTGTGATCACCTCCCGTCATGTCCAGTTCCATGAGTCAGTTTTCCCCTTCGCCTCACAGCCCGTGGCTAACCCCGCCGCTCCACCACCACCTGCTCTTGCTCCTCCGGTTTTGCAGGTCCCCATGATCGAGCGGCGCCTCTGTGATCGCGCGCCATGTTCCACCTCCAACGTGGTTCCTGGATCGCGGTCAGACGGTACCCCACACGCGCGCACCGCGTGTTCAAGCTCTGCCGCCGGATCATCATCGAGGGGCTCCGCGTCTTCTCCGTCCAACGTCTCCACCCTACAGACGCATGCAGCCGCTGATCTGTCGATCGACGGCTCGGACGCGAGCTCCTCCACCACGGGCGTTTCGTCTGCCACCCTGGCGGGCTCCTCGTCGCCTACCTCGCCTCCACCCATACCTCCGGCCGCTCCTAGACCGATGTTCATGCGCGCCCAGACCGAGGTCTTTCGTCCGAACCCGCGCTACCACGACGGTCTCGCCGCCACCACCGGCACGCCTGGCGTCATCTCACCGGTCCCCTCTTTGGTGCGTGTTGCCATCCGCGACCCAACTGGCTCGCTGCCATGCGCGAGGAATATGACGCTCTAGTGTGCAATCGCACGTGGGAGCTGGTGCCTCGTCCTCCCGGCGCCAACCTCATCACCGGCAAATGGGTGTTCAAGCACAAGCACAACACCGACGGCTCCCTCGAGCGCTACAAGGCACGGTGGGACGTGCGCAGGTTCCGGCAGCGCGCCGGCGTGGACTACGGCGAGACCTTCTCACCGGTGGTCAAACCCGCCACCATCCGCACCGTGCTCACCCTGGCAGCCTCGTGCAACTGGCCGGTTCACCAACTTGATGTGTCCAATGCCTTCCTCCACGGGACGTTGGACGAGGAGGTTTTCTGCCTCCAGCCAGCCGGTTTTGTCGACGCCGGCAAACCCCACCACGTCTGTTGCCTTTCCAAGTCACTCTATGGCTTGAAGCAGGCGCCACGCACGTGGTTCCTTCGATTTGCCGGCTTCCTCAAGTCCATCGGGTTCGACGCCACGCGCTCCGACTCGTCGCTCTTCACCCGCCGCCACGGCTGCGACACTGCGCTTCTCCTCCTCTACGTCGACGACATCGTGCTCACAGCGTCATCACCAGCTGCCCTTCGCCGCGTCGTCGCCCAGCTTACTGCGGAGTTCACCATGAAGGACCTTGGTCCTCTCCACTTCTTCCTCGGCATCCGCGTCATGCGCACTTCGGAGGGCTTCTTCCTCTATCAGCAGCAGTACACCGCTGACATCCTCGACCGCGCTGGCATGGACACATGTCGTCCGTCGCCCACGCCGATCGGCACGAAGAGCAAGCTACCTACAGTTGACGGGCCGCGTGCTACCTCTTGAGCACTGCGTTGGTTTTCCCTTGAAGAGGAAAGGGTGATGCAGTAAAGCAGCGTAAGTATTTCCCTCGGTTTTTGAGAACTAAGGTATCAATCCAGTAGGAGACCACGCACGAGTCCCTCGCACCTACACAAACAAATAAATCCTCGCAACCAACGCAATAAAGGGGTTGTCAATCCCTTCACGGTCACTTACGAGAGTGAGATCTGATAGATATGATAAGATAATATTTTTGGTATTTTTATGATAAAGATGCAAAGTAAAATAAAAGGCAATAAAAATAGCTAAGTGTTGGAAGATTAATATGATGGAAGATAGACCCGGGGGCCATAGGTTTCACTAGTGGCTTCTCTCGAGAGCATAAGTATTACGGTGGGTGAACAAATTACTGTTGAGCAATTGACATAATTGAGCATAGTTATGAGAATATCTAGGTATGATCATGTATGTAGGCATCACGTCCGAGACAAGTAGACCGACTCCTGCCTGCATCTACTACTATTACTCCACACATCGACCGCTATCCAGCATGCATCTAGAGTATAAGTTCATAAGAATAGAGTAACGCTTTAAGTAAGATGACATGATGTAGAGGGATAAACTCATGCAATATGATATAAACCCATCTTGTTATCCTCGATGGCAACAATACAATACGTGCCTTGCTGCCCCTACTGTCACTGGGAAAGGACACCGCAAGATTGAACCCAAAGCTAAGCACTTCTCCCATTGCAAGAAAGATCAATCTAGTAGGCCAAACCAAACTGATAATTCGAAGAGACTTGCAAAGATAACCAATCATACATAAAAGAATTCAGAGAAGATTCAAATATTGTTCATAGATAAACTTGATCATAAACACACAATTCATCGGTCTCAACAAACACACCGCAAAAGAAGATTACATCGAATAGATCTCCATAAGAGAGGGGGAGAACATTGTATTGAGATCCAAAAAGAGAGAAGAAGCCATCTAGCTAATATCTATGGACCCGAAGGTCTGAGGTAAACTACTCACACATCATCGGAAAGGCTATGGTGTTGATGTAGAAGCCCTCCGTGATCGATGCCTCCTCCGGCGGAGCTCCGGAAAAGGCTCCAAGATGGGATCTCACGGGTACAGAAGGTTGCGGCGGTGAAATTAGGTTGTTGGCTCCGTATCTGGTAGTTTGGGGGTACGTAGGTATATATAGGAGGAAGAAGTACGTCGGTAAAGTAACATGGGGCCCACGAGGGTGGAGGGCGCACCCAGGGGGGTAGGCACGCCCCCCTACCTCGTGCCCTCCTGGTTGATGTCTTGACGTAGGGTCCAAGTCCTCTGGATCACGTTCGTTCCGAAAATCACGTTCCCGAAGGTTTCATTCCGTTTGGACTCCGTTTGATATTCTTTTTCTGTGAAACTCTAAAATAGGCAAAAAAACAGCAATTCTGGGCTGGGCCTCCGGTTAATAGGTTAGTCCCAAAAATAATATAAAAGTGTATAATAAGGCCCATTAATGTCCAAAACAGAATATAATATAGCATGGAACAATAAAAAATTGTAGATACGTTGGAGACGTATCAAGCATCCCCAAGCTTAATTCCTGCTCGTCCTCGAGTAGGTAAATGATAAAATTAGAATTTTTGATGTGGAATGCTACTTGGCAAAATTTCAATGTAATTCTCTTAATTGTGGTATGAATATTCAGATCCGAAAGATTCAAGATAAAGGTTTAATATTGACATAAAAATAATAATACTTCGAGCATACTAACTAAGCAATTATGTCCTCTCAAAATAGCATGGCCAAAGAAAGTTCATCCCTACAAAATCATATAGTTTAGTCATGCTCCATCTTCGTCACACAAGAATGCTCTCATCATGCACAACCCCGATGACAAGCCAAGCAATTGTTTCATACTTTAGTAATCTCAAACTTTTTCAACCTTCACGCAATACATGAGCGTGAGCCATGGATATAGCACTATGGGCGGAATAGAATATAATTATGGGGTTATGTGGAGAAGACAAAAAAGGAGAAAGTCTCACATCAACGCGGCTAATCAATGAGCTATGGAGATGCCCATCGATTGATGTTAATGCAAGGAGTAGGGATCGCCATGCAACGGATGCAGTAGAGCTATAAATGCATGAAAGCTCAACAAAAGAAACTAAGTGGTGTGCATCCAACTTGCTTGCTCACGAAGACCTAGGGCATTTGAGGAAGCCCACTGTTGGAATATACAAGCCAAGTTCTATAATGAAAAATTCCCACTAGTATATGAAAGTGACAAAACAAGAGACTCTCTATCATGAAGATCATGGTGCTACTTTGAAGCACAAGTGTGGAAAAAGGGGGATAGTAGCATTGTCCCTTTTTTTTGGGGGGGGGGCTTCTTTTTTTGGCCTTTCTCTTTTTTGGACAATGCTCTATGAATGATGATCATCACACTTCTATTTATTTACAACTCAATGATTACAACTCGATACTAGAACAAAGTATGACTCTATATGAATGCCTCCGGCGGTATACCGGGATAGCAATTAATCAAGAGTGACATGTATAAAAAAATTATGAACGGTGGCTTTGCCACAAATACGATGTCAACTACATGATCATGCAAAGCAATATGACAATGATAAACGTGTCATGATAAGCGGAACGGTGGAAAGTTGCATGGCAATATATCTCGGAATGGCTATGGAAATGCCATAATAGGTAGGTATGGTGGCTGTTTTAAGGAAGATATAAGGAGGTTTATGTGTGAAAGAGCGTATCATATCACAGGGTTTGGATGCACCGGCGAAGTTTGCACCAACTCTCAATATGAGAAAGGGCAATGCACGGTACCGAAGAGGCTAGCAATGATGGAAGGGTAAGAGTGCGTATAATCCATGGACTCAACATTAGTCATAAAGAACTCACATACTTATTGCAAAAATCTACAAGTCATCAAAAACCAAGCACTACGCGCATGCTCCTAGGGGGATAGATTGGTAGGAAAAGACCATCGCCCATCCCCGACCGCCACTCATAATTTCAAATTTGTTACATAACGTTTACCATACGTGCATGCTACGGGACTTGCAAACTTCAACACAAGTATTTCTCAAATTCACAACTACTCAACTAGCACAACTTTAATATTACTACCTCCATATCTCAAAACAATCATCAAGCATCAAACTTCTCTTAGCATTTATCACACTCATAAGAAAGTTTTTTTACTAGTCTTGAATACCTAACATATTAGGATTAATTTCCCAATTTAAGCAAATTACCATGCTGTTTAAGACTCTCAAAATAATATAAGTGAAGCATGAGAGAATAATAGTTTCTATAAAACAAAACCACCGCCGTGCTCTAAAAGATATAAGTGAAGCACTAGAGCAAAAACTATATAGCTCAAAAGATATAAGTGAAGCGCATAGAGTATTCTAATAAATTTTGAATCATGTGTGTCTCTCTCAAAAGGTGTGTACGGCAAAGATGATTGTGGTAAACTAAAAATCAAAGACTCAAATCATACAAGACGCTCCAAGCAAAAGACATATCATGCGGTGAATAAAAATATAGCTCCAAGTAAAGTTACCGATGGAAGTAGACGAAAGAGGGGATGCCTTCCGGGGCATCCCCAAGCTTTGGCTTTTTGGTGTCCTTAGATTATCTTGGGGTGCCATGGGCATCCCCAATCTTAGGCTCTTGCCACTCCTTGTTCCATAATCCATCAAATCTTTTACCCAAAACTTGAAAACTTCACAACACAAAACTTTACAGAAAATCTCGTGAGCTCCGTTAGCGAAAGAAAACAAAACACCACTTCAAGGTACTGTAATGAACTCATTATTTATTTATATTGGTGTTAAACCTACTGTATTCCAACTTCTCTATGGTTTATAAACTATTTTACTAGCCATAGATTCATCAAAATAAGCAAACAACACACGAAAAACAGAATCTGTCAAAAACAGAACAGTCTGTAGTAATCTGTAACTAACGCAAACTTCTGGAACTCCAAAAATTCAGCCAAAATAGTACGACCTAGAAAATTTGTTTATTGATCAGCAGCAATTGGAATCAATATTTTATCACGTTCTGGTGATTTTTAACAATTATTTTTGTGAACAGAAAGTTTCTGAAATTTTCAGCAAGATCAAATAACTATCATCCAAGAAGATCCTATAGGTTTAACTTGGCACAAACACTAATTAAAACATAAAAACACATCTAACCAGAGGCTAGATCAAATATTTATTCCTAAACAGAAGCAAAAAGCAAAAAACTAAAAATAAAATTGGGTTGCCTCCCAACAAACGCTATCGTTTGACGCCCCTAGCTAGGCATAAAATCAAGAATAGATCTAGGTATTGCCATCTTTGGTAGGCAATCCATAAGTGGCTCTCATAATAGATTCATAAGGTAATTTTATTTTCTTTCTAGGGAAGTGTTCCATGCCTTTCCTTAACGGAAATTGGAATCTAATATTCCCTTCCTTCATATCAATAATTGCACCAATCGTTCTAAGGAAAGGTCTACCAAGAATAATAGGACATGAAGGATTGCAATCTAAATAAAGAACAATAAAATCTACGGGCACATAATTCATGCAATAATAAGAACATCATTAATTCTTCCCATAGGTTTCTTAATGGTGGAATCCGCAAGGTGCAAATTTAGAGAGCAATCATCAAAATCACGGAAACCTAGCAAATCACACAAAGCATAGCATTCATGATCTTTAAATTTAATTTTAATAGTAGGTTCCCACTCATCATAAAGTTTCCTAGGGATAGAAACTTCCAACTCAAGTTTTTCTTCATAAGATTGCATCAAAGCATCAACGATATGTTTGGTGAAAGCTTTATGTTGACTATAAGCATGTGGAGAATTTAGCACGGATTGCAACCAGGAAATACAATCTATCAAAGAGCAATTATCATAATTAAATTCCTTGAAATCCAAAATAGTGGGTTCATTAATATCTAGAGTTTTGATCTCTTCAATCCCACTTTTACCAATTTTTGCATCAAGATCTATAAACTCCGAATTTTTGGAACGCCTTCTAGGTAAAGGTGGATCATATTCAGTCCCATCATTATCAAGATGCATATTGCAAAACAAAGATTTAATAGGGGACACATCAATAACTTTTAGATATTCATCTTTATTTTCATAGAAATTAGAAGAACACGCTTTCACAAAGCAATCTTTCTTAGCACGCATCCTAGCGGTTCTTTCTTTGCACTCATCAATGGAAATTCTCATGGCTTTGAGAGACTCATTGATATCATGCTTAGGTGGAATAGATCTAAGTTTCAAAGAATCAACATCAAGAGAAATTCTATCAACGTTCCTAGCCAATTCATTAACTTTAAGCAATTTTTCTTCAAGCAAAGCATTGAAATTCTTTTGTGAATTCATAAATTCTTTAACACTAGTCTCAAATTTAGAAGGCATCTTATTAAAATTTCCATAAGAATTGTTGTAGGAATTACCATAATTATTGGAGGAGTTACTAGGGTATGGCCTAGGATTAAAGTTTCCTCTATATGCGTTGTTACCAAAATTATTCCTACCAACAAAATTCACATCCATAGATTCATTATTATTCTCAATCAAAGTAGACAAAGGCATATCATTAGGATCAGAAGAAACATTTTTACCAGCAAATAATTTCATAAGTTCATCCATCTTTTCACTCAAAACATTAATTTCTTCTATCGCATGCACTTTTTTATTAGTAGATCTTTCAGTGTGCCATTGAGAATAATTAACCATAATATTATCTAGGAGTTTAGTAGCTTCTCCTAAAGTGATTTCCATAAAAGTGCCTCCCGCGGCCGAATCTAAAAGATTTCTACAAGCAAAATTCAATCCGGCATAAAATTTTTGTATGACCATCCACAAATTCAAACCATGTGTAGGACAATTACGTATCATTAATTTCATCCTCTCCCAAGCTTGTGCAACATGTTCATGATCAAGTTGCTTAAAATTCATAATATCATTTCTAAGAGAGATGATCTTAGCGGGAGGAAAATACTTAGAGATAAAAGCATCTTTGCACTTATTCCAAGAATCAATACTATTTTTAGGCAAAGACGAGAACCAAGCTTTAGCACGATCTCTAAGCGAAAAAGGAAATAGCTTCAATTTAACAATATCATTGTCCACATCTTTCTTCTTTTGCATATCACACAAATCAACGAAGCTATTTAGATGGGTAGTGGCATCTTCACTAGGAAGGCCGGCGAATTGATCTTTCATGACAAGATTCAACAAAGCAGCATTAATTTCACAAGATTCAGTATCGGTAAGAGGAGCAATTGGAGTGCTAAGAAAATCATTGTTGTTGGTATTGGTAAATTCACACAATTTAGTATTATCTTGAGCCATCGTGACAAGCAAGCAATCCAACAAACGAGCAAACAAGAAGCGAGCGAAAAAGAGGCAAATGGAAAAGAGAGGGCGAATAAAACGGCAAGGGTGAAGTGGGGGAGAGGAAAACGAGAGGCAAATGGAAAATAATGTAATGCGGGAGATAAGGGTTTCTGATGGGTACTTGGTATGTTGACTTTTGCGTAGACTCCCCGGCAACAGCGCCAGGAATCCTTCTTGCTACCTCTTGAGCATTGCGTTGGTTTTCCCTTGAAGAGGAAAGGGTGATGCAGTAAAGCAGCGTAAGTATTTCCCTCAGTTTTTGAGAACCAAGGTATCAATCCAGTAGGAGACCACGCACGAGTCCCTCGCACCTACACAAACAAATAAATCCTCGCAACCAACGCAATAAAGGAGTTGTCAATCCCTTCACGATCACTTACGAGAGTGAGATCTGATAGATATGATAAGATAATATTTTTGGTATTTTTATGATAAAGATGCAAAGTAAAATAAAAGGCAATAAAAATAGCTAAGTGTTGGAAGATTAATATGATGGAAGATAGACCCGGGGGCCATAGGTTTCACTAGTGGCTTCTCTTGAGAGCATAAGTATTACGATGGGTGAACACATTACTGTTGAGCAATTGACAGAATTGAGCATAGTTATGAGAATATCTAGGTATGATCATGTATATAGGCATCACGTCCGAGACAAGTAGACCGACTCCTACCTGCAGCTACTACTATTACTCCACACATCGACCGCTATCCAGCATGCATCTAGAGTAACGCTTTAAGTAAGATGACATGATGTAGAGGGATAAACTCATGCAATATGATATAAACCCCATCTTGATCCTCGATGGCAACAATACAATACGTGCCTTGCTGCCCCTACTGTCACTGGGAAAGGACACCGCAAGATTGAACCCAAAGCTAAGCACTTCTCCCATTGCAAGAAAGATCAATCTAGTAGGCCAAACCAAACTGATAATTCGAAGAGACTTGCAAAGATAACCAATCATACATAAAAGAATTCAGAGAAGATTCAAATATTGTTCATAGATAAACTTGATCATAAACCCACAATTCATCGGTCTCAACAATCACACCACAAAAGAAGATTACATCGAATAGATCTCCACAAGAGAGGGGGAGAACATTGTATTGAGATCCAAAAAGAGAGAAGAAGCCACCTAGCTAATAACTATGGACCCGAAGGTCTGAGGTAAACTACTCACACATCATCGGAGAGGCTATGGTATTGATGTAGAAGCTCTCCGTGATCGATGCCCCCTCCGGCGGAGCTCCGGAAAAGGCCCCAAGATGGGATCTCACGGGTACAGAAGGTTGCGGCGGTGGAATTAGGTTTTTGGCTCCGTATCTGGTAGTTTGGGGGTACGTAGATATATATAGGAGGAAGAAATACGTCGGTGGAGCAACGTGGGGCCCACGAGGGTGGAGGGCACGCCCAGGAGGGGTAGGCGCGCCCCTCTACCTCGTGCCCTCCTGGTTGATGTCTTGACGTAGGGTCCAAGTGCTCTGGATCACGTTCGTTCCGAAAATCACGTTCCCGAAGGTTTCATTCCGTTTGGCCTCCGTTTGATATTCTTTTTATGCGAAACTCTGAAATAGGCAAAAAACAGCAATTCTGGGCTGGGCCTCCGGTTAATAGGTTAGTCCCAAAAATAATATAAAAGTGTATAATAAAGCCCATTAATGTCCAAAACAGAATATAATATAGCATGGAACAATAAAAATTTATAGATATGTTGGAGACGTATCACCGCGCGTCACTGATCCCTCCGCCTACCATAGCATCGCCGGTGCTCTGCAGTACCTGACCATCACGTGTCCGGAGATCGCCTACGCCGTTCAGCAGATCTGTTTACGCATGCACGATCCCCGTGAGTGCCATCTCGGGTTGATCAAGCGTGTGCTCCGGTACGTGCGCGGCACGCCTGCTCTCGGACTTCACCTCCGCGCCTCGCGCACTCTGGACCTGCGTGCATTCACGGACGCTGACTGGGTTGGCTGCCCCGACACTCGCTGCTCGACCTCCGGCTTCTGCATCTACATCGGCGACGCGCTCGTCTCCTGGTCGTCCAAACGCCAGGCCGTCGTCTCCCGCTCCAGCGCCGAGGCTGAGTACCGCGGCGTTGCGAACGCCGTCGCCGAGTGTGTCTGGCTTCGACAACTACTTGGCGAGCTCTTCTCTCCTGTCGACATGGCCACGCTCGTCTACTGCGACAACGTCTCCGCCGTGTACCTGCCGGCCAACCCTGTGCACCACCGTCGTACGAAGCATGTCGAGCTCGACATTCTCTTCGTCCATGAACGTGTGGCGCTCGGTGAATTTCGTGTTCTTCACATCCTGACTCGCCAGTAGCTCGCAGACATCATGACCAAAGGGCTGCCATCGGAAGTTTTCTCTGAATTCCGGTCCAGTCTTTGTGTCGCCAGAGCCGACGTCACGACTGCGGGGGGTGTTAGACTAGGTAGTTCTATACCGTATATGCCCTGTATAGTATGCCATACGGTATAGCCATGATCGTGCAGCAGTTGTTTGAGTAGTGCTGCACGTCTAGTGGTAGTGGCATACCCACGATCCCGCTCGGCTGAGTCCAGCAACCTGTATATATCACCCAGCCTTGAGTATAATGGAAGTGTGCTGAATCCCATCTCTTTCCTTCTCACTCAACAGCTTTGATGACCGCAGCGGGTGCTTCGGGAGCCATGGCGGCGGCGTGTTTCGAAGGGCCACGGCGATGCTGCGACGACATGCTTTGACAACCGCAATGATGTCGTGACGAAGATCCGGCTACTCGGACGATACTGCAATGGCATGCTTCCCGGGCGTGACAATGATGCGATGATGGCACGGCTGCTTCCTTGGTCCTATAACTGCAGTCCGACGGGTCCAATGATGTTGTGATGGCACGCTTCGACGACAGCGAAGATGTTAAGGGGGCTACTCAAAAGCATGCATTGCTATAGAGAGTGTTTTGCATGCAGCCGGCATCACCGGCGCTAAGCAAAAGAAATGCAGCCACTATATCCAAGTAATCATAACTTCCTGAGCTTGCTAGTACCAAATTCAACTAACACTCACAATCAACGTCAAAGAAGAGGGTGTTCCGAAATACGTTTTGCGCTTGCTATGTGCTTACTCCTGAGATCAATTTGTAGCGTTACATGTGTACCTACATTCCTACCTACGTGGCCAAGCACTACGTGTGAACTAGTAGAAGTAAGAAAAGAAACATTTAAACAGACACGGAGAACACTCAGCTTCAGGCGTGAGGCTGGATGCTACCACGGCTATGCGGTCATGATGGTCTGGGCTACCTTCGCGTGGGGGGCAGAGAGGCGCTCTGTGCCACACGATCATGTGGAATCAGACGGTGTCGGACGTGGTTGACAAAGCCAGGAAATTATCCGGTTGTTTTGAAACGTTTTCCTCTACCATAAGATCTCCCGTTTGGCAGTCGTTAACGTGATACAGACGAGGTTCGTGTGGGTTCTTGCGTAATGAGCCGCCAGTCCACGGTGTAATGACACACTCTGTTGCGGTTTTCTTTTATTTGTTTTTTTGTTTCTTCAGTTGCTCATCCTTTTCCTTCCAAAACCTGGTTATTTGAACCTATTTCCAGTATTTTAAATATATTAAGAACCTATTAAAAATATAGAAAAGAGTTTATCACTTATTGGAAAATATTCAGCGTGTCCAGAACATGTTCAGTGTGTATTTAAAAGAAGTTCACCGTTATTAGAAAAAAGTTCACCATGTATTGCAAAATGTTATTCGTATATAAAGAAAATGTCCACCGCATAATACAGATATCACCATGTATTATAAATAATGTTCATCATATAAGAAGAAAAGTATACAATGTATATTACAAAAATATTCACTGTGTATTTTAATAAATGTTCACATATAGTATAAAAAGTGCACTATATTTAAAATTGTTCATTGTATATAAAACATTTGTTTAATGTGTATTTTTAAAATTTTCATAGCATATTACAAGAATGTTTATATTGCGGAAAACTATGAAAAGGAAAAGGTGGAAAAAGAAAACAAATCAGGATAAAAAATTAAAACGAAAACGAAAACATCAAATAGAAAAATGAAAACAAATCCAAAAAACAGAAAAAATAAATAAAAAATCCAGAAAAGAACAAGAATGAAAAACAAAAAATACAATAACGACAGAAACGAAATGAGAAAAAAATTGCGGCTAACGAACGTATAAAAAAAACGTACGGTCGCGCGACGTACTGGTCCGGCCTGCCTCGCTCACTTTCAGGGCACGACTATATCTCGCTTAAGGCGAGATACAGTGTAGCCTCGCGTAAGGACGTCCCGTGATGGGCCGGACGAACAGGCAACGCTGGCCTTCAGTATTTTTTCTTTTACCTTCTTACAAAACTGCTTAGTTTTTCTTTATTTTCTTACTTACTATTATACTGAAATATATTTTAAATATATATTCAAAACAGTTTACAACAAATATTTGAAAAATATTGATCAAGAATTTGAAAAATGTCAAATGTGTATAGAAAAATGTTTCTCATGTATAGTAAAATGTATACGAAAGCCATACAATGTGTATGAAAATATCTGATTATGTATTTAAAAAAGTTAATCAAAGCATTTTTAATCTATTATCTGAAAAAATCAAGCATTTGGAAAATGTTGAAAGTGTATGGAAAAAATGTTGATCATGTATTCAAAAGTTGTTAAAACATGTTTGATTTTTTCTATCATCTACTTAAAATGTTAAACATGTATAACAATTTTTTTGTTGTGTATATGGAAAACTTAAAATCAGTATAAAAAATAGATATATAAAAATCTAAAATGTTAATAATCTACTGGGAAAATGTTAAACATGCATAAGAAAAATATTTCTTATGTACATGAGAAATGTACAATTTGTATGGAAAAAAGGTAGACATCAAAACCTATATCTGAAAAAAATTAACCATGTATTTAAAAAATGCACATTCTGTGTGAAAATGTGTTTATTTGCATGAAGAAACGTTGACTTGTTTAAATAAAGTATTGACCATGTATTGAAAAAAGTGTATTTAAGAAAAAAATGTCATTGTGTATTGAAAACTATTTAATGTGTACAAGCAAAATATTTCACGTGTACACTGAAAAATATACATTCTGTACTAGAAAAGGTAGACATGTGTCGAATGAAAATGTAACCGATGAAATCCGACAAAGGAACAAAGATAAACGAAGAAAGGCAATGAAACGGAACAATAAACAACATAAAACCAAAAAAGAAAAGGAAAAACCAATGAAAATAAGAATGGAAAAAATCGGTAAGGAAAAAATAAACTAAAGAAATCGTAGGGAAAAGGAAAGTAAAGAACAAATACCTGTGAAAATTTAGAAAGAAACGAAGAAATCCGGTGAAAGAAACAAAGAAAAGAAAAAAAGAAGAGCCCGCGGACACTACCGATCGAGCGAATGAGAAAGAACGAACAAAAAGAACAACAAACAAGCCGGCTCAGAAACAACAGAGGACGAAAAACCTTCAGCAAGACGAGAGTTGTTCTCGCTATAAGCCAAATGCGAGAATAGCTCTCGCGCCCCATGGGAGGCTAACCCCCGGGGTTCCTCTCGCTCCCGCCGGAGCTGCATCGCCCTCTTGCAAAGAACAAAACAATGAAGCCGCCGAGAGAAAGCGAAAGAAGGTGGTGCGGACAGTTCAGACTCAGATCTTTCACCTGTTTCAACAGGAGCTGAGTGAGCACACCCATCAAGGGCAGGTGGGATCTCTTGAGAAGGTTGCCCAACTGGCAGAGACAAATTCACGTTGCCTACAAGAGTGGTGTCTGCCTCCAGGATAATCTGTTCTTTCTCAACAGTAACTGGAGGTCTCTGAATCTCAGGCATGAGTGGAAATTCAGAAGCACTATCAGGTACAAGATCCTGGGCATTGCTGTGAGAAGGATCCACAACAGAAGCTGTCAGTAACAGGGCATTAGTGGGCAATTGAACAATAGGAGCTGTGACATGTTGTGCCAGAATTTCAAATTGTATTGGGTCCACCATTCTCTCTTCCATCTGGGAAGATTCATGTGCTAGAATAGCATCCAAACTTGGGTCGAAGAAAACTTGGGCCTCAGGTACAATAGGGCCATCATAGGCCTGAGGGTTTGGCCCAAGAAATACAGGGCCTACATGGGCCTGTGGCTCTGGCCCAGGAGGAACAGCCATCACATTCAAATCAGGGAGAGCAGGAGCATTTGGCGCCAATGGGCCATTGGCAGATGCAGCAGTGTTATCAGTGTTCTTTGAAGGTACCAGTGATAGAGTAATACTGCTCTGATAATTAATGTTCAGGTCTTCTTCAAGGGGTTCTAAGATTTCATCCAACTGAAGGAATTCTCCAGCTTCAATTTCCCGATCCACTTCTTGTGGCATAGCCCAGTGGCCCCATCCAGGCATCTCAGCAGGTTCTTCATCTTCATCAATGTTCTCATCAATCTCCATATTTTGTGCTACATTAAGATCAACATTGAGTGCTAACTGAAGATTAAGCTGAGGATCATGGTGCTCATCATGTTCATGCTGTTGCAGAGGTCCCAGGAAATGATTGTGCTGATTGGGATGAAAATTAGCTTGGGGAGGAACAGGGTGTGGATTGCCATTTGGGTCAATAGGATCCTCATCATGGGCGTCCATACCAAGAATTTGTTGTTGCAGAATCACCACTGGGACTGAGAGAGATTCAGTCTGGAAGTCATAGCCTTCCCCAAATACAATACTAGCCGGAATATCACTGAGCTCTTCAACCCTGACTTTCACCATCAGATTTGCCCTAGTACTCCTGATTTTATCCCATTGAAGAAACTTACCAAATTTACTGACCGCATTGCTCACTTCTTGTATGTTCCTCTTATCAAAAGGAAATCCACATAACAGAATCCAAGCATCCCTGTTTAACACTAATCTCCTGCAGTTCATGCCTCTGTTGTGCTTCTCAAAAATTACATGTACATCTGTTAACATGTGTGGACTATTGGAAACCAGAGAATCTCTATCAAAGATGCTATCCAGCTTGACATAGGCCTGACCGAAAGGACATGGCTCAATCTCAGAAAACCCCAACTGTCTGTCCGTAAGGAAATCGGAGAGTACCTCTCTGACGGTTTGGAATGCCACCGGGAGATCAGGCATCGAAACAATAGAAGCAATCGCCCATTCTTCATGTGTGGCCGGCGCAGCGCCAGTGATGACCCGGATCCTAGCAGGGCGCCCCGTGACTTCAATGCTCTGGTGACGTGGAGGAAGAAATGGCGCAGGATTGAAGGGGAATGAGGCCATGGTCGTTGGATCGAGGGTTGAGGCTGTGGTGCCGTCAGCAGATTGCCGCTGGGAGGGTTAGGAGGGATGGTGTCAAGGTGCAGACGATGAGCAATGGAGTTTTGGGAAGTGCAAAGATTAAGGATGCCAACCCGGAGAGACAGGGGAGGGGCATTAACTGGGTCGCTCTGGTTGGTCGGCGGATTAGACCCTCGAGTAGTCTCAGTCGCGGGAACAGTGGCGACTTGCCTCGGAATTGGATACGCCGGGACTGGGCTTGGGTCCCTCTCGGTGTGGTTGGTGGGCCTGTTGAGCGAAAAGCAGTCTTTGGCTATATGGCCCCATCGCTTGCAGGCCCTGCACTTGATTCTGTTGGCAATTGGGCCGCTCGTGGCCCATCATGAGACAACGCACACATAACACCACAGATGGGCCTTTTTGAACATGCGAGGATCCCGCCTGATTAGAGTGAGAGTTATGTATCGCATTAACGCCATAAGTAATGTTGCCATGTAATTGTGTGGGCTTTGAATTGGTGCCAGTGGATCGGATGGATCTAGGATTCCCTCTCCCTATTTTTTCTAATCATGCACATACTTCAGGCCTGGAGAATGCACAGGTGCAAAGCAAAGTTACTGTGCTGATAGATATCACACCCTGCAATTTGTCTCTGATTGAGCAAGACCTTGGGGTGGAAGGCGCTAGAGTATGGTCAGATCAATTTGCCCCCAAGATTAACAGCAAATCTATCATCCAGGTACTAGTTGATTGGGTCAACTTTCTATCTGTTACTTTTCTCTCTCCTGATAAATTTGACTGGGTCAAAAAGTTTATCACTTCCTCGGTATGGGAAATCATTACCCATGGATCAACATCCTCTCTCACTCTCCCATTTGTTGTTCCTGAGACTTGCCCTAATGAGACATCTCTTGCATGTTCTCTGTCTCTTGGGTTTCAGGTGACACTTGATCAGGAGAACTCCTCTCCAACAGACAACACTTCTACTGAAGCTATGTCTGCTTCTTCCACATCCGCACTCCACCTCAACAAGAAAAGAAAAGAGAAAGTTCCCATGGTTGAAACTGAGGTAAGGAGGAGCTGTAGACTTCAAAAGCTGTCCAAAGGTTTTAAAAAAGCTACTTGTAGGGACAAAGATTGTCTGGCTTGTCATGCTATCCCTCCTAATATCCCTGCCAAAATTATTAAAAGTCTGAACACATCTTTCTGCAAGGTTTCTGAGAAGGACACCACTGAGGCAGTGATTACCAAGAAGGCCAAGAAGGCTCAAGGAGGAAAGCCAGGAGGGGACACAAGCAAGGGAAGCAGGGCCACTAGCAAATAAAGAATCACCTCTCCTCCCAGATTTATTAGTGGGGATAGAACTTTTGCCATGGACATTTTGCAACTATACTGCAGTGTAAAGTTATCTTGGAACCTGTTTATGTATCTGCTCTGTAATGAACCTCATGTGACTGAGTTGCCTTATGCTGTAATGCTATCTATTAATATCTGCATCCGTAAGATCTGTTACTACATCTCCAAGTTAAGGAATATGTTTCTCCTTGTCAGTGCTTCTATCCAATCACACCATGAACAGACAATGGAATGTGCTCAATTGGAACATTAGAGGGATCAATGACCCCAAGACATGGTCTGCCATTGCCAATAAGATTGATGAGTCTCAATGCTCCATCCTCTGCCTTCAAGAAACTAAGAAAGAAAGTTTTGATAGCACTTTTATCAGAAACTTCTGTCCCAAAAGAATCTCTAAATTTGCTTTCCTCCCATCTGTTGGAGCTGCTGGTGGCCTCCTTGTTGCATGGAATGAAAGTGTATTCTCTGGCCAGATCTACCATGTCAATGAATTCTCCCTGTCTATCCAATTCACCTCCACCCACAATGGAGAATCTTGGATCTTAAGAAATGTTTATGGTCCTTGCCAGCAAAATGACAGAATTCTCTTCCTCAATTGGTTCCAGAACTTTCAAGTACTAGATGGTGACAACTGGCTAATTGTGGGAGATTTCAACTTTATCAGATACCCACACAATAGAAGCAGAGAGGGAGGTAACATTAATGACATGCTCCTGTTCAATGAAGCACTTAACAAACAGGCCCTGGTTGAGATTCCCCTTAAAGGTAGAAAATTCACTTGGAGTAATATGCAGGATTCACCATTACTTGAGAAGCTAGACTGGTGTTTCACATCTGAAGCATGGTCCCTTAAATATCCAGCTACCTTTGCTTATCCTTTGGCTAAAACCACTTCTGATCATGTGCCTATTAAGATTCGGATAGGCTCTTCCATCCCCAAAACCAACATCTTCAGATTTGAGAACTACTGGCTTGAGCATCAGAACTTTAAAGATGTTGTTAGATCCATTTGGACACAACCAGTTACAGAAACAGATAGTGCTAAAGTGATTGCAGCCAAATTTAAGAGACTGGGGAAAGGACTAAAGGTGTGGGCTAAGGGCCTTTCTGATTTGAAGAAGATTACTGAGAACACCAACTTCATGATCTTATGTTGGGACACTATTGAGTTCAGAGAATTAACTACTGAAGAAGTCAATGGCAGAAATCTACTTAAGATGCACCTAAAAATAACACTTGACCATCAGAGACAATATTGGAAGCAAAGAGCAACTATCAGAAAAATCAAAGTGGGTGAAGCCAATACCAAGTACTTTCAAGCTAAAGCTACCATTAAATTCAGAAACAATTGTATTGCCATGTTGAAAGATGAACAAGGACATGAACATCAGGATCATCATGCTAAAGCTGCTATTCTATATAGAGCATTTAAGGCCAGACTGGGAACCAGGGTTTCAACATCAAATCCTCTTTTGCTGCACCAACTGCTCCAACCTCATGAGGATCTTTCTGAGTTAGAAGCTCCATTCTCCAAGGAGGAGATTGACTATGTCATCAAACATATGCCTGCAGATAAATCTCCTGGCCCTGATGGGTTCAATGCTGCATTCCTCAAACACTGCTGGGATATTATTGCTCCTGATTTTTATAAACTCATTGCAGATTTTCACTCAGTTCATGTTAATATCCAGAGCATCAACTACTCCTACGTTACCCTCATCCCTAAGAAGGATCATGCAGTTACACCAGCAGAATTCAGGCCTATTTCATTATTGAATTGCACTCTCAAAATTATCACCAAGCTGTTAGCTAATAGACTCCAGAAGCTCATTCTTGGCATGGTCCACAAAAATCAATATGGCTTTCTGAATCACAGATGCATCCAAGATTGCTTAGCATGGTCATTTGAATATCTTCACCAATGCCAACAGAGCAGAAAAGAAATCATTCTCCTCAAATTGGACTTTGAGAAAGCATTTGACATGTTGAATCATGACACTATTATTGAGATCCTGCAAGCTAAAGGTTTTGAGGCCAAGTGGATCCACTGGATTAAAATGATTTATGGTTCTGGGTATTCATCTGTTCTGCTTAATGGAGTTCCCGGCAAACAATTCCTCTGTAACAATGGTGTGAGGCAAGGAGATCCTCTGTCACCTCTAATATTTGTGATTGCTGCTGATCTACTATAGACAATTTTCAATGAAGCCTGCCATGCTTCCATGATTGAGCCACCTCTCATACACACTACTTGCCCTGATTATCCTATCATTCAATATGCAGATGATACTATCTTAGTGGCACAGGCTAATCATAGACAGGTGCAGCATATCAAAAATCTCCTGTTACATTATGCTCAATACACAGGACTCAAAGTGAACCATGCAAAGTCTACAATGATCTCTATTAACACTCCTTCTGAGAAGATGACTGAACTTTCAAGCATTTTAGGATGCAAGATTGGTACTCTGCCACTAAATTATCTGGGGCTTCCTCTGTGTCTTTCCAGGCCTAAAGTTGAGGATTTTGTACCTCTGCTTCAAAGAATTGAGACTAGGCTACTAAGCTGCTCTACCATGTTGTCCACAGGGGATAAACTCACCCTCATAAAATCCATCTTCACAAGTATGCCCACTTTTTTCATGAGCACTTTGATGATACCCAAAACAGTCATCAAGCAAATCAACACTTATCTCATGAACTGCTTTTGGAGAAAATATGGCACCTTGGATAGAGGCTCTGTGCTAATTGCCTGGGACAAAGTTAACAGACCTAAAAACCAGGGTGGACTTGGGGTTTTAGATCTCCACATGCATAACAAGGCACTGCTCATGAAATTCTTGCATAAGTTCTTCAACAAAGTGGACACACCATGGGTGGATATCATTTGGGAGAAACACTATCATAACAGGCTACCAGAGGAGCAGAAGGTGGGATCTTTCTGGTGGAGAGATGTTCTTAAACTACTCCCATTGTTTAAGCAGCATGCTATCTGTAATGCAGGCATTGGAGATTCAGTGTGCTTTTGGACTGATAGGTGGCAAGAACTACCACTCCTTATTAAATTCCCTGAGCTCCATTCATATGCTATCAATCAGGCTATCTCCTTAAGTGGTGCCCTTGAGCACACAGACATCAGCCAACTCTTTCACATACCACTTTCCCAGTTAGCTTTTGAGCAATTCACATCCTTGCAAACGATAATGAATGAGCAAGCTTCTGCTACCCACAATGATAAATGGGCATACTCATGGGCGTCACCTAACTACTCATCTATGAAAATGTACAAAACTATCAGAGGGGAGAACACACTACATGACATTTTCAGAACTCTGTGGAAATCAACATGCAGACTCCGACATAAGATCTTTTTCTGACTGTTGCTTTGGGATCACCTGAGTACTAGGAACTTCCTCCATAGGAGATCCATGTATCTGGACGACTACAATTGTGCCCTATGTACTGATGCCACAGAGGAAACAACTGTCCATCTGTTCTGGAATTGTCAATTTGCTTTAACATGTTGGCACACCATTCGACCAACTAAGTTCAGAGGCATATCTGTCTATGATGAGATTCATCTCTCCATAAGACACCTTCCATCAGACATTGCAATGGACAACATTATTCAGGGTTGCTGGGCCATCTGGATGAGTAGAAATGACAAAATTTTCAGGCGAGCGGCCCCATCTGTGAATACTTGGAAGCATTACTTGAAAGAAGGACTCCAAGCTTCAGAGCTCAGAGCTAAAACATCAAAGTCAGAGAAAATCAGATACTGGATAGAACAGAACACTTAATTTAATCATGGGATTTCCTAAAACTGGTATTGGTTGATTTGTATTATCCTTGTATTTGTACTGTTCTTTTATTTTAATGAAAATTTACCGTAGAACAATTGTTCTATGGTTTCGGCTAAAAAAAGAAAGCGAAAAAGGTTATTTCAGATTTCGCCCCTGTCCGCATGTGCATTCTCATTTGATTCTCCTTTTTTCGGGAGTGAAGTGAGCGGCTGAGCGCCCCCGTTCAACTGCCACATAAATGTCCACTAGCTCAAGTAACGGTACAGGGCTGCTTACTTGTATGGACTTGCATGCATCCGAGGATCTGGGGGAGGCCAGCCACACTCGTCATGTTGCTATCTCGCAAAACTGTCGAACAGCGAGACAGATGGATAGCCAGTAATTAAGCCCCTAGCCGATGGTGAGAAATGCTCGAAACTTGGGAGGCTGCGTTGCGTTCGTGTCACAGCCATGCGTTCAGACGGTGTGGAACTAGCGGCTGCAGTAAGGCGGGCGGTTTTGTCTGCAAAAACTATGTCGCCCTCCGCGCCTCGAGACCACGCACGGGCTGAATTATTGTTGGAAGAAGATGTTTCAAGTGGACGTGGGGAAGAGATTCGAAGCGAGATAACGAAATTTCTGGAATTAACCGTCCGATCCTACGAGTACGACGAGTCCACTCCATACCACTGCAAATCAAATACCGTGGACACGTCTCTCTCCCTAGAGATATGCTTCCTAGTACCATGCACATGCACGCTACCGTTCGTATGTTTTTGAGGTTTAAGCAGTCAAATGGCTGCTGCAGCATTTAATTAAATGTTAAATACACTGCAAGTCATAGAACTTGCACACGACGGTCAATTTGATGTATAAACTTGTAAAATACGTGTTTCTGATCATCTAACTTGTCCCGCTGTTCATATACGGTGCTTTCTACCGTATTCAGTCGTATCATGTGCACACATGATGAGCCAACATGGCAGGGGCCCACTGTTAGCGGTGGGTATAAATCTTCAAATAAAATGAAAAATGTTGAACCGGCAGTGGGAGTTGAGCAGAAGACCTGCTACGATCCACCTCGCTTCGGTAACCACTTGACCTATATATTGTTCACGCTTATGGAGCACAATTAGCTTTATATAAGACATACTTTACGAGTTAAAATAGAAACCAAAACGAGAAAAGGGGAAGGCACCGGTTCAAACCTATGACCACATAAGCTCGCCGCATGTGCGAGCACCAACCATCCGGCCACAATGAGTTAAAAAAAATCAGCCACAATGATATTTAAATAGATAAACACAATTTATCTTATGTATTCTTCTTTCTTTTTTCTATTTAAGAAAATTACTTATATTCTAGAAAAATATTTTGGACAAATCAACTAGATTTTTATTTGAATTCGTGTAATTTTAAATTTAAAAATCTAGACAAAACCAAATATAGTGCAGAATGAGTGTACGTACTTTTTTAGACAAATCAACTAAATTTTTGTCTGAATTCAAATAATTTTAAATTTAAAATGTAGACAAAAAATATAGTGCAGAATGAATGTACGTAAATTACTTTGGACAAATCAACAAATTTTTTGTTTGAATTAAAATAATTTTAAATTAAAAAATCTAGATAAAAGAAATTATAGGTCAGAATAAATGTACGCAATTATATTTGGACAAACAAACTAATTTTCTGATTGAGTTTGAATAATCTAGATAAAAGAAAATATAGTTCATAATGAATATACGTCAATTTCTTTCAGACAAATCAACAGAATTTATTTTAAATTCGAAAATATAGATAAAAAATTATAAGGAAAAAATAATGTACATATTTTTTTGGAGAAATCAACAAAAAAATTGTTTGAATTAAAATAATTTAAAATTTAAAAATATGGATAAAAGTTAGTATAGTGCACAATGAATATACACATTTCCTGAGGACAAATCAACAAAATTTTGTTTGAATTCGAATAATTTTAAAGTTGAAAATCTAGAGAAAAGGAAATATGGGTCAGAATGAATGTAAATATTCTTTTTTGGACAAATCATCTAATTTTTTTTAATTTGAATACTCTATATAAAAGAAATATAGTTCATAATGAATGTACGTAAATTTATTTCGAACAAATCAGTGGAAATTTTGTTTGGAGTCAAATAGTTTTAAATCGGAAAATCAAGATAAAAGAAAATATAGGTCTGAATGAATTTACGTATTTTTTTTCTGGAGAATCAAATAATTTTTGTTTGAATTCAAGTAATTTTAAATTTAAAAATATAGATAAAAGAAAATGTAGTGCAGAAGGAATGTATGTAATTTTCTTCCGAACAAATCAGCCGAAGTTTTGTTTGAATCTGAATAATTTTAAATTTGAAAATCTAGAGAAAAGAAAATATATTCAAAATGAGTACTTTTATCCAAGAGGTGATACACCTTAGTAGTCCAAATGAAACAACAAGCACGATCAGTTGTGGTGGTTAGATCGCTAGCGCTATTACAACAGTTCGCTTTTTCGAACTCGCTCCGTCCCATTTTTTCTAGGCTAATATGTTTACAGCGAATACTGATGGGTGGGACCCAACGGGCAACTATTGTTGGAGTGCTTTTGTACAAAGTAAAAAAAAACAAGCGTGTTTCTGCAAAAAAACATCACGTACACTAACCACCGACAATGGGCCCTGGCCACAATGGCATTGCCACGTAGGCAGCAAATACACCCACATACGGGAAATGTGGCCGTATTTGCACGCCCGCGCAAGTTTGATGACCAGAAACACGTATTTTGCAAGTTTGTGCACCAAACTGACCGTCACGTGCAAGTTGTAAGACTTCTAGTGTATTTACCTCTTTAATTAATAAAGATGAACATTTGATTTAAAATGCTCATCTACTGTGCCATGTCTGATATTTTGGACCCCAACTACAAAACAATTAGTCAAAAATGCTCAGCTGCCACCCGCTGACCACCCTGTATCTGTCCGTGAAGTGAGGCGGGAGCCGACCATCCAACCGTGGCTGCATATATTTCAAACCGAATTTTAACAAATCAAATGATCTTCATCTAAACTGAAGCACATTCATTATATATTTTTGACATATTTCATTAAACAAAAGCGACCAGACCTAAACCTAGTCTAAACCTACGATGACGGTCGTCCTCCAATTAATTCCTTGTTGTTCACCTTCGGCGTTGATCGTGCCCATGCCCGGCGGCGCTGAGACTCATGAAGTGAAGGTGCGATCGCCAGTGAGGAAGAGTAGGACATGGGACACGGACCAGCCCACTCGGGACTTGAGGCCTTGCCGCCTCCCATGCACTACTCGTCAGAGTCCGCGACCTGTCCGCGAGACACCAGTGGGCATGAGGTCGACAATGGCCGTCGACGAGGCGGCGTCGTGGTCAAAGCGGCGCCAATGAAGTACAATTGGCGGCACGGACAACGCGCAACTGCCGGCGTTCTTGTACGCGATCGCGTGCGGCGGCAGTGCCTCCTCCCAGTCTGACTATGCCGCGAGCGTGTTGTAGCGGGTGCGAGCGCCCACGGCCTAGTAGAACGCCAGCGTTGGCGACAAAGTTGGGGTTCTCCGTGAGTCGCGACCATGGCCGCTGCGGCCTCCTTATTCGCGAGCTTGCCGTAGATTTGGTCCTTCCCCAACCGGTGCTGCTCAATAGGGAGAGGTTGTAATGCTGCTCCTCCTGCGCCTGCCGAAACGTTGATACTAGCTGCGGCGCTGGCTACTCCCCCACCATGGCGGCGTTGAAGTGCACCTGCTCCATGGTCAAACCGGCATGGAACAACGCGGTCAGGACTGTCGACTTGCCGTCAAAGGCCACCTCCATCGTCTGGTTGTCTTCGGAGACCTCCAAGGAGCTGGCGAGAAGGCCGACCTCTATACGCCTCGCACGACGGCCTTGTAAGTCGGTGACAAGGGCGGCCAACTCATTCTTCTGCTCCGTCGAGAGGCAAGGTGGTAGAGCTCGCGGTCATGGTGAAAGTGGTGCACGAAGGAGGATGTGATGTGAAGAGGACGGTGGTGTGGTGCGGTTTGTGCCAGGCATGGGCTCGTTTAAATAGCGGGTGTCGGCCAAGGCAAGCGGCGGGGTGCCCATCTCGGAGCGGGTTTCTCGGACGGCGTGCATGTTTAATGTTGGCAGGCAGATGAATAGGCTGCCCATTTGAATGTGGTACATATCCGTCCTGTCATGTCCACTAACGTTGCTCCGACATTGAACAGATGCAGTGATAGGGACGCGGCACAAATGACACTCTCGAACGGCACGTCTGTTCAATGCTGGCACCAGTGAGAGGCTGCGTCTGCTCTAGGCGGACATGAATGCGGCGCCCGCGCTCTCGAACGGCATGAATGTTCGCCAACCACTTCCCGTAGGAGAGGGCTCATGCGCGAGAGAGGGTTTTGGGTGGGACATGGTTGTCGTACGTGTGCGCGGCAGTGTTCCAAACGCCCAGAGAGCCCCCTGGTTTACGGGAAAATGGACACCCGAACCCCTTCGCGGAATGATGGGGTACCACCTTAGATGGCTTGTAGCATCCGGACAGCTCAGTCATGCAGGTTGTTTAAGGGACAACTTGGTCCACCACCACTATCGCTACCCCCGTCGTTTCCGAAGGACGCCACTTGGCAAAGCCCACGAGACGGTTATGTCGGTCGGCTCTCATGCTGCGGTATGGAGTCCACGGGCATGGCGAGGCATGTCAGACAGAGTAGCGAGGTCTGTTGAGTGGCATCACAAGTCGAAGGGCAACGGCCGAGCGGTGTCAGTCAAGGCCCTTACTGGCACTCGCCACGGTGGTGGCGACTCCCCACCATACTCCATGCAGATGAGGTGAACGATGGTGGCCATTAGCATTCCTCGGGGCTGATCAGAGGCAGTGGCCTCTGGCACATCTCACCAATGACATAGAGGAAGGTCGGCGGCGGCAAGGGATGGACAGTGGCCTTTTCCAGCGACACCCTAGCAAGAGGCTAGGTTAGGCCAACCCAAGACAAATTGGATGCAGTGGCATCTTGGGTGTTGCATGGATAGGGGGCAGTTCCGATCTAGTAGCAGTGTAGCACGAGCGCCGACGCGCACAACACAGTAAAAAAGAACCATCTCCCTCCCCCTCTCGATCCTCTCTCCCTAGCGTAGATGTCGCCCCTCCAATCTTGTCGTCGCCGTTCCGAAGGAAACAAAGGTCATGCCGATCTAGGAACAACGCTCCATCATGCCATTCCGGCAAGCCATCAAGAGCGGCAATGGGGAACTTCGCTGCCGAACGCAGCGTGGGAAGGGGATCCCGTGGTCTCGCCATCATACATGGGGCTTGGCCGCTATCTGTACACTCGTACCACTTTGTATATCTCTTCACCTTATCGTGCATTGTTGATTTGTATCATGTGAAACTAATGCATCCCGGCAACATACGTTGGTGTGCACTGAGCCACATAGATCGGAATGACATATAAGTGAGGGGAATGATACCATCAAAACTAACTGACAAGATCCTCAGAGAGCCAATAAATCTGGCGCCACCTAACCGCACAAACCTTTCATCGTGGCCTAGTCGAGAACGTCCTCAAGGTAGAGTGAGGCCAGAGAAACCTTAATCCGGCACGCCGTCGCCACCAAAACCTTGTCGTTGCCGCCAAAAAAACAAAAACCTAATATAAAAAATAAGAACTTACTAGAACTTGAAAAACGAAAGATACGAGTCCCCACCCCTTTGGCAGCCGATGAACTGTCCGATGGGGGAGAGTAGGGAACCAAGGAGACGGCGTGGTGGCAAGGGTCAGGGAAAGCAACCCCTTGGAGTCCACGGTTCCCTTCTTGAAGGCGTCGTCGCGGCTCTCACCGCCCGTCATGCGGCTCCGGGGGAAACTCCGATTCTCGGATCGGGCGATGGCGGCGCTCCGGTGTCGTATCCTTCCTGAAGGCACCGCCTTGGAGTCCACGGTTCGTTATATGCGGCTTCATCTCTTCGTGGTAGTGTGCTAGGGGTGGTGTTGCTGAGCTCAGCGCTTTTGTATCCTGCCTTGGGTGTGTGTGGTGTTGGCGTGCATTTGTATTGGATGATGTGGATCTTTGCTTTATATATATAAAGCGGGGCGAAAGCCTTTTTCGGCAAAGCAACCCCTCGTGACGAACCAGTTTTTCTTTTAGCGCTGCTATACGTACGATCAAACTTCATACGATTTTGCGTACGAGCAGACTGTTTTGGTGTAGTGGACCCAAACATTGGAAACGGGCCTGTGTCTTGTAGTATAAAATTGTATAGGAAAAACATCATACGCAAGGCAGTTTCGTTTTTTTTTTACTTTCTTAGGAAAGAACCATTCGATTAGACAGATGGAGCTTAGCTCACGCTGTCAGTCTGACACAGGAGTGGAATAATCTCCGCATAAGCACGCTGCATGAGACCATAATCACGTTCTCAGCAGTCAAAATTTGTCAAAAACCAGCTAGCTTAGCTGACCTGTACCCATCCTGCCACGTGAGGCCAACACAAGGTACGACACCTTTGCAGGTTATTTTTTGTTGTACGCACTCGCTTCGTACGTGGTGTACGCAACAACGAGCGGAGTATCAACCGCTATTCAAGGCGGTGTGTACGCTTTTGGAGCAGGTGGCTACGAAGGTTTTTACCCAACATGGATGGCAGCATAATCTTCGGCTCAGTCCATCATCTCTTTCGACATAGGCATAGTGTCGGTCTATGAACTCTACTGTTGCCGAATTATCGGTCTTTTATCTTTCTGTTTATCAGACTACTGGTGTTTGGCTGTGTGCATCCTAATTATGCAGAGGCCGGGTGATACTCTTAATGTTTTGTATCACTTTGAGACTAGCCACAGTGGGAGTAAATTCAGCAGTAATATCGAGTCCAACTCAGCAAATTTGCTTATGGGATAATGAGTTAATGAGGGAAGAGATAGTTTGAGTAACTTAGCTAGTTACAGCAACATCACATGTTCCCATGCAATATGAGTCTATAACCTAATAAATGAAGTTTTGCATGACACCACACTTATGTTACTACCCGCTATGAAGATAGTAACATAGTCTAAGAATATGTGATTACTAGTGTATGTTACTACTAATGTATGTTACTCTTCATTGAAGCTATATTTTGAGATAATAAAAGCTCCATTTATCGAAAAGGTACGACAACACCGTGGGCCCGTCAATACATGAGGCAGCATATGAACGAAGCACTGCAGAACCTTGTGCGAAACTACTACCTTCGCAGCGTATATAAACCACCAGGCCCGCCTCAGCCGTTCCTTGCAGCCGCCCGCCTACTCGATTATAGTTTCTCGAGATCTCTCCGGCGCCCGGCTAGCTGCTACGCGGTACCTACCTAGGCAGTGGCGGGCGTTGCCATGGCCATGGAGGAGCACAAGCCGCTGGCGGCCATGGTGGTGGTGCAGTGCATCTACGCGGCCATGGCGCTGTGGGCCAAGGCCATGTTCAGCCGCGGCATGAACCCCATGGTGTTCGTCGTCTACAGGCAGGCCATCGCCACCGCTGTCCTCGTCCCCATCACCTTGCTCGCCAACAGGTAAGACAAGATCGATCCCCCCCCCCCCCCCCCCCTCTCTCTCTCTCTCTCTCTCTCCTTCTCCCACTTCATAGACATCCGTTGGTGTAAATATATTGTCTTTTCTCCAGGAAGAGGCTGAAGGAGATTGTTTGCATCGGGACGACAGGCTTCGCGCTGGTGTTCTTGGCCTCTCTCGTCGGGTACGTCCATGCCTTCTCGCGGTCTTGCGAACGGTCACGTGCTGAGCTGAGCACCGAAGCGATCGAACAGTCTTGTTTACATTACTGATCATTTCTTCCTCAGAAAAAAACATTACTGATCATTTCATTTGGTGTGTATATCTGCAATGAATCAACAGGGCGACGGCGAATCAGTACATGTACTACCAAGGCATCTACCTGGGATCATCGTCCATGGCGACGGCCATGACGAACCTAATACCGGCGATCACCTTCGTGCTGGCGACGTCAGTAGGGTGAGTACCGTTCCTGGAACTACAAGCACTAAGCAGCCGGCATTGCACTTTTCATTCACATCGTGTGTTCACAGTTCCTCATAATGCAAGTTTCATCATCTGTGGTCTAAAAAGGAAATCAGGCCATGAGCGCGTGCGCATCTTGTAGATCCCTCGCGTCACTGCTTAGTCAGCTGAAGGGTATCAGGCACGATAACTATGAATTAACTAATGGGGCACTTAGCTAGGGTCATCATATATGTACTTCTCAGTATGTATAGATCCACAGAATATCCTATTCCTATGGGACAATTAACTGTGAATAACAAGGCAACTTGTGCCCTCAACCACTAAGTAATCCAATTTAATTTGTCAGCGTTCGAGCTTATAATGGTAAGTGCGGGAAGCGCACGCATGTCTGCGCTGTGTGGCTGATCGATGCTTGGAGCTTCCGCAGTATTCGTGCCTGCATGGTAGACGTAGACGTGAAATGTTATCTGGTGTGGGCGTGTGTGGCTTGAATACGTAACATGTGTGCGGTGTTCATCATCCTCTGTGTCTAGGTTACCTCCCAATAAGTTGTGGTGAACGACGATTCCCCGGGACTGTCGGCATCTTGTGCTCTTCCTGTTTCTGTCAGTTTTCCCACTGATCGTGCAGATCGAACATTCTCTGAAACAAATAAACACCTGGGTACAGAGGGCTAAATGCTTCGGGTCTAGCATGTTTCTTCTGTTCCAAAGTAGTACTAAACACTATATTACCTGTAAGGAAATTGCTAGTAACAAAAGTCATCTGCCCTAGACCCCTGGTTCATCAAGCACAGATCTGTGACAAGCAGTAGCAGTTCCACTTGGCTACTACAGATTGCAATAAAGGCTGTCCTTCTAGGACACCAGTACAGTAGTGCCGACTAGGTACTTGGGGGGCTACGTACGGGGCATCATTATTTGTGAAACCCTTGGGACAAAATGCAAATAACTGTTACTATGAGTGTTACTGGGGCTGGGCATTCTAAATAAGTGGGCTTCTTGCTCTTTAGTGAAGTATTTACTGAAACGCTGAATTACAAAAGTGGAATTAGTTACTAATGAAATTACCGCCGGCTCATGAACGCAGTCTAGAAAGCGTGGAGATCAGGAAGCCGCGAAGCTTGGCCAAGATATTCGGCACCGCCGTCTGCGTCGGAGGCGCCATGGTCATGACCTTCCTCAAGGGTCCCAAGCTGCTGCACGACTCGCTGGGCGTCGGCGGCGCCGGGCTGGACCTGGACGACCTGCTTCTTCTCAACTCGCCGGCGAGCCGGAACTGGGTGATGGGCGCGCTGTTCCTCGTCGGCAGCAGCTCCTGCTGGTCGCTCTGGCTCATCATACAGGTCGGTGTCAGTCAGTCAGCCAAGGAGATCTCCACGGAAGGGGAGCACAATATCCATCGCGAGGACTTGAACCTTGTACTATTTCACAGGTTCCGATCTGCAAATCGTACGTGGATCCCCTGACGCTGTCGGCCTGGATGTGCTTCCTGTCCACGGCGCAGATGGCGTTGCTCAACTCCTTCGTGCTGCCGGACCTCGACGCCTGGAAGATCAACTCGCTCTTCGAGCTCATGGGCTGCATCTTCGCCGTAAGTTCATCGTCGTCCCATCCACTTTCAGTATTTCCCGGCCGTGTCGCCGCCGTTTCCGCGGACAAACAACTTGCTACGGAGTATATACAGCTGTTGAACAATGTGGATCGTTGGGCATGCAGGGCGCGGTTGGGTCAGGCGTGACGTTCTACCTGCAGTCGTGGTGCATAACGGTGAGGGGCCCTCTCTACTCGGCCATGTTCAACCCCCTCTGCACCGTCGTCACCACCGTGCTCGCCACCGTCATCCTCCACGAACAGCCACACATCGGAAGGTGCGTCTTACTGTCTGCAACTTCAGCTGTTCGGTTTTGCTGATCCTGCCATTCTATTACACCCTCCGTTCCGAATTACTTGTCGGAGGTGTGGATGTATCTAGATGTATTTTAGTTCTAGATACATCCATTTCTACGACGAGTAATTTAGAACGGAGGGAGTACTTCTCAGCTTACTTGAGAAAACCGGTTCTGCTTGTCCAGCTTGTTGGGTGCATTCGCCGTCGTCGCCGGGCTGTACATTGTGCTGTGGGGCAAAGCAGGGGACGCCAAGATCCGGCGGGCGGCGGAGCACGCCGAAGATCTGGAGAAGACATGGTCGGGCTCGCAGCTCCTCGACGCGGAAAGTACGATCACCGAGCCGCTCCTAGCGGACGACAACCAGATCGAGAAGTAGCCAGGGGCTCTACAATTTTGGAATGGCCAGTGGTCTTTCCCAGCTCATGGTCCCATGTGTTTTTGTAGCTTCAGGGTTGTTTTTTGAGGGAGAGTACTAGTGTGCTGGTGGAGCATGTGGGCATGGGCATCATGTCGCCGCTGATGTACAAAATATAATGCCCGTGAATGTTGCTGTGTCCCACAAATTTAAGATGAGTCAGGGGGTGCTTACCAATTACGGCAACACTGTCTTCACAATTCGGTGGCTACAATCAATCGTACTTTCACCGTGTCATGGGTTTGATTTCCGCTTGATCACGCAGAAACTTGAGAGGCGAATCTGGCTTCTTGACCGACACTGACAGTGCGCACCTGCAGTCATTGTGCATTTCAGTGAGGACTAACGCCAGGCGGCGAGCTAACGGATGAAAATGAAAGGTGCTAAAGAAACAGGAAAAATAGTGCCGCCGGCGACACGGTGCCAGCCAATTCAAGATAGGAGAGGAGAACTCGGGCACGAATGCCGCGGAAACCAATTGATTAGAGGGGAATGAGTCACGGAATCGAAGAGAAGGACAAGACAACATGATCACTGTGCATACTTTAAGGCGAAAATTCCAAGCCTGGCGATTCACTCACGCATGCTCGCCGCATCACCACAGGCAGCCGGCGAACAGTCATCGGTCGCCGATTCACTCACTGTGCATACTCTGACTGCAAAGCCCGAACCATAAACAAAATTAGCACGCAAAACCTGGCTTGTCCGCCGCACATGGATGCTCCTACTTAGCCGGCGGCTGCCGAGAGCGCGCGCGGCGGATCTCTCGCGCGCGATGGCGATGGCGGGCGGCGGCTGGCGGGCGTGGGCGGAGCGGCACAAGCCGTGCGTGGCCATGGTGCTGGTGCAGCTCTTCTACTCGCTGGTGGACATGGCGCTCAAGACGGCCTACGGGCTGGGCATGCGCCCCATCGTCTTCGTCGCCTACCGCCAGGGCATCGCCGCCGCCGCGCTCCTCCTCGCCTCGCTCGCCGCCAGGGGGCTCACGCTGCGCCCCATGGCCGTCGGCCCCCGGGCCTTCGCCCTCCTCTTCCTCGCCTCCCTCGCCAGGTGCGCAACCACGTCGCTTCCATCTCTGATCCCGCCCGCATCCCTCGTGTTGCTGATAGAGTAGATACATGCCGGTCGATGTTGCAGCGCGACGGGGCAGTACTTCTACTTCATGGGGCTGCAGCTCGCGTCGCCGTCCATGGCCAGGGCCACCACCAACCTCGCCCCGGGCATCACCTTCGCCATCGCCGCCGTCATCGGGTACTCGCTCTGCTCCTCCTTCCCTTTCTCCGCCTCACGTCATGTGTCCGTCGCCGGTGCGTCAGACAGAGCCAGCTGGCCGTCCGATTTCCTTCTTTTTTGTCCCGCTTGTAGCTACTCATTTATTTTAGGCCCACCAGCAATGAGACATATGCCCATCAGGCCCGCCCATTGATGGTTTGGGCTTGTGGGTTTCGTATGGTCCACCACGACTCCTCCATTTCGATTTCGGCCCACTAGTGGAGTGACTCGAAACGCTTGACCGATCATCCCATTCCCACGCTTTTCGCAGGCTGGAGAAGGTGGACTTGAGGAGCTCAAGGAGCATCGCCAAGATCGTCGGCACCGTCGTCTGCCTTGCCGGAGCAATGCTCATGGCGTTCTTCAAGGGCCCAAAGCTTCTCGGCGCCCTCCTCCTGCCGGCGACCGGTGACTGGGTGAAAGGCGGCATCTACCTCATGGGGAACGCCTTCTGTTTCTCCATATGGTACATCTTGCAGGCAAGCATTGCATTGCATGCACCTTGGCTTGAAAACATTTATCCCGTTTCTATTAGATTATGGACAACTAGGAAATAGGCCCGTGCGTTGCAACGGAAGGAAAATAATATCTCAGCATTCCCCGTATCTCCGCACACACTCTTCCACGTCCTCTTTGTGAACACAACACCCGATCTATATTGTGGCTTAGCCTGCTTTCTGCCATCGTTGGCCCGCGAGATCTTGATAGTGGTGGGGTTGGTCGGTGTGGTGGCGACCACCCAACTGATGCCCTTTTGTCCTCCGGGTCCTCCTCCGTCTCGAAGTTGTGGTTGCATTCTCATTTGGTTGCTACACGGCGACCTTCGAGGCACGGTTGCTTCGACTATTCTTTCCTACGATGATGTAACCGGAGGATTACTAATTGCAGCGCATAAATTTTGCTTCATTGGCATAATTAGCGCATAACCAGGCATGAATGTCCCTTCATTATCAGGGTTTATTCTCTTTGACTATTTTTGCGCTCATGTGCCCACGTTTTTTATTAATTAGAGCAAAACCAGCATATTCTCTTTTATTAGCACATGCCCACAATTTTTTTAATTATAGGCTATAGCCAACCAGCATATTGTCTTCTATTGGCATGTGCAAGTTACCTCCGGCAATAATTTGTGGAGTACCACGTTCTGCACATGATTCTCGAGACAACTTCCTTATTGTCACACAACCTTCTTATTTCCAGACAACGTAGGCACATACAAAACGGGTGTGATTTAGTATAAAATTCCAAGGTGAGACTGTTCCTATCATAATTGCAAGTTATCTGAGTTTTGGCTTTGTCCGCCGACACAATACGGAAGGTTCATAGTTCAATCGCCTCGCGCCCTTAATATTTTGCTTCTTGTCAGTGTGACAGAAAAAAGAAATTTGTGGTAGGCCCATTTGGGGATAAGCAAAAAATGGGGAACTACGTGTGGAATGGACGGAACAAAATCTATACGTATTTTTTTGCTTTTCACGGGGCAGCTGTGTGGGAGCTACTATATGACGCTAGTTGCACAAAATAGCGCGTGGAACGCACAACCAATCCCGTCTGGGCCAGCTACTGGCACGCACCAAAATGACCTGTGTTTGCAGGGCACGACTAATAATCCAGAAAAATGACAGGTTGAACGATCGAAAAGATGACCTTAAAGACTCGACCACGTGCTGCTAGCCATGGCAACAAACACCTACAGCTAACGAATGGCCAGCGCGAATATTTAAGAACATACTACAACATCAGATTTATTTATTTTTGATTTTTTTTAAAAAATATGAATTGCCGAATATTCTTGGAAAATTGGACATTTTTTGAAATTACGAACAATATTTTTAATATTCCATCCAATTTGAAAAAAAGCATGAACAAAATCTGAAACCGCATCATTTTCTGAAGACATGAACCTTTTATGAAAACACAAACGGTTATTGAAGTTGTGACCGACTTTTAAAAATGGAACATGTTTTGAACATTCCGAACAATTTTATAAAATTCATTTTTAAACACGGACATTATTTTGAATTTGTGAACATTTTACTAAAACAAGAATATTTTTTGAATTTGAAATATTTTAAAAATGCATTTTTTTTCAAAAATACCAATTTTTTTTTTGAATATGTCCTTAATTTCGAAAAAAAATGGGAATGAGAATTTGTTCCAAACATTTTTGGAAACGGGAACACAATATTGTAATTCTGAACATTTTTCAAGAATTTGAAAATAAAACAAAATTCTGAACTTTTTACTCCCAGTGCAGCAGATAGTTAAAATAAATAAATGGAAGGAAACACGAAATGGGCCGGCACGGTTTTGTGCGCCCCGTGCGAAGGTCTAACTATCTGCCGCACTGGGCGTCAAATAGTGTCTTCGCAGCTTCCTGAGCAGGCAAATAAGTGGGCTGGCTATGCTGGGCCACAGCGTGTGCGGCCCAAATACGAAAAATCTGGATTGCTAAAATAAAAAACAGGCGGACGCACAAATATTTAGTACCACCTCGGATAGAACAATAAATTTTGACGGTGAACGGATGAAAAAATTGGAGAAACGCACCTTGCTTTATTAGTAGGTATAGAAATGTGTATGTTCTGTGCGATTGATTGGTTTCTGAATGATAATGATTCGCGGTCATTTTCAGGTACCGGTCTGTAAATCCTATCTCGATCCACTATCCTTGGCAACCTGGATGTGCTTCCTAGCGACCTTGCAATGCGCGGTGATGGCCTTCTTCCTAGAAGCCAACTACATGGAGATCTGGAAGCTTGCTTCTATTTGGGAGCTCCCCTGCATCTTATACGGAGTAAGTTTTGGTCCATTTAAATGCACGCATGGCATCAGAGCAATCCACATGTTATTCTGAACTGCGTTGAATGTTGATATATAACGAGTTTGGCCACTCAACAACACTGAACAATTTTTGCAGGGCGTTTTCGCATCGGGCGCAAACTTTTTCATGCAATCTTGGTGCATATCAGTGAAAGGCCCACTTTACAGCGCAATTTTTACACCGCTGAGCGCGGTCATCACAACAATATTATCTACGCTCGTCCTTCACGAGGAACTGCATATTGGGAGGTATGTCGACTGAACTTCCTATTCTGCTCAGTGCATAATCACTGCTACCGTGGATGATGTTTACGATGAAACTGTCTGTGTGCAGCGTGTTGGGTGCTATTGTGATCATCCTAGGCCTGTATGTCGTGCTGTGGGGTAAAGCTGATGACGCAAGCAGTGAGGGGCTGGCCATCCGTTCTGATGATTCTGAAAGCATTTTAGAGCAAGATTGCATGGGTGTGAAAGTAGAAAGTGGGACCAATCTTTCAGAACCATTGTTATTATCTGAAAACGCGGACGCTGATGCTTCGAGATGCCAATGATATTGCAGTTTTTCGAATCAGCTTCTAGCCTTTGAGTATTAATGATCCCCTTTTCTGATACTTCTTCCACTGCTTGCTTGTTGCCAAAATATGTGTATATATTTTTCATTTGATAGTCCTTGGCCAATGGCCATGCTAAAATTATCAAACACAGTCTGAACACAAATGCTTAATGTGCCGAGCATATATTTGACCCAGACAGTCAGGAACCTATCGCTGTCTGGCATTATTAGGATTAATCAGGGAACATGGGAGATATTGGAAGATGCCAATTGGCAAGGACCGAGACGTATGTTAAGAATGACTACTAGTCTGACTAGAGAGTAGAGAGTCACACAGAAGGGACGACAAGAAGGCGATGCCTGGCTACAACTATTCTTGCAAGTGAAAGTGAAACGGGGAGGATATCTCTTCCTTTGTTTCCTTGCGACAATATTACCTAAGCTCTTCCTTCATGAAGAACTCCATACTGGGAGGTACGCACTAACTTTATTCCTCATTAGGTCCACTGAATTCTTCTGTGTTCAGTGGATAATAACTCTTTGCTGTGGCTGATGTTTACAGTGACTTTTTTTCTTTCACGCAGCGTATTAGGCGCTGTCACCATCGGCCTCTATGTAGTCCTGTGGGGTACAGAAGATGATGGAGAGAGTGAGAGCATGGTAGAACAAGATAACATCGTTGTAAAAGTAGAGAGTGAGAGCCATTGTTATCTGAAAACGCGCACGCTGATACTACTTCGACATGTCAATGACATTGCACTACTCTAAAAATCAGCCTTTGGCCTTTGAACTGATAATCAGCTGTCTCCCATACTTCCTTGGACTGTCTGTCAGCCAGCAAAACAAAATTGTTCGTGACTTTGTACCCATGCATGCTAAAATTATCAGACACGGAGTCTGGCAGCCTGCTGAACGCATATGATCCGCAGAGCAGATTTGACCCAGGCAGCCACGAACCCATCGCTGTCCGTCATTACTGGGATGACTGAGCCAACATGGAAGATATGTTAGCTATTAAGACAGTGAGGCCTATGTTCAGAAGGGCTACTGGTCCAACATGAAAGAGTCGCGCAGAAACGACATCAAGAAGGCGGTGCGATGCCTAGCTACAACTGCTGTTTGCAAACGAAAGTGAAACGAGGAGGATACCTTCTTGGTTGTGGTGGGCTGGACTTGCCTCTCTCATGAACCATGATCCAACACATCTGTCTTCATAGCTTGCCTTTCTAGTAATGCTTCGGTGGGAAGGATGGCACAAATAGTCGAGAAGATTGAGAGCATGCCTGCGCGTCTGTCTGCCACCTTGTATGCATATGGGGCGGTAATTAGGTGAACAACTTCAGGCAGTTTCTCCTTTACTGATAATGAACAAAATGTGGGTGACACGCCGGAGAACCAAGAAAGTGAAGGTGACACAGACCGATGTGCCCATCGCGCTTAAAAGCCATCTTGGAAAAATACAGCCTTAGATAAGGTCCAAGTTTAAAAATCAAATGGATTATGCAGCACGCTGCTGTCAAAACACTGAATGAGCAATGCATCAACCATTTAAAACACTTGATGTTCAGATGGGCAGTTTTATGCCCCCTGGTGACTTTTCAATAAAAAACACTTGATGTCAAAATGAATGCTACTACTTCACGAGCGAATTTCTAGAATAAACTTGTGACTTTGTGAGTCAAGAAACAATCAAAGGTGCAGATCAATTGAAAAAGATGGACAGAAGTAGATATAATATGAAATAAATAACTCCAGAATAATCTGTTACATATATAATGGTCTGCGATAATAAATATCAAAGAACAGAAAATATATATACACAACCCTCCTCATGACCACGGAGTAAAACCTAACTAGTAGGTGATCAGAGCACATCTCGCCTGTACAAAGCTAGATCAGGCCATCCTAAGAGAAACACGACGACGAAGATGCATGACACGACGAGACGATCGCATCCATCCAATCCAAGCAATAAATAACCGAGCCAAGCGCGCGATCAAGCGTACGCGCCCTGCTGCTTGTACCCGCCGCCGTTGCGGTGGTCGCGGCGGTTGTTCCTGAAGGCGCAGCAGCCGACGGAGTAGACGATGACGATGAAGACGAGGAAGACGATGTTGATGATGGCGGAGCGCTTCCAGTTGCGCTTGAGCGTGGCCACCACGCCGGCCTTGCACGACTGGCAGCCGTAGCAGAGCGCCCCGTCGTCGTTGGACCACGCACCGCAGTCGGGCTCCGTCGACTTGGCCGGGCCGCTCCACTGCGTGCCGTTGACGTAGGTGAAGCCGCAGCTGATCGGAGGCTTGCAGCAGCCGGACTGCGGGCAGGGAAAGATGAAATGGTCAGTCAGCCGCCATCGCAAATAGAATAGTCGAGTAAATTATTTCTTTTCTGACCCTCGTTTTTATTTTTATAGATAGAAAGAGATAATTTGGTCACGTAGCAGTTGAATTGTGCGACCTAATAATAGGAAAGTTTGGTAAAATGGCACCCAAGCGTTGAGATGGAGGTGCCACTGCCACACTCGTGGTCTGGTTCCACGTTGCAACGGTCAGAACGTTTGGAAAGAATTTAATGCAAAGCCGGCCTGAGGGTTGCTTTGGGTCGAAGAAAAATCACTAAAAATCAGGAGCAATCCGTTGACAATCGGGAGGATCATATCAAACATTGCTGCTATTCAAAACGTTCTTCTGCACTTGATGATTTCTTTACTTTTTAACCACGCATGCAACTATCATGCGGAAATGGTAATGAAGTTGGGACTAGTTGATTATTGTCTGCGCTCGTGAGCAAGTGGAGCAATTTGATTGACCCTCTCTACATGATGCTGACCTCTGGCACAACCGTACACGTAAACATCACACCAGATCAAGTTGTGCTACTACAATTTCTCAAGCTGCAATTTGTTGACTTTGGGCATGAGGTACTACTACCTTATCCTCCTCCCTAGTCAGAAATATCTCGGCGAGCACATACGCAGACACGTGAAAAAGAAGTCATTTTCCATACTGATTCAAAGTTCAAACACAGGTTGGAAAAACTAACTAGTTTAACCAAATTCATCTCGGATGATCAAATATATTTTAGCGTGGATTTGTTATTGTCAGGCATGAAATGAAATGAATTACCTGGATGGGGGAGAGATCGGAGGACATGAACTGTTGGACCGTGTCCCTCCTGTCCTCGAGCGACTTGCAGACCTTGGCGTCCTGGAGGCACCCCCTGATCCTGTTCCAGTTCCTGTCGTTCTCCACCCGCCTCTGCAGCCAGGTGGAGTAGTCCCCGAGCCGGTACTCCTTGAACCCGCGGCCGGAGACGGCCTCGCCGGTGCCCTTGTGCGTGACGACGAAGGCGAAGACGGTGATGCCGAGGAGGACGACGATGAGCAGGAACATGGCGACGAGGTAGAACCAGAGGAGGCATGTCACGCGGCAGCAGGCGCCGACAAGCCCCGCGATGGAGACGAGCATGAGGAAGACCCCCAGGACGATGACCGGCGCCGCCAGGTACCGCTCGCACTCGGTGCCGTCGGCGCGCGCGCGCAGCCAGATACCCCCCGCCAGGATCGGCACCGAGAGGAGGAAGGTGATGGCGTTCAGGATCCCGATCATGGTGTTGCTCAGCCGCACCATCTTGGTCGGGCGCCGGCGTCGGCGTGCGGTTTCTTGGACGGGGGCGGGTGGCGGTTGGCGGTTGGCGCGGCGGTTTTCGAAAGGTTTTTGGGGAAGGGGGCGTGGCGCACGGTGTGGTCTGGGAATTGTGTGACGATGTGGGATGGTGGTGGGCGCGTATTTGTAGAGGGGGTGTGTGCGCGTGGATTGGATTGGGCCGGGTTGGGGTGGGCGGGAGGAAAGTTCTTGGGCTTTTCCTTTTTCGTGTGTGAGCGGAAAGGGGCGTGGCGGTTGCTGATGGATGGATCGTTCGCTGGGCACGGAAACTATTGACCGCGACTCTCGCACTCCAGGGGTCTGCACACGCACACGCAAGCGTATTGACCGGGGAACGCCTGGCTCGTGTCAGGGTCTCGACGAAGGGTTCAAAAATCAAAAGGTTGTGGGCTTGTGGCCATCAGGGGACGCTACTGTTCTTGAGATCACGCGTTTCCGGCCGCTCGCCGATCAGCGGAGGACCCCGAGACTTGGTGACGACAACGAAGTGTGTGTGAGCCGTGCACCGACGCGCTGAAGAAAAGTATGGCACACCCCTAGACGCACCACGTATGAATCGGTGCTAAAATTACCGTCGCACGCACGTCAGTCCACCAAGAAGTATTTTTCTCGTTTCACATTTTGTACACCGGAGAGATCTACTACTACTACAGACGACTGCATTCTGCGTCAATTCTAGTACCAGTACGAGAGCAAAACCCGACGGGTATCACATCGGTCGAAAAAAGGTACCGCGGCGCGCGCTGCTGCACGAAGCGGATGGCGGGTTTGACTTGTCTGCGCCTTGCCGCGTCCAAGG
Organism: Aegilops tauschii subsp. strangulata; assembly: GCF_002575655.3. NCBI lineage: Eukaryota > Viridiplantae > Streptophyta > Magnoliopsida > Poales > Poaceae > Aegilops > Aegilops tauschii. The sequence goes on from NC_053039.3 coordinate 349,304,657, forward strand.
TGGCACGAGGTTCCAGTGCGCGTGTGGGAAGTGGCGTTTGGTAGCACTACTACGATTTCTCATTTCCCTCTGGCTGGCTAGCTATCTGCTTTCCGGCGGCCGGTTTGGTTTCGTCAACAAGGCACGCACGAGGGCTGCTTCTAAACCAAGCAGCGATAATAAATGGGGATCCATCCTACGCGGCGTGTCCTGACTCGTTTGTTAGCAATTGCGTTTGCCTCTTTCGTAAGCTAGGGACGCCACGCAAACGACGCTACCGTGCTGCTAGTATCGTTGCACCCAAACACACAAGAGCTCTCCCCTAGTCCACGTTCCATCATGTGAAATCGCGTCTAGTCTCGCGGGGCACCAATCATGCATCAAGGACCACATGTCGTCTACTTCAAAATGGTTTTTTTTAATAAAGACAACAAACAGTAGAAAAATATATCTTTTCAAAAAGGGCGACGCTAGCCGCGGGCGGACCGACCCAATTTTCGGCTGGTCTCCTAGCAGCCGCATGATTTAGTTGGTATCAACCATACAATTAGCCCTTGATTGAGTCAACGGACACGGCCCCTGTTATTCCATCAGCTCTTGGACGTTCACGGCACCTGCTCCTGCCCACGCCTATCAATGGCAGAGTCCCGGCTTTGGGGGTCGCTCAGGACCTTGTCTTCGGCCAGGTGGGCCCGGCCAAGGACTCCCATGTCGGTTCACTAATGGGCCGCGTCAAGGCGGCCCACATCGTATAAGAGAAAGGCTCCCGAAGATTTGAAGTACACCCCAAGATAGTAGGAATCGTCTACAACATGTTTTTTCTTGTACGTAACCGACTAGGATGTAACTCTAGACACCCCCTGATACCTATATATACCGAGGCGTGGGGCTCGTAGACGACACACAACAATCTTGTGGTACATCACCTGTATTTCGTTCAACTGAGGAGCGTCGCGTATGGTGACCCGATTTGCCATTGATACGCCTCTGTTGCGTTCCGTCGCCCAAAGGGCATGTCAGGGGAGTGAGATTGGCCGTGAGAGGCTGACCAGGTGGGAGGGCAGCCCTTGACCAGGCTCCCTATGTTTGCACTGATGATGTTCGGAGTACGTTCCAAAAAGTCGATAAGATAGTGCCCGAGTGTTGTATTGGTTTTTTTTGTCCAACATGTCACGGAGGAATCGATCTCTTCAGGCATGACCTGATTACGTCTGTGACACAAGGGTATCAGGAGTTACACACATTTTATACCAGGACAGGGATTGACACCATGTCCAAGCTTCTAACATATCGGATTGAGTCGACAAGAGGTATTCTGGATGGCTCTTTGCCCAAAGCATGACGCTTGGGTTCCGAGGTATGGCTTAACGCTGGTTCGTCTAGGCTTAGGAAGGGTACGATGTTAGGTATGTGCTCCGCTGACTCCCCTGTGTTTTGTGGCACATATGATTTGCACCGAGAAAAGGTATCTCCATTCTCACGTCGGAGATCGGGGAACGCTCCTCCCTATTTGGGCTCTAGGTCAGATCCTATTGAGGTGTCCCGGTTAGGGGGTCACTCACCACGTCGACTTTCGGCCAGGTGGGCCTGGCCGAGGACCCCATATGTCGATTCACCAGCGGGCCACGTCAAGGCAACCCATAGCAAATAAGAGTAAGGCTTCCGAAGATGACGTACTCCAAGCCAATATAAATCGTCTACAACACATTCCTCGTGTACGCAACAAACTAGGATGTAACCCTAGACCTACATAAACGGAGTGGTGGGGCTCGTCGACGACACACATTGATCTCGCGGTTGACCACATGTACCTTTACTCCATTTCAAAGCAATACAAACATAAGCAGGACATAGGTTTTATCTCTTAGGAGAGCCGAAACCTGGGTAAAACCCGTGCCCCGGTAGTTCGGGACCCCATACCCGAGATCTACCAGATCTGACTCCGCTACCCACCATCTCCAGTGCATGCTTCTCCTTCAGCGCCGGTGGACTCGCCAGCGGCAGCTCAACGACCCCCTCCCCCCCGGTCGCCGGTTGCAGCAAAAAACATTACGTGGTTCCAGCAAAAAATGTCATGTTTCCAGCAAAAGCAAAAAACATAGTTCCGCAAACACAATGGCATTGGACAAACCAAAAACACATAGAAATGCATGGTTCCAGCAAAAAAATACTCGTGGGTTCCAGCCAAGACGGTGGCTCACCATCACCAGATTGCAGAAAAAATATGGCCGGTCCCAGCAAAAAAAAGCATGGTTCCAGCAAAAATTGGCTCACCATCGCCGGACGTAGCGAAGTTCTCACCGGTGCCAAGAAAACAACTCGCCGGTTGTAGCTCGATGCTTTGCCAATTCCAACATTCGTGATAGCCAGTTCCAGCGACCTTTCGTCTAGTTGCAGCTTCTCCCTCGGCGGCCGCAGCACCGAGCGTTGTCGATCCGAGCCTAATTGCAGCTCCTCCCTGGCGGTTCCAGCACCAGCGATGACTGGTTCCAGCATCAACGATAGCTGGTTCTAGCACTACACGGTGCCCGGTTCCAGCACTGGTAGCACGTGGTTGCTCCTGGTCACCACCGTCACACCAAAATGTCGGCGCTACCCACAACGTCTCGCGGTGCTCTTGGGCAGACATCGTGCTGCTGCCTGTCACCTCTAGCAGCAAATCCCCGCATCCCATGCTAACAAGATCACAATCTCCACGGGTCGCATGTAACAACCTAAGACCAATTCTCTATATTATTTTCTTATTTTTTAAATATGTGTTTTATTTTTATTTTCTGCATTATCATTTCATCATGTCATTAAATATTTTACACCTATTTAAAATTATGAAATTTTTAGAAAAAAACATTTGAGCCTCGCCTCTATTTTTATTTAATGCTTTTCCAATTTCACTTGCAACTTTTCAAAAATTGTATTCCATTTCTACTTCAATCTTGGCCTCCAAAGTTTGCCCAAAAATTTATTTATCACTTTCCCAGGCTCCACCAAAAATACCATGATTTTTTGACACATCTAAATTGTACCTCTAGTTCAAATCCATTGAATTAAATTGAAATGAATTTGAATTCAAGTTCATCCAAAATTGTTGTAAACACCTCCATAGGTTCAGAAATATATCAGAAAGCCTTCTCAGTAAGTTTCACCCTTTTTTTCAAAAAGTTATAGCTATTTTGTTTTCCTTGCCTTTGTTCTTTTCAATTTCTATATTTTTTTTCGAAAAGGGGGGACTCCCCGGCCTCTGCATCAGAACGATGCATACGGCCACAATTATAAATAAAATAGGTTCAACAAGGTCTTAAAATCTGGAAACAAAATAAAGGCTAGCTCACAGAGAGCCTCAACGCCAAAGATAAAAAAGCCATGGAGCCACAACCGGCTGGCAAAACAAAGATAGGAGAACTAATCGCCTATCCTATTACATGACCGCCATCCAAACCGGTTGAAGATATCCCGCGCTACTATCTCCCACCGGACAGATCCAGTAACCAAACGCTCCCTGGCTTCCGTCGGAGTGAGTAAGGACCACATACGGATCAGCGCCGTAGCTCGGAATAAAACCTGCAAAAAATGAATAGTTTTGTTCTGTTAAAAGCCAAATCATTTCTGCAGTTCCAAATTGCCCATAACAACGCACATACTCCTACACGAATGTGTCTAGCTGTATCGGACTCTATCCCATCAAGCCACGTTCCAAATAACGTACCGACCGAATTCGGAGGAGTAATGTTAAAGGCAATTTGCACGATGCGCCACAAAACTCTCGCCAACGGGCACTCAAAGAAGAGGTGCTTAATGGTCTCGTCCTGATCACAGAAACTACACCTAGTAGATCCTGTCCAATTGCGCTTAACCAAGTTATCCTTTGTTAAAATGACTTGTTTATGTACAAACCACATAAACACTTTAATCTTCAAAGGAACTTTTACTTTCCAAACATGTTTGGAATTAGGAATGACACTAGAGTTAATGACATCGATATACATCGACTTAACCGTAAATTCTCCAGACCTAGTAAGTTTCCAACACAACTGATCGAGCTGATGAGCTAGCTGAACCTCCATAAGTCTACTCACCAAATGAAGCCATGCTTCCCATCTATCACCAACAAGCACCCTCCGAAACTGGATATTAAGGGGAATGGACTGCATAATCGTTGCAACTAGCGCATCACGTCATTGAACAATACGATACAGGGACAGGTACTGGAACGCCAATGGCGTATCACCAAGCCAAGTATCCTCCCAGAAACGGGTATTGTTGCCATCACCGACTATAAACTTTGTTCTATTAAAGAAGGCTGCCTTAACTCTCATAAGCCCCTTCCAAAACGGCGAATCAGTTGGTCTCACTGTCACCTGTGACAAAGTTTTGGACTGCAGATACTTGTTACGGAGAATCTGCGCCCATGTTCCGTCAGTCTCAACTGATAACTTATACAGCCACCTACTGAGAAGGCATCTGTTCTTGACCTCAAGATTCTCAATACCCAGACCCCCTTGGTCCTTTGGTCTACAGATGATATCCCATTTGGCGAGTCGGTACTTACTCTTTAGTTCATCACTCTGCCAAAAAAATCTTGATCGGTAGAAGTCCAGCCTTTTCCTAACCCCAACTGGTGTTGGGGAACGTAGCAGAAATTCAAAATTTTCTACGCATCACCAAGATCAATCTATGGAGTTTACTAGCAACGAGAGGGAAGGAGTGCATCTACATACCCTTGTAGATCGCGAGCGGAAGCGTTCAAGAGAACGGGGTTGATGGAGTCGTACTCGTCGTGATCCAAATCACCGATGATCCTAGCGCCGAACGGACGGCACCTCCGCGTTCAACACACATACGGAGCAGCGACGTCTCCTCCTTCTTGATCCAGCAAGGGGGGAGGAGAGGTTGATGGAGATCCAGCAGCACGACGGCGTGGTGGTGGAAGTAGCGGGATTCCAACAGGGCTTCGCCAAGCGCTGCGGGAGGAGGGAGATGTGTCACGGGAGGGAGAGGGAGGCGCCAGGGCTTAGGTGTTGCTCCCCCCACTATATATAGGGCCAAGGGAGAGGGGGGGCGCAGCCTTGGCCCTTCCTCCAAGGAAGGGTGCGGCGAGGGAGGAGTCCATCCTCCCCAAGGCACCTCGGAGGTGCCTTCCCCCTTTAGGACTCTCCCTTTCCCTTATCTCTTGGCGCATGGGCCTCTTGGGGCTGGTGCCCTTGGCCCATATAGGCCAAGGCGCACACCCCTACAGCCCATGTGGCCCCCAGGGCTGGTGGACCCCCGGACCCCTTTCGGCACTCCCGGTACAATACCGATAATGCGCGAAACTTTTCCGGCGACCAAAATAAGACTTCCCATATATAAATCTTTACCTCCGGACCATTCCGGAACTCCTCGTGACGTCCGGGATCTCATCCGGGACTCCGAACAACTTTCGGGTTACCGCATACTAATATCTCTATAACCCTAGCGTCACCGAACCTTAAGTGTGTAGACCCTACGGGTTCGGGAGACACGCAGACATGACCGAGACGACTCTCCGGTCAATAACCAACAGCGGGATCTGGATACCCATGTTGGCTCCCACATGCTCCTCGATGATCTCATCGGATGAACCACGATGTCGAGGATTCAATCAATCCCGTATACAATTCCCTTTGTCAATCGGTATGTTACTTGCCCGAGATTCGATCGTCGGTATCCCGATACCTTGTTCAATCTCGTTACCGGCAAGTCTCTTTACTCGTTCCGTAACACATCATCCCGTGATCAACTCCTTGGTCACATTGTGCACATTATGATGATGTCCTACTGAGTGGGCCCAGAGATACCTCTCCGTTTACACGGAGTGACAAATCCCAGTCTCGATTCGTGCCAACCCAACAGACACTTTCGGAGATACCTGTAGTGCACCTTTATAGCCACCCAGTTACGTTGTGACGTTTGGTACACCCAAAGCATTCCTACGGTATCCGGGAGTTGCACAATCTCATGGTCTAAGGAAATGATGCTTGACATTAGAAAAGCTCTTAGCAAACGAACTACACGATCTTGTGCTAGGCTTAGGATTGGGTCTTGTCCATCACATCATTCTCCTAATGATGTGATCCCGTTATCAACGACATCCAATGTCCATGGTCAGGAAACCGTAACCATCTATTGATCAATGAGCTAGTCAACTAGAGGCTTACTAGGGACATGGTGTTGTCTATGTATCCACACATGTATCTGAGTTTCCCATCAATACAATTTTAGCATGGATAATAAACGATTATCATGAACAAGGAAATATAATAATAACCAATTTATTATTGCCTCTAGGGCATATTTCCAACAGTCTCCCACTTGCACTAGAGTCAATAATCTAGTTCACATCACCATGTGATTAACACTCACAGGTCACATCACCATGTGACCAACATCCAAAGAGTTTACTAGAGTCAACAATCTAGTTCACATCACTATGTGATTAACACTCAATGAGTTCTGGTTTGATCATGTCATGCTTGTGAGAGAGGTTATTAGTCAACGGGTCTGAACCTTTCAGATCCGTGTGTGCTTTACGAATATCTATGTCATCTTGTGGATGTTACCACGCGCTACTTGGAGCCATTTCAAATAATTTCTCTACCATACGAATACGGTTTACTACTCAGAGTCATCCGGATTAGTGTCAAAGTTCGCATCGACGTAACTGAAGGAAATATGCCCTAGAGGCAATAATAAAGTATTATATATTTCCTTATATCATGATAAATGTTTATTATTCATGCTAGAATTGTATTAACCGGAAACATAATACATGTGTGAATACATAGACAAACAGAGTGTCACTAGTATGCCTCTACTTGACTAGCTCGTTAATCAAAGATGGTTATGTTTCCTAGCCATAGACATGAGTTGTCATTTGATTAACGGGATCACCTCATTAGGAGAATGACGTGATTGACATGACCCATTACGTTAGCTTAGCACCCGATCGTTTAGTATGTTGCTATTGCTTTCTTCATGACTTATACATGTTCCTCTGACTATGAGATTATGCAACTCCCGTTTACCGGAGGAACACTTTGTGTGCTACCAAACGTCACAACGTAACTGGGTGATTATAAAGGTGCTCTACAGGTGTCTCCAAAGGTACTTGTTGGGTTGGCGTATTTCGAGATTAGGATTTGTCACTCCGATTGTCGGAGAGGTATCTCTGGGCCCACTCGGTAATGCACATCACTATAAGCCTTGCAAGCATTGTGACTAATGAGTTAGTTACGGGATGATGTATTACGGAACGAGTAAAGAGACTTGCCGGTAACGAGATTGAACTAGGTATCGAGATACCGACGATCGAATCTCGGGCAAGTAACATACCGATGACAAAGGGAACAACGTATGTTGTTATGCGGTCTGACCGATAAAGATCTTCGTAGAATATGTGGGAGCCAATATGGGTATCCAGGTCCCGCTATTGGTTATTGACCGGAGACGTGTCTCGGTCATGTCTACATAGTTCTCGAACCCGTAGGGTCCGCACGTTTAATGTTACGATGACAGTTTTATTGAGTTTTGATGTACCGAAGGAGTTCGGAGTCCCGGATGAGATCGGGGATATGACGAGGAGTCTCGAAATGGTCGAGACGTAAAGATCGATATATTGGACGACTATATTCGGACTTCGGAAAGGTTCCGAGTGATTCGGGTATTTTTCGGAGTACCGGAGAGTTACGGGAATTCGTATTGGGCCTTAATTGGCCAACGGGAAAGGAGAGAAAGGCCTCAAAAGGTGGCCGCACCCCTCCCCATGGTCTGGTCCGAATTGGACTAGGGAAGGGGGGCGCACCCTTCCTTCTTTCTCCTTCCCCCTTCCCTTCTCCTACTCCCACAAGGAAAGGAGGAGTCCTACTCCCGGTGGGAGTAGGACTCCCCCCTATGGCGCGCCTCTCCCCTTGGCCGGCTGCCTCCCCCTTGCTCCTTTATATACGAGGGCAGGGGGGCACCCCAGAGACACAACAATTGATCCTTGAGATCTCTTAGCCGTGTGCGGTGCCCCCCTCCACCAAATTACACCTCGATAATACCGTTGCGGAGCTTAGGCGAAGCCCTGCGTCGGTGGAACATCATCATCGTCACCACGCCGTCGTGCTGACCAAACTCTCCCTCAACACTCGGCTAGATCGGAGTTCGAGGGACGTCATCGAGCTGAATGTGTGTAGAACTCGGAGGTGCCGTGCGTTCGGTACTTGATCGGTCGGATCGTGAAGACGTACGACCACATCGACCGCGTTGTGATAACGCTTCCGCTGTCGGTCTATGAGGGTACGTGGACAACACTCTCCCCTCTTGTTGCTATGCATCACCATGATCTTGCGTGTGCGTAGGAATTTTTTTGAAATTACTACGTTCCCCAACAGTGGTATCAGAGCCTGGTTTTATGCGTTGATGCTATGCACGAGTAGAACACAAGTGAGTTGTGGGCGATATAAGTCATACTGCTTACCAGCATGTCATACTTTGGTTCAGCGGTATTATGAGATGAAGCGGTCCGGACCGACATTACGCGTATGCTTACGCGAGACTGGTTTCACCGTTCGGAGCACTCGTTGCTTAAAGGTGACTGGCGGGTGTCTGTCTCTCTCACTTTAGTTGAACCGAGTGTGGCTACGCCCGGTCCTTGCGAAGGTTAAAACAGCACCAACTTGACAAACTATCGTTGTGGTTTTGATGCGTAGGTAAGAACGGTTCTTGCTAAGCCCGTAGCAGCCACGTAAAACATGCAACAACAAAGTAGAGGACGTCTAACTTGTTTTTGCAGGGCATGTTGTGATGTGATATGGTCAAGACATGATGTGATATAATGTGTTGTATGAGATGATCATGTTTTGTAACCGAGTTATCGGCAACTGGCATGAGCCATATGGTTGTCGCTTTATTGTATGAGATGCAATCGCCATGTAATAGTTTTACTTTATCACTAAGCGGTAGCGATAGTCGTAAAAGCAATAAAGTTGGCGAGACGACAACGATACTACGATGGAGATCAAGGTGTCGAGCCGGTGATGATGGTGATCATGACGGTGCTTCGGAGATGGAGATCACAAGCACGGTGCTTCAGAGATGGAGATCACAAGCACAAGATGATGATGGCCATATCATATCACTTATATTGATTGCATGTGATGTTAATCCTTTATGCATCTTATCTTGCTTTGTTTGACGGTAGCATTATAAGATGACCCTTCACTAAATTATCAAAGTATAAGTGTTCTCCCTGAGTATGCACCGTTGCAAAAGTTCTTCGTGCTGAGACACCACGTGATGATCGGGTGTGATAGGCTCTACGTTCAAATACAACGGTGCAAAACAGTTGCACACGCGGAATACTCAGGTTAAACTTGACGAGCCTAGCATATAACAGATATGGCCTCGGAACACGGAGACCGAAAGGTCGAGCGTGAATCATATAGTAGATATGATCAACATAGTGATGTTCACCATTGAAACTACTCCATCTCACGTGATGATCGGACATGGTTTAGTTGATATGGATCACGTGATCACTTAGAGGATTAGAGGGATTCTATCTAAGTGGGAGTTCTTAAGTAATATGATTAATTGAACTTAAATTTATCATGAACTTAGTCCTGATAGTATTTTGCAAATTATGTTGTAGATCAATAGCTCGCGTTGTTGCTTCCCTGTTTATTTTTGATATGTTCCTAGAGAAAAATTATGTTGAAAGATGTTAGTAGCAAAGATGCGGATTGGATCCGTGATCTGAGGATTATCCTCATTGCTGCACAGAAAAATTATGTCCTTGATGCACCGCTAGGTGACAGACCTATTGCAGGAGCAGATGCAGACGTTATGAACGTTTGGCTAGCTCAATATGATGACTACTTGATAGTTTAGTGCACCATGCTTAACAGCTTAGAATCGGGACTTCAAAGACGTTTTGAACGTCATGGAACATATAAGATGTTCCAGGAGTTGAAGTTAATATTTCAAGCAAATACCCGAGTTGAGAGATATGAAGTCTCCAACAAGTTCTATAGCTAAAAGATGGAGGAGAATCGCTCAACTAGTGAGCATGTGCTCAGATTGTCTGGGTACTACAATCGCTTGAATCAAGTGGGAGTTAATCTTCCAGATAAAATAGTGATTTACAGAATTCTCTAGGCACCATCACCAAGTTAGTAGAACTTCGTGATGAACTATGGTATGCAAGGGATGACGAAAGTAATTCCCGAGCTCTTCGTCATGCTGAAATCGACGAAGGTAGAAATCAAGAAAAACATCAAGTGTTTATGGTTAACGAGACCACTTCAAGTGTTGATGGTTGACGAGACCACTAGTTTCAAGAAAAGGGCAAAGGGATAGAAGGGGAACTTCAAAAAGAACGGCAAGCAAGTTGCTACTCAAGTGAAGAAGCCCAAGTCTGTACCTAAGCCTGAGACTAAGTGCTTCTACTGCAAAGGGACTGGTCACTGGAAGCGGAACTACCCCAAGTATTTGGTGGATAAGAAACATGGCAAAGTGAACAAAGGTATATTTGATATACAGATTATTGATGTGTACTTTACTAGTGTTTATAGCAACCCCTCGGTAATTGATACTGGTTCAGTTGCTAAGAGTAGTAACTCGAAACGGGAGTTGCAGAATAAACAGAGACTAGTAAAAGTGAAGAAACGTATATTTGATATACAAATTATTGATGTGTACTTTACTAGTGTTTATAGCAACCCCTCGGTAATTGATACTGGTTCAGTTGCTAAAGAGTAGTAACTCGAAAACGGGAGTTGCAGAATAAACAGAGACTAGTAAAAGGCGAGGTGACGATGTGTGTTGGAAGTAGTTCCAAGATTGATATGATCATCATCGCACACTCCCTGTACTTTTGGGATTAGTGTTGAAACTAAATAAGTGTTATTTGGTGTTTGCGTTGAGCATGAATATGATTTGATCATGTTTATTGCAATACGGTTATTCATTTAAGTCAGAGAACAATTGTTGTTCTGTTTACATGAATAAAACCTTTATGGTCATACACACCAACGAAAAATGGTTTGTTGGATCTCGATCGTAGTGATACACATATTCATAATATTGAAGCCAAAAGATGCAAAGTTAATAATGATAGTGCAACTTATTTGTGGTACTGCCGTTTAGGTCATATTGGTGTAAAGCGCATGAAGAAACTCCATACTGATGGGATTTTGGAATCACTTGATGCTTGCGAACCGTGCCTCATGGGCAAGATGACTGAAACGCCGTTCTTCAGAACTATGGAGAGAGCAACATATTTGTTGGAAATCATACATACAGATGTATGTGGTCCGATGAATATTGAGGCTCGTAGCAGTTATCATTATTTTCTGACCTTCACAGATGATTTGAGCAGATATGGGTATATCTACTTGATGAAACACAAAGTCTGAAACATTTGAAAAGTTCAAAGAATTTCAGAGTGAAGTGGAGAATCATCGTAACAAGAAAATAAAAGTTTCTACGATATGATCGCAGAGGTAAAATATTTGAGTTACGAGTTTGGCCTTCAGTTAAAACAATGTGAAATAGTTTCACTACTCACGCCACCTGGAACACCACAGCATAATGGTGTGTCCGAACGTCATAACCGTACTTTATTGGATATAGTGCAATCTATGATGTCTCTTACCTACCACTATCGTTTTGGGGTTATGCATTAGAGACAGCTACATTCACGTTAAATAGAGCACCATCAAAATCCGTTGAGACGACGCCTTATGAACTGTGGTTTGGCAAGAAACCAAAGTTGTCGTTTCTTAAAGTTTGGGGTTGCGATGCTTATGTGAAAAAGTTTCATCCTGATAAGCTCAAACCCAAATCAGAGAAATGTGTCTTCATAGGATACCCAAAGGAGACAGTTGGGTACACCTTCTATCACAGATCCGAAGGCAAGACATTCGTTGCTTAGTATGGATCCTTTCTAGAGAAGGAGTTTCTCTCGAAAGAAGTGAGTGGGAGGAAAGTAGAACTTGATGAGGTAACTGTACCTGCTCCCTTATTGGAAAGTAGTTCATCATAGAAATCTGTTCCTGTGACTCCTACACCAATTAGTGAGGAAGTTGATGATGATGATCATGTAACTTCAGATCAAGTTACTACCAAACCTCGTAGGTAAACCAGAGTAAGATCCGCACCAGAGTGGTACGGTAATCCTGTTCTGGAGGTTATGTTACTAGACCATGACGAACCTACGAACTATGAAGAAGCGATGGTGAGCCCAGATTCCGCAAAATGGCTTGAGGCCATGAAATCTGAGATAAGATCCATGTATGAGAACAAAGTATGGACTTTGATTGACTTGCCCAATGGTCGGCGAGCCATTGAGATTAAATGGATCTTCAAGAGGAAGACGGACGCTGATAGTAGTGTCACTATCTACAAAGCTAGAATTGTCGCAAAAGGTTTTCGACAAGTTCAAGATGTTGACTACGATGAGAGTTTCTCACTCGTATCTATGCTTAAGTCTGTCCGAATCATGTTAGCAATTGCCGCATTTTATGAAATCTGGCAAAGGGATAAACAAAACTGCATTCCTTGATGGATTTATTAAAGAAGAGTTGTATATGATGCAACCAGAAGGTTTTGTCAATCCTAAAGGTGCTAACAAAATATGCAAGCTCCAGTGATCCATCAATGGACTGGTGCAAGCATCTCGGAGTTGGAATATACGCTTTGATAAGTTGATCAAAGCATTTAGTTGTATATAGACTTGCGGTGAAGCCTGTATTTACAAGAAAGTGAGTGGGAGCACTACAACATTTCTGATAAGTATATGTGAATGACATATTGTTAATCAGAAATAATGTAGCATTATTCTACAAAGCATAAAGGAGTGTTTGAAAGGAGTTTTTCAAAGATAGACCTCGGTGAAGCTGCTTACATATTGAGCATCAAGATCTATAGAGATAGATGAAGACGCTTGATAAGTTTTTCAATGAGTACATACCTTAACAAGATTTTGAAGTAGTTCAAAAAAGAACAGTCAAAGAAAGAGTTCTTGCCTGTGTTACAAGGTGTGAAATTGAGTAAAGACTCAAAGCCCGACCACAGCAGAAGATAGAAAGAGAATGAAAGTCATTCCCTATGCCTTGGCCATAGGTTCTATAAAGTATGCCATGCTGTGTACCAGATCTATTGTATACCCTACACTGATTTTGGCAAGGGAGTACAATAGTGATCTAGGAGTAGATCACTGGACTGCGGTCAAAATTATCCTTAGTGGAATAAGGAAATGTTTCTTGATTATGGAAGTGACAAAAGGTTCGTCGTAAAGGGTTACGTTGATGCAAGTTTTGACACTAAATCTAGATGACTCTAAGTCTCGGTCTAGATACATATTGAAAGTGGGAGCAATTAGCTAGAGTAGCTCCGTGCAGAGCATTGTAGACATAGAAATTTGCAAAATCCTTACGGATCTGAATGTGACAGACCCGTTGACTACTCTTTGGGTGTTAATCACATAGCGATGTGAACTAGATTATTGACTCTAGTAAACCCTTTGAGTGTTGGTCACATAGAGATGTGAACTATGGGTGTTAATCACATGGTGATGTGAATTATTGATGTTAAATCACATGGCGATGTGAACTAGATTATTGAATCTAGTGCAAGTGGGAGATTGAAGGAAATATGCCGTAGAGGCAATAATAAAGTATTATATATTTCCTATATCATGATAAATGTTTATTATTCATGCTAGAATTGTATTAACCGGAAACATAATACATGTGTGAATACATAGACAAACAGAGTGTCACTAGTATGCCTCTACTTGACTAGCTCGTTAATCAAAGATGGTTATGTTTCCTAGCCATAGACATGAGTTGTCATTTGATTAACGGGATCACCTCATTAGGAGAATGACGTGATTGACATGACCCATTACGTTAGCTTAGCACCCGATCGTTTAGTATGTTGCTATTGCTTTCTTCATGACTTATACATGTTCCTCTGACTATGAGATTATGCAACTCCCGGAGGAACACTTTGTGTGCTACCAAACGTCACAACGTAACTGGGTGATTATGAAGGTGCTCTACAGGTGTCTCCAAAGGTACTTGTTGGGTTGGCGTATTTCGAGATTAGGATTTGTCACTCCGATTGTCGGAGAGGTATCTCTGGGCCCACTCGGTAATGCACATCACTATAAGCCTTGCAAGCATTGTGACTAATGAGTTAGTTACGGGATGATGTATTACGGAACGAGTAAAGAGACTTGCCGGTAACGAGATTGAACTAGGTATCGAGATACCGACGATCGAATCTCGGGCAAATAACATACCGATGACAAAGGGAACAGCGTATGTTGTTATGCGGTCTGACCGATAAAGATCTTCGTAGAATATGTGGGAGCCAATATGGGCATCCAGGTCCTGCTATTGGTTATTGACCGGAGACGTGTCTCGGTCATGTCTACATAGTTCTCGAACCCGTAGGGTCCGCACGCTTAATGTTACGATGACAGTTTTATTGAGTTTTGATGTACCGAAGGAGTTCGGAGTCCCGGATGAGATCGGGGATATGACGAGGAGTCTCGAAATGGTCGAGACGTAAAGATCGATATATTGGACGACTATATTCGGACTTCGGAAAGGTTCCGAGTGATTCGGGTATTTTTCGGAGTACCGGAGAGTCACGGGAATTCGTATTGGGCCTTAATGGGCCATACGGGAAAGGAGAGAAAGGCCTCAAAAGGTGGCCGCACCCCTCCCCATGGTCTGGTCCGAATTGGACTAGGGAAGGGGGGCGCACCCTTCCTTCTTTCTTCTTCCCCCTTCCCTTCTCCTACTCCCACAAGGAAAGGAGGAGTCCTACTCCCGGTGGGAGTAGGACTCCCCCCTATGGCGCGCCTCTCCCCTTGGCCGGCTGCCTCCCCCTTGCTCCTTTATATACGAGGGCAGGGGGGCACCCCAGAGACACAACAATTGATCCTTGAGATCTCTTAGCCGTGTGCGGTGCCCCCCTCCACCAAATTACACCTTGATAATACCGTTGCGGAGCTTAGGCGAAGCCCTGCGTCGGTGGAACATCATCATCGTCACCACGCCGTCGTGCTGACCAAAACTCTCCTTCAACACTCGGCTGGATCGGAGTTCGAGGGACGTCATCGAGCTGAACGTGTGTAGAACTCGGAGGTGCCGTGCGTTCGGTACTTGATCGGTCGGATCGTGAAGACGTACGACTACATCAACCGCGTTGTGATAACGCTTTCGCTGTCGGTCTACGAGGGTACGTGGACAACACTCTCCCCTCTCGTTGCTATGCATCACCATGATCTTGCATGTGCGTAGGAATTTTTTTGAAATTACTACGTTCCCCAACAGTGGTATCAGAGCCTGGTTTTATGCGTTGATGCTATGCACGAGTAGAACACAAGTGAGTTATGGGCGATATAAGTCATACTGCTTACCAGCATGTCATACTTTGGTTCAACGGTATTGTGAGATGAAGCGGCCCGGACCGACATTACGCGTACGCTTACGCGAGACTGGTTTCACCGTTCGGAGCACTCGTTGCTTAAAGGTGACTGGCGGGTGTCTGTCTCTCTCACTTTAGTTGAACCGAGTGTGGCTACGCCCGGTCCTTGCGAAGGTTAAAACAACACCAACTTGACAAACTATCGTTGTGGTTTTGATGCGTAGGTAAGAACGGTTCTTGCTAAGCCCGTAGCAGCCACGTAAAACATGCAACAACAAAGTAGAGGACGTCTAACTTGTTTTTGCAGGGCATGTTGTGATGTGATATGGTCAAGACATGATGTGATATAATGTGTTGTATGAGATGATCATGTTTTGTAACCGAGTTATCGGCAACTGGCATGAGCCATATGGTTGTCGCTTTATTGTATGAGATGCAATCGCCATGTAATAGTTTTACTTTATCACTAAGCGGTAGCGATAGTCGTAAAAGCAATAAAGTTGGCGAGACGACAACGATACTACGATGGAGATCAAGGTGTCGAGCCGGTGATGATGGTGATCATGACGGTGCTTCAGAGATGGAGATCACAAGCACGGTGCTTCGGAGATGGAGATCACAAGCACAAGATGATGATGGCCATATCATATCACTTATATTTATTGCATGTGATGTTAATCCTTTATGCATCTTATCTTGCTTTGTTTGATGGTAGCATTATAAGATGATCCTTCACTAAATTATCAAAGTATAAGTGTTCTCCCTGAGTATGCACCATTGCAAAAGTTCTTCGTGCTGAGACACCACGTGATGATCAGGTGTGATAGGCTCTACATTCAAATACAACGGGTGCAAAATAGTTGCACACGCGGAATACTCAGGTTAAACTTGACGAGCCTAGCATATAACAGATATGGCCTCGGAACACGGAGACCGAAAGGTCGAGCGTGAATCATATAGTAGATATGATCAACATAGTGATGTTCACCATTGAAACTACTCCATCTCACGTGATGATCGGACATGGTTTAGTTGATATGGATCACGTGATCACTTAGAGGATTAGAGGGATTCTATCTAAGTGGGAGTTCTTAAGTAATATGATTAATTGAACTTAAATTTATCATGAACTTAGTCCTGATAGTATTTTGCAAATTATGTTGTAGATCAATAGCTCGCGTTGTTGCTTCCCTGTTTATTTTTGATATGTTCCTAGAGAAAAATTATGTTGAAAGATGTTAGTAGCAAAGATGCGGATTGGATCCGTGATCTGAGGATTATCCTCATTGCTGCACAGAAAAATTATGTCCTTGATGCACCGCTAGGTGACAGACCTATTGCAGGAGCAGATGCAGAGTTATGAACGTTCGGCTAGCTCAATATGATGACTACTTGATAGTTTAGTGCACCATGCTTAACAGCTTAGAATCGGGACTTCAAAGACGTTTTGAACGTCATGGAACATATAAGATGTTCCAGGAATTGAAGTTAATATTTCAAGCAAATACCCGAGTTGAGAGATATGAAGTCTCCAACAAGTTCTATAGCTAAAAGATGGAGGAGAATCGCTCAACTAGTGAGCATGTGCTCAGATTGTCTGGGTACTACAATCGCTTGAATCAAGTGGGAGTTAATCTTCTAGATAAAATAGTGATTGACAGAATTCTCTAGTCACCATCACCAAGTTAGTAGAACTTCGTGATGAACTATGGTATGCAAGGGATGACGAAAGTAATTCCCGAGCTCTTCGTCATGCTGAAATCGACGAAGGTAGAACTTCGTGATGAACTATGGTATGCAAGGGATCACGTACCACTCTGAAGTAGTACGCATCCTCGTCGTCCTACGAGGTTTGGTAGTGACTTGATCCGAAGTTTCATGATCACTATCATAAGCTTCCACTTCAATTGGTGTAGGTGCCACAGGAACAACTTCCTGTGCCCTGCTACACACTAGTTGAAGTTATGGTTCAATAACCTCATCAAGTCTCCACCATCCTCCCACTCAATTCTTTCGAGAGAAACTTTTCCTCGAGAAAGGACTCGTTTCTAGAAACAATCACCTTGCTTCCGGATCTGAAATAGGAGGTATACCCAACTGTTTTGGGTATTCTATGAAGATGCATTTATCCGCTTTGGGTTCGAGCTTATCAGCCTGAAACTTTTTCACATAAGCATCACAGCCCCAAACTTTTAAGAGACGACAACTTAGGTTTCTCTAAACGGTGTCGTCTCAACGGAATTGCGTGGTGCCCTATTTAAAGTGAATGTGGTTGTCTCTAATGCTTAACCCATAAACGATAGTGGTAATTCGATAAGAGACATCATGGTATGCACCATATCCAATAGGGTGCAGTTATGATGTTCGGACACACCATCACACTATGGTGCTCCAAGCGGTATTAGTCGTGAAACAATTTCCACAATTTCTTAATTGTGTGCCAAACTCGTAACTCAGATACTCATCTCTATGATCATATCACAGACATTTTATCCTCTTGTCACGACGATCTTCAACTTCACTCTGAAATTACTTGAACCTTTCAATAATTCAGACTTGTGTTTCATCAAGTAAATACACTCAGCATCTACTCAAATCATCTGTGAAGTAAGAACATAATGATATCCACTGCATGCCTCAGCACTCATTGGACTACATACATCAAAATGTATTACTTCCAACAAGTTGCTCTCTTGTTCCATCTTACTGAAAACGAGGCCTTTCAGTCATCTTGCCCATGTGGTATGATTTGCATGTCTCAAGTGATTCAAAATCAAGTGAGTCCAAATGATCCATCTGTATGGAGTTTCTTCATGCATATATATACCAATAGACATGGTTCGCATGTCTCAATCTTTTCAAAACGAGTGAGTCCAAAGATCCATCTACATGGAGCTTCTTCATGCGTTCTATACCAATATGACTCAAATGGCAGTGCCACAAGTATGTGGTACTATCATTACTATTTTATATCTTTTGGCACGAACATGTGTATCACTGCGATCGAGATTCATTTTAGGTGCAAGACCATTGAAGGTATTATTCAAATAAACAGAGTAACCATTATTCTCCTTAAATGAATAACCGTATTGCGATAAACATAATCCAATCATGTTTATGCTCAACGCAAACACCAAATAACAATTATTTAGGTTTAACACCAATCTCGATGGTAGAGGGAGCATGCGATGCTTGATCACATCAACCTTGGAAACACTTCCAACACATATCGTCATCTCACCTTTAGCTAGTCTCCGTTTATTCCACAGCTTTTATTTCGAGTTACTAACACTTGGCAACCGAACCGGTATCTAATACCCTGGTGCTGCTAGGAGTACTAGTAAAGTACACATTCATATAATGTATATCCAATATACTTCTGTCGACCTTGCCTGCCTTCTCATCTACCAAGTATCTAGGGTAGTTCTGCTTCAGTGACCGTTCCCCTCATTACAGAAGCACTTAGTCTCGGGTTTGGGTTTAACCTTGGGATTCTTCACTAGAGCATCAAATGATTTGCTGTTTCATGAAGTATCCCTTTTGCCCTTGCCCTTCTAGAAACTAGTGGTTTTACTAACCATCAACAATTGATGCTCCTTCTTGATTTCTACTTTTGCGGTGTCAAACATCGCGAGTTGCTCAAGGATCATCATGTCTATCCCTGATATGTTATAGTTCATCACGAAGCTCTAATAGCTTGGTGGCAGTGACTATGGAGAACCATCACTATCTCATCTGGAAGATTAACTCCCACTCGATTCAAGTGATTGTAGTACTCAGACAATCTGAGCACATGCTCAACGATTGAGCTTTTCTCCCTTAGTTTGCAGGCTTAAGAAACTTGTCAGAGGTCTCATACCTCTTGACGTGGGTATTAGTCTGAAATCTCAATTTCAGTCTTCGGAACATCTCATATGTTCTGCGACGTTTAAAAAACCGTCTTTGGTGCCACAATTCTAAACCGTTAGCATTACGCACTGAACTATCATGTAGTCATCAAAACGTGTATGTCAGATGTTTCGCAACATCTACAGACGACGCTGAGGTTCAGCACACCGAGCGGTGCATTAAGGACATAAGCCTTCTGTGCAGCATTGAGGACAATCCTCAGTTTACGGACCCAGTCCGCATAATTGCTACTATCAATTTTCAACTAAATTTTCTCTAGGAACGTATCTTTAAACAGTAGAGCTAAAGCGTAAGCTATGACATAATTTGCAAAGACCTTTTGACTATGTTCATGATAATTAGGTTCATCTGATTAATGAACTCCCACTCAGATAGACATCCCTCTAGTCATCTAAGTGATACATGATCCGAGTAAAACTAGGTCGTGTCCGATCATCACGTGAGACGGACTAGTCATCATCGGTGAACATCTCCATGTTGATCGTATCTACTATACGACTCATGTTCGACCTTTCGATCTCTGGTGTTCCGAGGCCATGTCTGTACATGCTAGGCTCGTCATGTCAACCTAAGTGTTTTGCATGTGTTCCGAGGCCATGTCTGTACATGCTAGGCTCGTCAACACCCGTTGTATTCGAACGTTAGAATCTATCACACCCGATCATCACGTGGTGTTTCGAAACAACGAACCTTCGCAACGGTGCACAGTTAGGGGGAACACGTCTCTTGAAATTTTAGTGAGGGATCATCTTATTTATGCTACCGTCGTTCTAAGCAAATAAGATGTAAACATGATAAACATCACATGCAAATCATAAAGTGACGTGATATGGCCAATATCATCTTGCGCATTTTGATCTCCATCTTCGAGGCGCGGCATGATCACCTTCGTCACCGGCATGACACCATGATCTCCATCATCATGATCTCCATCATCGTGTCTTCATGAAGTTGTCTCGCCAACTATTACTTCTACTACTATGGCTAACGGTCAGCAATAAAGTAAAGTAATTACATGGCGTTTTCGTTGACACGCAGGTCATACAATAAATTAAGACAACTCCTATGGCTCCTGCCGGTTGTCATACTCATCGACATGCAAGTCGTGATTCCTATTACAAGAACATGATCAATCTCATACATCACATATATCATTCATCACATCCTTTTGGCCATACCACATCACATAGCATACCCTGCAAAAACAGGTTAGACGTCCTCTAATTGTTGTTGCATGTTTTACGTGGCTGCTATGGGATTCTAGCAAGAACGTTTCTTACCTACGCAAAAGCCACAACGTGATATGCCAATTTCTATTTACCCTTCATAAGGACCCTTTTCATCGAATCCGATCCGACTAAAGTGGGAGAGACAGACACCCGCTAGCCACCTTATGCAACTAGTGCATGTCAGTCGGTGGAACCTTTCTCACGTAAGAGTACGTGTAAGGTCGGTCCGGGCCGCTTCATCCCACGATGCCGCCGAATCAAGATAAGACTAGTAACGACAAGTAAATTGACAAAATCGACGCCCACAACTACTTTGTGTTCTACTCGTGCATAGAATCTACGCATAGACCTGGCTCATGATGCCACTGTTGGGGAACGTAGCAGAAATTCAAAATTTTCTACGCATCACCAAGATCAATCTATGGAGTTTACTAGCAACGAGAGGGAAGGAGTGCATCTACATACCCTTGTAGATCGCGAGCGGAAGCGTTCAAGAGAACGGGGTTGATGGAGTCGTACTCGTCGTGATCCAAATCACCGATGATCCTAGCGCCGAACGGACTGCACCTCCGCTTCAACACACGTACGGAGCAGCGACGTCTCCTCCTTCTTGATCCAGCAAGGGGGGAGGAGAGGTTGATGGAGATCCAGCAGCACGACGGCGTGGTGGTGGAAGTAGCGGGATTCCAACAGGGCTTCGCCAAGCGCTGCGGGAGGAGGGAGATGTGTCACGGGAGGGAGAGGGAGGCGCCAGGGCTTAGGTGTTGCTCCCCCACTATATATAGGGCCAAGGGAGAGGGGGGCGCAGCCTTGGCCCTTCCTCCAAGGAAGGGTGCGGCGAGGGAGGAGCCCATCCTCCCCAAGGCACCTCGGAGGTGCCTTCCCCCTTTAGGACTCCCCCTTTCCCTTATCTCTTGGCGCATGGGCCTCTTGGGGCTGGTGCCCTTGGCTCATATAGGCCAAGGCGCACACCCCTACAGCCCATGTGGCCCCCCAGGGCTGGTGGACCCCCTTGGTGGACCCCCGGACCCCTTTCGGCACTCCCGGTACAATACCGATAATGCGCGAAACTTTTCCGGCGACCAAAATAAGACTTCCCATATATAAATCTTTACCTCCGGACCATTTCGGAACTCCTCGTGACGTCCGGGATCTCATCCGGGACTCCGAACAACTTTCGGGTTACCGCATACTAATATCTCTATAACCCTAGCGTCACCGAACCTTAAGTGTGTAGACCCTACGGATTCGGGAGACACGCAGACATGACCGAGACGACTCTCCGGTCAATAACCAACAGCGGGATCTGGATACCCATGTTGGCTCCCACATGCTCCTCGATGATCTCATCGGATGAACCACGATGTCGAGGATTCAATCAATCCCGTATACAATTCCCTTTGTCAATCGGTATGTTACTTGCCCGAGATTCGATCGTCGGTATCCCGATACCTTGTTCAATCTCGTTACCGGCAAGTCTCTTTACTCGTTCCGTAACACATCATCCCGTGATCAACTCCTTGGTCACATTGTGCACATTATGATGATGTCCTACCGAGTGGGCCCAGAGATACCTCTCCGTTTACACGGAGTGACAAATCCCAGTCTCAATTCGTGCCAACCCAACAGACACTTTCGGAGATACCTGTAGTGCACCTTTATAGCCACCCAGTTACGTTGTGACGTTTGGTACACCCAAAGCATTCCTACGGTATCCGGGAGTTGCACAATCTCATGGTCTAAGGAAATGATGCTTGACATTAGAAAAGCTCTTAGCAAACGAACTACACGATCTTGTGCTAGGCTTAGGATTGGGTCTTGTCCATCACATCATTCTCCTAATGATGTGATCCCGTTATCAACGACATCCAATGTCCATGGTCAGGAAACCGTAACCATCTATTGATCAATGAGCTAGTCAACTAGAGGCTTACTAGGGACATGGTGTTGTCTATGTATCCACACATGTATTTGAGTTTCCCATCAATACAATTTTAGCATGGATAATAAACGATTATCATGAACAAGGAAATATAATAATAACCAATTTATTATTGCCTCTAGGGCATATTTCCAACAACTGGAACTTCAAAGAAAGATAGTAGGAACATGGGCATACTCGTGAGCACCGAATTGATAAGAATCAACCGGCCTCCATAAGACATAAGTTTGCCCTTCCAGCAACTAAGTTTCTTCTCAAACCGATCCTCGATGCATTTCCACTCTCTGTTTGTTAGCTTACGATGGTGAATGGGTATACCTAGGTAAGTAAAAGGTAAAGCCCCTAATTCACATCCAAACAATTTCCTATAAGCCTCTTGTTCCTCCTTGGCTCTACCAAAGTAGAACAACTCGCTTTTATGAAAGTTAATCTTTAATCCGGTCAATTGTTCAAATAAGCATAACACTAGCTTCATATTTCTCGCTTTTGCCAAGTCATGCTCCATAAAGATGATTGTATCATCAGCGTACTGTAAAATGGACACACCCCCATCAACTAGGTGAGGCACCAAGCCACCCACCTGACCGGCCTCCTTTGCCCTACCTATGAGAATTGCCAACATATCAACCACAATGTTGAACAAAATAGGGGACATTGGATCACCTTGCCTCAGGCCTTTGTGTATCTGGAAATAATGACCTATATCGTCATTCACTTTAATTCCAACACTCCCTTGTTGCGTGAAGGATTCTACCTGGCGTCGCCAAGCTTCATCAAAACCCTTCATGCGTAAGGCCTGTTGAAGGAAGGGCCATTTGACTTTGTCGTACGCTTTCTCGAAATCCACTTTGAAAACAACCCCGTCCAGCTTTTTCGTGTGGATCTCATGGAGCGTTTCATGAAGGACCACAACCCCTTCAAGGATGTTCCTGTCCGGCATGAAAGCAGTTTGGCTAGGCTACACCACAGCATGCGCGATCTGTGTGAGCCTATTAGTCCCGACATTGGTAAAGATTTTGAAACTTACATTAAGAAGACAGATGGGACTGAATTGCTCAATTCTCACAGCCTCTGTTTTCTTAGGAAGAAGGGTTATCGTTCCAAAATTCAGCTGAAAAAGCTGAAGCTGCCCAGAGAAGAGATCATTGAACAAAGGCAACAGATCCCCTTTAATAATATGCCAGCACTTTTTATAAAACTCCGCAGGAAATCCATCGGGGCCTGGCGCCTTGTTATTTTCCATTTGCGAAATGGCCTCAAACACCTCTTTCTCAAAAAAAGGAGCCGCTAGAATATCATTCTCCACCGCTGTGAGTTGAGGAACATCCTCAACCCTGGACTCATCCAGAGACACACAGTTATCCTCTGGAGGACCAAACAGTTGCTTGTAATACTCTGTAATGTACAGTTTTAGGTTTTCCTGTCCTAAAATTATTCCTTCATCTTGCTCAAGCTGAAAGATCTTCTTCTTTCTATGTTTACCATTAGCGATCATGTGAAAGAATTGAGTGTTCGCATCCCCCCTGGACTACTCGCCGGACCTTGGCCCGCAACGCCCACTTCAATTCCTCTTCTCGAAGAAGTTCTTTCAGCCTCATCTCCGCATCAAGCTTGGCATGAAGCTCCGCGGCCGGCAGCACCGTGGTTTCTGCTTTTACATCTAGGGACTGAATAAGGGAAAGGAGCCTTTCCTTTCCGACCTTATAAATCCCGCTAAGATGCTTAGCCCACCCACGCAGGAAACTTCTCAAATGCCTAATCTTATTCTGCCAGCGCTGAAGCGCAGTCTTCCCTCCTGAATCCTTAGCCCACTCTCTGGCTACGGGATCAAAGAAACCTTGTCGTTCAAACTAAGCCAGCTCAAAGGAGAACGAGTTTTTGTTTCCCAGGTGGGTGGCCTCACCAGAGTCCACAAATAACGGCGTGTGGTCAGAAATTCCACGGGACAAAGCCTGAACTGTGACTAGCGGAAACTTCTGTTCCCAATCGACACTAGCCAACACTCGATCCAACTTCTCATACGTCGGATTTGGCAGCGCGTTAGCCCAGGTGAATTTTCTACCCGAGAGCTCAATTTCTCTCAGGTCAAGACTTTTAATGATAGTATTGAACATGAACGACCATCTGCCGTCAAAGTTATCATTGTTCTTATCCTCACGCCTTCTAATGATATTGAAATCACCCCCCACCAGGATAGGAAGCTGCTCGTCACCGCAAATCCTAACGAGATCAGCCAAGAACTCGGGCTTGAGTTCGGGCTGAGCGGCACCATATACCGCAACCAAAGCCCAATTAAACCCATCGTCCTTCGAACGCACCCGAAACTTGACTGCAAAGTCACCCATTACCACACTTCGAACCTCGAGCGCTTCGCATCGAATGCCGAGTAAGATTCCACCCGATCTCCCTCTCGGTGGCAGGCAATGCCAATCAAAATCAATACCTCCCGACAAAGTATTTAGAAATTGTGGCGCAAAATTATCTCTACCTGTCTCCGATAGAGCGATAAAATCTAATCGATGCTCGACAGACGCCTCAGCAAGAAACCTTCTTTTAGCCAAGTCCTTTAGACCTCTACTATTCCAAAATATTCCTTTCATAGTTCATCATGGAATTTTTTAGCCGTACGAATCCTAGCACTCCTACGCACTGCGGACACCGGGAACACCTTCCGTTTCCACTTGCGTTTAGAGACATTTTGACTCTGCATCCGGTCCTCACAACCAGTCTCAGAAGGTCCAGCCATAACCATCTTAGAAGTATCATCCTCTTCTTCCACCTCAGGTATGGGAGGAATAAGATCCGCACAAAAATTGTCGAGCACCCTAACGCCCAACGCATCAACCTCAGAATCACTCATGGGTTTAACCGCCGCTAAATTATGAATCATCTCTAAGGCCCGCTCAACCTCTAGATCCAGAAGATCATTAACAGAATTAGAGATTTCAGTAGCATTACTACCTAGTGAAACTCCTAATTGATTTGCATTTTCAACAATCTCATCATTAGAAAAATGCAGAATGGAATTAGAAGTATTAACTGACATACCAGTAGTGACCTCAACGTCACGGAGCTTGGCCGCCCTCATGGCGCACCGCTGCTGAATGGCATCCACATCCGGCTGAGTCTGGAGACGGCCACTTGAAGGAAATATGCCCTAGAGGCAATAATAAAGTTATTATTTATTTCCTTATATCATGATAAATGTTTATTATTCATGCTAGAATTGTATTAACCGGAAACATAATACATGTGTGAATACATAGACAAACAGAGTGTCACTAGTATGCCTCTACTTGACTAGCTCGTTAATCAAAGATGGTTATGTTTCCTAGCCATAGACATGAGTTGTCATTTGATTAACGAGATCACCTCATTAGGAGAATGACGTGATTGACTTGACCCATTCCGTTAGCTCAGCACCCGATCGTTTAGTATGTTGCTATTGCTTTCTTCATGACTTATACATGTTCCTATGACTATGAGATTATGCAACTCCCGTTTACCGGAGGAACACTTTGTGTGCTACCAAACGTCACAACGTAAATGGGTGATTATAAAGGTGCTCTACAGGTGTCTCCAAAGGTACTTGTTGGGTTGGCGTATTTCGAGATTAGGATTTGTCACTCCAATTGTCGGAGAGGTATCTCTGGGCCCACTCGGTAATGCACATCATTATAAGCCTTGCAAGCATTGTGACTAATGAGTTAGTTGCGGGATGATGTGTTACGGAACGAGTAAAGAGACTTGCCGGTAACGAGATTGAACTAGGTATCGAGATACCGACGATCAAATCTCGGGCAAGTAACATACCGGTGACAAAGGGAACAACGTATGTTGTTATGCTGTCTGACCGATAAAGATCTTCGTAGAATATGTGGGAGCCAATATGGGCATCCAGGTCCCGCTATTGGTTATTGATCGGAGACGTGTCTCGGTCATGTCTACATAGTTCTCGAACCCGTAGGGTCCGCACGCTTAACGTTACGATGACAGTTTTATTGAGTTTTGATGTACCGAAGGAGTTCGGAGTCCCGGATGAGATCGGGGATATGACGAGGAGTCTCGAAATGGTCGAGACGTAAAAATCGATATATTGGACGACTATATTCGGACTTCGGAAAGATTTCGAGTGATTCGGGTATTTTTCGGAGTACCGGAGAGTTACGGGAATTCGTATTGGGCCTTAATGGGCCATACGGGAAAGGAGAGAAAGGCCTCAAAAGGTGGCCGCACCCCTCCCCATGGTCTGGTCCGAATTGGACTAGGGAAGGGGGGCGCACCCTTCCTTCTTTCTCCTTCCCCCTTCCCTTCTCCTACTCCCACAAGGAAAGGAGGAGTCCTACTCCCGGTGGGAGTAGGACTCCCCCCTATGGCGCGCCTCTCCCCTTGGCCGGCTGCCTCCCCCTTGCTCCTTTATATACGGGGGCAGGGGGGCACCCCAGAGACACAACAATTGATCCTTGAGATCTCTTAGCCGTGTGCGGTGCCCCCCTCCACCATATTACACCTCGATAATACCGTTGCGGAGCTTAGGCGAAGCCCTGCGTCGGTGGAACATCATCATCGTCACCACGCCGTCGTGCTGACGAAACTCTCCCTCAACACTCGGCTGGATCGGAGTTCGAGGGACGTCATCGAGCTGAACGTGTGTAGAACTCGGAGGTGCCATGCGTTCGGTACTTGATCGGTCGGATCGTGAAGACGTACGACTACATCAACCGCGTTGTGATAACGCTTCCGCTGTCGGTCTACGAGGGTACGTGGACAACACTCTCCCCTCTCGTTGCTATGCATCACCATGATCTTGCGTGTGCGTAGGATTTTTTTTGAAATTACTACGTTCCCCAACACCACTCACCCATCGCCCCTCAGACATCGGATCCTGAATCCCTCCAAACACAATAACCTCCTCCCGAGAGATCCTGGCCGGGGTAGGGCCTCCTGCCTCACCCCAACCGCTAGGCCGGACCGCCTGCACGGACTCCCCAGCAGACTCGCCAGGAAGTGGAAAGGCACTCACCATGGCCTCAGACGTCTGGCACGCCCCACAGGATGGAGCCGGCGGCGAACGGGGTGAAGGGAGTGCATGGGCCGCCTGCCCTAACTCCCCACCCAGCACCGGAGAGGCCACCACCATAGGCGCCTCAGGAGAAGAGGGCTCCGAGGCCACCTGCCCCAAGCCCCCTCCCGATGGCACAGTCGCCACCAGCAGAGAGGTAGACGCGACGGGAGAGGAGGTGTCCGAGGCCACCTGCCCCAGACCCCCTCCCAACGTAGAGAAGGACACGGGTGCCACCTGCCCCGAATCCCCTACCTCCGTAGGAGAAGAGCAACCCGAGGCCGCCTGCCCCGGGACCCTTCCCGACAAACCAACCACGAACACCGGCGGCACGCCCTGAGGAGGGACAGCGTGCTGAGCACGAGAGGGAGTGGCCACCTGCCGACTCACCTCCTCCTCTCCCAAGACCGAGATTGACGAAGCCCCAGGAACCCCAGGAATAGAACACACAGAATCCTCAAACCCCAAGGGAGGCAACGCAAGCTCAAAAGCCTCCTCGGACTCAACCCGATCACTCCACAGCCTCGGGGGTGCAGAAGCGGGTTCGAAGGACCCAAATCTCATATTCGTCGTAGGCACCGAGGAGGGTGGAGCCGCTCTATCCCCGGTCATCGCGGGCTCGGACCCCGGTCCCTTGGACATCTGTCGTCCAGAGTCCTCGACCGGCGGCTCCATTGCTCCCGCGCTGCCGTCACCCTCGTGCATATCCACGTCGGACCCGTGAGCCGCCGCAGCCAAAATGCTCTCATCCTCAAACTCAATAACCAGATTATAAATCCTGCCTCGATAAGCCCACTTAACCACTTCCGGCACATACTCAACGTTCAGAATTCTAACCAGAACCCGAGCAATCCCGTGAGCTCTGGTGAACGCCATATCCACTTGCTCATGCTTCCCCACCAAAATGCCCAAACTGGCCACAACCCGAGCATCCTGCAACGGCTTGGAGGGGGGCCCGGAAAATCGCAACCACGCCTGAGTAAGCTGCTTACCCTGAGGCTCCACCTGCTTCCACTCCTGGAACTCAAGGATGCACTCAGTTCCCGGCACTTTACACATCCCAAAACTCAGCAACCTCTGCAGATCCTCCACCGAAGGAAACTCAACTCTGAACATCTTATCAGCGAGGCTGACGAGGTCCCACTGGAAATCCCCAAGGGGCAGCTCCCGAAGCCTCTGCACGATCTGTGTCTCAGAGACCTCCCCTCTGGTGACCTTGACAATCCCCGTAGTCATGCTCGGGGTCTCATCAGAAACCTCTCGCTCATTCGGAGACTCGAAAAACGTTAGCTCAGCACAATAAACTCCATACATCATAAGCGACGGTGCCTGATCTCACAGAATCGGACAGTCCCCAGAGTCGTGTGCCGGCTTACCGCAGGTATCACAAAGCAGAGCCACACACTCTGCAATGAAGTGGCCCTTGTCGCCACATCGATAACAAAGCATCTTTTCCTTCTTGCGCGCCCATTTGGACGCCCTATCAGACTCAGCCCTATCCGTCATGTCCACAGACACATCAGCCATAACCTCGTTCTCAGGAACCTGAATAGTAGCAAGAGCCGTCACCACCTCCATAGCGTGACCGGTCAGCACTGGCTCCTTGGCAGCCCCGTTATCTGTCATCTGCTCGACAACAACAGGTGGGGGCGGTGGTCGTGGACGGTACGGGCCCCCTCGACCGCCCCGACCACCACGATGGCCACGGAAACCTCCCCGCTGCCGATTACCCGGATCAGAAGGCCCCTCAACGAAGCCACCGGAAGGACCCAAGAACGGCCTCTCAGCCGAACCATCGCTTTGCCATGCATAACCACGACCTCCACCCGTGGACGAAGAACCACGGTGCTGGCCATCCCCATAGGCATCGTAGCCGTCATCCTCCCATTGACCCCGGGGCGCAGCCACAGTACCACCGACGTTGGACTGCGACGGCGGAGATGGGCGAGCAACGACGTGGGGTGGAGGGGCCGGTCTAGGCAGCGGACCCGAAGACACAGGTGGCCTTGGTGGCGCAGCGCCCCGGCCCGCAGCGGCCACCGCAGCACCGCCGGAAGCCACCGGCCGAGGACCGGAGCCCGGCCCGCCTCGCCCGCCCGACGGCAAGGCCGGTGCCGGCGGCCTCCGAACGGGCGCCCCGCCAGCAAAGTGCGTCGCACCAGGGCCACCCGACCCGCGTCCCGCAGCGGCCTTGGGAAGCGCTACGCCGCCACGTCCAGCACCCGATGCCGGCACCGGCAGCGCGCCCCGGCCACTGCCTTGGCCCGGCGGCGGCGCCCCATTAGCCCGATTAGCCCCGCTGGGCGGAGGCGGCCGCTTTTCGGGAGGGGGCGCACCTCCAGAACCAGCCATCGCGCCGAGAGGAGGAATGCGGCGAGCCCGGCCAGGTCCCGCAGTACGCAGGCGCGGCGCTCGACGCAACAGAACCCTAGGGCGCGGCTACGGAGTAGGCGGAGACGATCGGTACGTGCATGCGCCCCCCCTTAGTATCGATTGGAACCGATTCCGGCCGGGCCTCATACCCACCAGACCTCGGCCCAATAATGCCAACTGGCCCAACAGCTTGCGACTCGGCTCAGCCCAGAAGCAAATTCAAACGCTCCTGGCGAGCGTCTCTGATCTGAATCGCCTGACCGTCGGCGACGATGCCGCGGTCACCTCCGGCGCCGATCGAGAGCTTTTCCGGCATGCATACTTATGTCTCTTCACCAAAGTCCATGAATCCGGCCGAATCATATCAAAAAGGGTCAAATTCGGAAGACATACCTTAGGCAATGGACCCTTCCAGGGTCGAACCGCCGCCGCCGCCGTTCGCCGGTGAACAACTCGGCGCAACATCTCCGTTGTCTCCCCCGCATGAAGCCCAATTCTCGCCGGATCATCGACGGGGAGGATCTTGTCAACGGTTGAAGCCACCTCATCTTCGTCGTACCCGGCGCTCAAAAAATCGCAAAGGAAGTCCGAGGGAGTCGCCGATGGTGGAGACGGCGGCGCCGCCGCATCCGCATCCTCGTCTCCCTCGCCGTCAACATCTTCGGTTAGGGCCCAGAACCGGCCCCCCACCTTCCGGCGATCACCGGAGGAGATGGGCGGCGGCCCCGCGGGGATCCCGGCGGTCGTGCCGCTAATCGCCCCCCACGTCACGTTGAATTTGTGCACCGAGTGTTGCCTCGTCACTTGAATTATTTTTCCCAATGCCGCCCATTCCTAAAGCATGATCACTCAGAAAAGGCAGAAAATGAAGAGAGAGAGAGAGAGGCCATCCGCGGCCCACAAACCATGAAGGCATGCCCAACCATCCACCTCTTGTTCTTCCAACGCTACGCCAAACCAGCCCAATTCCCACAGCCCACCTAGGCCAATTCGATGCCCCGTTAAACGCTGGGAGAGCCTCTGCTCGATCCCTACTCTCTCCAGCGACCCAATAGCCGCCACCCGCTCGGCAAGTGTGCCGCTAGGCCGCGCGCCCAACCGGCCGCCTCTGCCGCCTTCACCAGTGACCTCCGGCTTGAGTCACTCGGCCTATTGCCCTTAACCAGACCACTGCCTCCGTCCGCCCCTCTATCACCCTCGCCCGTGACCTCCCAACCGCCGCTCCAGCCCACAAACTTTGTACGAGTACTGCTATATTGTACTTCGTGTGCAATAGAAAATTCCTTAGCACTAGACCATCCATCGCCCACGGTGCAAATTAATAGGTTGCAATTTGTTCAGCCGTTTAGAAAAGAGGTACATGTTTTTTCTCTCTCTAGCATTTCCTCAAATCACAAAATAAAATAAATCTTTTTAAATAATATAAATTAGTAAAGTAAGTTGTTCGTATAATAAATTCAATATTACAACCACTAGAAACATTCCTTTTTATTTTATAAAATAAAAATAAAATTGGAATGTTGTTGGTATAATTTAAAAATCCAATGGATTTTCAAAGTGCTTACTTGTTTTACATTTAATTCAAGTATTTTAAAATATGTGTTTATGCAGTTTGGAAAATAGATCAATTTTACAAAATGTTCATGTCTTTTTGTAAGAATGTCCCCATAACAACAGTCATTACATGTTTAAAAATATGTTCATATACTTCATAAAACACCGCCCACCGCCAAGAATGCAGCTTCATGGGTCGCAATTGGTGCAAATTATGGGGAATCTTATAAAAATAAATTAACACATAAGTAAATTTTATTTCTTTTCTATTTAAATTTTTGAACAAAAACATAAAGTAAATACGTTGGTATAATAAAATAAGTAAATGTATTTCTATATTAAAATTTATATGTAACATATTCTCTATGAAAAATAATTTTGTATTTCTCAAAAAATATTCATATAACTTAAAATTGGTGTTGGTATTCTAAAATATTGAATTAGATTTAGAAGTGCTTACATATTTTTTTACAAAGCTATCTATTTTAAAAATATGTGCTGAAATATTTTAGATAATCATGCAGTTTATAAACGTTATTTTTTATAAACACCGTGTAGTTATAAATAGTGTTTATATCATTTAATAATTATTTCATATGGTTTTATATAATGTTCTTCTATTTTAAACATATTTTATTTAAAGGGATAACGTCTTATGATCATAATTGTCATAGTATTTTAAAAAATGTTATTGTATTCTAAAAAAAATGCTAGTTTGTCTGTAAAACAATATATTGAAAGAGGCAACAGAAGGAAAAAAATTGTAAATAGTAGAAAACATGTCTAAAATAAAATAATATATCGAAATAATTAAAATTGAACCGAGGAGTAAATTGGAAAGGGGGGGATAAAACTAAAAATCGAAGACAATAAGATAAAATAAGGAAAAATATGACCCGAACAGCCACACTCTTATTACGAGATATAAGGCAATACCTATTTGACGCGCTCGAGCGCCAAAATGACTTGGCTTCGCTGAAAATTGAGCTCCCACTGCTGTGCCGTTTCATCTCTTTTCTGTTTCTTTTTCTTCTTCTTATTTTTTCTTTTTTCACTTTCTGTTTGTATTTCTTTTCTTCAATTTTCCCTTTTTCCTTTCTTATTTATTTTTATATGAATTATAAAAATTTCATTATGGTTTAAATACAAAAATATTCATCGTATATTTAAGAATAAT
This sequence comes from Aegilops tauschii subsp. strangulata, assembly GCF_002575655.3. Taxonomy (NCBI): domain Eukaryota; kingdom Viridiplantae; phylum Streptophyta; class Magnoliopsida; order Poales; family Poaceae; genus Aegilops; species Aegilops tauschii. The sequence goes on from NC_053039.3 coordinate 349,337,320, forward strand.
TCCGTGAAAATGTTCAGTATATTAAGAGAATGTTAACTATATTAAGAGAACGATCAACATACTTTTAGAAAATGTTCATTTTGTATTTTAAAATAATTCAGTGTACACCACAAAAATGTTCAATGTGCATTTGCATATATGCTCAGTGTATATCACAAGAAAATTAATGTATATCTAAATATTGTTCAGCCTATATCACAGAAATGTTTAGCATGTATTTTAAAAATTGTTTAGCACATATGAAAAAATTGTTTAATGTATATTTTTTAATTTTTTATTGCATATAAATAAGTTCAATAAACGTTTGTAATTTCAAATGTCTGTTCATGTTTTTTCTAAAACATTATTCATATTTTTGTAAGGAAATTGTTCACATTTTTTCCAATAAATGTTGGAAAATTGGAAGAAAGAAAAAGTGGACCCACCGCTTAACTAAGTACTTTAAAATTAGTGTTTCGCCATTAGAAGACCTCAGCTGTTAGCTTGACTGGCTTTCGACACTGCTCTTCACCTTGAGGTTGGGAGTTCGTCTCCCTGCCCGCGCTATTATTTTCGTCTCATTTTTTGATTATTTCGAGGCCTGCGAATGGGCCGACCCGTTGCCGCGCCCCTTCTGCGAAATCATGTCTACTAGACTTACGCGGGTGTCCAATAGGAGGTCTCGAGATAAACAACCGCGTCTCCTCAAGCGTTTTCCTTACCGCGTTCTGCTGGGCCAGACAAACAAAAAATTTACATCGGTTTAGGGAACCTTACATACAATTTTAGGAAGATTTTGGTCTGGTTGTTTTTTTTTCTGTAGCTTTATCACTTTTCTCATTTTTAATGTGTTTTCTATTTATTATTTTTTTATCCTCTCCTCCTTTTTTTTGGATAAGTGTTGACTTTTTAAATACACTTTCAACATTTTCTGTGTATGGATTGAACATTTTTTAGATACACATTGAATGTTTTTAAATACACATTAAACATTTTTCTGAATATATGTTGTACATTTATCGACAGCACAATGAACAATTTCTGTATACACGTGTAACATTTTTTAATACACGCTGAACATTGTGTCAACACATGTTGAGCATTTTTCAAATAGAAGTCAAACAATTTTTTCCATACATGGTGGATATTATATACATTGAACATTTTTCAAGATACACACTGAACAGTTTTTACATATGCGCTTAACATTTTTAACATAAGATAACAACTTTCTTAATTCACAGTGAACATTTTTAGTACGAGATGATTTTTTTAATAGGTGGTGTATATCTTTATAAATTAGCATATAAAAATATTTAATATATATATATATAATCATTTTTGAAATATATAAAAGGATAAAATGAAAATGAAATAAAGAACAAACACTCAAAGCTACCGAACGTAGTGATCAACCAAGAAAAAAGAACCGAGATTTGTTAACGAGGTTCATCGATATGGCTACATCCCCGGGGCCTGACTATGGGCGCTCCTTCCCATGACACCGCTACAATACCGCACCCGGTCGCCCTGGACGCCGGCTTCCCCTGCGCTCCTGTGCTATTATGTTGGCATAGGTTACATCGTGTGTCTATCCTCGCTATATATGAGAGGCCTAGGATACAAGTGTCCTACTAGGACACGACTCTATATCCTATCTAAAGACAATACCACTCAGAGTCCAACTGTAACCTACCTTGTACACAATATTCGACACAACTCTAACAAACCCAGCCATGATAGAGACATGCGAGTGCTCCTTCTGTCCTGCAATAGGTGGTACCAAATCGCTCCCTATGGAAGAGAGGCCATGTTTTGTGCACACCGCACTGGAAAGCGACCAAACACGCACCTTGCGTGTAGTGGGCTAGCTTAATTAGTGATCTGATTTTTATTCGGTTTGGCGGGATTGGTCGCCATGGCAAGGCTAGATAGGCTGAAACGACCAGTTGAGTTGGTTTTTGTGTAAAACTGGCTATTGATGGGAATTTATTTCAAATTTTTAAATGTAACCAGTTTTTTTTAATAAATATCGGATTCAAACTTTTCATTAAAAAAACAAAATTCAGAAAATGTTCATGAATCATACATGTTGAAAAGTTATGGATTTTGCATACATTCTAGAATTCAAATTTTAAACAAAATTTCAAAACACAAATAAGAAGCAATTAATACATAAAAATGAAATAGAAGAAGAGAAATGAAAGAAAGAAAAAACAGAAGAAAGGAAATGAAAAAAACATGGCCTCATGCGCTGTAGTGGGCCGGTCCAAAAGCGCGCACGCACGCGGGGCGTGGATGGGAGGGGGAGAATATCAGGTGCACCGGTGATACTGGTGCACCGAAATCATGTTGCACATTTTAGAATGTTCAAAAATTCTTGAAAGAAATTTAGCACATTCACACAACATAAATGTAGGTTGTTACAAAATTGTAAGTCAAAAATTTGAAACATAGTTCAGAAAACAAAATGACAAATTCAACACTGAATAGTACATAACGTAAGTTGGGCTTTAGATTTGGCCCATTATCACACTAATGTCAAATTTTTTATTTTTGTATCTCAAGGAATACTTTAAATTTTGACTTGAAATTTTTATGACATCATACATTGATGTTGTGTCAATGTACTAGATTTTTTTTTTGAAATGTTCTACGGCATCCGGTGCACCGGTAGCTCCAAGTGTGGGTGCTCTGGATACATTCCTGGGTGGAAGGGAGGGGGTTGGGTGAGAGTTTGCTCCGTGTTCCCCTCCCTATGTCCGGAATAGGAATTTGCCATATACAGTTGTGACTTTTTACTCCGTTTGATTGGGAAATGGCTCAATGGGCCATGAGGTATATGTTGGGGAACATAGTAATTTAAAAAAAATTCCTACGCACACACAAGATCATGGTGATGCATAGCAACGAGAGGGGAGAGTGTTGTCCACGTACCCTGGTAGACTGTAAGCGGAAGCGTTATGACAACGCGGTTGATGTAGTCGTACGTCTTCACGATCGACCGATCCTAGTACCGAAAGTACGACACCTCCGCGACCTGCACACGTTCGGCTCAGTGACGTCCCTCGAACTCACGATCCAGCAGAGTGTCGAGGGAGAGCTTCATCAGCACGACGGCGTGATGACGGTGATGATGAAGCTACCGGCGCAGGGCTTCGCCTAACCACTGCAACGATATGACCGAGGTGGATTATGGTGGAGGGGGCACCGCACACGGCTAAGAGATCAATGATCAACTTGTGTGTCTATGGGGTGCCCCCCTCCCCCGTATATAAAGGAGTGGAGGAGGGGGAGAGGGCCGGCCTCCTAGGCGCGCCCAAGGGGGGAGTCCTATTCCCGGTGGGAGTAGGATTCCCCCTTTCCCTTGTTGGAGTAGGAGAGAAGGAAGGGGAGAGAGAGGGAAGGAAAGGGGGGGCCGGCCCCCCACCCAATTCGGATTGGGCTAGGGGGGCGCACCCTCCACCTTGGCCTTCCTCTCCTCTATTCCACTAAGGCCCAATAAGGCCTATATACTCCCCGGGGGGTTCCGGTAACCTCCCGGTACTCCGGTAAATGCCCGAACTCACCCGGAACCATTCCGATGTCCAAACATAGCCATCCAATATATCGATCTTTATGTCTCGACCATTTCGAGACTCCTCGTCATGTCCGTGATCACATCCGGGACTCCGAACAACCTTCGGTACATCAAAGCACATAAACTCATAATACCGATCGTTAAGCGTGCGGACCCTACGGGTTCGAGAACTATGTAGACATGACCGAGACACGTTTCCGGTCAATAACCAATATCGGAACCTGGATGTTCATATTGGCTCCCACATATTCTACGAAGATCTTTATCGGTCAAGCCGCATAACAACATACGTTGTTCCCTTTGTCATCGGTATGTTACTTGCCCGAGATTCGATCGTCGGTATCTCAATACCTAGTTTAATCTCGTTACCGGCAAGTCTCTTTACTCGTTCCGTAATGCATCATCCCGCAACTAACTCATTAGTCACATTGCTTGCAAGGCTTATAGTGATGTGCATTACCGAGAGGGCCCAGAGATACCTCTCCGACAATTGGAGTGACAAATCCTAATCTTGATCTATGCCAACTCAACAAGTACCATTGGAGACACCTGTAGAGCACCTTTATAATCATCCAGTTACATTGTGACGTTTGGTAGCACACAAAGTGTTCCTCCGGTATTCGGGAGTTGCATAATCTCATAGTCATAGGAACATGTATAAGTCTTGAAGAAAGCAATAGCAATATACTAAACGATCAAGTGCTAAGCTAACGGAATGGGTCAAGTCAATCACATCATTCTCTCCCGTTAATCAAATGACAACTCATGTCTATGGCTAGGAAACTTAACCATCTTTGAGAGCTAGTCAAGTAGAGGCATACTAGTGACACTCTGTTTGTCTATGTATTCACACATGTACTAAGTTTCCGGTTAATACAATTCTAGCATGAATAATAAACATTTATCATGATATAAGGAAATATAAATAACAACTTTATTATTGCCTCTAGGGCATATTTCCTTCAGTATATAGTCCTATTTGGAACCAAATTATCCTTTTTGTGGCCCAGTTTCACTTGTAGTATGAACTGTCCTAAAAAGTTGACCTCACAATGTGCGAGAGAACTTTCAAAGCCGAGCTGGACTTATTTTCAGAATCTTGGCAAAAAACACACTTGAGACTCAAAACATTATGGTTCTTTTATCCATCTGGATGGTGCTTGGCTCAACCAAGTTTGAGTGGATTATCATGTAATTTAATGGTCCGTCAGTAACATGCTTATGCATGCTATATAGTTGTCCCTTGTTTGGCGGGTTCACATTAGTTGGTTAATATTTCAAATATTTCCCTCCTTTTAGTCAGGCAATTCCTCCGGCGGTTTAATGAGGAGAGGCGGAAAGCCATTGGTGAGGAAGTAGCCCGGCTCTTGGCGGCCGGGTTTATCGTTGAAGTCTTTCATCCAGAATGGTTAGCTAACCCGGTGCTCGTGCTCAAGAAGAATGGCACCTAGCGTATGTGCGTGGATTATACGGATTTAAACAAGGCTTGTCCGGCTGATCCTTTTGCTCTCCCTCGTATTGATCAAATTATTGATGCTACGGTGGGTTGTGAGCGTTTGAGTTTTTTGGATGCGTATTCTGGTTACCATCAGATCAAAATGGCTGTTAAGGACCAAGAGAAGACGGCGTTCATTACTCCTTTTGGAGCCTTCTGTTATGTCTCTATGCCTTTTGGGCTCAAGAGTGCACAGGCGACTTACCAGCGGTGCGTGCAGAATTGTCTTCATAATCAGATTGGGCGCAACGTTCATGCCTATGTGGATGATATCGTGGTCAAATCCAGAAAGAAGGAGACCTTGATAGATGATCTGAGAGAGACCTTTGATAATCTCTGGGTCTACAAGATGATGCTTAACCCGGCCAAGTGTGTCTTTGGTGTCCCTGCAGGCAAGCTCTTGGGTTTTCTGGTTTCTCACAGAGGCATTGAGGCTAACCCGGAGAAGATCAAGGCAATCACCTCTCTGGCTAAGCCGGCGTGCATAAATGACGTCCAGCGTTTGGCGGGTCGCGTCGCTGCTTTGAGTCGGTTTATAAGCCGGTTGGGTGAAAAGGCCATGCCACTGTATCAGATGATGAAGAAAACAGATGACTTTGTCTGGAATGATGCTACTAATGCTGCTTTTGAGGATTTGAAAAAACAACTAGCTGAGCCGCCAGTCCTTGCTGCTCCTGTCGACAAGGAGCCTTTATTGCTGTATGTCGCCGCTAACACACGAGCCGTCAGTGTAGCTGTGGTGGTGGAGCGTAAGGAAGCGGGTAAGGAGCATCCGGTTCAGCGGCCAGTTTACTACGTCAGCGAAGTACTCATTGAGTCAAAACAACGGTATCCACATTGGCAGAAGCTTATTTATGGGGTGTTCATGGCAAGCCGGAAGCTTAAGCATTATTTCCAGGGCCACCCTATCACTGTGGTCAGTTCTGCTCCCTAGGAGACATCATCCAAAATAGAGAAGCCACAGGAAGAGTTGCTAAGTGGGCTATAGAGCTTGGGCCTCATGGTCTAAAATACGTGCCACGCACTGCTATCAAATCTCAAGCATTGGTGGATTTCATCAACGATTGGACAGAGCTGCAGGTGCCTGAAGAGAAACCGGATAATACATACTGGACTATTCACTTTGACGGGTCCAGGCAATTGGAGGGCTCGGGGGCTGGAGTTGTGTTAGCTTCCCCTCGAGGTGACAAGTTTCGTTATGTACTACGGTTGATGTTTCCCTGTACTAACAATGCAGCTGAGTACGAGGCCTTGCTCCATGGTCTTCGGATGGCTAAGGAGATGAGCTTAAGCCGGGTAAGGTGCTTTGGCGACTCAGATTTAGTGGCTCAACAAGTATCAGGCAAGTGGGATTCCAAGGATCCCCTCATTGCGGCTTATCGCCGCGAAGTTGATGCCATTGCTGGACACTTTCAGGGTTACCAAGTAGAGCACATCGATCGCAGAAAGAACGAAGCAGCTGATGCATTAAGCCGGCTGGGCTCTCAGCGAAAGCCGGTGCCGCCTAATACTTTCTTGGATATTCTACATAACCCTTCTGTCAAGTTGCCTACAGAGGAAGACTTGGCCGTTCCTGACCCAGAAGCACAGTTGGTGGCGGCTCTCCATGTTATCCCAGATTGGACAGTGCCATACTTAGCTTACATGACCCGGGGAGAATTGCCTGAGGATGAAACTTTGGCCAGACAAATAACCCGGCGATCTAAGTCAATGATAATTATCAATGGCGAGTTGCATCATCGCAGTGTCACTGGAACTTTTCAGCGTTGTGTTTCCTCTGAGGAAGGTCAAGCAATTTTACGTGAGATTCACGAGGGGGATTGTGGCCATCATGCCGGCTCAAAATCCCTTGTGGCCAAGGCTTTTCGTCACGGTTTTTATTGGCTGACGGCTCATGCTGATGCAGAGGACCTAGTCAGTAAATGTGACGGTTGTCAGAAGTTCTCAAGACGTGCTCACGTGCCGGCTCAAGAGTTGAGGATGATTCCAATCACTTGGCCATTTGCAGTCTGGGGGCTTGATATGGTTGGGCCTTTCAAAAGGTCCAAAGATAAGAAGACCCACCTCTTGGTGGCGGTTGACAAGTTCACAAAGTGGGTTGAGGCAGAGCCCGTTAGTAAGTGTGACGCAGCCACGGCGGTTCAGTTCATGAAAAAGGTGATATTTCGCTTTGGTTTTCCACACAGCATTATAACTGACAATGGTACCAATCTGTCTAAAGGCGCCATGGAGGAGTTTTGTCAACGAGAGCATATTCGGCTTGATGTTTCATCAGTGGCTCACCCTCAATCCAATGGTCAAGCTAAGAGAGCCAATCAGGAAATCTTGAAGGGCATCAAGCCCCGGCTTTTGGTCCCTTTGCAACGGACGCCGGGTTGTTGGGTGGAGGAGTTACCCTCCGTGTTATGGAGCATCAATACTACTCCTAGCAGGTCTACGGGTTACACGCCTTTTTTCATGGTTTATGGAGCGGAGGCGGTCCTCCCTAGTGACATCCGTCATGACTCGCCTCGAGTGGCGGCTTATGTCGAGGCGGATAATGAGCAGGCGCGTCAATATGCTCTTGACTTGTTGGACGAACAACGTGACATAGCAGCAGCTCGCTCGGCGATTTACCAACAAGACCTGCGCCGCTATCACAGCCGCCGGGTTAAGTCCAGGGTCTTTCAGGAAGGTGATCTGGTGCTCTGGCTCATCCAGGATCAAACAGACGCACACAAGTTATCCCCGCCTTGGGAAGGGCCCTTTGTGGTCAGCAAGAACTTGCACAACGGGTCATATTACCTTATCGATGTTCGGGAGCACAAAGATTCACGTAAGTCGGAGGAGGAGACCCGCCGTCCGTGGAACATAGCTCAGCTTCGGCCTTACTACACTTGAGCCACCGGCTCTCATAATGTATATATTTCTATAGCTATGTATATATTGTGATAAATAATAAAGCAGGACCTCTGTCCTTTTTTCCTCCAAAGGTAAATGTATCATTGTTATTTTCATTATAATATTACATGGTCACTTGGAGGTTGATCCGGCTTATGATCGTATTCGAATCTAGCCGTTAAAAATATGATCATTTGGGGGCTTCCTGTTCAAACATAGGTCATATTCGAACCAAAGAGAACATAGCTGTCGATACCCATTTGATTGGCATATTGCCGAGCTCATTGGGGAGTTTTTCTTGATCATATTTGAATCATAGCTCAACCCCCTTTGGGAACCGACGTGGATCGTATTCGAATCAGCGTCGTTAAACAACTCTCAAGGTCATTTGGGGGCTTCCTGTTCAAACATGGGTCGTATTCGAACCAAAGAGAACATAGCTGTCAGTACCCTCTTGATCGGCAACGCCAAAGCCACTGGGGGCTATATGATCGCATTCGAATCTTAGCTTAACCCCTTTGGGACGGTTCTCTGGTCGTATTCGAATCAGAAGCCCCTAAATTTTTGAGATCTCTTGGTTTGCAAACCAGTTCTTTTGATCATGTCAAAAGTATTCAAGAGTGGTTCTAATTCCACCGGCTTAACCTTGATTAATAATGTTGATGGCACATAATAAGTATTATAAGTGCTGGTGAGCCGGAGTTCTCAACCTCATTATTCGGGTTACATAAACCGAAAGTGTATTTGAAGGCTCACAGGTATGCTATTATGGTATCTCGAAGATATAATTGAGAGCCGGTTTATTATGACTTTGATTCATATTCTGGGTTATATGACTCTCCGTGCGGTAAGCCGCCTAGAGACTTGTGACTTGTTTTCTATGCAGGACAATTAGAGACAGCTATTTAAAACTTAAGGAAAGCAGAGGATCAAACATAACCCTGAAGAATATAAAGGAGCAGTTTAAATGGAGTTAAGCACTACACACGTGCACGATGGCACGACAAAATTAAGTGTTCATCCTACTCTATTACATGACTCCCCGAGTCCGAAAGGTGAGGCATCGTTTTTTAAGACATCATATGAGCCGCCTGCGAGATCAAGGGCATTGTTGGCCTGAGGTTTCCGGGTCATCCCTCTCCGCTCCTCCGGCTATGTCCATGACCTGGAAGGTGGATGATTTCCAGTCAATGCCACTCAAGGCTTCAAATTGAGCCTCATCATCAATTAACCCGGCCGGGTCAACTTCAGGGGCGAAGGTATGCTTACGAGTCGGAGGAATCAGGCTGACTGCTTCATAGCGTGGTGTTGGGATTGTTGGAAATATGCCCTAGAGGCAATAATAAATGGTTATTATTATATTTCTTTGTTCATGGTAATTGTCTATTGTTCATGCTATAATTGTATTGTCCGGAAATCGTAATACATGTGTGAATACATAGACCACAAAGTGTCCCTAGTAAGCCTCTAGTTGACTAGCTCGTTGATCAACAGATAGTCATGGTTTCCTGACTATGGACATTGGATGTCATTGATAACGGGATCACATCATTAGGAGAATGATGTGATGGACAAGACCCAATCCTAAGCATAGCATAAAAGATCGTGTAGTTTCGTTTGCTAGAGCTTTTCCAATGTCAAGTATCTTTTCCTTAGACCATGAGATCATGCAACTCCCGGATACTGTAGGACTGCTTTGGGTGTGCCAAACGTCACAACGTAACTGGGTGACTATAAAGGTGCATTACGGGTATCTCCGAAAGTGTCTGTTGGGTTGGCACGGATCGAGACTGGGATTTGTCACTCCGTGTGACGGAGAGGTATCTCTGGGCCCACTCGGTAATGCATCATCATAATGAGCTCAATGTGACTAAGGCGTTAGTCACGGGATCATGCATTGCGGTACGAGTAAAGAGACTTGCCGGTAACGAGATTGAACAAGGTATTGGGATACCGACGATCGAATCTCGGGCAAGTAACATACCGTTTGACAAAGGGAATTGCATACGGATTGATTGAATCCTCGACACCATGGTTCATCCGATGAGATCATCGTGGAACATGTGGGAGCCAACATGGGTATCCAGATCCCGCTGTTGGTTATTGACCAGAGAGGCGTCTCGGTCATGTCTGCATGTCTCCCGAACCCGTAGGGTCTACACACTTAAGGTCCGGTGACGCTAGGGTTGTAGAGATATATGTATGCGGAAACCCGAAAGTTGTTCGGAGTCCCGGATGAGATCCCGGACGTCACGAGAGGTTCCGGAATGGTCCGGAGGTGAAGAATTATATATAGGAAGTCAAGTTTCGGCCACCGGGAAAGTTTCGGGGGTTACCGGTATTGTACCGGGACCACCGGAAGGGTCCCGGGGGTCCACCGGGTGGGGCCACCTATCCCGGAGGGCCCCGTGGGCTGAAAGTGGAAGGGAACCAGCCCTTAGTGGGCTGGGGCGCCCCCCTTGGGCCTTCCCCATGCGCCTAGGGTTGGGAACCCTAGGGTGGGGGGAGCTTGCCCCTTGCCTTGGGGGGCAAGGCACCCCTTCCCCCCACTTGGCCGCCGCCCCCCTTGGAGATCTGATCTCCCAAGGGCTGGCGCCCCCCAGGGGTCCTATAAATAGTGGGGGGAGGGAGGGCAGCAACCTACAGCCTTGGGCGCCTCCCTCCTCCCCTGCAACACCTCTCTCTCTCTCGTAGAAGCTCGGCGAAGCCCTGCCGGAGACCCGCTACATCCACCACCACGCCGTCGTGCTGTTGGATCTCCATCAACCTCTCCTTCCCCCTTGCTGGATCAAGAAGGAGGAGACGTCGCTGCACCGTACGTGTGTTGAACGCGGAGGTGCTGTCCGTTCGGCACTCGGTCATCGGTCATTTGGATCACGGCGAGTACGACTCCGTCATCCACGTTCATTGGAACGCTTCCGCTCGCGATCTACAAGGGTATGTAGATGCACTCCTTTCCCCTCATTGCTAGTAGACTCCATAGATGCATCTTGGTGAGCGTAAGAAAATTTTAAATTATGCTACGATTCCCAACAGTGGCATCATGAGCCAGGTCTATGCGTAGTTACTATGCACGAGTAGAACACAAAGAAGTTGTGGGCGTTGAGTTTGCCAATTCTTCTTGCCGCTACTAGTCTTTTCTTGTTTCGGCGGCATTGTAGGATGAAGCGGCCCAGACCGACCTTACACGTACACTTACGTGAGACAGGTTCCACCGACTGACATGCACTAGATGCATAAGGTGGCTAGCGGGTGTGTGTCTCTCCTACTTTAGTCGGAACGGATTCGATGAAAAGGGTCCTTATGAAGGGTAAATAGAAATTGGCAAATCACGTTGTGGTCATACGTAGGTAAGAAACGTTCTTGCTAGAAACCTACAAACCACGTAAAAACTTGCAACAACAATTAGAGGACGTCTAACTTGTTTTTGCAGCAAGTGCTATGTGATGTGATATGGCCAGAAGATGTGATGAATGATATATGTGATGTATGAGATTGATCATATTCTTGTAATAGGAATCACGACTTGCATGTCGATGAGTATGACAACCGGCAGGAGCCATAGGAGTTGTCTTTATTATTTTGTATGACCTGCGTGTCATTGAATAACGCCATGTAAATTACTTTACTTTGTTGCTAAACGCGTTAGCCATAGAAGTAGAAGTAATCGTTGGCGTGCCGACTTCATGAAGACACAATGATGGAGATCATGATGATGGAGATCATGGTGTCATGCCGGTGACGAAGATGATCATGGTGCCCCGAAGATGGAGATCAAAGGAGCATGATGATATTGGCCATATCATGTCACTATTTGATTGCATGTGATGTTTATCATGTTTTTGCATCTTATTTGCTTAGAACGACGGTAGTAAGTAAGATGATCCCTTATAATAATTTCAAGAAAGTGTTCACCCTAACTGTGCACCGTTGCGAAGGTTCGTTGTTTCGAAGCACCACGTGATGATCGGGTGTGATAGATTCTAACGTTCGAATACAACGGGTGTTGGCGAGCCTAGCATGTACAGACATGGCCTCGGAACACACGCAATACACTTAGGTTGACTTGACGAGCCTAGCATGTACAAACATGGCCTCGGAACACGGAGGACCGAAAGGTCGAGGATGAGTCGTATAGAAGATACGATCAACATGGAGATGTTCACCGATCTTGACTAGTCCGTCTCACGTGATGATCGGACACGGCCTAGTTATACTCGGATCATGTTTCACTTAGATGACTAGAGGGATGTCTATCTGAGTGGGAGTTCATTAAATAATTTGATTAGATGAACTCAATTATCATGAACTTAGTCTAAAATCTTTACACTATGTCTTGTAGATCAAATGGCCAACGTTGTCCTCAATTTCAACGCGTTCCTAGAGAAAACCAAGCTGAAAGATGATGGCAGCAACTATACGGACTGGGTCGGGAACCTGAGGCTCATCCTTATAGTAGCCAAGAAAGATTATGTCTTAGAAGCATCGCTAGGTGATGCACCAATCCCACAGAACCAAGACGTTATGAACGCTTGGCAATCACGTGCTGATGATTACTCCCTCGTTCAGTGCGGCATGCTTTACAGCTTAGAGCCGGGTCTCCAAAAGCATTTTGAGAAACATGGAGCATATGAGATGTTCGAGGAGCTGAAACTGGTTTTTCAAGCTCATGCCCGGGTCGAGAGATATGATGTCTCCGACAAGTTCTTCAGCTGTAAAATGGAGGAGAACAGTTCTGTTAGTGAGCACATACTCAGAATGTCTGGGTTGCACAACCGCTTGTCTCAGCTGGAAGTTAATCTCCCGGATGATGCGGTCATTGACAGAATCCTCCAGTCGCTTCCACCAAGCTACAAGAGCTTTGTGATGAACTACAATATGCAGGGGATGGAAAAGACCATTCCCGAGGTATATTCAATGCTGAAATCAGCGGAAGGGGAGATCAGAAAAGAACATCAAGTGTTGATGGTGAATAAAACCACCAAGTTCAAGAAGGGCAAGGGTAAGAAGAACTTCAAGAAGGACGGCAAGGGAGTTGCCGCGCCCGGTAAACCAGTTACTGGGAAGAAGTCAAAGAATGGACCCAAGCCCGGGACTGAGTGCTTTTATTGCAAGGGAAGTGGTCACTGGAAGCGGAACTGCCCCAAATATTTAGCGGACAAGAAGAAGGCCGGCAACACCCAAGGTATATGTGATATACAAGTAATTGATGTTTACCTTACCAGTACTCGTAGTAGCTCCTGGGTATTTGATACCGGTGCGGTTGCTCATATTTGTAACTCAAAGCAGGAACTACGGAATAAACGGAGACTGGCAAAGGACGAGGTGACGATGCGCGTCGGGAATGGTTCCAAGGTCGATGTGATCGCCGTTGGCACGCTACCTCTGCATCTGCCCACGGGATTAGTTTTAAACCTCAATAATTGTTATTTAGTGCCAGCTTTGAGCATGAACATCGTGTCTGGATCTCGTTTAATTCGAGATGGCTACTCATTTAAATCCGAGAATATTGGTTGTTCTATTTATTTGAGAGATATGTTTTATGGTCATGCCCCGCTGGTCAATGGTTTATTTTTGATGAATCTCGAACGTGATGTTACACATGTTCATAGTGTGAATACCAAAAGATGTAAAGTTGATAACGATAGTCCCACATACTTGTGGCACTGCCGCCTTGGTCACATTGGTGTCAAGCGCATGAAGAAGCTCCATGCAGATGGACTTTTGGAGTCTCTTGATTGCGAATCATTTGACACATGCGAACCATGCCTCATGGGTAAGATGACCAAGACTCCATTCTCCGGAACAATGGAGCGAGCAACCAACTTATTGGAAATCATACATACCGATGTGTGCGGTCCAATGAGTGTAGAGGCTCGCGGAGGATATCGTTATGTTCTCACTCTCACTGATGATTTAAGTAGATATCGGTATGTCTACCTAATGAAACACAAGTCTGAAACCTTTGAAAAGTTCAAGGAATTTCAGAGTGAAGTTGAGAATCAACGTGACAGAAAAATAAAATTCTTACGATCAGATCGTGGTGGAGAATATTTAAGTCACGATTTTGGTACACACTTAAGGAAATGTGGAATAGTTTCACAACTCACGCTGCCTGGAACACCTCAGAGAAATGGTGTGTCCGAACGTCGTAATCGCACTCTATTGGATATGGTGCGATCTATGATGTCTCTTACCGATTTACCGCTCTCATTTTGGGGCTATGCTTTAGAGACTGCCGCATTCACTTTAAATAGGGCTCCGTCGAAATCCGTTGAGACGACACCGTATGAATTATGGTTTGGGAAGAAACCTAAGCTGTCGTTTCTGAAAGTTTGGGGATGCGATGCTTATGTCAAGAAACTTCAACCTGAAAAGCTCGAACCCAAGTCGGAAAAATGCGTCTTCATAGGATACCCTAAGGAAACTATTGGGTATACCTTCTACCTCAGATCCGAAGGCAAGATCTTCGTTGCCAAGAACGGGTCCTTTCTGGAGAAGAAGTTTCTCTCGAAAGAGTTGAGTGGGAGGAAAGTGGAACTTGATGAGGTGATAGTCACCCCTTCCGAACCGGAAAGTAGCGCAGCGCGGGAAAATGTTCCTGTGGTGCCTACACCGACTGGGGAGGAAGTTAATGATGATGATCATGAAGCTTCAGATCAAGTTACTGAACTTCGTAGGTCCACAAGGACACGTTCCGCACCAGAGTGGTACGGCAACCCTGTCCTGGAAATCATGTTGTTAGACAACGGTGAACCTTCGAACTATGAAGAAGCGATGGCAGGCCCGGATTCCGACAAATGGCTAGAAGCCATGAAATCCGAGATAGAATCCATGTATGAAAACAAAGTATGGACTTTGACTGACTTGCCCGATGAGCGGCGAGCCATAGAAAACAAATGGATCTTTAAGAAGAAGACGGACGCAGATGGTAATGTGACCATCTACAAAGCTCGACTTGTCGCTAAGGGTTATCGACAAGTTCAAGGGGTTGACTACGATGAGACTTTCTCACCCGTAGCGAAGCTGAAGTCCGTCCGAATCATGTTAGCAATTGCCGCATACTATGATTATGAGATATGGCAGATGGACATCAAAACGGCATTCCTTAATGGCTTCCTTAAGGAAGAGTTGTATATGATGCAGCCGGAAGGTTTTGTCGATCCTAAGAATGCTAACAAAGTATGCAAGCTCCAGCGCTCAATATATGGGCTGGTGCAAGCATCTCGGAGTTGGAACATTCGCTTTGATGAGATGATCAAAGCGTTTGGGTTTACACAGACTTATGGAGAAGCCTGTGTTTACAAGAAAGTGAGTGGGAGCTCTGTAGCATTTCTCATATTATATGTGGATGACATACTATTGATGGGAAATGATATAGAATTCTTGGAAAGTATAAAGGCCTATTTGAATAAGTGTTTTTCAATGAAGGACCTTGGAGAAGCTGCTTATATATTAGGCATCAAGATCTATAGAGATAGATCAAGACGCCTCATTGGTCTTTCACAGGGTACATACCTTGACAAGATATTGAAGAAGTTCAGTATGGATCAGTCCAAGAAGGGGTTCTTGCCTGTATTGCAAGGTGTGCAATTGAGCACGGCTCAATGCCCGACCACGGCAGAAGATATAGAAGAGATGAGTGTCATCCCCTATGCCTCGGCCATAGGGTCTATTATGTATGCCATGCTGTGTACCAGACCTGATGTAAACCTTGCCGTAAGTTTGGTAGGAAGGTACCAAAGTAATCCCGGCAAGGAACACTGGACAGTGGTCAAGAATATCCTGAAGTACCTGAAGAGGACTAAGGATATGTTTCTCGTTTATGGAGGTGACGAAGAGCTCGTCGTAAAGGGTTACGTCGACGCTAGCTTCGACACAGATCTGGATGACTCGAAGTCACAGACCGGATACGTGTATATTTTGAATGGAGGAGCAGTAAGCTGGTGCAGTTGCAAGCAAAGCGTCGTGGCGGGATCTACATGTGAAGCGGAGTACATGGCAGCCTCGGAGGCAGCACAGGAAGCAGTCTGGATGAAGGAGTTCATTACCGACCTAGGGGTGATTCCCAATGCGTCGGGCCCGATGACTCTCTTCTGTGACAACACTGGAGCTATTGCCCTTGCGAAGGAGCCCAGGTTTCACAGGAAGACCAGGCATATCAAGCGTCGCTTCAACTCCATTCGTGAAAGTGTTCAAAATGGAGACATAGATATTTGTAAAGTACACACGGACCTGAATGTAGCAGATCCGTTGACTAAACCTATCCCTAGGGCAAAACAGGATCAACACCAGGACGCAATGGGTGTTCGATTCATCACAATGTAACTAGATTATTGACTCTAGTGCAAGTGGGAGACTGTTGGAAATATGCCCTAGAGGCAATAATAAATGGTTATTATTATATTTCTTTGTTCATGGTAATTGTCTATTGTTCATGCTATAATTGTATTGTCCGAAAATCGTAATACATGTGTGAATACATAGACCACAAAGTGTCCCTAGTAAGCCTCTAGTTGACTAGCTCGTTGATCAACAGATAGTCATGGTTTCCTGACTATGGACATTGGATGTCATTGATAACGGGATCACATCATTAGGAGAATGATGTGATGGACAAGACCCAATCCTAAGCATAGCATAAAAGATCGTGTAGTTTCGTTTGCTAGAGCTTTTCCAATGTCAAGTATCTTTTCCTTAGACCATGAGATCGTGCAACTCCCGGATACCGTAGGAGTGCTTTGGGTGTGCCAAACGTCACAACGTAACTGGGTGACTATAAAGGTGCATTACGGGTATCTCCGAAAGTGTCTGTTGGGTTGGCACGGATCGAGACTGGGATTTGTCACTCCGTGTGACGGAGAGGTATCTCTGGGCCCACTCGGTAATGCATCATCATAATGAGCTCAATGTGACTAAGGCGTTAGTCACGGGATCATGCATTGCGGTACGAGTAAAGAGACTTGCCGGTAACGAGATTGAACAAGGTATTGGGATACCGACGATCGAATCTCGGGCAAGTAACATACCGTTTGACAAAGGGAATTGCATACGGATTGATTGAATCCTCGACACCGTGGTTCATCCGATGAGATCATCGTGGAACATGTGGGAGCCAACATGGGTATCCAGATCCCGCTGTTGGTTATTGACCGGAGAGGCGTCTCGGTCATGTCTGCATGTCTCCCGAACCCGTAGGGTCTACACACTTAAGGTCCGGTGACGCTAGGGTTGTAGAGATATATGTATGCGGAAACCCGAAAGTTGTTCGGAGTCCCGGATGAGATCCCGGACGTCACGAGAGGTTCCGGAATGGTCCGGAGGTGAAGAATTATATATAGGAAGTCAAGTTTCGGCCACCGGGAAAGTTTCGGGGGTTACCGGTATTGTACCAGGACCACCGGAAGGGTCCCGGGGGTCCACCGGGTGGGGCCACCTATCCCGGAGGGCCCCGTGGGCTGAAAGTGGAAGGGAACCAGCCCTTAGTGGGCTGGGGCGCCCCCCTTGGGCCTTCCCCATGCGCCTAGGGTTGGGAACCCTAGGGTGGGGGGAGCTTCCCCCTTGCCTTGGGGGGCAAGGCACCCCTTCCCCCCCACTTGGCCGCCGCCCCCCTTGGAGATCTGATCTCCCAAGGGCTGGCGCCCCCCAGGGGTCCTATAAATAGTGGGGGGAGGGAGGGCAGCAACCTACAGCCTTGGGCGCCTCCCTCCTCCCCTGCAACACCTCTCTCTCTCTCGTAGATGCTCGGCGAAGCCCTGCCGGAGACCCGCTACATCCACCACCACGCCGTCGTGCTGTTGGATCTCCATCAACCTCTCCTTCCCCCTTGCTGGATCAAGAAGGAGGAGACGTCGCTGCACCGTACGTGTGTTGAACGCGGAGGTGCTGTCCGTTCGGCACTCGGTCATCGGTCATTTGGATCACGACGAGTACGACTCCGTCATCCACGTTCATTGGAACGCTTCCGCTCGCGATCTACAAGGGTATGTAGATGCACTCCTTTCCCCTCGTTGCTAGTAGACTCCATAGATGCATCTTGGTGAGCGTAAGAAAATTTTAAATTATGCTACGATTCCCAACAGGGATCCTCTGATTCTCCGCGTCATAGCCCGGTTGATACTTGGTAAGGTATGTATCATTACCAATCAAGGTGGCCACCGGGCGCACGCTCTTCACACAGGCGGCGAAGTCTTTCTGGTCAAAGGGGGTGCCGTCTTCCTTCAAGCTGGGGTATCCAAGAGCGATGTCGGCCGGGTCTAGCTCCAGTAGAAACGCCTTGGCCCGGCTCAGAGCGGCTATAGCTCCGGCTCTTGCAGAAGCCCGTCTCAAATCTTGGAAGCGTTGAGGAAGTATGGCAAGCCGCCTGAGTACATCTGCCAGGTGAGTGGGAACCTCATTTGACAGAGCCACAACGGCTAAGGCACGCTGTGACCCGGTGTACAGTTGCTCTACCAAAGTATAAACCGCCTTCAATTTGGTCAGCACATTTTGATTAAGATTGGAGCTCCTGGGGCCTGCATGACAAAGTCAGGTGAGCTGATGGCAATGGTGATACTTATGGGAAATGAACGATGTAAACTAGTTAGAAACTTACAGAGTAACTTACCGAAGATTGCGGAGACCATCTGAGATACATGGCGTTTTAAGCCGGAAAGTTCGGCGGTTCTTTCAGTAAGAGCGGCTTCCGCTTGTTCGGCCCGGCTGAGCAAGGCAGTTTTCTCATCCGCCCAGGCTTTTCTTTCTGCTTCAAACTTTTTCTTCAGTTTCTCTTGTGCAGATACACTGAATTCAAATTTGGAATTAGCCTTTTGGGTCTCACTTTCCTGGGTCTTCAGGCGGTTCCTTAGATCAGAGATTTCCGATTCAAATTTCTTACAGGCGGCCTGTACAAATTCCGGGTTACAGTTAGGGTGATTATAATGCAACATTAAGTCCCAAGCACTTTGCAAGCAAAGACACTTGGCACTTGGGGGCTAATGTATGCTGAAAAGCTCTATTTACAGTGCCGGTTCATGAAAATAAGTCCCAAGTACTTTGCAGGCAAAGGTACTTGGCACTTGGGGGCTAATGTGTAAAGTTGCTCAACTACTTGATTAAAGTAAGGAAAGAACCGGGTCAATTATGTTGTTTAAGCCGGCCTGTGAGTGTTACCAGGTAAAGCCGGTTTTCTTGCAGTGATTATTAAGCCGGTATTAAGTCTACAACATATTTTATCATAAGTCATAGACTTGGGGGCTGGCATGGTAAGGATAACTATGGAGTAAGCAAGAGAGTCATACCTCAGATTTTGGCTGTATTTGCTTCACCATGTCAATTTCCAAGTCCCGGCTGTTGTGCACTTGATTAACATAGCCAGAGACAATATCTCCAATGCTCAGATTGGCATAGTCAGTGACGTCCAGCCTGGCCCTACGGCGTTCCAGAAGTTCCTCCTTGGCAGAGCATCTAGCTAACACGGTGGGTCTTCCTCTGTCCGGGTGATTACAACGTCCGGATCATCTGGATGAGCCGGGCTGGGGTTCTCCGGGTTATCAGAACCTTCCATAACTTGTTCATCAGACGGAGCAGTGGTGGTTTCAGGAGCTGGTACAGACGGCGGCTCATGAGCAGAAGCTTCAGGTTTAGTCAGGACCGGCTCTTCGGCCGGCTTATTTTTCTTCGCCCTCTTGCTGGGCTTTACTTGTACACTGAAAGTCAAAGAGTTAGTGCAAATAAATGAGTAAGATATGCACAAATTAAGCTGATCATTATTACCCGGGTGCGGTCTTGAAGGCCGGCAAGCTAGACTGCATTGAGTTGCCGGAGGAAGGTGAATTTCCCTGGTAGTTTGAATCAGAAGAATTGAGTGGTTGACGAGTGACGCCCGCCAAAGGATGAAAAGGATATAAGTCGGAGATAACCTCAGTCCGGCGCTTCCTTGATGCTTCGGGTAAGCCGGAGGAGAGGTCTGCGTCTTTGCTGGTCCGGGTCTGCCTCCGGCTCTCATGAATCTGTCGCTTCAAAAGAAATTGAGGATCTTGATAAGCTAAAGGATGTGAAAATCTTACTTTGCGGGTTACTCTTCGAACTTTCCATCTCGGCAAAGGCTCGGAGTCGGATGAGATTATAGTTACCTCTTCATTCACTTCGTGACTTGTTCCAGTATCCTCCTGCTGATAATCCGTGTCAATAAGATGGTTAAAAAAGGAGCCTAAAGAGTCAAGAACTACCTCTGACTCGGAGGTGTCTTCCAGACGAAGCAGGTCCGAGGCGCTAGGTTTACTCCCCTTCTTATGAGGAGCGGCTTTCCTGGCGGCTTTTTTAACTTTCCTGGCTTTTTTGGCAGCTTCATGGTCATATTTGACCTTCCAGAATTTATCATTAGCCTGTAAAATACAACAAAGGTTAGTAAGTTAAGACCAAATCGTTAAAATGGAAGGAGAAGCATTCAGGTCAATGGTTTACCGCTGGAGCCGGGTTAGTCTTGCAGAAAGGGCTTAAGCCCACTCTCCCGCAATCTGCCAGGCTCTCGTTCAGAAGCGACTTGGTTGTATCATCAATGACGTCCTCAGGTAAGTCGTCTGGACTGTGTCGTAGAGGATCATCTTTCTGGCCCGTGTAATCACACATCAAGCCGGGGCAGCGGCTTAAAGGAATCACCCGCCAAGCAACCCAGACCCGGACCAGATCAATACCATTCAAGCCGTTCCCCAGAAGAGCTTTGATTTTGTTGATGGTGGGTGTAAGTGGTTGACGTTCAGCTTGAGATAATTTGTCTGGCAGGGGGTGATTTGATTCCAGACGCAGGGCGCGAAAGCCGGGCAGAGGGTTCTCGTCAGCCGGAGAAGTGTCTTGGCAGTAGAACCATGTCTGGTTCCAATCTTTCGGGTGGCTTGGCGGCTCATCATAAGGAAAAAGACAATCTCTCCGTCGTTGGATTGAAATTCCGCCAAGTTCCAAGCTAGGCCCGTTGGCACATTCATTCTAGCGGTCCAGGTAAAATAACTCCCGAAAGAGCAGCAAGCTGGGTTCTTCTCCGAGGTACACCTCACAGAACACTTGGAAGTTGCAGATGTTTGACACGGAATTGGGTCCGATGTCTTGAGGTCGTAGGTCAAAGAAGTGCAGGACATCTCTGAAGAATTTTGAGTCGGGAGGAGCAAAGCCCCGGTTCATGTGATCAGTAAATATGACAACTTCCCCATCCTTGGGTTGAGGCCTCTCTTCTGACGGGTCAGGAGCACGATAGGACATGACCTCTTTCTTTGGCAGATAACCCGTTTTCACAAAGTCAGCTACGATGCTGTCGGTGACGTTGGATCTAACCCAGTTGCATGTGATGGGTGCTTTGGGAGCCTTAGGTGGCATTGTGAAAGATGGAAGCCTATGACAAAATAAAATTTCCGGTTCAAATTTAAGCCGGAGGAAAATTTCAGTTCAGTATTCAAGATGGCGGCTTATGAAAGGGCCTAATGATATATGGTTAATTGTGTCAGATTATTTAAGCCGCCGTGGATATCATGAGCAATTAAGTTATTTAATTCTATTATGAATGATCCAGAAATTTCACAAAGCATGGCTTCTTTTAAACCGGCGATATGACCCGCCATGGTTAACAGATGCAGTTTTTGCCTAAGTATTGCACAAACAAGTTTCACAGATTACAGGGATTATTTTGGATCAAACAATCGTCTAGAAAAGAAAAATTTCTAGACCTAAAACTGATACGGAGAGGTTCATAAGCTCTAAATGAGGTCTTTTTGCAAGCAAAAGGGGTCTGCTAATATTGAAAATGGGCGTGAAACGACTACCGCCGGAGTTGTGCCTTACTCTTGGATCAAAGGGAGCCGTTGTGGAAGAACTGCGAAGGAATCGCAAGGAACCACGAAGAACACCGAAGAACTTGCGAACCCTAATGTGGATCTAGTATACGGGACGGCGAGGACTTACTGGTGTTGACGAGCAGCGGAGATGCGTCGCGTTTCTCTGGTCAAGACAGGTCGATGCAGCGGCCTTGGTTGGTGCAGACGGGATGCGCGGCGGCGGCGGCGGAGCTCGGGCTCTGGGGTGTCGAGAGGAGGAAGATGATGGAAAGGGAAGAGTGACGAAGACCTGAGGGCCGGGCCTATTCATAAGGGACGACTGATGAGTGGGCGCGAGAAACGAGGAGGCTGAAGACATGATTATCCAGCTGCAGAGGCGCCTCGATTTTCAGGATAATTATTAAGATAA
The DNA here is from genome assembly GCF_002575655.3 of Aegilops tauschii subsp. strangulata. NCBI lineage: Eukaryota > Viridiplantae > Streptophyta > Magnoliopsida > Poales > Poaceae > Aegilops > Aegilops tauschii. The sequence continues at coordinate 349,359,465 of NC_053039.3, forward strand.
GGATCCGTTGAGATACGTTGGATGGAACGTGCATTAATGGCGGATGACGTCACGGCGGGTTACCAAGAATCCAGAAGATGACGTCATGGCGGGTTATGACCTTCGCGCAAACAGAAGCCGGAAGATTTTCTCTTAAGGTATTGAAGATTGACATGAACCGGTTCAAATCAATCTGGGGCCTAATGTTGGGGATATAACTACTGGTGTCACCCGCCCAGGAGGGGCCGGGTTACATTGAGACGATCATCGCATGAAGCCCAGAGTCAAGCTGGAAGATGGCGGGTCAGTAATAGGCTTAAGGCCCAGAGGCGGCTTAAGGCCCGTAGTGGTAAACCGCCGTAAGGCGTGACTTGTAGTGTAAGGCAAGAATAGTTAGGAGTCCGAGCCGGACGCTGTTTATAAGCCGGCCGGGACTCTGAGAGCCGCTGGGCGTTAACCTCTCTATATAAAGGGACGACCCGGCGGCGGTTCAGGACAAGTAAGATCAGATCGATAGTCAGGCAGAGCGGTTTAGCTCCTGGTCATCGAAACCCTAAGCAATACCACCTCAACTGGAGTAGGCTTTTACCTTCAACGTAAGGGGCCAAACCAGTATAATCCTCGCGTCCTTTGTCCCGTTTAACCCCTTTAAGCTTCCTAGCGGCGATGGCTCCACGACTAAGTCCTTGCACGAGGACATCTGCCGTGACAATTTCACGACAGGTTGGGTCCGCCGGCGCCAATTTCGGCCCGAGCCAGCGAAAATTGGGCCCTTGGGGACGCGACTGGGCCGATTTTTTAGCGCCGGCGGCCGAAAAGTCGCCTGGGGGGCCTTGTTGGGGGCGCGGCTGGAAATGCTCTAAGTGATACGGTTAATAAAGGGGGTGTTGAGAGGTTCAAAAAAAGCAATGAAAGGCGGTAAACAAGAGTACGAGTGATTCATCACACAAACAAAAATTGCTCACTTAATTCATGAACATAGTAATTGTATACTTACAGGTAACACATATCAGATCAACTAATGAGTCAAAAGAGGCAGCAAAGTTCCAATAGACTCAAGGAAATTACTCTCTAGGCTCAAACAGTTTTCCTCTTTTTATTTCATCTCCCACTCAGAGCACTCGAGTAATAGTGTCATACAGTAACAAGATACCTTTGTTTTAGACAGCGGTAACAAAGATATGGCAACGAATCAAGGGTTTCCAGCTGAACCAGACCCAAAACCACGGCCCTCCCCAAACCCGAAGCCCGATCCATTCCCCGATCCTCCCCGACCATACCCTCCGCCCTCGCCATACCCAGACCCGGAACCAGAACCACCGCCACCTCCACCGCCATAGCCCTGCCCGCCACCGTAACCCGCCCCCGAACCGGCGGAAGACCCCGCCCCTGACCCGGCCGATCCGGCGTTGGACCCAGCGCTTGACCCAGCAGACGAGCTGGCACCTCCAACAGAAACCGAGCCGGATCTCGACTCAGAGGTCGAGCCCGCTCCAGCCACGGAGCCGGAGCCAGAACCTGATCCGGACGCGGACACCCCTCCCGTGCCCGCCCCAACGCCGAGACCAAGGCCGAGGCCGAGCCCGGCGCCCTCCCCGCCGCCCAGGTCAATGCCGAGGCCCATCCTGGCCACGCGCCGGCTCTCCACCACGCCGCACCCGACGGCCACCAGCACGAAGGCGGCAGCGACGGCCGCGCTGCTCCGGCAGCTCGCCATCCTCGCCTCGCACCACACGCACAAGCTCGAACACCTGTGGCTAGCTGCTAATGGCTGATCGCCAGTTGTTCACCACCGTTACCTTGTGTCTCGGTGGTTGCCTTGTGAGATGAAGAAAGTGGACGCGGCTGGCTGGTTATATAGGGCAAGCCGAGTGCGCGATGCCAAGAGGAACAGGACGCGATCGTGTTCGTGTCGTCTTGGCACTGGCGGTGCGCGCGCAGGCGCCATCGACCGGGCAAGCGGTGGTGGTGGTGGTGCGGCAAAGGTGAGTGTACGTGATCTGATAAGGGTTAGTGGGGGAGTGGTTTGCATTGCATGCATGTGGTGGACTGGTGGTGCCGCGCGGTTTGGTTCGGCTGTCGCGTCCGGCCGGCATCTCTCCCGTTCGGTTTAGCAGATCGATCGAATGCTCGAGATTCTTCCGCAATATCCATGAGTAGGGTTCGTAGCCATTGTCGCCGGGACCTCGCCGAAGCTTGTTCACAAATTTTAGTCTCGTCACCTTGTGATTACCAAATTGTATTGTATTGATAGATCTTCACGCATCTCCTGGTTCTAACTTCTAACAAGGCTGACACTCCAAAGTCGAATTTTAGCTGACGGTCAGATGCTATGCAATGTTTTTTTCCTAGCCAAATAAACATCCCGCAATCTATGTCTAAACCTACCTAGGAGTACTATACATATATCTCTACTCCTAATGTCTCAGTTGGTAGTCCGCGTTCCGGGTTTATTTTCGTCCCACCACTTTCGTCCGGTTTTTTTTCGTCCTTTTTTTTCGTAGGTTTTTTTCGTCTGCTTTCACCGCCTGTTTCACCCGAAAAAAACCCGACCCGCAGTTGTTCGCACCCTTCCTCTCGTCGCTCCTCGTCTCCACTCTCTCTCTCTCGTCTAAATCTCCGCCGCCCCTCCTCTGATTCTGGCCAACGCCATCCGGCTCTCGCGTCGGCCACCATGCGGACGAGGCGCAACCGCAGACGCCGCCGCCGATCCGGGGACACGCCTCCGCGACGCCGGCAACCGCCGCCGCCGCCGTCGCGGATCACCAGGATGCCGCCCCCGCAGGCGCTTCGGATACGTCGCGGATCTGCAGCCCACCGTCTTTGCCCGCCTACGCCGCCCACCGTCTTCGCCCGCCTGCTGTCGCCCCTTCGCCCGACCTTCCTGCACCGGTGAGGCCTACCCACGTCCAGATTTTTCGTTCGTAGGTATCTGTATCTTCCTTTCCTTTTCCCACCCTCGCTTGATCTGGATTCAGAGGAGGGGTTGCTCTGTATGGCGGCGGCGTCAAGCGCCGGCAGCGTCACCTGGATCTCCTCGAGCCAGGGCCCTCCGCGCGCCAGCACCTTCCCCATCGCGCGCGATCTGTCCGCTCTGACGCACGGTGAGCGCGCTGCCGCCGCCTTGTCACCGACGTCCTGATCCATCGGCGGCAACGGCGGCTCCTTCTGGCCGGATCAAGGCGCGGAGACCCGTGGGATCCCCTCCTTCGGCAGGACCTCCTCATCTGGTGAGATCCCCTTCCCATGTCTAATGCCTCAAACCGTTCGGAAAGCACCAGCAAGTTTTTTTACTGAGTAATTAATGTATTGAATGCAAGATTGCATTCTTGCACGGACAGAGAGTGGAACACCACCTTCAGTTTCTCATCTGATCCCACTTGTGGACTCCATGAATGAAGTAAGATAACAATCCATTGGTCAATTACATTGCCTCTTTAGATGGTTTTTAGTGGGCGTCAGACTTGGTTTAGATGGCTTTTGTTGTGAAAGAAAACTTATCTTTCTAAAGACTGTACTCTGAATCTTACATCTCATACTTGAATTTTTTTGCATAATTTTTTTAGGCCTGATGTGTATCCAACGGCATGGGAGATTAAAGATTTTCATGAGACTGACGATTGTGATTTTGGCCCTGTACTGAATAATTTTGTGAGCGACTGGGTGATGATGATTACAAGCCAGGTAACCGAAAGAGTCCTTCGGCCGCTGGCTAGCTAGCTGTTCTTATCTTACTATTATATGTCTTCCTCAGTATTGATTTGTGAATTATTTCTTTTTTCGAACTATGCAGGAGGACTGCATGTGATGAGTTAAGGCACAAGAACTATGACCATTTTAGCTCCAGCAGTAAGTACACAACTAATCAACAATGCATTTTCACGACCCAGACTTCTGCATTCTGGCTGACAGGCTCGCTGGCACAGCCACATAATCTCATGCATTCAAATTGCTTGCTACACGAAATACGCCCAGATCTACGAGTAGGAATCCAAGGTAACACTTATTACTTACAAGTATTTACTTCATTTTTCTTCTTGTAAAAAGAGAATGCAAGCTGAAATATAAAGTCTGCAGATTCCTCATGTATGTTCAATTTCCAGAATAGGAAGAACCATACCAACATCATACATACATATTACAGTTCTGCATTTTAAATTTGAAGACCAACGCAAAGCCCGATCGATGTAATTGGAGGTGAATGTCTGTTTTCTTGCTTGTATTTAATCTTAGAAAACAGAATCTCATCAAGTGAAAATCCGCAGGCATTGCAGTCCAATTGTTCTAGGGATTGGAACCAGACGTGTGACTGAATACTGCTTGGAAGGTGTGATTCTGCAAAGTTGAGGAAGTTGAGGAAGTATGGACTCAGATCCTTTAAGGGTTTGTTTCCATACTGTGGGGCAGTAGGATCTGAGTCCCACTATGAGGGATCAACCTTCATAGATCAGCTACCGGCGTCATACTGCCCCCACAAGGTAAACCCGCCATTTATCTGGGGTCCCAAATTGCAGTGTTTGTCTCTCTTCATTTGTTATTAGTCTCTGCGATTTCATTCTTTAGCATCTGATGTGGTAGACCGTTTAATCACGTTTCGTGGATAGTCTAGCTCATGTGTTTGTGATCTAAGTGGTGCCACATGTTTCTTCATGAAGCCTCACAAGAAAGTTAGATTCTTTTCCATATCTTCAAATTGGCTGTTTATTGATGAGCTAGGTTGACTTGAGCCGTCTTCTGCAAGTGCTCAATTGCAACCTTAAAACCAGTCGCAAAATTGTTTTGGTCCATGTACGACTTAAATAACCTACTGTGTATTTAACTATTGATGTGTATACGCAATTATTTACTTCTATATACGGATATCTTCGTTACATAAAAAAAGTTACGGTGTACTAATTGGTAAGTAAATAAATTTAAAATAGTCAGTATGATAGTTCTTCTCTCCTCAAGTCTCAGATCTATTTAGACCTATTTTGTTTTTGTACTGACTCTTGAATTTTCTGCTTTCTATTTCCGAACCCTTTTGATATGTTCCTTACTCTTGATTTCAGCCTTTTAAGGTATGTTCTTCTTCAGGGATTGCAGAGAGCATGGACCACCGTATGGAAGAAGGAGATGCCATCCTTGACTGTCGTTGTCTTTGGTGTGTTGCTGCCATTTTTCTAATTCTTGCACTACAGAGACCTTAGTCTATCCATGTAGGTCATGCCTTCTGATTAGTCTTTTGACTCTTATGTACGTGTGTGCTCTTGCATTACTTAATAGATCTTGTTGTATACGATGATCCATTGTCAGTTATACAAAGGTTCTGATTTTAAAATTTTGTAATGTTCAGTTTAGATTTAATTTTATTCCACCTCATTTTGAATGGACAACGTGTGTGCTGTTTAAACGATCACATGTGAAATTCATAGGCATTGTGAGGGCATGGAGAAAGGATTCGATTTTTGAATCTTTTTTTCAGGGTTCAGAGCTATTACCTGCTACACCTACACACATGGAAAACTTAAACTTAGCAGTCCAAAATTAAGCAGCAAACTTTATTGCCAGTCATCTGAAAATTCAGTGACAACTGCTGACACATGAGCTTCATTTTTTAGTAGAGTAAGTAGATGATGCAGATGACAGTTCTACCTCTCTGACAGAAACACGAACTTTCTGACCAAGGGCATACCTACAGGACAGCAGGAAGTCCTAAGGCACGCATCACACATTCACAAAAGATATGGAGCTGATATTTTAGATTAGTCTGAAGCTTTGAACCTTACCAACGCCCGTGATTTGACTCTTGGTGCTTGTGAAGTCTGAATGAAGTACCAATAGCCAATCTATGAATGATTTCTCATAGTATGTTACATGCTCTGATGTGATTTATGGCAGTTGTGTTCATCGTTTAACCGATCTAGCAATCTATCTTCAGTTCTCTCGAATTGTTTCTTGTTTTGTAGTTACATCTTACATGCATGGTTTGTAGAAGTAAGGGTCCATCTAGCACTCTATTTTCAGTTAGCTAACTACTCCCTTCGTTCTGATTTACTCGTCGTGGTTTTAGTTCAATTTTGAACTAAAACCACGACGAGTAAATCGGAACAGAGGGAGTAGAAGAGAATGGTATTATTATTCTTAATTTCCTATATTAAAGAAGTATGTTGCCAGCAACCTACTCGGGTCCTCCCTGTGCACATCTGGTGGTGGCTCCTCCTTCTGCTTCTTCATGTGCAGATCTATTGGTGGCTCCTCCTACCCTCCACAGATCTTTATATTTTGCCATTGCTAAAGGTACATGCCTTCATCCTAGAAGAGCCTGATTTTTCTTTTGATTGCATACATCATTAGCTTGCCAGTTTAATAGTCAAATAGGAAATCAAATTCTTCCTAAGATCATGAACGGATTTTCTATAGTTTGGTTGCAAACTTAATGAACCGGTTCCTCAACATTCCAGATTGTGATGATAAGGTTCACAGGAGATGCAAGTACGTCTTCTGTCCAGAAAGGATAAATTGGTGTCCGATTTGACCACAAGCATATGATCTTTGCTCCACAAGGTTGTACTTTGATAAGGCGTGATGCTCTTTTTTGTGTAAGTTTGCCGAGGAGCAGGTCGTGCGCTGCGGCAGGGACGGGAGAGCCGGCGCCGGCTCCAAGTACGCCATCGTCCAAGTTGCGCTTGGGCTTCCCTCCAGCAGGTCCACAGCGTATCTTAGGTCGTGATCGGGCTGACAGCGGTTTGGCCACTACACTCGACCATGTGCTCTGCTGACCTCGATGCCCATATTTTCCTAGACACCATGTCACGAGTACCTACCTCACAGGCTGAACTGATGGATGTTGGTATTTTGATCTTGCTATGTCAAATAGTACGATGTAATCTATGGAGCTGAAGCTATAGCTAGATCTTGATCTTACTGTCATATCCGTGTCAAGCACAAGCCGACGCCTCTATTTCCGGTGAGGCCAACCATCTAAAATACCTCCTCCATCTTAAATCCATTGATATACTTTTTTGTTACAGGCTTTTTATATATATAGATATTAGAATTGGCACTATTTGGAAGTATCACTTAACTGTTGGACCCTTTTTGCAGTATACATCTTGGCTGGCCTCAACATATAGTTTTTTCTCAAATTATGGGTTTTCTTCTTCTCTCTGTTCATGCATGGTTTGCTTCTGGTGATCCGTAATGTCAGTGGTGTTGCTGCTTCTAACTTCTACTGATCCATAACAAGTGCATACTATTTCGTTTGGATAGATCTTTATATATTTCACATTTAGCAGAAAAGTTTAGTATGTGAACAGATGGTACTATTGCGGATTCTTTAACCTTTTCATGTCTGATGGCATGAACTTATCCATAGTAGGTACATGCAAAGGAACTTGACAAGAGAACAATACTCTTTTGAACAAGGCTAATTTGTTACCTTTAAATATCAGGTCCACACCACACACACACCTTAAAAGAGAGATTTATATGTATCTTTTGCAGGATTGACAGCACACGATGAGAAGAAGACATGGTTTACCTCAGAGCTGGGGACTACAGAGGATAGCGTCTTCGTGGATTCAGATAAGAATAATATTGTAAGAGGGCAAGGTATCATGTATACAATCAAGCATTGCAAAGGACTAGCTACTGCCTTGTTTATTTGTTTTATGATTGCCCAAAATTTTCTTACTAGAATTTTGAGAAGTTTGGCCATCAGTTCTACTGCTTGGTCATTTTGTATATCATGTTGCAGTCTTTCTTTTAATACAAGGTAATATTAATACCATCCATGTACTTTTGTGTTTGCTGTCCTGTACATGGTGACTAATTTTCATATACATTTTGTTTCATATTATCCATGAATATGTTTTTTATGCATGTACCCTACAACTGGGTTATTATATGTGTGTGAAGTTTTTTTTCCTTTTCACTTGATTACCATATTTGGGCTGAGACTTTATAAATTATTGCAAGTATGTTGAGAGTGTGTTAGAAACTAAGGGCAATCCTAATTGGATATGTCCAGTTCGACATGGCATTTGCAATTGCTGTATCCGTACAACTAAGAAAGGACCGTTCCAACTGGCAATGAGTATTGGAAAGTATAAATACTACATTACATATGGTTTCAGAAGTATAATAACAAGCTCATTGCTCATATGGTTTCTGAAGTAGAAAACATCTATACCCTTTGATGTTTGAAGTGGAAATGTATCCATGACTGTTAGTTGTTGTTGTCAACGATTTTTTTTTGGAAAAGAATTAATAAAGCCATTTTTGTTGAAGAATAACTGGGGGGTAGCACCCCACCGGTTTGTAATATTACTCGCATGACAATATATTTTCATCGAACTGATAAAAACAACTAGATAAAGAGCTAAAACAAAAATATGGGGGACTGGTCAACATGCTAGGTCAGAGCAAAGCAAAAACCCGTATAAATGAGTCCCAAGGAGAAAAGATCATTATGTAGAATAGAATATTTTTGCTCCATGAAACCTTTCCTGGGCTCCATAAATTGTGTTTTTGTGCTCATGCTTGTGCATATTCTATAATTTTGAACAACGTTTTTGTGCTCATGCTTGTGCATATTCTATAATTTTGATTCGTTGTTCAGGCATTTGGAGTTCACAGTTATCTAAGTTTCTCTTATGTGTGTTTTCGAAGAATTTGGTACTTTAGAGTTTTCTATTATATTATCTTTGAATCTACTTAGAATAGATTAGTGGTATGATATAGTGAAGTAATCTAATTCAATTTCCTTTTTCATTGCAACCACTTAATTTCATGGTCGCCATATAGAAAAACATCTTGGTTGCCTCTTCTCTATCTCGCCCATTTTGTTGCCTGGCATGGAAGAGAGGAGGGAGAGCCGAGGAGCGTGGTGGCCTCTGGCTGTTGCCCTGGAAAAGGCAAAGGCCGTGGCACGACTGCCCGTCGCAATGCCCCTGCTCCTTGCGTGCTTGTTTCCCTCCTTACACCCCCACGTCCAACTCGATCTTCGGCTGCCGCAACGCCGTAGATGACCAAGTCTAGCGCCCGTGCCCGCGCCCGCCGCCCTCTTGTGAATGGCCAACTGATGGCCGAAGGTGGGGAAGGCTTCGATAGTATGATAGTATGATGTGTCTTAGCTGATTGTCAAGAAAAAGATGTGAGTTAGTTGAGACGGCCTTATTCTTGGTTATTTTAGCTCCATGAGTAGCATCTTAAATTTTTTCAAAAGCCCGTGGCAACGCACGGGCGTTTTACTAGTACTAATAAATGACTCCGCGTTTCTTCGAAATTTTCATTCGTCCCACACATAGGGTTTCTTCGTTCGTTGCCAACAATCATGCATTCTATAAAGTTAGTTGTCCGAGGTGGTACTAATCCATCCGTCAGCTGATCGATTCGACGTTGCTCGGCTGCAGAACTAAATTCATCGAACACATATGGCTGATTTGGTTCTAATTTAAGAGAGGTTGTGGAAAATGTATATATTTGTGTGATGGTACGAGCTCTTTTACAGTACCCTGGTACTCCAAAACCATACACCGGAGTACCAACACTAGTAGGAAAAGGGGCTTTTACCCCGGTTTGTAAGGGCCTTCTGTCCCGGTTCTCGAACCGGGACTAAAGGGTTGTTACTAAAGCCCTAACCCTTTAGTCCCGGTTCTTACACGAACCGGGACAGAAGGTCCTCCACGTGGCCGCTGCTGCCAGCCCAGGCAGGGGGGCCTTTGGTCCCGGTTGGTGCCACCAACCGGGACCAATAGGCAGGGCCTTTTGTCCCGGTTGGTGTCACCAACCGGGACCAATAGGCATCCACGCGTCAGCAGCTGGCAGGAGCTGAGGTTTTTGTTTTTTTAAAGGGGGTGGTTTAGGGGTTTTGGGGGGTTAATTTAGGTGTTTCATATATTGTGTTAGCTAGCTAATTAATAGAGAGAAGTGTCCTGTCTTATCTCCGTGCTTGGTCGACGCTACGTACTATATACGTATGGAGAGGACTAGACACGCTAGCTAGTAATCAAATGAAGGAAACAGAAGATCGTCATGAACATATGCATACAGAGAGAAGTGATATCGACCACCTCTCCTTCTCCGAGATATTGGTCGAACAACAAGTTCTCGTATATCTATCCGACACTACCGGCTACATATATACAATAATTATCTCTTACAATACAATCTCCTAATTAAATTGTAGGAACACAGGGTCCACATAGTATTCTCCGTTCTCAGCGATCACGTGGTCAAGGAAGAATGCCGCCAATTCCTCTTGAATTCCTCGCATACGATCTGGTGCTAGGAGTTCATGCCGCTTCCGGAACATCTAATTTGAAGAAGGGGGTCAATACATATATATATGAATAAATGAAACTCAACACAAATGATGGTAATAAAATAAAATTGTGAATATTATTGCTTACGCACTTCATATTGTTCTTCAGTGTAGCCCCGCTCGCAGGTCGTGTAGCGGATGGACTCGCAAACGTAGTATCCATAGTAATTATTCCCGGGTTCCTGCCACAACCACTTTACAAGAAATAGAGGTCAATCAAACTGATAAGCAAGCATGCTAAATGGTATTGATGAAACTAGCGCTTGAATCACTAGGAGATGCGCAGAACATGCTACTATAGTACTTACTTTTGGGTGATTAAATTGCAGCTTCTTCGGCAGTCCCGGAGCTTTTGAGGTGAATTTTCTCCAAATCCTGCCAGACAAAGAAAACAATTACTTGATATCAGGAAATGAACAAAGTTGCTGATATGGTGGATAATGATCGATTTAACTTACTTCTGGAGCATTTGAGTCATGTTCGCATAGTCCTGGGGATCTTTTCATCTCGAGTCTAAGACGGTTACTACTCCCTGCTCAAGCTTAATCTCTAGGAGAATATAGTGGAAGCTGCGCATGCATGCATAAGTCATCAATTACATTACCATAACCTGGACTAATAAGGGAAACCGAATATGCACAAGACAGTAACACTCACTTGAAGTTGTAAGGAAAGAGTATTATATCTTTGTTTTGATTTAATACCAACAATTGTAGCAAGTTGGCCTCGGCTTCTTTGGGATGTTTTTCAACCGTATATGCATCTATGAGATTTGTGTTAATGAACCCAATATCACCGATTTGTCTTTTCTTCAATTCGGCGATCTTCAATCTGCATAATATAGTGAGGATAATTATAAATACATGCAATGAAAGAGCTGACCTATATAGAGAGACTTAATGACAGAAGTAGTACTACTCAGTAGCAAGTGATCGTTGTTTTATCGAGGGCCTTTTGATTGTAAAACTGGAAGAAATCCTCAAATGGAACATTCAGCAGATCAATTCCAACGAGGTCATGCTCCGGTTTAACTCTCAGCGTCAAAGTATCCATCCCATCAGACTCTCTGCAGGTTTTCATGTACCAATCATGTAGTCTTCGCATCATCGTTGTTAGAGATCTTTCATCTTTGACGAGAGGCTTCCCGTAATGGTATTTGTGTTCGTCCACCTCCATGATTTCATAATGTACATCGTCGGGCAGGTAATCTCCAAGATTGCTATAACCGGGCAACATACTCGGATCATTAGCGACGATGTCTTTTGACACCTTGAGCGGGGGGCACGATTGGTTCGCTTGTTTGCCGAGCTGGGCAATTTTTTTCCCAGCTCGTCGTTATTTTAACCTTTGATCACTGATAGTACTTCCCGACCGCTCCGCTTCGGCATATGTCTTTGCAAGAATGCGCTCATAGTTGCCTCTCGGCGGAGACTTTGGTGGTTTTGTCAGGGCAGCCAGAGTGCGCTTTGCTTTCACCGGATCTACCTTCTCCTCCGGAGGTGGATGTTTCTTTGCTTTCACCCCTTCAAAGAAGTTTGTCACTTTGGCTCGCACGATCTTCCTGGTTTCCTCCTCGGTTCTCTCATATGGTAACTTCTCTGGAGTCTTCAAAGAAGGACCGAATCTGTATTGCCTCCCGCCTCTGGCAGCTGTACTGCTAGACGCCGGCAGAGCAGATGGAGCGGCTGCGGCTGTCTTCTTTCCTTGCTGACGAGGCGGAGGAGAAGGACTACGACGCGCCGGAGCAGCCGCAGCGGCGGCGGGTCTCTTCCGCCCTTGCTGACGAGGCGGAGAAGGAGGCGGAGTGCCGCCACGCGCCGGAGAAGGAGGCTGAGTGCCCTGATCACTCGCCGGAGGAGGAGGTGGAGGAGGAGGCGGAGTGCCCTTACTCGCCGGAGCCGTCCAGTTCGGAAGCTTGATGAGCTCCTTCCGCCATAGGCATGGAGTCTTCAGAGCAGAACCCAGCCGAGTCTCCCCTTCACCGGTAGGGTGGTCAAGCTGGAGCTCCTCAAATCCCTCCATTATTTCATCCACCATCACCCTAGCATATCCTTCTGGAATCGGCCGGCAGTGGTAGGTTGCACCGGGTTCAGGAGGTAAAACAGAGCCAACAGCCGCCTTGACTTTGAAGTTCTGCCATTCCGCCATAAGGTGGCAATGTTGAGACTCCGTGATAGCATCCACGGGGTAGCTAGCAGGAGCCGCATGCTCCAGCTGAAGCAGCTCGGTGGAAGCCACGCTGCTTCTCCGCTGAGATGGCGGTGTAGCTTCGGGGGCAGTTTCGGCATGTCGATTGCCGTCTCGTTCCTCTAGAGCTTGAACCCTTTCGTGCAGCTTCTGAATTTGGATCTGCTCCACTTTTTTCCTCCTCTCCTGGCTTTTGTAACCGCCCGCGTCCGAAAAACCAGCCTTCCACGGAACGGAGCCTAGCGTGCCTCGTGTCCGTCCAGGGTGCTCAGGATTCCCGAAGGCCATTATGAGCTCGTCGTTCTCTCTGTCTGGAACGAAGGAACCTTGTTGCGCTGCATCGATATATTGCTGAATCTTCTTGACTAGTATTCTCAAAAGCTCGTTTGTCCAAACGCACCTCCCTGATACAGGGTCCAAGGTTCCGCCAGCCCTGAAGAACCAAGTCCGGCAACGGTCTGTCCAGTTCATTGTCTGTGGTTCGATCCCTTTTTCAAGCAGATCATTCTCAGCCTTGGCCCACTTAGGTCGGGCTTTGAGGTAGCCACCTGACCCCGTGCGATGGTGAAGCTTCTTCTTTGCAGCATTCTTCTTGTTTGTCGCTGACATCTTCTTACTCTTTTCCGATGTCTTGTGGGCCACAAATGCGGGCCAGTGATCTCTGATCTTCTCATACCGGCCGATGAATTCTGGTGTCTCTTCTTTGTCGACAAACGTTTTCAGCTCATTCTTCCACCTCCTGAATAGGTCTGCCATCTTCTTAAGAGCATGAGACTTGATTAATTGCTCTATAACTGGCTTCTCCGGATCCTCCTCTGGCGGTAGGGTGAAATTTGCCTTCAGCTCAGTCCAAAGATCATCTTTCTGCATATCATTGACATAAGACACCTCAGGGTCTTCCTTCTTAGGCTTATACCATTGCTGGATGCTGATCGGGATCTTGTCCCTAACTAGAACCCCGCACTGAGCAGCACATGCATCCTTTATCCGGATGGGTTCAATCGGTTGGCCGTCGCGCGCGATTGCTGTGATCTCAAACCTTTCATCCGAGCGCAACTTTCTCTTTGGGCCTCGTCTCTTTACCGAAGTTGTGCTCGATCCGGAGGGCTAAAAAAAGAAGAAAGACGAGTGTTAATTAATATGTGTACATACCAAAACAATGAATGCATCAATTAGCTAGTCAGCACAGGCTTAACTAATATATTTACCTGGCCGGACTCTGTTCGGTCACCGGAGCCGTCACCACGGGCTCCTTCTTGCACCAGCATTGGGTCACCGGAGCCATCATAATCATGTCTTTCCTCCTCCACTCTTCGATCACCGTAGCCTGCTTCTTCACCCTGTTCTTCCAGACCATCATTGTCATTAAGATACGACAAGATATCACCTCCGGCTAAGATTATGTCCCCCAACACCTCTTCTGCTTGCTCGTCTCGTCCGTGCTCCATTGTTTCTGCAAATATTACAACATGGCAATTATTACACAAACATGACAGCAGGTGGATATATTAGTGCAAACGTAGACCTAGCTTATTCCGGGTTTGGGGTGGCCTAGGCAACGCTTCAAGGGTAGGGGCGCGGCGGGAGGGGGTAGGAGACCGACATCGTTTTTTTCTAGGGTTTGGGTGTCCTCGAGAGTTTTGGTCGAGCGAGAGGGCCGGGGGTGCTCCCGTGGTATAAGTTATCATGGTCGAGAGGGGGTATAAATATCGACCGTCCATCATGTCGAAGTTATCTGGGAGGGAGTTATATATATCGACAACGACGACATACATACATGGGAAAATAATGTTATCGGGGAGGGGGTATATCGACCCCCCCCCACGTGTTGAAGTTATCGGGAGGGGGTTATATCGACAACGACGACATACGTACATGGGAAAATAATATTATCGGCGGGGAGGGGGTATATCGACCCCCCCTCGTGTTGAAGTTATCGGGAGAGGGGTATATCGACGACGAGAGACCCGATAAAACATAAGAAAACGAAGAGGAAATAAAAAGAGGAGAAGAAGAAAAGGAATAGAGGAGAAGATCGAAGAAAAAAAAGAAGAAAAAAAAAGAGGAGAAGAAGAAAGGAATAGAGGAGAGAAGAAGAAAAAATAGAATTTTTTCTATTTTTTCTTCTTCTCTTCTATTCCTTTCTTCTTCTTCTCTTCTTTTTCTTTTGTTTTCCTCTTCTTATTTATTTCTCCTCTTCTTCCTCTCCTCTTCTTCTCCTTTCTTCCTCTTCTTATTTTCCTTTTTATATGAACATATCATCATATATATGAACATACATTTTCTTTGCATATGCATATGAACATACATTTTCTTTGCATATGCATATGAACATACATACATACATTTTTCTTTCATATGAACATACATACATACATTTTCTTTGCACATGACCATACATACATTTTTCTTTGCATATGACCATTCATACATTTTCTTTGCATATGCTTTGCATATAAACATACATACATATGAACATACATACATACATATAAACATAACATACATACACAAAAAATTCTAAAAATCTGCCTAAAAAAATTATATGAAAAAAGCATACATCATCCATCCATCCATATAATGAACATATACATCATCCATCCATCCATATAATCAACATATGCATATGAAAAAAAAATTATATGAAGAGGATCGAGGGGATAGGGAGGAAAGGGGGTCGCCGGAGCCGGACCGAACGGGGAGGAGGGGCGGCGTCGAGGCAGGGGCGGCAGTGGGGGCGGGCGCCGGCGACGACGACAATGGTGGGGGCGGGCCGGGGCGCAGGGGCGCGGCCGTGCATGCTCGGGGACGGGGCAGGGGCACGGGGCGGCGGCCGGCGTGGGCTCGGGCGCGGGGCAGGGGCATGGGGAGACGGGGATGGCGGCCGGCGGTGGCGACGGCGACGAGGAGCGCGCGAGCGATTTGGGCAGCCTGGCGGCGGGGGCAACTGGCGAGGGAGGCGAGGGAGATGTGAAATTTTCACAAGTCCTGGTTATATAGCAAGGGCATTGGTCCCGGTTCGTGGCACCAACCGGGACCAATGCCACCCTTTAGTCCCGGTTGGTGCCACCAACCGGGACCAAAGGTCCCTTTTCAGCAGCGCAAAGGGCGGGAAGCGACGGCCTTTGGTCCCGGTTGGTGGCACCAACCGGGACTAAAGAGGGGGCATTGGTCCCGGTTGGTGCCACGAACCGGTACCAATGCACCCCTTTAGTCCCGGTTGGTGGCACCAACCGGGACCAAAGGCCTCTTGCTGCCCGCGTCGCGGCCAAAAGTTTAGTCCCACCTCGCTAGTTGAGAGGGGCTCGGAGTGGTTTATAAGCCCCGCTGCGGCTGCTGTCTCGAACTCCTCTCTATAGCAGGCTTCTGGGCCTAACTTTGGCGCGCTGCCCGTTGAGCCCTCTAGCCCTTCTGGGCCTGTATTTGCAAACCCGAGGGTTGGAGGGCCCAGCGGGCAGCGCCCCAACAATTTTTTTTGCTGTCCGCATCGCGGCCAAAAGTTTAGTCCCACCTCGCTAGCCGAGGGGCGCCCGCACCAGTTTAAATGCCGCGGCGCGGCTGCTGTTTCGAACTCCTCTCTATAGCAGGCTTCTGGGCCTAACTTTGGCGCGCTGCCCGTTTAGCCTCCTAGCCCTTCTGGGCCTGTATTTGCAAACCTGAGGGTTGGAAGGCTAAGCGGGCAGCGCCCCAACAATTTTTTTGCTGTATTTAGTTTTTTTGTTTTCTTTTTTACTTTATTTATTTTGTTTTGTTTCTACTTGCAAAAAAAAAACTTATTTATTTTATTTTATTTTGTTTCTAATTAATTATTTATTTTACTTTATGATAATTTCTTTTTGCTATTAAAGTTTCTATCAAAAAAAGTTCTTTATGAATTTTTTTTCCTGTATTTAGTTTTTTTGTTTTCTTTTTTGCTTTATTTATTTTGTTTTGTTTCTACTTACAACAAAAAATTTATTTATTTTATTTTATTTTGTTTCTAATTACTTATTTATTTTACTTTATGATAATTCTTTTTGCTATTAAAGTTTCTATCAAAAAAAGTTCTTTATGAAAATTCTTTTTGCTTTTAATGATTTTGAACAGAAAATACTTCGATAATTTTAGTTGCATCAATTTTATATGATTTTAGTTTCAATAATAATAGAGGTTTCTTATAATGTTTTGAACAGAAAATACTTTGTTAATTTTAGTTTCATAAATTTTATTAAAGTTTATTTTATTTTGTCGGAACACAAGAAGTCCGGAGTTGTAATAAGTTATTAAAAATAAAAAAGAGGCGCAATGCTCGTTGATTTGCTTCAAGCCTTTCGGAATAGTGTAGACTGCACTGCAGTGCAGTCTACACTATTCCGAAAGGCTTGAAGCTAAGCAACGTGAGCATTGCGCCTCTTCTTCATCGTCTCTGCACTCAGGGCTTATAAACCGCTCGTAGTGCCTCTCAGCTAGCGAGGTGGGACTAAAAAACTGCTTAGTAAGAAACTCTAGTACCGGTTCGTGCCACGAACCGGTACTAAAGGTGCTCGTGGGGCCACAGCCTCATTAGTACCGGTTTGTGGCACCAATAGGGACCAAAGGGTGGAATTGGTCCCGGTTTGTGCCACCAACCGGGACGAATGGCCTTGCACAGCGGCGTGGTGGTGAGTTTAGTCCCACCTCGCTAGCTGAGAGGGTTACGGCAAAAACTAGATGCACTTCTTGTACAAAACGGACAATGGTATCATACTCGTCTATTACAAAGTTGGCATGGTATCATCATAATAGTTGCGGGAGAAAGTCTTCACTTTTTCTTCGCTTGTGTCATTTGCTTATTGCGCCGTAACCATGGATAATCTTCATCGTTTATCAGGATGCTTGGGTCAGCCTTGACTTTGAAGGGAGGAATTTCATGGAACTTTTCATAATCTTCAGACATGTCTGTCTTGCCCTCCACTCCCACAATGTCCCTTTTTCCTGAAAGAACTATGTGGCGCTTTGGCTCATCGTATGATGTATTCGCTTCCTTATCTTTTCTTTTCCTCGGTCTGGTAGACATGTCCTTCACATAGATAACCTGTGCCACATCATTGGCTAGGACGAACGGTTCGTCAGTGTACCCAAGATTGTTCAGATCCACTGTTGTCATTCCGTACTGTGGGTCTACCTGTACCCCGCCTCCTGACAGATTGACCCATTTGCACTTAAACAAAGGGACCTTAAAATCATGTCCGTAGTCAAGTTCCCATATGTCCATTATGTAACCATAATATGTGTCCTTTCCCCTCTCGGTTGCTGCATCAAAGCGGACACCGCTGTTTTGGTTGGTGCTCTTTTGATCTTGGGCGATCGTGTAAAATGTATTCCCATTTATCTCGTATCCTTTGTAAGTCAATACAGTCGAAGATGGTCCCCTGGATAACGAGTACAACTCATCACAAACAGTGGTGTCACCTCTGAGACGTGTTTCCAACCAACTGCTGAAAGTCCTGATGTGTTCACATGTAATCCAGTCGTCACACTGCTCCGGGTGTTTGGAGCGCAGACTGTTCTTGTGTTCATCGACATACGGGGTCACCAAGGTAGAGTTCTGTAGAACTGTGTAGTGTGCTTGAGACCAAGAATATCCGTCCCTGCATATTATTGAGTCCCCCCCTCCAAGTGTGCCTTTTCCAGTCAGTCTCCCCTCATACCACGATTTAGGGAGACCTATCTTCTTAAGGCCAGGAATGAAGTCAACACAAAACCCAATGACATCCTCTGTTTGATGGCCCATGGAGATGCTTCCTTCTGGCCTAGCGCGGTTACGGACATATTTCTTTAGGACTCCCATGAACCTCTCAAAGGGGAACATATTGTGTAGAAATACGGGCCCCAGAATGACAATCTCGTCGACTAGATGAACTAGGACGTGCGTCATGATATTGAAGAAGGATGGTGGGAACACCAGCTCGAAACTGACAAGACATTGCGCCACATCACTCCTTAGCCTTGGTATGATTTCTGGATTGATCACCTTCTGAGAGATTGCATTGAGGAATGCACATAGCTTCACAATGGCTAATCGGACGTTTTTCGGTAGAAGCCCCCTCAATGCAACCGGAAGCAGTTGCGTCATAATCACGTGGCAGTCATGAGACTTTAGGTTCTGGAACTTTTTCTCTGGCATATTTATT